>NC_141603.1:4324056-4924056 GCF_047967505.1 Dipteris shenzhenensis | reverse complement strand
TCAAAGAATCCTGCTTTGTGTTAGCAACACCAGCCAAGCACCCAGATGACTCCAAGCACTCGTTACTGTCCATCACCTTTGCAAAGGTCTCTGACTCCTCTTCTGACCATTTCTCAATGTCAGACATCCTGACAGGAAGAGTCTGCTCCATAATCAAATTTGTCATTCTTCGGCTTGCTTTTGCCAAACTTACTCTTACCCTTGCCTTTGCTCCTATCCTGAGTTGTTAGGGCTTTATCATCTTGTTCCATCATACTTCTTTTCCCTCTTGTAGCAACAGCAATGGAACCAACACCTCGAACGGGCGCCACCCTCTGCCCTACAATCATTGTAGTCACAAAACTCCTATAGCTCCGGGGGATCATTCCTAACCATAGCCTTGCCATCCTAGTCAAGCTCATCCTTTGACCAACTGCCTCCAGCTAATCCCGCACCACCTTCATTTCAAAGATGTGATCCTAAACTGAATCCCCTTCCTGAATCAAGGTTGTCCTTCAGTAAGGTCCTGGCCTTCAAGCTCCACTTCCCGTGAACTTTCGTCAGGGCTCTTATACCATGTTAGAAATTATCCCTACAGAGGGTATCCCGCAGTGGAAGACTGATAGAGCGTCCATGGGAATTGCACACATAAGTGTTTAACTACAGAATCAAATACTTCTTTTACTTGTGTGTACTTCGCAACCATAGTTATGTGTGCAAGCCAGTAAATAGACAGTGGTCCAAGAAAGATATAGAATCCAAATGGTATGTTCCGTCCAAAACCGGACACAATATAAAAAGAGAGATGCAAAGTCCACCAAACCGGGGTCCTCTAATCTTACCAAAAGTTCTCCTACTATCTGCTTGGCACTCCTAGATCCCTGAGCCCGTGTGCTCCTCTCTAAGCTTATGTAGACTCTCCGTCCAGTGATCTCTCCACCTTACTGCCCAAACTGTCAGCCTAGGTGGGCAGCCCTTCCAAGCTTAGTATGCAGCCCTCCAACACTCTTTTCTCCTCCTGGATGTGAGCCCAAAAGAGGCTGGTCTGCTGCTCTCGTCTGCTGGTGGTTGGCTGCTCCAAATGATACCAAAATGAGGCCCAAGTGCCTCCTTTGTATAGGGAAAGGCCCCCTCCAAAATAATCAACCAATCAGTCCTAAATGAACCGACTGGAACTGACCTACCAGCCGACTCCATGCTGGTCTGTAAAACCCCCTGTGGGGGCACATGCTTTGAGGTTTGGCTGGCCCTGCCTGGCCACGTAGAAGGCTGCCATTGGTCCTAGGCAGGCCTGCCCAAATCCGCCCTGTTTGTGGCCATATAGCAGGCCCAAAGCCTGCCCACAACTGTCATGATTCTTCCTCCTCCACACTGCTGCAGACCCGCATCCTCCAAGGCCACTTCCAGCTTCAGGTTCTGCTCCAAACCAGTCCACCCTATCCGTAAAGGTGCTGACATCATCCCTGCCTCATCGCAGCCTTTCCTTGCTGTAAACCCTGCGCAGGTCTGCCTTTCCAAGCAAAGGCAGCCTCTGGCCGCACATGTCTCTGCCAGATCTGCCCTCCACAGTGGTTTGCCTCTGCCAGGTACTCCCATCTCTGTGCTGCCCACATGGCAGCCTGTTTGCCGCCCATGTGGCAGCCCCAAAACCCTTTCTTTTTCTTTGTGGTCCACCCCCGCGATGCACTCCTCATTTGGGAGCTCACAGATGGGGAGGTGACCTCTACTAATCCAACATATCATCAATCAATAGCTGAAAACCTTAATGCCAATCATTTTAATACTCGTGTAATCAATGTAAAGATTTATAAGGCCACACAGTCCTAACCATCAAATCTCTATCAGCACAGATTTCACTTTATCAACATGCTTCTGTTTTCTCTCAATATTCAAAAATAGTAGAACACAAGCACAGCAACATAATATAAGTTTTCAGGAGGTATATCTATACAAGAGAAAACCCACAGCATAAAGCAAGCACATAATAACTAAGCAGTAAGAAAACTCACAAATGTCTGCCATATCAAAAGCACAGAATCCAGCATCCGCATATTTCTTCATCTCCTGAATTGCCGTCTCCATATTGATTTTCCCATGCCCCCCAGCCACCTGCCATAATCCTAGATTGTGAAAGGGATAGAAGAGATAAGGGACACACAAGGAGACAACAAAACATTTAGTCACTCAAGAGGTCATGGTGCTTCCGCATGAAGCAGAAAAAAATTATCTCTGAGGGCTAAACAAAATAAGAAAATGAAATGTTTTTCACGTATGATATCAAAGGAAATGAATGGCCCAGAATTGGAAACCCCCAGAAACAAAACATTTCAGTTAAGAAAGAAATTTACAGCACACGTATCACTAAAATAGAATGGTTGTGCCAGGTGCCAATTAAATCTTCTGTTCAACCTACACAAAACAAAGAAGGCATGAGAAAATATAGATACACAAGCCATTTTTTCAGGGAACAGTGTTCCGCTACTCTTCCTTGAATGGATAAACAGCAGTCCCCAAATCTGCCATACTTGGAACATCACTCGAAGGGATGGCAACTTGGACAACTAGAGATGGCATCATGGTATTCCTGAACACTGTATCAATTATCCTTGGCATTCTAACGTGTAGGCAACCTAACTCCCCAAGCAACCTGATCATAAACTCCCTGTTGCATTCCCTCCTATGTGAAACCTGCTCCCTCCTCATTCAGCCTCTCCTTTGCCTACATCCCTCCCACTTCCTTGCTCTCATATCTTGCACCAAAAGTATCTTTTCCAAAACCCAAGCACAATTTTCAGCTCTCACATCCTCACCAACATGCTCCCTTGACTTCCCAAGGGCTCTGCCTCATGGCATAAACATCGATGATTGACCTCCTTGGTGAATGAGGTTGAGTGACTGACCAAATATGAAAGCGAACAGGAGTATGCACACAAAAGTGTTGGTATTGTAGAGCTACAAGTTCACTTGGTCGGCCTTGATAGCGAGGGCATCTGCATTGTCGCATAAAGATCTTAATTAAAAAACTGCCCTTGCAAGCTCTATAAATGGTGCTTCATCGCCACAATCCAAGTCCTTGTTGGGGTAGAAGGTTTAATGCCCCACCTGTGCAAACCCATATGAAGGCGACTCAGGGCTTACACCAAGGAACTATGGATCTGAGAGCGGCTGCCATGTGGGCACACCATATAGGCACCCATGGGCAAATGTACGTGGAAAGAGTTGTCTACATGGGCCGTCGTGGGCAGCAGCATGGCTCCCACATGGACAGCGGTTGGCATGCATAAGAGTAGCCCTAGGGGCTAGATCTGGTCCTACTTGAGGGAAGATCTATCGAAAATAAGAGCCCATGGCTGGGGTTATGGAAGAGCCCACCTAAGGGCCAATAGGAGAAGTATTGGGGGGTTTATAGCCCCAGGAAACGTCAGCCAGCCTCTTGAACAGTCAGTGGGGCGCTAGAAAGAGGTTGGGATATTCAGTCTGGTCGGCCAAATCTGGCTTGACTTCAGCTTAGCAGTCCAGTCAGCATAGAACCATGCATGTGTGTGTTTGGGGGGGCGCAGCCGCCCTCATCCTATATAACTGGGTACATATGCCCCCTAGTCCTTACTGCCACAGAAGCCATTGAAGCTCACTAAGGAGCAGCATAGCAAAGGACAGATTTTTGGAAGGAGCATAGGTGCCCACACTTCAGCCAGACATTGCAGCACTTTACTGCAGATGTAAGATCATTACATCAATGCATATCTTGTAAGAGATTCACCCATGTTGGTGCCAAATACGGTCTCATGTATGCTTGCACTAAAAGACGTGGTCTCTTAAATGGAGCTGCCAAAAGTCATGTAGGGTTTCGCAAAAAGGAACCTCCATGCAATATCAATTACATGTGCACAAAATTAAAAAAAATACAACAACAAGTATGAAAATACCAAAAAAATATCAGATAAATAAGTAAGGGTGTAGCCAGATCTTACAACCATACAAGTGCTTAATAGATGATGACTGTTAAGCATGACCAACAACGCTTTCTTTTGCTCGGTCCACTCCATAAATAATTGGGTCATTGTGGGCAACCAAACCCTTTGTCACCATCTATGACGTATTTCTTTCCTAAAACCTTATACTTATGGATGGATATCTATATGGACAGTGGAAGGGTACATATTGCTGAACATCTTGCAGTTCTGGCCATCCAGTGTCTACCAAAGAAACCACCCCCCGGTCTTGTACTACAATGGCTTGACTAGCTAACTCATCTACCCTTTGATTTTCTTTTCTGTTTATATGACCAAACTTGCAAAAATCAAACTAACTACTTAGTGCCATAGCCTTCTGATTAAGCTCCTTCAAATGAGGACTTCTTGTCCTGTAATGCCCTTACATTTGCTTTATAATAAGTTGAGAATCTCCTCTTACTTCCAATTCTTTAACTTGACTTTGAAGACAACCCTCCAAACCAAGAATCAAAGCATCGTACTCAGCTGCATTGTTAGTTGTGATACCTGGAAGCTCTTGTCCTCTTGCCCACACCTCTTGACCTTTAGAATTCATCACGAACAACTCTGCACACCTCTAGAGTAGCCAGTAGTATGCCTGATCAACCTTTGCCTCAATTGGCAATCTGATAACTCCTACCGCCAAATCACACATCAGCTTCTCTCGCGTGAAGCCCAACTGAAAATTCACCTCCGCACCATGGGCGTGCCAAAGGTCCAGTCCCTGTGGCCCCATCCACTTGTCCATCATAAGTGAAATATGATCTCCCATAATAGCATCAAACACCACTGGGGACAACTTCTCCAACCCTGTGGATGCGAACTGGAATCTCCAAACTGGGTGTGTCTGGGAGCCCACTACGCTGATTGAGCCCCCTTTCCGAGTCTGCAAGACCACAAGTGTTACCTCCAGGGGTAGAGGGTAAGAGTCCAGAATCTCCAGATAATTCCATGGTCCCAATCTCCAGAAGTTCCGGAGTAAGGGACGCCCAGGCTGGAGATTGGGAGCTGTTGATCGGGAGGACGAGCCCCTTCCCTCTGGCTTCCTCCCCAACTGGGCAAGATGCTGCGGTGAGAAAGCGAAAGCGGACGTCGTCTTACCCTTGCCTGTTGGCAAGGGTGTCGAGGCAGGGGAGGGGTGGGAGGCTGAAGAACCTGCTGAGGAGGTGGAGAGGGGGGGGGAGGGGGAGGGGGAAGGGAGGCGAGTGGTGAGGGTGACCATACTAGGAGCGGCGAGGAGGAGGGGCAGGGGCGGGGGCGGGGGGAATCTAGAAGGAGGGGGAGTGGAGAGGGAGCGGGATCTGGATCTGGAGGGGAAGGGGGGCGAGGGGCGGGGGGAGTAGGGGCGACCGCCGACCACAGGCCCCCTTGTTGATCAGGCTCACCAGGGCTGTGGATTTGCACATCCTCAGCCGCTGCCGGGCTAACGTCCACAACTTCCACCATCGCAACGTCAAGAGCTCCTAGGGCTCGCTGCTGATGCAAGGGTGAGTGCGGGCGCTAAACCTCCATCACGGGAGGATCCTCTAGCTGGGCAGTGGCCCCTTCCGCTAAGAGAGGTGGATCTCCACGTAAGGGCTCTTGCTGCTGCTCCTCCTCAGGTGCCTCTCAAAAAGCCATGTCTCTCTCTTTGCATCTAGCCCTCTGCCTACGACACTTGCAGATATGTTTGCTTGGTTTCTTTTTTCTTTTAACCTGGGTCCAGTCTCCTTTTGAGGGGGTCACTCACGCGGTTTGAGACTCCTGCTGCTCTTGTCTGGGGGATGCTGGGCTCTGGCCTGCTGACTCTGCCTACTCTGCGGGGGTGGGGGGGGAGGAGCTCGGCCTTGGCCGCGGGGGCAATTTTTTGCTAGGTGACCCATTTTTCTACAACGAAGACACTCGCCTGGTAACCTAGAAATCTCCACTCGCTGGCGATGTGTGCCCCCTTCGAGGGTCTCTAGGAGGATCAACTCTGAAAGGGACACTGTGCTCTCAACCACCAACCTGATCCTAGGGACCCCGTCATCTGCTACCACTGAAGCGGCCGAATCTGGCGGAGACTCGAGCATGGTGCCAAATGCCCGACCAATGGAGGAGAGGATGGCTCTATTCTCCTTTGGGAGCCCTGGGAAGCGGAGCGTAACCGAAAAACGGGGAACATGGTGTGTCGTGTCCATGTCCTCCACTGTAAAGCCATGGTACCAAGGAAAGAGGTACACCAAATGCGGGCCAAGGAGGATGGGGCTCCATAACAATTCGGTACACCATTGGCGTAGGGGGGGGGGACATGGGTAGTGGGAGAGGGGGGGGATACGCGACATGTGCGCAAGGGGGGGACGGGGGTACGTGACATGAGCGCAAAGGGGGGGTACACGACATGCACGCAAAGGGGGGGCAGGGGGGTACGCGACATGCGCGCAAAGGGGAGGGGGGGGAGGTACGTGACATGCGCGTAAAGGGGGGGAAGGGGGGTACGCGACATGTGCGCAAAGGGGGGGGGCATGGGGTGTGGGAAAGGGGTTTAGGGGGGGGGGGGGGATACGCGACATGAGAGCATGGGGGGGGAGGTGCATGGTGGGTTTGGGGGGGGGGGGGGAGGGTACGCGACATGCGCGCAAAGGGCCGAATGGGGGGTAGGAGGGGGGGTACGCAATATGCGTGCAAGGGGGGGGGGTACGCGACATGCGCGCAAAGGGCCGAATGGGGGGTAGGAGGGGGGGTACGCAATATGCGCGCAAGGGGGGGGTACGCGACATGCGCGCAAAGGGGGGGTACGCGATATGCGCGCAAGGGGGGGAGGGGCATGTCAGGTTTGGGGGGGTACGCAACATGCACGCAAAGGGGAGGGAGGGTGGTTTGGGGGGGGGGGAGGGGGGGTTGCACGACATGCGCGCAAGGGGGGGAGGGGGGTGTGGGTCCGCGACATGCGCGCAAAGGGAGGGGAGGGGCATGGTGGGTTGGGGGGGGGGAGGGGGGTATAGAGAAACTGTAGGGTTTGCAGTGGAGCGATCAAAAAGTAGACAATACTCAGACACAACTGAAGAACGGAACTCAAAAAACATAGTGCCTATCGGTAATATGAAAAACTGAATACAGAACCTCAAGCCGTCGTGTCTGAAGGACCGTGGCTGAGGTGAATCAAAAAGATGATTCCATGTAGAGAGACAGTAGAAAAGATAGCAACAGAGGGAGCGTAACGCAGTCCTCCGTGTAGCTCAATGATGACGAGGATGATGAAGGGCTGGAGCTGCCCTAGGAAATGGCTGAAAACCAGCATGCTCTGAGGAAGGAACCTTCAAGCTATCTGGAATAGCAACATGATGAAGAAAAGGAGCTGATTTGGGGCAGAAAGAGCTGATCTGGAGCAGAGGAGCAGAAAGGGACAGATCTGGAGTAGGATGGGACAGATCTGGAGCAGAAGGAGCTGATCTGGAGTAGAGGAGCAGAAGGGGACAGATCTGGAGTAGGATGGGACAGATCTGGAGCAGAAGGAGCTGATCTGGAGTAGAGGAGCAGAAGGGGACAGATCTGGAGCAGGATGGGACAGATATGGAGCAGAAGGGACAGAGCTGAAGTAGAGGAGCAGATCTGACCAGAGGAGCAGAAGTTGGGACAGATCTGGAGGAGAGGATGGAGCAGCCAGGAGGCAGGAAGGAGAGGCAGAAGAGGAGGCAGCAGAGGAGGCAGAAGTGGAGGCAGCAGTGAAGGCAGATCTGAAGAGGAGAGGTAGATGGAGCAGGCGGGCCTGCAGCAAAAGATGGAGGAGATGAGGAGCAGCTGCAGGTCCTGTCCTGTCAAAGGAAGTGTGGGGGCAGAAGCCTTTTATAGGCCAGACCTAGCTGGTCGGCCAGCTGGTCGGCCAGCTGGTCGGTGGGCCTGCCAGCTGGTCGGCCAGTTCTGGTCGGCCAGTTCTGGTCGGCCAGACCAGCTGGTCTTTCTGGCCACTTGGTTGGCTGAGATGGCTGGCCTTTTGGCTGGCCTGTGAGCTATTAGATTGCCCCATAAATTGGGGATTGCTTAGTTGCTGAATAGGGGGGGGGGAACATGCGCGCAAAGGGAGGGGAGGGGCGACATGCGCGCAAATGGAGGGGCGACATGCGCGCGAAGGGGGGGGGATGGGGTGTGGGAGGGGGGGGTACGCGACATGCGCACAAGCGGGGTGGAGGCATTGGGAGGCAGGTACGCGACACGCACACAAAGGGGGGGGGCATGGGGAGGGGGGGCGACATGCACGCAGGGGGGAGGGGCATGTTGGGTTGGGGGGTACGCGACATGTGCGCAAAGGGGGGTGACATTTTCTGATGGTTATGATACATGATTTTTTGACAGTGGTGCTAGCAAGCACATCACATCCTGCATGAAGTTATTTAGCTCACTTGCAAATGCACCAAAGGGGGGAACAGTTACGTGCAAATAATGCATCTTATTCAGTAAAAGGCATTGGGCAAGTTGCCATTACTTCATTATCTCGTGGTCTAGTCCCTCTAGACAACGTACTATATGTACCAAGCATCAGCAAAAACCTCATATCCATATCAGCCATAGCTACTTGTGGATATCATGTTCTTTTTTATGGTGTTAGGTGTGCAGTCTATGATGTTACACATGCCTTTACTATGAAATGGCAGACACATTGCTTAGAGGACTTGACAGAATTGATGCATATGACAGATGCTTGAATGATGCTAGACTTGCAGATGCAGATACTTATGCTATCTATTGATGCTTCTATCATGGCATTCATGGCATGAGAGGTTGGTAAAGTTGTGTACATAAGATATGGTTGTTGATCTTCCTAAGATGCATATGCCTGCAAAGCATGTCTGTGAAGCATGTTTACTTAGAAAGATGCACCGCTTTGCATTTCCCAAGGATGAGAGAGCTGGTGCACTCTGCAAGTTGTATTTGGTTCACAGTGATATTTGTGGCTCCATGAGAGTTGCAGCCATAGGTGGATTTTACTACTTTGTGACTTTCATCGATGATTTCACCATGTACACCTGGATTTTTGCTCTAAAGTCCAAATCTCAAGTCTTCACATGCTTTAAGTATTTTATTGCTTTGGTAGAGAATGAAAGTGCTGAAAATTGCCAACATCAATACGGACAAGGGGGAAAAGAATTTGCTTTGGTAGAAAATGAAAGTGCTGAAAATTGCCAACATCAATACGGACAAGGGGGTGAATACATGCCAAAAGAATTTGCTGATTATTTGGCCTCACATGGCATACATCATCAATGCACTTTACCTTACACTCCTTAGCAAAATCCCGTGGCTGAAAGGAAAAACAGATCAGTCATGGAGATGGCCAGGTGTATGCTCAAAGGGAAGCACTTGCCTAACAAATTGTGGTTGGATGCAGTCATGTGTGCAAATTATATTTTGAATAGATGCCCAACCAAGGCATTGAAAACAATCCCACCTTATGAGGCTTGGACAGGCCATAAGCCCAAGATTTCTCACATGAGGACTTTGGTTGCTTGGCTTGTGCACATGTGCCTTCACAGACACGAACAAAGTTGGATGACAAAGCTGTCAAATGCATTTTTATTGGGTACAGCTCAGAAAGCAAGGGCTACGAGCTCTACCAGCCTCGCATGGGCTAAGTTTTTGTTAGTAGAGATGTTTTTTATGAGTCATCATCATGCCTTTGTTGGACTGTCAACAACAGCCCACAGTTGATGCATCAGATATTTTTGACAGCTTGATGCCTTTGTTTCAGTCAGACCCTCATGATGATGCTACATCTGAGGTTCCTCCTCCTCCTCCTAATGGTCATTTATAACCAGTTGTGCAGTCTAAAAATCAGCAATATTTACCACCTGATATGCCTCCGATTGATCAGGATATCATGCACAGGGCAATTGACCAAGAGAGAGCTGCAATCAGGAGCCCAAAACACTTTCCCGTTGGCTGTTTGACACTCTCAAAGACAACAAACAAGATGCTCCTCTGCCAGCCCGTACTAGATCAGCTCTTAAAAAAGGACGTGGTAATTTAGTTGCTACAGCATGCAATGAAGAGCCACTATGCCATAAGGATGCCTTTGACAATGATCACTGGTTGCAGGCCATGCAAGCTGAATCGGAACAATACATCGTAATGAAACTCGGGAGTTGTGTGACTTGCCTCCTGGCAAGAATGCCATTGGAACTAAGTGGGTATACAAGGTCAAACGGAAAGCTCCTGGTTCAATGGACCGTTACAAAGCCCACCTTGTTGCAAAGGTTATGCACAACAACAAGGCAATGACTTTGAAGAAACTTTTGCCCCATTCCAGGATCACCACTATCAGGATTGTTATTGCCCTTGCTGCCACTTTCATTGGGAGGAGCTCTTCCTCGACCTAAGTTTGAAGCTTTCCGGCAAGCTTTGAGCTTGGTACCTTTTGTAACTTGATCTATTATGCTCTGTACAGTCATAGGTTGCTATATCCATACAAGATAAACATATACAAACATGACATAAATTCCTCAAGTATTATGAGACGTGTCCAGGATACTTCAGCCCATACCATGGAGAAAGGTTTGTAGGCCATCCCATGGGCTACCCATTGGTGCCTTCTGTTCCCTGGTATGTGCCTTGTAGGCCTAGATATAGGCAGCTAAGACAGTTAGGGCACTTATTATATGTGCCATTTAGTACACTAGGTACTACTAGGATACTCTGTCCTAGGGTTTCATTATTGTGTGTACTTTGTACATTTTCATTCATTAGAGAAGTACGGATTTCAGCTCGTTGGCTTCCACCTCCATTGCTTCCATTGCTAGCTCTAGTCTGCATGCCTGAAAGCCTAGACAACTCTGCCTCTCTCCAGGAATCTTGACCGCAAACTGTCAAGATAAATTGCTACCAGCAGGCTCCCCCACTCCTACCTATTGCGAGAGACCACACCTCTAGGCCTCTCCTTGGCAAAAGATGGTGGCACTGGTTAATGTTGCTGAAAACATATGCTCCTGGATCAAAAGAAAATACACCGACCTCCCAACCACTGCTGCTCTCTGAAGCTCTCGGTGAAGGATCCAGGTATTGTGGCTGCTAACGTGTATGGCCATGAAGTCCGTGCACATTCCAAATCACTAGTGTCCAGCTCATGGAGAAGAGGCTTGAGTAAACAGAGCTCTCGTGAGGAGGAGCCTGTGTGGCTGTATTTGATTTCTGAGACTTTGAGGGGGTTTAGATGGAGAGTAATTCGCATCGGTGCACCGCCGAATCACGGGTATAACAAGTTCTTGATAATCTTGAGGGCCCACTGCATCATGAAGGACACCTCAATCCCCAATTTCGGCTGTAAGGACCAGTGCATGACCTGTGAGTAATGTATCCCCGGTCCAAGGTGAATGATGCCTATGGCATACCCTACGCCAAGTTTCTCAGGTGGGAAACCAAGCTGAAAAGTGGCCGTGTTGCCATTTATTAAGCCAAATGTCCACCCCTTGCGGGCCCATCCGCTCCTCCATCATGCTGCAAATCTGATCCTTCATCCTCCGATCAAACAAAGCAGGGATCCATTTTTCTTTTCTAGTTGTGACGAAGTTGAACCCCCAGAACGGGCGAGTACGGTAAATGACCACCCCAATCGAGCCCCCCTTACAGGGCTGCAATATCATAATTGTCACCTCCAAAGTGAGGGGGTATGTATTGGGTATCTTCAGGTAGTTCTAGAGACCTATCCTCCAGAAGTGCCTAAGTAGAGGCTTCCCAGGGTGAGGCACCGGTCCTGAGAGCTGAGATAAGTCTCCTGGAGAGGCCTTCTATGTTGAGGCTGTGTCCTGCAGAGGAGCGGACAACTAGGAATGCACCGAAGAAGCCGTAGCCTGAGGAGTTAGGGGGGGCTCTGTCAAACCCTTGCCCGGAGGCTTTGGGTCTGAGGCAAGAGGGGATGCAAGGATAAAGAAGAGACCGCTGGCCCTGCCTCAATAGGAGGGGGAGCGAGGGGGGAGGAGGGTTGACAACTCAAGGGCGGGTGGTGAGGGCGACAACAGCAGGAGGGGGGGAGGAGGAGGCACAGGGGGAGGGGGAAAGGAGGGGGGCAGGCTACGGGGGGGAAAGGGGGAGTTGGAGAGGGAGATGTCACCCCCATCGGGGAGTGGAGGATGGGGTCCCCGGATCCGCTGGCTCTGACGCTGCTAGAGCCATCTAATCCTGCTGCCTAGTCAACTCTTGTGGACTTGGATGCAAGCAGATTCCGATTGGATTGGAGTCATGGTTCATGTGCCAACTCTGCGACCATGTGACTAACTCACCTCATGAATGCGTGGAGGCTGTTATAATAGCTCTCAAACTATTTGAGCCAACTAAGGGATAGTCCTTTTTGTCATACGTTTCAAAAGCGAATGTGGAGGTCCCTCTCTCCTGCTTTGGCTTGGATGACAGACAGGAGCAAATCACAATCCTCGACTTCTCTGGCTTTCTCTATGACAAGGCCTCTTTTTTCTTTGGACACTCTATTTAGGCAATCTCTTTGGCCACCCTATCAATGCAATCTCTTTCTTCTCTAAACTATCTATCCCCGCACTCTTCAGAGGCACAGGTATTACATAGGTTCTCTTGTTCCAATTTGAAGCTACATGACCCATGTGATGGGACTGTCGGGCTCGAATCTCCATCATGTATGCTAGCTATTGCGTTATTGCTTATGGTCCTATCAAATCACTAGGTGCACAACAAACCCGCCTGGGATGATGCTCAATGAAGTGAGACTGTAGACTACAGCTCATGGAGTGGGGAGGGCTAAACTGTGAAGCCCTTATCCGCTGCTGAATATTAAGCTACTTGGAGTCTGATGGGTGCCGGAGACTCATGCTGGCCCCTTTTTATAGGCTCCTAGTTGGCCAAATCATCTGACCAAAGTCGGCAGGTATGCAAACGGCAACGCTGGTCAAGGCTGCAACCCTTCACAAGTTGGCCAGATCAGCCAACGCTGACCAAGAAATCAGCGGGTGGGCCTTTTTTACATGTTCTGATGCTGATTTGGCTGCCTGAGCCGCGGGTGTAGAAGCCCGTGAGAACCTCTGCATTTGCTCCTCCACTCATTGTTGCAGGTTTCCCAGCCATTGTGAACAAGCATAATAAGTTGAAATTTTGACTCACTCTACTATACCGACAATACGACTGCGGGAAATACAACCGCCGCTTATTATAATCACTCATACTTGTTCAGGCGACCAGTGCCCAACCAAGCTTAAAATTGCTTTAAAACCCCGCCTCGAGTTTTCAGGAGGCAATTGCATCGATTCTGCTTTATTACCACGCGCAACCCTTCAAGTCTGTTCAAGGGGCTCCACAGACACTGAGCTCAATCAATTTCAGATGTTATTTTTAAGTATGACAGCGCCCACGGTCAGATAACCAATCGGACTGTAAGATATCCTTTCGAAAATCGCACCGTTTTGAAGTTGGGGGGTTTTGTAATTTCGTAATATCATTCACAGCCTGATCGTTCAGTCAAAGAGAAGCTTATAGTGATTGCAGGTTCGCGAGTGTGACAGGAAAAAGCAGTGCATTTGGTCACTTATGACCCACCGGCTGAACGTTCGCACAAGGCGGGGACATGGCGATAAAGGGTGAACAAGCAAAAGTCGAAGCTATTTGATTTCTCATGTATGCATCTGCCAAAGAGGACACAATAAAGCTGTGACTCGTTGAAATGGCGCCCTAGTCTTTCCTCGGCGGATTGCCGTTAAAAGCGTAGGCTCTCGCGGAAAGCATGCAATCATTTATATCCGTGTGTCTGTGTAAAGCAGAATTGTACTCCGACAAATCAGTGGCGGCGAATCAGAGAAGGGCGAGAGCTGTACCGATTAATATGGACGGAATGCGGATAGTTCCGAGAGGCTTGGAGGGAAGTGGAGAATCGTGCGCCATGGATGGGAGCTTCGCGAGCAGCCTTACTATCTCCTCACGTTTGCTTGTTACTCGAGGAAAGTAGACCTTGCGAGATTATCCACCAAAGTAAATCCAATGGCTTCATCGTCAACCACAATATGAGCATTGTGCAAGCTGAAAATGACGAGAGTTAAAAAGCAAATGAGCATTGTGCAACCAAAGCCGTAGGGTTCTCGATTTTTGCAAATAGAAAGTGTATTAGAACTAATCTCTCTCTTCTTGAAGCGAAGTGTTTGCGGTTTAGTGTCATGTGAATTGTTAAAATTGACCTTGAAAAGTAAAAGCAAAAGGTTTCAAGTTTTGGGGGTTTGCAATTATTTGACCTAAAAATAAAAATCAATAAAAATCTTAAATAAAAATACTCTTTGAGATTGAAAGGACCATAAGGTATTTGAATCATAATTGAAATATTTGCACTTTTGTAATAGTGGTTCAGAGGTCTTAAGGTCTAGGGCTTGTGAGTCTAGGCCTAAGTTGTAGGGTGTGAGTGTGTTGGCTCTTTGTAGGGCCATGGCAAACCACTTATGTTCCATATTCAAAAAAGTTTGAACTAACTAAACATAGGTTAAAGTAGCTAAACCCTTGAGTGAAAATAGTAGACACGCACTCTAGCACCGCACACAAGAGATTTGCAAGACATCAATGAGTATAGAAACAAAGTGTATATATATATATCTTGGGCTAGGGTTACTCCCCCAAACCACCAATCATACACCCTACCCACATGCTATTCTGTTCATAGCATCACAAGTACACGTACACATGAGTGCAAATTCGCTCCAATGCTTCTTCAATTAAAGGTCTCATGTCTAAGATACATAGAATTTCCCTTCATTTCAAATATTTAAGCATGCCAATGGCTTGGTGAATAGGTTTGCCAACTCATAGAAATAATGGATAGATTGAATGTCTCCCTTATGAGTTTGATGTTGAATGGAATGATAGAAAATATTTATGTGCTTCACATTTCCATGATCTTTTGGATTCCTTGCCAAAAAGACTATGCTGGTGCCATAAAAAAGTATTGTTAAAGGTTCCCCTTCGGTTGACCAAAGTTCACATTGGAACATTTCCAACCATATTGCTCACATCTACATTTGGTTAGAGCAATATACTGTACTTCTATTTTTGCCAAAGCTAATGTGGCTTGTTTCTTGCTTGACCATGTTATACAATGCTGATTGAGCAAATATTTACAACCTCTGGTAAACTTTGCCTCTTTCTTCCACCTTCATTTGCCTCACAATGAGTCCCCTCAATTCAAAAGAATTCAAAAATATGTTAATTAGTGAAAAATTTAGGCGGGGGGGTGGAAAATAGTGAAAAAATTAGGCGGGGGGGTGGAAATGCAAGGGGATGGGTAAGGACATGATGAAACTTCAAATGGTTTCAGGATGACCAACCTTTAAATGGTTTAGGGAAGTAACCAAAGTACCATCCCTCTATTTATGAAGGAGGGAGGGAAGGAAGGAGGGGGGGGGGGAGGGGGCTGTGGGGGGACTCCCTTGTTATTTATGAGGGTAATTAGTTATAACCCTTATACTCTACTTCTTTCAAGCCCCTCCTCAGCATGAAAATTGAAAGCTATCCCTTTGACCTTAGTTTAATTGGGAACTCCATCTTTTCACTTAAAAAACCAATTATTCTCAATTGAAAACTGAATGCCTTCACAATCACCCTTCTTCTTAGGTTAAGTTATATGTGTAGAATAATCTGTCGAGATTAAGGGCCTTTAAAATAGGTAGATGGAAGCATAGATATGCAAACTAATGGAAGAATTAGATGAGATCCATTAAGGGACCATGCACACCATTATTGTTCAAAGGGTTGTGATATGTGGCTTGTATCTTCATATATGGACCTTTGAGATAGTTGAATATGATGTCCACTAACTTCCAATCATGATCGCTTCCAACATATCAATTGTAACCATGTTAATGTAATCTAATATAGAAATGAAATAGTGAAGTATAAAAACTCAAGACATTGCCTGAATAGAATACAAGTAGCTTGAATTCACCCAAAAAAAGAACATAGAATATCTCCTACTTTGGGATCCTTGAATGTTAAGCTGATCATGGTAGGGACAACTAACCAAACTGTTGAGAAACCATCTCAAATCATGCGTTAGATATGTGCATAGCACTAACCCAATAGAGTGCTATAAAGGAAAGGGTTAGATACCCTAAAAGAGTTTGTATATCTTCTACATTTGCAACTAAATCTAGTGTACAGCTAGTCATTTGTGGTGTGCTCTCTAGGTGTGCCCTCTCTCCTCATCTCCACTCTTCTCCTCTCCCCTCTTCGTATTTTGTCATGGTATCAGAGCTCTCTTGCCTTCTGTTGAGGCATTGAGATCATCGTGTGAGAGATTGAGAGTTCTTGAGTGTTCTCTTACGTGAGAGACTTCCATTCATTTCTCTGAGAGAATTTCCATCTGTTCATAGGAATTCTGTCCATTCTTCTACTACATTGGAAGAGAGAGAGATTTCATTCATTCCATTCATTATTTGATTCATGAATGACTCTTTGAGTGTCCATTTAGCTTTGAGAGAGAAAGATATATTCTGAGTGAGAGAGATTCTAGGTCGATTGAGAGAGACAAAGGTAATTGTGAGCTTTTGAGAGGGAGAGAGAGAGAGCTCATGCTCTCTTTGAAACTACTTGAGGCTACAAGCATTTGCTATCAACCTTCATCTACAATCATGCAAGAGCACATGGGCGACTCAACCATAGCATGCCTCTACAACGAGCTCCAGATACTCCTGCTCCACATTGACTAAGGCTGCTTATAGCCACAACCATAGCCTATCTCCAACAAGCTCCTTGCATAGCCACATCAAGCTAGTAGCCGCCCTGCTACTCACAAGCAAGGCAAGCCATACGAGTAGCCAATCGACCATCTACAGTAGACCTTCAGCACGCCTCCACCAGCTCAGCTTAGCATAGCAACACCAGCATGGGCAGCGACTTGCACGGGTCGCCTCCCTCCACAAATGGTTGCTCCATGGGCTCTCCATCCGCATGCAACAACGTCCAAATGACCATACTAACGCTACAAGTAACTCCCAGTTCCTAGCAATGCGACTCCTGTGACATCTACAACGAACTAGCCATAGGCGATGCTCAGTCCACTGAGCCACCGACTAGACCTTCAGCCTCTAACTCAATTGCAATTGCCACAAGTGTTGTTCATCGACGGGATCTATAGCTCCTCGCCTCAAGTGCCAAGTCCCATGACCTCCACAGGTGAGCAGCCCAGGGGGCATCACACATAGCAATGGCGATAGCTATATCTTCCTATAGCCTCCCACGCCTTCAGCATCGGCCTAGTCTACATCGTTGAGTGAACCAATGAATAGCTACCTTTCCAATGGATCAGCCTCTGCTAACTCAGTGTCTCTCGTTAGCTCCTAAGCCCTTAAAAACCCCCATGGCAATAAGTCTGCATGCGACTCTCATGGCGCAATCAACAGGCATAATGAACATGAAGCTTCTCAGCACACATGTAGAAGAGACAAATTCCATCGACAGAATCACATTCCGTCAAAATCCTAGAAGATTTCGTTTAAGACCCCACCTTTGAACGACATGTGGCACCATAGCCTTTTGCCACGTGGGCATATTTACCATGTAAGCAACCTTGTTGCCACGTCAGTAAGGTCGATCTTCTAGCCACATCATCATCCACATGGTAGCCTTATCTACCACGTCAACCCTATCCTTTGCCACATCAGCAAAGCCTTATCCCTTGACGCGTCGATTGCCACATCAACCTTAGCACCATGCCATTTGCACCCTTTTGCCCCTCCACCTAGATCCAGCCGTATCTCTTGATCCACGAAGAATTTGAGGGTGCTCCTCTTGTCACATCACATGCACATTTCGATGCAAGTATCACACACTTTTGAGCCTTAACGACAAATCCATTTCTTGCACGCACATCAGCCTCTACACCGATGCATCTGACCCAGCACCTAAAATGAACAAAGAAAAGAAATTATTTGCTGCTTTTTACATTGCTAGATGGTTGGTCTAGATCTAGTTCACAGTAGATTAGATCATCCTTATAGGAGATAATCCCGCAAAAGCCAATCAAAGCCATGCCCCAAAATTCATAAATAGTTCCTTCATGGAGTTAGACCACCCTTTGCTCACATGACAGTGGCACGAGCATGGCGACGCCCAAATATGTTGATATTTGCGATGTATAATTTTTCCATCCTTTCGACAATTCTTGGCATTATCAGTGATCAACTGAATAATATTGTCAGGATCAATTTCTTTAATGCATCTACTTAACTGCTCTGTAATGAATTCTCCTATCTTAGCCGCACCTCTTGTATCAATTGACTGTCGGAAAGCCTCCCCTTTGAACGTCACAACCATGATGTTAATCAACGGTCACTTGCTATAACATTCTTCCATCCATCTGATACGATGGTGCAAGCAGTCTTCTCAATGCCATCATAAAGCACTTGTTGCATCTCCTCTTTTAGCCTACTATAGTAAGCATCCAACATGCTATTGCGAATAGCATCATAACTAGGCATTGTAAAATTGCAAAAGGATTTGCACAACAATATGGTCAGGACTATGATGAGACTTATGCTCCAGTAGCAAAGATGGATTCCATATGGTTCTTGATATCACTAGTGACACTCAATAGATGGAATGTGTACGAGCTAGATGTCAAGAATGCTTTTCTCAATGGTTACCTAGACGAGGAAGTCTACATGCAACAACCATAAGGTTATGTTGAACCAGAGAAAGAGAATCAGGTTTGCCATCTCAAGAAAAGTCTCCATGGCTTAAAGCAAGCATTGAGAAATTGGCACAATAGAATCGATAAGTATTGCTAATCTAGGATACATGAAATACAATGCAGATCTACTCTCTACTACAAAGTCCATGGCCCAAGAGGATCCTAGAAGGCTTAAGGGAGCCCTAACCCTAAATGATCATGTATATAACCTATTTTCTAAACCTAATTTACGAATGTCAGCTAGATACATGGGTGTGCACTCTTCTTTTTCTCTCTCCCACTCTCTCCTTCTACTTTAACATGGTATCAAAGCCTTCTCTACGAGGCTGTGGAGCTTTTTGAAGGCCTTGTAAGGCAAGTAATTGCAAGCATTGATCTCTCATGAGTAAGCAACGTGAGTTACAATGGAGTTGTCTAGTGATGCTATTGCTCAAGTGAGATTTTGTGAGAATGAGAGGAGAATAAGTTGAGCTGTGTGCATGATTTTGAATAGCTATGAGTCTTTCTAATTGAGAAAAATGGTGAAAAGACTTCATTGATGCTTCTATAACAACAATTGCATTTTCTTGATGCTTACATGCTCTTCTACAAACTATAACACAAGTTGGAGCCACTTCCATTTTTGAGCTGTTTCTGCATTTCTTGCTCCTTCATACTTCTTTTTAGCCTAGGAATATCTATTTGGCATTGTTGTTTTTGAAGTAACTATTTGAATTATTGAGTGACTTGGTGCAAGTAATAATAGACTAGACATGAAATTTCATTTTTCACAATACACTCTTGAGGTCTTAAACATTGTAAAGCCTTTGACATAGCTTAAACTTGAGGTCTAAGACATCTTCAAGGAGATTGAATAGCCCAAGGAAAATCAACTTCATTTTGGTTTCATCGACATTCATTTTTCTTCAAGTATAGTGAAGAAATATACAAATTTTGTCATTTTTGTTGTCATATGTGAAGATTTTTACAAGAGAAAACGTACTATAAGTGTTATTATATGATTGGAGATTTCTATATAAAGTTTGCCAACCCAAGAAGAAACACTGGAAGAGAAAAATGCTTTTGGAGATGGCGAACAGGTGATTAGCCCATGGAGGCCAAGGGATCAATGAGGAATAATCTTGCTTTTCAACTCATAAAGATAAGACTTTAGTCCTTTTTAGTATCCTAATGACCATTTGCTCTCATGAGTTTAGGTATTGGGATTCAAGGACTCCTTATCTTTCCATAAATTCTCATGACCACTTTGTCGTAAGCTCAACCTATTTGGGATTGAAAGTCTTTCTAGACTTTTCACACCATTCCTCATAACTACATGGTTGTATTCCCAAGGTTTTGGATTGAAAGGCTCTACTTCCTCTCCATCATTCCTCATGACACTGCATGGTCATAATCTCAAGTATCTTGGATCAGGATCAACAACTTGCTCTCGATTCATACAATGCATGTACCAATGTGTCCCATGTTGCCCCTCATAATTGAGTTTGCAAATAGAACTCATATAGACACCAAATGAGCTTTGATAACATTAAGTTTTGGAATGGAATCAATTGGCACATTGATCTAGAATATTGAGTTTGTGAAAAATTTTGGTGCTTTGACTTGATTTTTGCTTTGTGCACACTTCTTGCTTAGTTTGGATATCGAATTGAAAGCTACAACATTGTTCAATTGTAGTTGTTTCTTGAATATTAGACTGCCACAATAATAGCAAAGATTTTAAGGCATGTTCGGCGATCGCTTTCAAATACTTGCGAGGTCTCACCCTAGCTCTTTTGGATGGGCCTTCTTGTGACTCAACTCTTGGAAGCACAACCTCCATATGTTTTTCCTTTTGCCATAGTCTATAGACCTTATATTGTCTTTGTTTATCTATTAGCATTGTCATTGGACAAAGCACTTTGAATTGAGGCACAAGCATGCATGTAGTATACTCCCTCCATTAGCTTCAACTAGCATTTGCAATGAGGACTAACCTTGTGGAAGCCAATGTGCCCATTTTTTGTTTGTGTCAACAATCCCTAACATTGGAAAGATTAACAAAGTATTATGAACCATATCGGCAACTACGATAGCCTTTGTTTCACTTGTGCTAGTGCTTGGGCCATAGATTATGCTATGAGTTCTTCCTCCAAAATCTCTATAAGTTATAATTGCTAGGCTCCATTGCATCAATGATGCAACAAGAACTAACATGATGAATCGAAATCTCTGAGTTTGAGATTCATCACAATAAAAGCAAAAGTCTTTGTCTAACTACCAGTCCATGAAGGGCTCTAATATCTTCTTGGAAGAATGAATGGAATAGACATGCATTCTTGATTCTACTATCGATTGGATCCTTGCTAGAGACACCTCATTGTTTGTTAAGTATGCCATCACAATTAATAGATGTCTATTCATAGGCAATAGTTGCGAAAAGGCAAAGTCAAATTGGAAAGTAGTAATTTGTTCTAGAGTTAATATTTTGGAAGGATAGGTCAATCTTAACAGTGCAACTGATTCGATCAAAGATGCATCAAATCGACATATTTGCTTAACCTCTTTCACAACATATTACTCACAATGTATGATGTGTTGTTTAGAAGTTGTTCATTCCAAATAGAATTCTTCTATATGGAATTTTATACATGCTACTTTTGTTCTCTTTCTCATAGCTCATGACACAAATTTGATTAGATAAATAACTTCAAATTCAAAGATCAAACCTTTACAAATGGACCAATGACATTGTTACAATAAAAACAATAACCTTGAAGCTCTATTTCAAATAATCATTTTTTATTCTCTCTAGCCTTAGGCACTAGGAACTATTTCCAGAGCTGAAAGAAGCAGCATAGCTTCATGTGCTTGAAGAGAGAACCCAAATCTTACACATGCTTCTCAAGTTGAGTAGCTCAAAGCATGAGCTAAGCTAAGAAAATTTTGTAGCTCTAGCGGAGATCGCACAACAAAGAAAATCAAACAATCTTCTTATGCTTCCATAAATCATCAGGGTTATTATAAAATTGATAAAAGAACAACTCCTCTAGATAAGCCTAGAAAGATCAACGAGTAGCACTAGTTTTAGCTAAAGAGAGTGAATGTGTACTCTAGATTAGCAAAGAAGATTCACTAGAGAAGAGCAGCGAGCAGAAGAAGGTTCAACCAAGAAGATTGCGCATATCATGGATCCCTATAAATCTCCAACATTCATGAAGTGCCCAAAATCAACTCTCAAATCACATGAATCAGAGCCTTTCTATACATTATAATTGTAGAAGCTACAAAAAACTAGGCTGAAAGTCATGCTTTAATGATTTGAGATCAAACCACCAAATTGAATCAAATGTTTAAAGCTATTCTTGAAATAACAACACCCCAAAAATAAATAAAAAGTTTATAGCTATTCTTGACCAATAATATCTCATGAAAAGTTCAAATATATTGATATAAAAAAGTAACAAGGAATAGCTAAGAGTAATTACTCAAAAAAAAGTTTCCATGTATTGATCTTAAAAACTAAGTACAAAATGTTTTAAATATATTGGCATAAAAAAATAGCTAAGGGGGTAAATCACTAAGAAAAAGTTTCCATATATTGATCTAGAAATTTGATTACAAAAGGTCTTATCTTCCCTGAGCACAAGCAAGTCAAATAGAAGAAGTCCATTTCTTTGTAGCAGATGCACTTTGTTTCCATCTTCGTCATTCACCTCTACAACATTTAAAAGCACTTTTGAGATTGTAAATAGCATAATTAAAGGCATAGTAAACATCAACATTTAAAAGAACTTTTGAGATTGCAAATAGCATAATTAAAGGCATAGCAAACATCAAATGGATTTGCAAGCCAAAATTATTTGTCATTTATTTGTAAAGGACTTCCCATAGCATAGACACCAAGGCCAATAAAGGACAATAGAGAGACCACCATTGTGATCAAGGGTGAGCATAGACACCAAGGTTGATGAAGGATAGTAGAGAGACCACCAGTGAGATAAAGGGTAGCAGCTTATGTTGAGCAACAAAAACATAGAGTTAACATACTAGCAAAACTGTGATTCTGAACTAGCACTTAATCATTCACATTAGACAGCACACTAGCCAACCATTTGCATTGGAAAAAGCATAGCCTCCAAAAAGTAGGGGCTTTAGGTTATTTCATCACCTAGTAAGCACCAAGTTGAGTGGTACTAAGCCTATAAGTAAGCCCAAAGTGCAACATGAAGTTTAGCATCCCAGTCGCATTTATGAAACTACACTGTCTCAGTCAAGATTAACTTGAGTGTCTTATTAGTTGATTCAACTTCACCATTACCATGAACATAATAAATTATTGAATTTCTATGCATAATCTTGATTCATCCTTTAGTAAAACTGAATAACTACATTGAGAAAATGTGAGCCTTGATCACTAATAAGCTCTATGGGGCATCGATCTCTACAAATTGCATTCTCAAAGCCATACTTGGTAGTGCTCCGAGTTGAGTTATCATGAAGTGCCTTAGCTTTGGCCCAATTAATAGCATAATTAGTAGCCAATATTGTATATTCTATGTGAATCTGGCAGGTTTGAAAGAAACAAAAACATCCAAACCCCATCTCTAGAAGGCTTCCTAAGGATGAGTAGGTTGTAATGGCATAGACTGGTTTGGCAAGGCACTCATCACACAGTGTACACTTACTTTGAGCATTCTTAAACAAGGTTTCGTACCATAAACCTAGCTGTAAGACTTTTGTTGAGATATGGTGCCATGAGCACATATTAGAGGCTAAGGTATGGTATAGAAAAGAATTAAAGTAGCCACTCTAAGATGTGGACTACATGATGTGGAGATGTGGATCAAGGATATCCACAAGGAGAGATGTGGACCAGAGGACCCCACAAGTGTTGACTATTCAAAAAGATGTCTCTATAAGAAGCCTATCTCTTGTATTGTAAAAGCATAGATTTGAAATAGATTGATTCTTAGTTGCTCATCATCTCTTTCATGGAGTTTCTTCTATGGTTTAATCCCCCTTGATCTTTTGCTAATTCCATGTTGCACTAGGAGAGCATGATCTGCACTTTCTCATGGTATGAGAGCTTAGTTCTAGCTCTCCTTGATTAGCTATAGGTACTTATGTTTTCTCATGCTCTCTCTTGAGTGATGTACTTGAAATTTCCATATAGTCTTAGCCATTCATTTTCTCATGAGAGAGAGACGAGAGAGAGAGGTCCTTCTTGAACATCCATTCTTATGTGAGGTCCATTTCAAGAGAGTTTCAAAGGTTGTGTGCTCTTTGTTTAGCCATATTTGGTTTCTATTTGGCATATCTCTGGCTACTTTTCCTAGTTTTTTGGTCCCTTGGTTACGATCACAAGCAATGCCTCTGCGATAAGCTCCACCAACTTCAATAGCATCTTCAATGCGGGACGAAAGAAAATCATGTCAGACCTTGTGGAGAACAAATTATGACCTGCATTACACCACTTTGGGATTGAGCTCTTGCAGCAGCCTCAACATTTGGCTGTCAGAGCCTGTAACGTTGTAGGGTGAGTGCTGCAGCCAATGCACCACCAACGTATCACCTTGCTTCAATTTCAACGCCATTGGATTGAGGTTTCCCACTCGATCAACCACCCCATGGAAATCAAAACATAGGTAGAGATTCTGTGCAAAATTGGAGACTCGTACCCATTGTTCTAGTGCCTCCATGGACAAATAGCCCATGAGCGATGCCATCAACAACTAGCCCTAGACAACCTGGCTTTGTGCTCAATGACAACACATACAATGCCAGCTGATAGTAGCAAAAGCCTGCACCTCAGCTGCCCGTATCTATAGTGGCTCCTTCTGTTAGCACGCAACATCCAAAGCTCGAGCCTTCTCTCAAACAAAGACCAAATCTTCAACCATCAATAACTATAGCTTTAGCTCCAACCCAACTGCAATGACCCTTTGCTCAAAACTCTCCACAACAAGCTCACAATTCCAAGTGACCAGATGGCAGCCTCTCCATGAGCCCATCTCCAATAGAAACTATCCAAAACAGCCTCCATGCAAGGCTCCCAACTCAAGATGGATTGCATGCACAGCTTGCAAAATGAATCTCCAACAATGTGCATGCCTCCATGAACTATGAGCAGACCATCAACGAACAGTGCACTTTTAGCAACACAAGCTCCTATATCTCCAATGCAGCAAATAGCCTCCATCCGAATGACCAGTTCATAAATGACGCCAGGCTTCATCATGGCTTCTTTTTGACACCTAGCAACTCGTCTACCTCACACGTCTATGTAGAATCAACCCGCTCCAGCCAAGCTATCTCTTTGCAAGTCCAAGGTTCAACCTTAGGACACGTGGTAATTCCATGTGGCAGGAAGGTTTGGTTAGGGTGTCCAAGCTTGGTTTGGTTGTTAGTTAGGCAGTGTGGTCAAAGTTTTGCGAAGTGGCAGATAACACTTAACTCTGGTCAAGTTAACCACATTAGCCATGGTTAAGTTATGTGGTTAGTTAACTATGCCACCTCTGCCAACTAAGCACACAGTCTCTTCACAAGCACACTTTGCATGCAGCATGTGAATTCCTATGCCACATCATTAAAGGCCACCTCTTCTTCATAGAAACTTCGACAAGCCGTAACTTCCAATCCAGGAAGAATTTGCACGCACTCCAAATAGGAAAAGTGATTGTCTTTATGAGCTCTACATGCCTATCAATTTAGAATCATTATTAGCAATTAGACACTGCCATTGAAGCAAAACAAAGCTCATGGTAAGACCTTTACAACAAATGGAAAAGCAATGCATGAATGCAAAAAGCATGCCAAAAGCACAAGTGTATGAGATGACCATAGCATAGAACATCGCATCCACACATAAAGCATTAAGGCACATGGTAAAACAAAGCATCATGCATCATGATACATCAAGCAAAGAAGAGAACGCCATCAACATCAAGCATTGAGAAGCAACAACCTTGCCACCTTTAGCCCAAATGTTTGTAAAACAAACCTGACCACCTAAGAGGCCATGTAAGCACCCATGGGAGGATTTGATTTTGTAATACCCACACTTGACCACCTTATGTAGCAAGGTATGCACTAAGGGGAGGTGATGGAATGTAAACTCACATCTGACCACCTTGCAATTGCCAAAGGATCATGGCAGATATGGTGCCATGAGCACATATTAGAGGCTAAGGTATGGTATAGGAAAGAATTAAAGTAGCCACCCTAAGATGTTGACTACATGATGTGGAGATGTGGATCAAGGATATCCATAAGGAGAGATGTGGATCAGAGGATCCCACAAGTGTTGACGATTCAAAAGGCCGTGTCTATAAGAAGCCTATCTCTTGTATTGCAAAAGCATAGATTTGAAATAGATTGATTCTTCGTTGCTCATCATCTCTATCATGGAGTTTATTCTATGGTTTGATCCCCCTTGATTTTTTGCTAATTCCACATTGTACTAGGAGAGCACGATTTGCACTTTCTCAACTTTTTTGGTGGTTAACTCTCCCTAGAGATGTCCACTAGATGGGCCTGAGTGAACATCTTGCAGAACTATAGATCACTCATGTGGTAGAATCCATCGACGAAGAACACCATCTACACACTAATGGTAGAGATTTCCACCAATTAAAGTGAATTTCCAAGACTTCGAGGCTAATTGCTTGTGCTTCCTTGGAGCATATTGCTAGGAAATGTGACCTTAGACAATAATCCCCATCAACTGGGCATACTCTTGCTCCTAGTCATCAATTGCAAAGAGCTTAGCATTTGAAGTTCTATAATGACTCCTTGAATACCTTTTGAGGCATGTAAATACATAAATGATCAACTCCTACATGAATTTTCTGGGGCTTATGGGTAATCTTAAATTGAACTCCTATAAAAGAAGCATCCAAGGCACAAGGTGTCCTTAAATGATAGTTTTGTTGATCAAATAAAGAAAAGCTTGGTGTGATAAACATAAAAAATAAAGGGCTCTCAAGTAAATAATGCCTTAATTTGTACACACTAAAAATCATGCCCAAAGATTCTCGCTCAGCGGTGCTCTAGTTAGACTAAGTGGGGGTCAATACTTGACTGGCATATTACACTAGATAATCCAATTGACCATCTGGTTGAGCCAAAATAATGCCTAATGCATATACAGAAGCATCAACATGCACATGGAAAATGACCTTCCATCTAGGTTGCCTCAAAATAGGTGTAGCTGTAGCTTGGCCTTTCAAGTCATGAAAGACCATATAAAATTGAGTAGTCCATCCAAACTTGGCATCCTTTTTAGCCAATTCATACAGTGGAGCTACAATCTAGGCAAAGACTTTAATAAAATGCCTGTAAAAACTGATGAAGTCTAGAAAAGAGTGCAAATAAGCTAGATTCTCAAGCTCTAGCATTTGTTGAATAGCATGAATTTAACTTGGCTCAGTGCATATACGATCTTGTGAAATGGCATGCCAAGAAAAATACCAACTCAGACACAAAACACACTCTTAGCCAGATTGAGTGAACTACCAACTTGTCTACATCTCTGAAATACCTTTTTCAAGTACTAGAGATGATCTGCATCTCAAGAATAGACACAAAAATCATCTAAATAAATGGCAATGAATTTAGTTAGGTGGTCCTTGAAAGTCTCCACTATAAACTTCTAGAAAGTTGATGGTGCATTTCTCAAACCAAAAGGCATCACTTGGGTTGCATAAGCACCCCATTCTATAATAAAGGTAGTTTTAGATTAATCTCCTAGAGCTATAATAATTTGGTTTTAGCCACTATAAACATCCATAAATGAGTACATATCATGGCCTGCAACTTGATCCAAGATCCTTATTTTGCTGAATTGGTTTAGCATTTGGCACCAAAGGTATTCTATGTTGACAAAACTTGGAAGGAAGTTTATCTAACTTAGCTTTTACCTATTTAGCATAATTTGGATTCATCCTGTACCTTTGTTGCCGAATTGGTTTAGCATCTAGCACCAAATGTATTCTATGTTGACACAACTTGGGAGGAAGTACCCAAAGGCCAGTATGGTTCCAAGAAAAAGCATCCTTATACATGGTGAATAATTATTTGACAACCTTAAGTTGCTCAAAGAGAGATTGGCACTTACCACCACCGTTGCATTTCTATCTTCTGTTCCAAGAGTGAGTTCTTGGGTCGGCGGTTTTGGCACCAACTACTTAGTTTCATAATGTATAATGGTTACTAGTGTCTTAGTCAGTTCTCTTTCTCCTTCAATGTTTTTAGTAAAGTTCTTTGGGAATAAATCTATTTGTTTAGCAATTTGATCGACTTTTAGCTTTTGTTTAATGTTAGGAGCCACTTGGAAAATATAAATCTCACCAATAAGAAGTATTTGTAGTTCCAACAATCATGACTCCACATCTTGAGTAAATGGGCTTGTAACTTCCAAATCCTTAGGCCAATAACTATTGGGAATATTTTGAGGATTGGTAGGAATGAAAACGTCTTGATTATCAATTTTGATGATCATTTCTTCTGAACCACCAATCATGTAGTACCTTTGCACTTTCAAGCCAAGGTTGTCGCAACAAAATAGGGTAGGCATGTTGCTCCATGGCAATCACATAAAACTAACTATATAATAAATGCTTCCTATAGAAATGACAACATCTTGTAGCATACCTTTTGGGTCAACTGGTCATTCATCTACCAT
This sequence comes from Dipteris shenzhenensis, assembly GCF_047967505.1. Classification (NCBI taxonomy): domain Eukaryota; kingdom Viridiplantae; phylum Streptophyta; class Polypodiopsida; order Gleicheniales; family Dipteridaceae; genus Dipteris; species Dipteris shenzhenensis. The sequence goes on along the minus strand of NC_141603.1, from coordinate 4,895,786 downwards.
CCATAATTGAAAATGAGATGGCTTGAATGTCTTTAACTTTAGCCTCTTAGAAATTTCTTTAGAAATAATGTTTACCCTAAACCACCATCTACTATCACACTTGCTATGGTCTATTTTTTGACTTTGATGGTGATCACTGGTACTTTTTCATTGACCACTAGGGTGTCAATGATAGGTACAGTGACTAAAGAGTCAACCTACTTTGGCTACTTTGTAGATTTTTTAATCTACTAAGTGAAGAAATTACAGCAATACAGAGCTATCTGCATCAATTCAGCAAATCTCAAACTACTTTTCATATTCTTGGATATTTCCCATACTCGAGCTAGCTCTACACTAGAATGTGCCGAAGTGCTATGTTTTTGTATACTTTGTCCCTTAGATCTTGAAGATTTACTTGGTTCAATGATATGTATTTGAAATTGCATCTCTAATGCTCATGCTCTGCCCCTCAAATCTTTGGCAAGTTTAGCAGCAAACTACTTTTGTGCCTTCCAATTACTATCTTTGTTTGAGGGACTAGTGTATGTAGGAGTTGCATTAGGGGAGAATTAAAAGGGCCTCATAAGGAATGGATTAGGACTGATGCAAGACTTATAGTGGGGTCCAAGGGAGTCCTAACCACCCCACCTAGGTGGGTTAAGCCCACAATTGAGCCCACTTCTTACACCTCTTACACCTAAGAGGGGGGCACCTCTTACACCACTTATACCCAAGAGGGAAGCACCTCTCCCAAAGTCAAAATTTCAAATTTTAAATTTGAATTTGAATTCCCTCTCTTCCCTCCCTCCCCCCATCCTCCTCCCTCCCTCCCTCCCTCTCCCCTTGCACACACCTCCTCCTCCTCCTCCTCCTCCTCCTCCTCTTCCCTCCTCCCTCCTCCTCCCTCATCGTCCTCCCTCCTTCCACATAACTCTGCATCCTCCTCCTCCCTCCTCCTCCCACATGCCTCCTCCTACATTCTCCTCTACTCTCCTCCCTCTTGCTGTTGTTGCTACTACTCCTTCCTCCTCCCACATGCCTCCTCCTCCTCGTACATCCTCATCTATTCTCCCCCCTTCTGTTGTTGCTATTACCTGCTCATCCTCATCTCGCCTCCCTCATGCTCATACATTCTCCTTTGCACTCATGCTCATGCCTGCTCCTCCTTTTGCTTCTCCTCCCTCCTACTCACATACGCTCCTCTTCTCCCCTACTCATGCCTGTCCTCCTCTTGCCCTCCTACCTCCCGCTCATGCCTGCTCCTCTACCCTCATGCTCACCCTTTCTTCACCTCCCTCCTTCTCATGCAAGCTCCTCAAACCTCATATCCTTGAGTCACCTTCTATCATGGCCTTCCACACTCTCTCTATAATCTATGACTATTGATGGCACCATTTAAGGAGATCTCCACAACTTGGACCATGTAAACTTACATTCGTAGGCTCAATATGTGCTCCATGGTATTTCTTTGTAAAAAAAGTACATTGAACCAATGGAGATGCTTTAAAGAGCAAAATCTGAACTACAAAGTTGTTTTAATGAAATTTCTTACCTTGGATTATCCACAGTGCTGCATTGTTTATGCTAAGGTTTACTTGTTCTCTCGTTTTAGGAACTTCATGGAGAATGAGGTGAGAACATTGGGCATGGATGATATTGGTGCCTCTTCATACCCAAAGGCACAAAGTTATGCATGTGCAAAGTTGTTGGAGAGGTGATGCAAGACTTGAAAGGCATGGTGATACAAAGGAGATGCCTAGAATTAATCATGTTGCTGATGTAAGGCATGAAGCTCACACATTTGCTTTTAAAATTTTTGAGTTTGATATTATGGAGAGTATAAAATATTTTTTATTCCACTACCAACACCTTCCTCTATAATGCAATTTGTTCATGCATAGAAATCGAGGGGGGAAGAAGAATTCACATGATGCATTAAACAATTTGAGAAGATACTTTTAGACTTAGAGGACATGAAACTTAAGGGGGCAGTAGAATATTTATTTAAATTTCTATTTCTACAATGATGTTCTTCATGTGTGCAGCATATTCTCTATGCACATGGACCGTTGTGAAGAAATAGGGAATATCTCCATTTGGAACAAGGAAGCATGGAGAAGTCATACTATTGACCCAAGGAAGCCTACATGATCCATTCCAATGTGTTTTACATGAGATTGAGAGATATTACAAGTTGGATGTGAGATTCAATATAGCGGAGCCTTAGCATTGTTTCTAAAGACTTACTTGAGGATTTAAAGACCCCTATTCTTGATGTATTAGAGTCAAAAAGAGGAGAGATAGGCTATGAAGCCTCTTTGTAATACAATTTGAAATACGCGTATTTCTAATAAAGTTCTTCTATCTATGCTTAATTTTCTCAATTATATTTTATATGCCTAGTGCAACAATTATGGCTATTTTAATTATTTGTTGTTTTTGATATTGCATGTATTTTTATATTATCTTCCACACAAAAGTTATATCATATTCCATGATGTTACATCTACTATTTTAAGTTCAATTAGGACATTTTGATGTGAATTATAGGTCAAGAAAATGTTTGCCAAGTTTAGCCATTCCAGTGACCATTTTTGACAATTGTTAGAAAGGATTTAACCACGGTGTAGATTTCAAAATTGATCAAGACGTCATGAAAAAAAGCACCAAAACCCTTCATGACGTGAGATTTTTATTTAATTTTGAGCTTCCCATACATCACCTTGCAAAAGACTAATGCATTTCATGTACTATGAAGAAATCTAGATTTGAAAGAGTTAGATGAAGGAAATTGATTGTTTTGGCCATTCTAATGATCATTTCTGGCACATTTAGAAGGAATTCGACCATAAGGTTGAAGGCAAAGACATCGTGGGGTGTCCAAAAATGCCAAAATCTACCATGGCATGAGTTTGGCCATTTTGACACCTTCCAAATGGCCAAATTTTCACCATGGTGGATTTTGGCATTTTTGGACACCCCACGACATCCTAATCAACTTTGTCTTTAGCACCACAGTCAAATTCCTTCTAAATTTGCTAGAAATGGTCATTAGAATGACTAAAATTGTCAAATTCTTTCCTTTATCGCTTCAAAACCCATTTCATTTCCTTGGCATCATGTAGGTTGGCTATGTTAATGTAATTTTGGATTTCATATCCCTACATCACCTTGAAAATTTATGATGCATTTCATAATTTGCATGTGAAAATATATAATTTAAAGGGGAGTTCAACAATTTTGATCTTCCACTACAACATCTTTAAAAAATCTTATTTTCTAAGTTTATCTTGCTCTTGTAGGTCATCTATGTTAATGTAATTTTTAATTAAAATTTTTAGCTTCCTCTACATCACCTTGTATGAAGACATATAGATTTTACAGGAGTAGATGAAGGTAGTTGACAACTTTGGCCATTTTCTGGCAAATCTAGAAGGGGTTTGGATGCAGCGTAGAAGGCAAAGTTCATTAGCATGTCATGGGGCATCCAAAGATGCCAAAATCCTCCATGCCATGAATTTGGCCATTTTGACACTGTCCAAATGGCCAAATTCGCACCGTGAAGGGTTTTGGCATTTTTGGACACCTAATGACATGCCGATGAACTTTTCCTTCTGCACTGGACCTAAATTCCTTCTAGATTTGCTAGAAATGGTCATTAAAATGGCCACAACTTAGTCCAAAGTATTTTATCGACTTGGAATATTCATAATGTTTTCCAAAAGAGAATGTAAAATAAATACATAATATTGATAGAAGTAATTGCATGGAATAATGAAGAGAATACTAAAATAGCTATAACTTTTGCACAGTAACTCCAATTGCAGAGCTTTTTAGTTCAAAATTGAGAGCACAAGTAGCTCTATGATATTTTCCTAGAAAAATAAGGTTTATGACCCTATTTTTCCTTGTATGTTAAAATTCAATATAGAATACCCTTGAAAATCAACCACACAAGTTAAGGGGGTCATAATTTTATAAATAATTTGCATACAAATGAAGGAAAAGGGACAAGTTTGCATATAAAAGATTCACCTATCTATAGAATAAACGTAAAGATGGTGTATTCAATACTCTACAATTCAAATTGACATTACCTTGTATTGCATTAACAACACATTTAAAAGTTAACCATAGGTGAATCAAAAAAATTACTTATAACATGGTATCTTGCAAGGATGAGAATGTGATAAAAAATATATGTTTGTATATAATCTCTCCATTCAAATATTACAAAGACTCTTCATAGCTTGTACCTCCTCTTTGTTATGTCTAATACATAAACATAAGAGGCTTCTAAAATCCCCAAGTAAGCTCCTAATACACCTCTCCTCATTGGTAGTCAACCATAGAGTTTACTCCATCATTGCTAATTGGATACAATTGCATTAAGGGAAGCCATGTGATGGATCACGATGATCAAGCTGTCAATATTTTGGTGCACTTTAGTAGTTAAGTAGGCATTTGTGAAAATTGGAAGTGGAAGACCACTATGTGTCCTCCTGCTCGACTAATATAGTGCACTAATGAGTGATTTCAACCAAATGTACTATTAACATTGGCCTGCTGAGGAGATAGATCATCAATCTCAAATGCCTCCTACAACAATTCAATAACCATTACATTAGCAGACCTAACAAAGCACATTAGATTAAAAGACCATTAAAAAAAATCAATACATAGGTTTCTTTCCATCATAGCATTATCTCCTTTTATGCACCCTCTCTTCTCATCATGATTGATCTCTAAAATTTTCCCTCTTTTCCATTGTTTATTGACCTTTGTATGATGTAAGCAAAGCACAATGATATTTTATAGAACATGCAATTCTCTACATGCTGGCCTACCTTTGCATAAAGTTGAGGATTCTAGCATTTCATTCTCCATGACTAAAATATATTTCTGCACATAACCTAGAGAGAGTTCATTGTCAATAATCTCTAAACCCTCATGAATGGCAAAGAACTTACCTATCAAACATTATACTGGTTCCCACTCCTAGGCTCATGCACACTCTTAACACTCACAAGTAAAGAAGATAGACAACAAAGGTACACAAAACCAGTGACTTACAATCATATGGTATCCTAGAAGCAAGGCGCATGTCCTTTGCCTTGGGCACATGTTGCAACTTGGCAAGAAATCCTTCCTATCCAGACTTGAAGTTCAAGATGTGGTAGGACATGCTTCCTCTCCAAACTTTGACTTCGACATGTGGCCCTTTAACTCATGCAAAACATTACCTCCCTTTCTCTTGGGAAGCTTATGTGGACTCTTAGTAGAACTACAGGGATAGGGGACGATGGGGATATAGGGTTGAATTGGTAGAAGGGGATAAACCGGATGAGAAGAGGGGATGAACGGGATGGAGGGCTGAAGGATGGAGGGGATGGAGGGGGATAGAGGGGGTCTAATAATTGAAGGATGAAGGGGGTGGAGGGATGAATTGGTAAAAGGGGATCTAGGAATGAAGGGAGGGGATGAAGGGGATGGAGGAGGGATGGAGGGAGGAAGGGGATGAGGGGAGGGGCTGAAGGGGATGGAGGGCTGAAGGGGAATGAAGGGGTTGGATGGAATTTAAGAATGGAATGGAGGCATAGGGGAGGATGTAGGAGAGGGGGGGATGGAGGATAGGGGATGATGGGGAAGAAGGGTTAAATTTGTAGAAGGGATGAAGTGATGAAGGGGGATTTGAGAGGCCAATGAGGGGGATAGAAAGGAGGTAAACAAATTTACAAAAAACAAACACAAAAACAGTAATAATGAGAGAGGAGAGATTTATAATTACTTGGATTAGGGCTTATGGGTGGACTTGGTGTCAAGGTGGATGGTTTGGATGCCTACAAAATATGAAATCACATCATTTTGCAAGAGAATCATGGCAAAAAAAAAAACCAAGGAAAGAAACAAAGCAAATAAAAATAAGACATAACCAACCAACAAGCAAGAGGTACATTATTTCATTCAAATTATGCATGATCTACTCATTCCTACCACTTTTCTATGTTCATGCATTGGAGCATATTGATGCATATTTTTCAATAGTCATGCATGATGCATGGTTGAAAATAAGGAAATATGCATTCCCAAACATGAAAATGAAGCCAGATGCATGTACAGACCTTAAAAAAAGTACATTGAAGGTCTATACAAATTTTTTTGCCCATCAAATCCATGCACATATGCAAGAAGAACATTAATGCATATTTTTCAACATTCATGCATGATGCGTGGTTGAAAACAAGGAAACATGCATTCCTAACCATGCAAATGAAGCACAATAGGTATGATACTTTTAATAGGCCTTACACTAAGTATGTTAAAGGCATTTAACATACACTAAGAAGGTTAAAGACTATGAAAAGTATCATGCCCATTAGAGTCATGCACATATGCCAAAAGCACACCGATCCATATTTTTCAATAGTCATGCATGATGCATTGTTGAAAACAAGGAAACATGCATTCTTAACCATGCAGACAAAGACCGATGTTTATGATACATTGCAAAAGACTCAAAGTAATTAGCTTTAAGGCTTCCCATCTGGACTCCACTCTTCTAAAGGCTTGCAAACTTTCAGCCTAGAGCTTGTGATTGTTGGCCTCCTCTTTGCCTCCCAATCAGCCTCCTCTTTGCCTCACAATTGGTCTTCTCTCTGTCTCCCCTGACATGCCTTGAAATTGGCCTCCTCTCTATCTCGGCCTATGACCTTGGAGGTTGTAAAAATGGACCAATCTTGGAAGTGTAAAGACTAGGAGTTTGTTTCCTAGCCATTACGGCATGTGTAGGATCAATGCCAATTGGCACAAAATCATGGGCCTTATCTTACCAAGACTAATTACAGGTAGGCAAATGGTTTGGCAATATATCTATTAATGAAAGAACCCCATCATGATGGATTTTTTGCTCGTTGCTTACCCTTATCAAAGGAAGAAGAGTCACTGTGACTAGGTTATGCTAAAGAAGAATCCATTTCCTCTACAGTACCAACACATTTGATCAAGGAGTCATGTCCAACATCTTGCAAGACAATAGAGCCAGTGTGAGGGGGATACAAATCTATTACAGGCAAAATGGATTATGTTGGAACCTTACAAGACATTTTGCAAGTGAATTTTAGAAATTTCCAAGTATTTATATTTGATATGAAATGGTTCAAAGTTGTCTACAGAGGTGCACAAGCTACAATCAAGAAGGATACAAGTGTTCTTTTTGCTAGTGACAATAATTAAAATATTGACACATTCATTCTACCCTCACACTATGAGCATGTAAGCATTTTGGTTATATTAGTGTCTTGATTTGGATTTCGTTCAAGCTTGCATGAACAATATATAATGAATTTTTGCTAAAATATGTATATCTTAGGTGGTTTTTCAACCTGATCAAGTGGACAACCAGTGGTGGTCTATGATTCAAGTTGCACCTAGAAACTAATATGTATTTGAAGATTTGGAAGTGGAGCATGAATTAAATATTAAGAAATAAACATGTTGGAGGCTACCACTTCCAATACACCTTCCACAAGCATTTTGGAATGTGAAGGTGGTTGGAGTTCCTTAGAGGATTTCTTGTTCAAGGTCCAAATATGTTTTTTGCTAGAGTGCACAATTGTACCATGGGAATCCACAATTATTTATCTCAACTATCGTGGGAAATTTAGCATTTGTCATTATAAAAGTTGACTTGGATTGTCTTACCATTGTTGATAGCCCTTGCAATACAGACCGATCTACTGTGAGTGCATTCTTAAAAAATTGTGTTCTTAAGTAAGCGCACCACAATAATTTGCATATGCTTACCCATTACTTGTTGAAGTGCAATAGCTTCACTTTGTGGTGGAGCACAATAATATGTTAGCATGTCTCACACAAGAATATCATGAGGATGGAATTGTTACATATACTCTAAAGAATGTCTCCTACATGCATGCTAATAATGGCTCAAGCTTCTTTGATTTCAACATTTTAGTTGATATCCCTTAAGGCCAGAAGAGGGATGACTTGCAAGCAAGCCTTCATTAGCTAGGTGTTAGACTTGGGCTATGATTGGAAGTAAGGTTTACCATACTGCTTCGGTAATTAGAAACCATAAAATAATTCTAACCTTTGGATTCTTCCTTGTAGGTTTAAAAAATATTGCACTTGAAAAATATCAATGCACAGCTGTTAGATTTTCAATGCACTTCATGTCATTTCATCCAAGTTAATCTTGATCCAAGCCATTCTTTTTGCTACACCTATGACTCTCTATTGCGTATTGTGCTAGTGACAGACCATATCCACCTCCCTAATGGGTCAGGTGTCTCCAGTGAAAATTAGAGGCAACTGTGTAGACGTGTATGCATCTATGCCTAGACTCCTCTTTCATGGATCTTTACTATAATAGTGTCTTGCACACTCTATCTAAGTTTCTAGACATGAAACCTAGTGGAAGCATCCATTGCGTGCAAATAAACTTGGGCATCTTGCTATCCAATTTCCTACTTTGGGTATTGTAATTAAAGTCATAGCATTGTAATCTCTCTATGTTCTTACAAATTGTCACATTTTTTCTCACCAATTTTGAATTAACATCTTTCAAGGCTATCACCTTGCATATTAGTTTAAATAAAATAGAATTATGTACATTATAGTGCCACAAAGACATGGACCATGCAAAACAAATCTAAGCGGTACAACTTACACAAATTGAAGGAGTTCTATGATCAGTATCCATTTAATACAAATGTCATTTCTTGCTTGCTTGATTTATATACAATGTTTAGTTATCGAGGTCTCTTTGAAGTGCTTTATATGGCCACAACCAATGCCACCAACTCAGCTTCAAGTAGTCACTACAAGTTAAGCATAAGAACAAACTTTGGTGTACCATTGAGTTGCCATCAATTCACTAACCAACTCTGATGTTGCTCAAGTTCAAGAGCATTACTTCATGAAATAATATTCAAGAGCATTACTTAATGAAACATTAAGCATTCTTGTAGGTCTCTTCAATGACTCTTTCAAGGTACTACAATTTGATGGTGCTAGGATGCTGTTGCTCCACTCCCACCCAATTTTAATAATCTGCCTGGATTGTGAATTTCATCCTCTTTGTTTCTGCCATAAACTGCATCCAGTTGCTCCCAGCCACTCCTTGAAAGGACCATGGTGGATGAAATTATAGAGCACTCTCCGATTGCAAAAAGAGAAAAACTCAGAGATTGATGTGAGACAACAACTCTACCATGAGGGCATGATGAGACAGCGTGATCTACTCTATCCATTAGAGCTCAGGAGGAAAACATCGCAAGGCTATGGAAATCAGAGTTTTTACTTTTGCACAATGTAAACAACGGGCCAAACCCAATAAGCAAGTGGATATGCAAAGATGCTCAGAGCTCCTCTTGTTTACAGATTCCATCACTATTAGTGGCCTTATTCATTTGTTGCTACCCAACATCTGCGTTTGACACCCTTATCGTGACTTTTTTGCAACAAGATATCTGATTGTTGCTTTCATCCTTTCGAGCTGTTTCTGTTTGAGGTTGATCGTGTTGCTTACTGTGGATTTTTCAACTGTAGCTCCTTTGTCTGCTACCTTTATGCCTTCCACCTTCTACTAAAGCCTGAACCAAGTTCATCTCTTACTTCTCGATTCTGTGATCTGCAACACCTTCTTCTATTGAATGAACATGAATAATTTCTCTAGCATTTTCACCTTAATGCCAAGGTCTTCTGAAGAACAAACCAACTACAGGATTGCCAAATGTGTTCAGAGTGCATTCAATAAATGAAAACATAAAACACATGTCAACTCAAATGCAACAAGTGCAAGGAGTTAGATAGGAGACTGACAAAAGTCGGATTGCATGTAGACTGAACTAAACAATGAAAGAACAGTCGAGAACTCATGAATTTGCAAAATGGATATATTGTATTATGCTTCAGCAGAGATAAACAACAACTCAACCTGAAAATGGGTTGTTACAGGACTTTTATAGCTGTCCAGATCCCTTCCGATTGCTATACGTCTGCAGTCAGTTATATCTTTTAGTAACAGCCCTTGTTACAAAACATCATACTATTGCATTAGCCCACTACTTATCAGTTGCAGAAAGTGGGGTCCACTACATGCTTAGTAACTGCCTTATGCCATGGGACTGACTTATCCTAACCTATGCTGACCCTGGGTTATTGGCCACATAGGTGGAGACAGTCTTCAACAAGTTTTCTCTTTAGAAGCGCCTAGAGGAGGAGAGAGAAAAAATAAGTAGGTCTACTAGCAAAATAAATAGATTACTTTCATATAGGAGAGAGCTAATAGACTTTCTAAGTGAGGTTACTTCTCGTAGCACTCGTTATGGGAGATTTCCACCCAATGAAGTGCAAGCCATATGGAATCAAGAAAGTGCTATCTAGGAAAAAAGCTATAATTCCTTACTTCTCTTCTATAGTTTTAACTACTTTGATTCATGATGAGATGGAATGGGTTGAATCTTGGATAGAAATAAAAAATATTAATGCCTTCCAGTGAGAGGGCCTATTGTAACTTTTGAAGGTGTTTGTTAACACCATTATATATATTATGAGAGTTTTCTTATTGTAACTTTTGAAGGTGTTTGTTAACACCATTATAAATATTATGAGAGTTTACAACTGCTTCTTATCTTTTGGTGTAACTTATCTATGTCACGTTAGATTTTATAATTTTGATATCATTCCCTTCAAAAATCTCTAAAAATTTGCTTGCTTTTATCTTTTCATCTATGTTTTGAAGAGTGGGTTTTTTCTCAAATTTTATCCAAAAACTAGTCCAAAAGTATCTATAAAAATGAATTTATACATTGACAAGACCCAAATTAATTAAGTGTTAACTGTAGCAGAAGGACACATACACCTAACCTCCCCACGCCGATCTACAATACTCGTAATTAAAAAATTCGTGCCTCACCTTCCACAGATGGAGCCTACACGATCGCAACTGGACCCTATCAATTATGCAGTACATGGCATCCAGCATGCTATGGCCATTCCATTATTGGTTTCTTTGTAAGGTAGGGTCATCGGAGATGGAGAAGGGAAAACATGGGATATGTGGAAGGTCTAGCTAAATATGACAAAACAAAGCATTGTAGGAATAACCTTAGGCCTAATGCTGAGCTTACTAGCCATGCACATGCCTCCCTAGATGACACTCAATAGGATCTCATGGAGATTTCAAATAGCTATGTGTAGACAAGACAAAGCATGGCAGCTGGTCCAATTCAATTGATGAGGTCACACTAGTGTGTCTTCGATGACATCATCAATGCTAGGTAACACTCTCCTAATAGTGACTACATCAGTGTAAAGGTATTTAAAATAAAAGATGACATCTTGGTGTCTCATTTGCACAGGGAGTACAATAGACTCCATGAGTGTGGAATTTTCCTCTTGTTCTTGGGCAAGGTTCCATTGGAGGAAGAGTTTTCTTGGTGGTTCTCACATGCATTTAAAGAGAAATGTACCTTGCACCCTTGCATGACTTCAGGTCTATGGGACATGGTTTTTTTTCAGGCAACCATGGCTAATGGGCTAGAATGACATTGGATTCTCTCGTGTGTAATCAAATATAAAGGGAACATGGTACATACCATCCCATGGTCAGCTTCCTTTTCCTGTGATGATGAGGTTTTGCTAAATAAGTGCCCAATATGGGTCATTGTTCGCATCTTTTAGAGTTCTTGTTGGATGAAGTCAAGGCTATTGCTAGTATGTTAAGACATGTTCTTTATATACCACTAGTGCAGCACAGGGTCTGGACATCCGCGAATGTGTTGTTGAAGCACTGTAGGTGGTGACAAGATCCTACTTGCATCATGTCCAAGAGGAAGTTGAGGCAAGGGAAGTTGAAGCAGACATTGGGGTCTTCCTATTGCTTTTGGCAGAATTCTACCCCAAGTCCATGTGTGCTGTGTAGAGGGGGTGGATGCACTGTTCCAAGGAAGATGCATGGTAGTAGGCCCAAAATTGCTCTAGTCTGAGAAAGGGTACCCTCCAAAGGGGTTGGATACCCATCTCAGCCTTTGTGGTTGGAAATGGTGCATCTAGCACCAAGGTGTAGCCTCCGTGGGTATGTGGGGGATGCATCTCCTTCCACTTGTCATAGGCCCAGCCGATGTATTTGACCAGTGGCCCGACTTCCAAAACTTGGTGAAGAGAGAGGCAGGATCCCTCGAGGTTCTCCTTCCACCTAAAGACCTAGGAGTAGCCTAGGAGCTTTTGGAGCTCTTGGATGTGAGGAGGGATCTATAGTTGAGGAAAAGGCCCTGGAATATTGTGTAGATCATTGTTTGTCGGGTATGGGCTCTTCTTTGTCCAGTTTGTAGTCCTGTGTGTTGATGGGGGAGTCTACCAAGAGAGCGGGGTGCATAAAGCTGGGTGCCTCAGCTTTGAGTGACTAGGAGGGGGTGGGGCAGGGTGGTGAGTGACAGGAGGAGGTGGTGGGTGTGCATGGGTGTGGGTGGCATGCATGGATTGTGGCATAGTGCTGCTGTAAGTAGCAAGGGGGGAAGCGGGTGGCTAGAAGGGATTATGAGGCAAGGTGTTCTCAGGGTTAGGGTTGGCCGTAGAGGCAAAAATGGCCAAGGTGGTATCGGCATCTTCTGAGGTGACCTCCTCTGGGTAGGCCACGTGCTCCATCTCAAAATCACTTATGCCCATTTTGAGCATGTGCTACATGGTTGCCAAGACCCTCTTATACATAATAATAATAATACTGAGGGGGTTGTATTGAGAGACCACATTGTAGGTTAAGTGCTGGTGACTTTATGTGGTAGCTTCGCTTCCCTGGTGCTACAGCCACCCAAGGCCTTTGGCCAAGGAATGTGGATTGCATGGCTAGGTAGGCAAGTCCTCAGGTTTAGCTAGGTACAAAATGTCCTCCTCCATCAAAAAATCAGAGGACTCTTGAAGAACTCTGCACCACCCTTGAAAATTATGGAGAATGGGGTGCAAGTTGAGTTGGAAGATGTTAATAGGGTTTTTAAAGGACAAGTCTCCCTCATGGAAAAAATCCATAGTGAGAATGGGTTGCGCAAATACCATGTGACGTCTAGTGAATGCTTGGAGGGAGTTAGGGGGAATTGGGGGTGTGAGATCAAAATTGTAGGGGGTCAACTATGCAATTAGTGTGGAGAAGTGGAGGCAATAGGTCTCCTCCACTGTGTGTAGTGCAAGAGAATAGGTAGCCAAAAATCGAGAGTCCTGCTCCATGCGAGTGAGGTGCTCTTGGTGTTGTGGGTTTGGGCGATGCAAGGGCAGGGGTTCTGGCGAGCAAGATCGAGGTCCTATTGGAGCACAAAATTGCTCTACTGTTATTCATGGAGCGTGTCATGGAGGGTCTGGATCTGGGTGATGTGGGGTCGTTGTGTGTTCTCCAATTGCTATTTGAATTCCTAGTGCTTGGCTTTTAGGTCTGATCGTCTTTTTTGCTTGGCTTCGAGTTGCTCTTGTAGGAGGTGCATTCGAGTTTGGAGCTCTTCAAAATACTTTACATACTATTCTGTCCTTTGGATGGTGAGCTCTCTTGCTACTTGTATTGAGACGAGCCAGGCCAAAACAGCCAGAGCAAGTCAAGGATGTTTGGGGTAATGTGTTCAACATTGGAGATGAAGTGGTCTATGGACATGCAATGTTGGCAATCAAGCTCCAAATCCTACAAGTAAGGCAAAAGGTTAAAGGCCACAAACATTGTATCATGTCCCCATGGAGGTGCATGAAGAAATCTTAGCAAGCATTTTAATGTGAGGTATGCATGATAGTGAAGAGAACTATATGCAAATTCACTTAGACATCAAACACTTTCATTTTAGTGCCTCTTTCATCACATTGATTTAGTAGTGATTTACATATGATTTTAGTACCTCTTTCATCACTAGTTTAGTATTGAATTTGTCACTCATGATTTAGTACTGATTTACAAATGATTGCTAGTGTTTTATACATAAAACACATTGATCAAGTTATAACAAGGCGTGTTCCTAATTTTGAGAAAGATGAAACCTTGTACTATGTTTTCTTATAATGATTGGATTCAGGTCTAGGATTTTTCATATCTTACTCACTAGGCATGCTAGGTGTTAATATTGCTTCTAGTCCTAGACTTCTTATTATGTATGGAAGGTCATAGTTCATAGAATATGAAGAGTCTTAAGTGATTAACATGATACTCAAGAATGCACATCTCTTTGAGATATATGGATGAACCATGGATGAGAGAGAGAGAGAGATCATTATTGTTTATGAGATTTTTGAGACTGTTAATCTATGAGAAGTGAGTTGTTCTGAGTCTTGGAGTGTTGTTCTTTGATTTATGATTTTCCATTCTGTGAATATCTATAGTCCTTTATTGAAAGATTATGTTGTACATTATTGCTTGCTAGTTTAATCTAAACTTTGAAGCTTAGAATATTGAATAGAATTTGAATTCTTTGAACATAACCTATTATTTTTATAACTTCTATTTAAAGGGTTTGGTTTCTATTTAACACATTCATATCTAGGTGTGCATCATTTCATAATTTGGATACCAGTCAATTGTAGGCTCAAAGAGAGGCTTTCGTCTTGAGTACCTATTCTAAAGCTCATTTTAGGTGTATATTCCCCATTTAGAAACAGAAAGAAAACCACAATAGTTTTTACTAAACAATCTCCCCAATTCCCAACATGGTATCAGAGCATATCATGTTCCCTAACACCGAGTTAAAGTTTAAAAGGGATAACATGGCTATTTTGTTACTAAACCAAAAATACCATTTTATGAATATCCCCTTTCAAAGTAGAAAAACAAAAGATGAGCCAAGTGCATCAGGACATGTAAACTGGATTCTAGAGGGGCACAACAACATGCAGCTAGAGGTAAGTAAACCAGGTAACTAAACCCGACTCTTCAGTCCTTGTTTGCTCCATCATGAGAGGGGGCACGATATTATGTAACTCGGCCAACACATTCCAAAATTTTATGTGTAATGTCCAAGCACTCACTTGCAAGAGTAACATCCATCCTGCGGTGACCATGGACCTTATCAATAAGGGCATCTGCCACTCAGACATGTATGCATCAATCAATGAGTAGTTAACTCAGATGCATCAACAAACTCACATTTAAATAGCAATGAAACCAAACTCTTATGCTAAGCCTAGAAATTGGCATTGAGGCAAACATAAGGGGAACAGAACAAGTGGGAGATTGAAGCACAAAAAACCATACCAAAGAGTATTTCATTCAAAAATAGGCGAAGTAGCTCAAATACAATGTATCACTTCTTTGAGGATCTTATCCTACACACTAGGCTTGGGTATTTTACATTCTCAGTCACAAAACACCTAGGAATCTTTAGGAGACTAAATTTTCATTTGAGTGAGTTGGGACTAAGAGAAAGATACCAAGTGGCTTATCATCTAGCATGTCTTTGTCTTCACAGGTCAAGCTTGAAATGGCAAAAATAATTTCAGCATCCTCTACCACCTTATTATTGCTATCCTTTTAGATTCCTTCATCCCTTATTGGGTGTCCTTGTCATTGTCCTTCTAGCTATCCTTCATCCCTTCTAAGATGTCCTCCATCATGAGATCCATGTACAAAAGCTTCATAGCTTGGTCTGCCAACTTTTGTACATCCTCTTCAAAATTGTCCGAGTCTTTATTTCCCATGTTTGCAATGTCAATTAAAATCTAGTTAGCATACCTAAGGGCTATAAGGGCTATAATTGGAGTTAAGCACATACAAATATTACTTCATACCCTTATTATCTTTTATCTTCTTGTTTGCTACTACAAAAGGATCTTACAACACTTCTTCTTTTATTCTACTCGTTCCTTCATTGAACTAGTAGCCACATCTTTTGATGTGGTTTTACCTTGTGAAATAGAGATAATAAAGTACAATAAACTCAACACGTATAGTCCATATTTAATGCAATAGGAAAAACACTGAAAAAAAGGAAGAATGCCAATGACACATCCTAACTTTATCCCCTCCTTCTTCATCTTTTAGGTCCAAATACCCCTTTGTAGACTTTCTCTAAATTACTTCCTCCTATCCTCTTACCCTTTCCAACACATCATCACAACTATCTACCTCACCCGCTCTTGCAGGCAGCAAAACCAAGATAGGATACAGAATATGTACATCCTCCATGGGGTCATCCTCCATAAGGTTCTCCCCAGACATGAGATTGCCATCTACCATGAGATCATTGGTGGGTTTACCACATGAGCCGTGCAGATGGTAGATTTCCATCTACCATGAGATCATTGCTAGGTTTACCACATGAGAAAAATGGGTGTTCTCTCATTTTTGGTTCTTTCCTCACCTTTTTGGAGTATAGAGAGTCACCTTTTGAAGTTGCGACCTAAATCTGGAAGGAGTGAGAAAAGCGAGTGTTTAATCATTTTCGGCTCTTTCTCTACCTTTTTGGAGTATATAGAGTCAACTCCAAAAGAAGGAACACATACTTTCCAGTTAATGAAGTGATCTCACCTTGAAAGTTTTGTTTGTATTAAGTAGATACGTTTTTGTATCACACTTTGTCTATATGTTTGTTTTACAAGAGACAGGGAAGAGTGAGAGATTGAGGTAGATGATATGTAAAACTACAAGACAATTTTTGACATTTTTTTCTTCATTGGTATAGGAGGGAGAGAGAGAGAGAGAGAAAGAGAGAGAGAGAGAGAGAGAGAGAGAGAGAGAGAGAGAGAGAGAGATTATTTCGAACTGCTATGTTGTTTTCTATTTGAGGAGATGAGTGAGGGAGAGAGAGACATAAAATAGTCATTTTTTTCTTCATTTTTATAGGAGGGATAGATATAGGAAAAGAGAGAGAGAGAGAGAGAGAGAGAGAGAGAGAGAGAGAGAGAGAGAGATTATATTTGAAACTCCTATGTTTTTTTATCTAATTTGAGGGGATGAGAGAGGGAGAGAGATAGAAAATAGTCGTTTTTTTATTTGCTAGTATAGTAGGGGTAGATAGAGGAAGGGAAAAGAGAGAGAGAGAGATTATATTTCGAACTGCTATGTTTTCTTCTATTGAGGGGATGATTGAGGGAGAGAGACAGAGATTGTATTTCAAACTGCTAGGTTTTAAAAGTATTTGAGAAAGAAGGAAGAAAAAGAGATCCTAATCAAAGAGTTTTGGGAGGGAGAGAGAGAGTGATATGATATTGATAATGCTTTCTTTATTTGTTGAGAAACAAAGTAGGAAGAGAGCATATCATAAACTAAGTATTTCAGAAAAATTTGATGTTTGTTTGTGTGAGGGGTACATTGGAAGACAGACTGAGAGACAGAGAAGTATTCTATGTTTTTTGTAATAATATTTTGTTTGTTTTTATGAGAGGTTTAGTTAAAGGAGAGAGAGAGAGAGAGAGAGAGAGAGAGAGAGAGAGAGAGAGAGAGAATAGAAGACATAAATTTGGAGGGTCTTTGGAAGTAGAAAGAGCTAATTTTAATCATATGGTACAGGGGCAGAAACTATGGAAGTAGAAAATGATAGATACAGAAGTAGTTTACAATCTATTATATTGAAGAATGTTAAGGATGAGCATGGGGAATGGATTCCTCAGCTCTATAGGAAATATTCTTGGAACCCACTAATTGTGGGTGCTACAAAGTGGGTTAAAAGGATACAATAGACATCTCCAAACATTGGAAGGGAAGGATCTTAGATTTTGAAATTTCTCCTGGCAGTAACGCAGTGACACAGGTATATATTCAGCATGTCTTTACCCATGCAAACATATATGTGCATCCGAATTTAGGACTTCCATATCATAGGCCCAATTATAAGTTTTTCAAAGTGTACTAGTACTTCATTTGCTTTTTAGAGTATTTGCATTTATTTGGGGACTTTGACACAATTGTCTTATGCCTTGTATTTATTTTATAGACTTATATCCATCTACTTACAAAGGGTGGGAGCTTGCAGCATGTGTAACTGGGGTGTTGCATGTCCTCCATGTTGAGATCGGGAGTCTTCAGTATGAAGGTCACACACCATCAGAATTAAAAAAGGATGGGATCTTCTTGTATGACTCAATGTTCATTGTGCTACATGAAGAAGGACAGTATGGTAGATTAGAATCTCTTCCCTTGCCCTCTTTTGATAGTCCAGAATGGCCACTTCCAAGCATGGAGATAAGTGAATCATATAGAAATAGAATGTTTAATGATGTGAGAAATGCTATGAAGCCAACTACTAGTGGAAGAAATGCTAGTTGAGCTGGTTTCTTCCATTTCCATGCTTTGTTGATTTCTTTACAAGTTGTAGGCAATTAAGGAAAACAAAGATTACTTACACTTGCAAGAGCTTAGAAATGGACTGGCTGTCTGAGCTATTTGACAATGGATGGACAACAAGGACATGTCATGCTGAAGATTTAGTACAATGTCGATTGAACACTTTAGATGTGACATTTCAGTGAGAAAATCTTACAATTCTTGTTTGTATAAAAAATGATAAGGATAGTATGTATTAACAGATCCCAAATTTTGTAAGTCTTTCATTGGAAGAAAAAATCTATGCATGACTTTCACATATAGAAGGTTTAGATGAAAGAACCTTCAATGGGAAGCAATGGATGATGATCTGTGCGATGGGACTCACAGTGTCGAGGTATCGATTTATCAGCAAGGATATCCTGATCTAATGTTGGAAATGGAAGAGGAGTGGACCATGCGATTTATTAGGGAAGAATTGTAGTTGGCAACAACAAGCCCTCCCCAAGACTGTTATTTTAGACTTGATAATCGCAAAGTTAGATATAGGGATGAGACAAGTATCCTTTGTAAGAATTGTTGCCCCCCCCATCCTCTAGAGATAGTAGAGACATGATGGCAGGTATTTCATATGATATCCAGTTTCTTAGATTCTTAGTGCTTCAACAATGCACTGATTCAAAATCATTAGTATAATTCTAGGTTCCATTTTAGCAACAAAAATCATTGCTTTTTCTTCAACTGGTAGGGAATCAAAAATAGGGTTTAGGGTTTAGCATAGAAAACCCAACCAAATTTTATGATTTTAAACCCAAGACATCCTGCCACTGCCACTTGCCCCTGCCACTCCATTTTTGGAAACAATTAGAGCTATGGTTCCATATGCGCCCTTGTTTATGATGGGTTGCATGCCACCTTGCATGATTTTGTCTTGCATTTGATGAGTTGTATATTCTTCTTTGATGTTTCGTGTTAACATCTTGCACTGCATGGGACTCTTTGAATGCTAGTGTGGTAGCTACTCTTATTTCGATACACCTATACCACTATTGAACCAATTGAACCATTGGGCTTGACTTAGTTCTACCACCCCCATGTTGGGTTGCTCTATTATATGCACAACGTGCTTGCCAATGCGATCTTTCCATGCCCTGAGTGTGGACCACACTCTCATGCTTCCATAATTCCATGCCATGTATTGTGCATGAGCATATAAAATGTGCTGCCAAATAGAAAAACAAATTAGTAAATACAGGACCATTCAATATGCATATCTCAATGTCTAAGTTAGAGATTACCATGTACTGTGTGAAATGATTCTTTCCCCAAGCTATCTCCATATTTTGGCTAAAGCCATTCACAGCATTGATGAAACACTGTGCATCATCTTCTTTGAATATTTTCTTTTGTAGTAGTAAATGTACCAAGCTATCAAGAGCTAACCACGCTCATAGCTTTTCTAGTCTTTTTTGTTCCTTCCCCCCTTGTTCACAACATGCATTGTGTAACTTTATCCATACATTAAACTCATTAGCATGTTTGAGCTTGTCATTCTTCTTCTTTGCAGAAAGAAATTTTAAAGCCTTAGCCACCACCAAAGCTTGGCTTATAAGGAACATTGCCTATTTTTCCATATCTTTCCTCATCTTTTGTAATCTTTAATTGCCCACAGTGTAGTCCCATATCTGAAAGAACCTTTTCAATTCTTGCAATCATCTTCTCACTCTCTTGTTGGGGCTTCAAGTTATATGCATCGAGGATGTACACATCGATGTACAGATGCACCACTTTTCAATTATTCTCACAATAGCATGAAGCACACAAATGTGTACTCACTCAATAGGAATTTCAAGAATTGGGCTACATGATGGATCTTCCCCTGGAGCATCCCTATCTAGTGCCTTAGTTTGTCTATCTCTGCAAGTTTAGAGGCCCATTTCTTTTAATTCTTTTTACCACCCTTTGCAGGTACTCTCATTTGCATGCACAATGGACAAGGATGGCTTGTATTTGCTCCATGTGCCACATTAAACATACATTTAATAGTCTTGAGTTCAGCAACTATATGCCGTTGTACTTATCCCTATAGTATCACAAACTCCCTGTGCACTCGTTGCATTGAAATACTCCACAACTTTGTTCATTGACTCAGATATCTCTGATTTTAGACATTTGAATTTTGGATGTTGTATAACAGACTCCAACATTTTTTTTGTAAACACCACCCATAGCACCATAGTGTTCATGATGGATAGACATGAGTTCTAAAACACTCCTACAAGCTCTCACTCGATGCTTCCAGTGACCACTTTTCTTGGATATTTCATCCATTGGACTCAATTTCCTCTTACGTAGTCTTGGACCCATTCGAGTATACTTCATGAATGATAATATTTTTTCTAACTTCTTGATCTCATCCTTTAGAGCTGTGTTTTGCATCTATAAGTGAATTGCATTCATAGTGCTCTCTCCCAATTGAGCATCTAATGTTTGAACCTTTACCTGTAATTCTTGATTTTTCTTCTCTATGGCATCATATGTAGACATTTAAACACTTGTAGCTTGCATAGAAGATACCAAATGTTGATTCCAAACCTCCAACATTGCGATCCTTTTTTCTCTTTCATTTAGCAAAGATTGATATTGGCTATGAAGGACCAATCAACCTTCAATAATATCCTAACAAACCATTCTCACCCTTACATAGGAACTTTATTAGGCTTGTCAATCCATGGAATTGAGGAGTCTGACAAGTTTGTGGATCTACTGGATATATTTTCCCTTCTAACCACAAATCCATATGTGCTTTTCCTTTCTTGCGAACAGCTACTAAATCACTTTCACTTGCTAAGGAGGATTCATTCCTCTTTAAAAATGGTGCATTCTTTGCATCTATTTGAAAATGGATATCCACCTTTTTTTTAGTTCGAGTGGCTTGCATGATTTCATGCACTTTCCACCTAATATAATATAACATTGACATCAACAAATAATATACAAACATGACATGTTTTAGAAAAGTATCAATCCAAGCAAAAATGAAAACCCCAATTGCATGCAAAATCTAACGATTGAAATCTACAAATTCAAAAAAACATTTACTTATAATCAAACATTGTTAAACTATGTGAATGAACAATACCTCATAGGGATCTTTGAAGAAAAAATGTGATCAAACTTGTCCTCCTCAATGGTCCCTCTTGTAATCCAGGATGCTGAAATTGATGGATTTTTCTCCAATACTAATTATATGCTTCCAAACAACTCCAAATCTATTTCAAACCATATTCTGTAAGAAACCTCAATAGTAAGAGTGTATCTTTTAAAACAAAAAAATCTTTCTTCCTCTTTAAATCATGTATTAAAAGAAAACAACAAAATTACCGAACGTAAACTACAAATTAACTGCTTCTTCAAAGTTACATCATAAAATCTCATTATTTTCATTGTCTTGCATTGTTTTAAAGGTTTTCTCACCTGAATCTCTTGCAAGTTGCTCTGATAGACTCTGATTTGAGTTGAAAACTAAAAACATTCTAAAACTACATGAATGAACAGTACCTGATTCTTGGAGCAAGGTTCTTTGAAAGAAAAACGTGATCACACTTGTCCCTCCCAGTGGTCCCAAATGTGTTCCAGGATTGATGAAGTTGATGGTTCTTGCTTGAAAACAAATTATATGTTCCCAAACATCTCGAAATCTATTTTAAGCAATATTCTGTAGAAAACCATTGATAGTAAGAGTGAAAAAGACTCATTTCTCATGAAATTTCTTACAAAACAAACAAAAATTTCAATGTTTTCAAACCATGAAATACAACAAAACAACACAACTACACAAAATGAACTAGGAACTAAGTGTCTTTTCAAAGTTACATCATTAACAAACAAATCTCGTCATAATCACTGTGGAGTCACTGTGTTGCATTGTTCCGAGATTGTTCCAAAGATTATCTCACCTGAACCTCCATACAAGCTGTCTAGATGGACCCCAAACCTTCACAAATGGTTCAAAATCATGCACCCTTAGAGATTGCAGCACGGAAAGTAACTAGTATTGAGAGATGGGCAAAAGAAAGATTGATTCTCATGCATCAGTAACTGCAATGCCTGAAAGTCAATCTTCTTTGATCCTTTTTCAAAGAATCTCGTCTAGTAGCTCCTTCTAAGCTCCAAACACCTTGGATCATTCATGGCTCACTCGGAACATTGATTGCCTTATCTTCTTAAATGAAATGATTTTAGATCATGGGAGAATCTCAGATGAGAGAGAAAGTGGCGAGATTTGAAGGAGAAGCGCCCAAAATAGAGAAAGAAGAAGGTAGGTTGAATCTCATTCAAAAATCTTGAATGTTTTGAAAGGATGAGAGTGAAATGGGAGGGAAATACAGGTAGAGAAGAGAAGTGATGAGATTTTGGCATGAGAGTCCATCCCATGAGAGGGAGAATAGAGAGAGAAGCTTCCGGCTCAAGAGCCAGCAGGAAATTTGAAAAGAGGGTTGGAGCAAAGAAAAATTCAAAATGGTGCTCAGAAATGAGGGGGAAGCAAGAGGAATGAGAGAGAATGAAAGGAGTGTGGTAGTTGGATGGGAGGATTTGGTTTCAATTCAAATGGTACAAGTTTAATTGAGAAACTAAGTTTCTCAGTTTGGTTACAGTTAAAAAACATGATGGGAGAGTTGAGGTAGCAAGTGGGTGCTCCACCTCATTGTTTGGGCCATTGAATAAAGAAATAGAGAAGTTAGGCCACTTCTAATATTCTATTGCCCTCCACCAGCCAATATTCTATTGGGTTTTATTCACCTTATTCTTCCATGTCACCAGCCCAGGGGCTCCCTTACAGGGCACTTTTTGAGTCCAAATTTTTTGTAATGAAATTTTTGGTGAATTATGTTTTACTCATGCATATGATGTCATTATCAATGATATTTTGTACAACATGATAGAGGTGTCTTAGTTTTTAGTTATTTAGTTTCTTTGAGAAGAGTGGCCACAATAAGCAGGGGCTCACAAATGGAGAAGGAAAATTGATAGAGACACACACTCAAACATGGCCAAATAATCAGCACACATCTGCATGTAAATAGACACACCATGATACATACACTTGAGATTGTGTGCACATATGTGATATGCAAATGTATATGTGTGCATATACACACATACACATACACAAATGTGGATATGTGAATATACACACATATATACACGACCAGATAACAATTGGTTTCCACATAGAAAGAGAGAGAGAGAGAGAGAGAGAGAGAGAGAGTGTGTGTGTGTGTGTGTGTGAGAGAGAGAGAGAGAGAGAGAGAGAGAGAGAGAGAGAGAGAGAGAGAGAGAGAGATGGATGTATTGGTATAAAAAATATTTGTATTGCTAAGGATTCATTGGGATTTTACTTGAAATTTTCTTAAAAGCATACAATTCCATGTTCACCTCCAAGTGGGCACTCATTTCAACTCCCATCTCTTCCATCCTCATCTCCACCGTCACCTCCTCCATTCTCGTCACCCTCACCTCCTCCATCCTCATCTCCACCCTCACCGCCTCCATCGCTTTGTTGCAAATGGTTGCTTCACCCCATTCTCCTCACTCTCCATATGGTCTCCTTTCCAAATTTGTATGATTTTCTTCAAAGCTTGCCCTTACTCTCCTCATCCTCACTTACCATTTTATTTCCTTCCGCAGACTCAAATGAATTAGGCCTCCCTGTCAGATCCCCCCGTTCATCCCTTACAATGCTATGCCTCATGTCCCTTATGATAGTTTCTTGGCTAGTATTCCTCCCCTCCGTCACATCCCCACCCATCCTCCCATCCATCCTCTTTTGCTTCAAACTTAGGTTGTCACAATATTGGATGAGTATTTTTACAAGGTCATCACACTGCACTACCTACATGGTCTCTAGTAGCTCGGTTGTGAACCACCTGTGGAGTCATACATGTTTTGGGATGGCCTCTATATATTGGATTTGAGTAATATTTTGTGGGAACCTCTACATTACACTATTCTCTATGCACTCAACCAACACGTGTACCAAACGGTCTAAGTATATTGATAGAGTTTGCACGATCTAGACACATTCCCCCCCATCTCTACTACTACATATATATCCTTTGTATGGGGTGACTATAATGTTTAGTTATAGATATGATAGTTTAATTTGAATTAAAATATCTTTTTGTATCTCTTTTTTAACTATAGTTACGATTAATATAGAATGGCACATTCATTAATAATCGCATAGAGTAATAATCACTCTCGGTAGTAAAAATAGCTCTAAAGAATCATAGTGCAGTGGTTGATTATTATAGAATGGCACATTGAGAAGTAATCACATTTGATAGTAAAAATGATGATTATATGGATAATTAGAGTAGAATCAATTGATTTGTACATATTTCCATTGATCTAGGTGCTTGTTTAGGTCTCAAATTTCAATCTTAAAGAAATTATTATTGTTTATATGTGAGAACAATTGCTATACACAATACAATGGGTAGGACATAAAATGCAAAAGTACCCATGTTACTTTTTGAGCATAAATCATTACACTAGAATGTGAAAAATGAACTATGGTTATTCACAATATAATGGGTAGGAAATCAATCGTAGAAGTTGTAGTGCATGCTACTTTTTGAATATAAATGATTACATTGAAATGTGAAAATTAACAAAAGACTTTGCTCAAACCACCACCTTGCTCAAAGGAATCATTCAAATTCTGGTAATCCTCTCTCTGTATCTCCATCTACTGACTGGAAGGAGCCAAGGGCTCATTGCAAATATTGAATCCTCAGGGGTACCCCTATCCTAGAAAACTATCTCAACCATCACAGAGGGTGCTAAGACTCTGCGTAAACTAGCTCACCATGGCTCAAGGATGGCCTTGTATATCTCTAGTATTCACATGCCTATGCCCCTCAAGTGAAGAGCGATCTTGCACATGCTTCCATCTTCCAATGTCTAACTGTGTCCAATTGATCTACATCCATTGTCCCAGCATGAAGCTCTTGAATTTGAACATTCGAATTGCAGAAGGGACTGATGCTCAAACTCCTTATGATATTGAGAGATGAACCATGCGAGTCCCTTAGATATAAATACCAAACCCTATGTAGACTCCTCACTAGCAATGAGTCCCTCCAATCAAGGAGAATTTTGAAAATATCCATCAGTTCCATTGGCCTATTTGTGGGGGGTGCTCATTGGATATCAATACTAAACCCTATGTAGACTCCTCACTAGCAATGAGTCCCTCCAATGAGGGGGACTTTTGAAAATATCCATCAGTTCCATTGGCCTATTGTGCAAGGGGTGCTCATTCTAAAGCCCCCTTTTGCAAGGGGTTTTTTCTAAGAATCCCCCTTTGAAGAAAGAGATTCTAGGGCTTTGATCCTGGGGTGACATAACACACTACCAGATTTTCCAACAGGACTTTGCTTTGCATCTTTAGACGTATGATGATGAGTCCTCCCTCTTCCTAGGGTAGGACCACTATTTGTCAAGCATCCCTAGCTCTAGAGTTCCTTGTCAAGCATCCCTAGCCCATAATTTATGCATGAGCTATCCCATGAAACCTTTGAAAACAACATGAGGTATATACCATGAGAAGTAGAGTTCGTGGCTCTAGAGCTCCTTGTACCATCCAATCTAGCCCATAAGAAGTTGTGCATGATCTGTCACATGAAACCTTTGAAAACAACATGAGGCTACCTACCAAGTCATGGCCAATAGGACCTGGTTAGCCATAAGGGATCATCTTGCTAAGGAGAGTAGTTTGGCTGAGCTATAATAGAATATATTACCCCACAATTTGTTTCTCCACTAAGATTTCAATTCCCACTTGCTATCCTAGCTCCCTCGTTGTATGCCCTTACATGATTTAATGTAAACCAAAAGGGAACCCCCAGTCCAAGATATTTTAGACTCCTCAGTTGTAGTGAGAAATCCAACTGATTTGTAGCTCTTGATGTTTGTTAGTGCCTCACCATGGACTCCCTCTAGAGTCTCCACCATGCCCTCCACGAAAAGGTCCATGTCAACTACTAACTAGTAGCTTCTCCTCCCATCAATTGCTGAAGTGCAACATCATGAGGCCATTCATCTAGGAGCATATCTAGTATCCCAAAACCTCACCATGGAATCCCTCTAGAGTCTCTACCATGCCTTTCACAAAAAGGTCCATGTAATCTACAAACTCCCATTCTAGTAGCTCCTTCTCTATTGAATTGTTGAGGTACATCATTGTGAGCTTGTTTGTCTAGGAGCATAGCAATTGGCCCAAAGCCTCTACCATGAAGAGGAAAAAAAGGGAGCTATAGGTCAACCTTGACACAATGAGTGGGGAGAGGGAGAGAGAGAGAGAGAGAGAGAGAGAGAGAGAGAGAGAGAGAGAGAGAGAGAGAGAGAGAAGACCTCCCTTATATTATGTACGGCCTTGGTACGCATTTATCTAGAACTTCCCATACACAAGGCAAGGACCCCTCGAATCCAATGCTCCAAGAACCCCATCCTCTGCATAGTGCCCTTCAAAAATGGTTGCTCCACCCTATTGTAAGCCTTTTCAAAATCCAAAAGAAAGACTACAATAGGTTGAGAATGCTCCCATGCCCGACCCACTACCTCCCAAAAAGTAAAATTGTTGTTCAATGTGCTATGCTCATGAAAAAATCATGTCTACATTTTCTGAATGATGCCAACAAGATGGCATGCCACCACAGGCTCAAGACCTTAGCTAATATCTTGTAACTAATTTTCAATAGGGTG
This sequence comes from Dipteris shenzhenensis, assembly GCF_047967505.1. Taxonomy (NCBI): domain Eukaryota; kingdom Viridiplantae; phylum Streptophyta; class Polypodiopsida; order Gleicheniales; family Dipteridaceae; genus Dipteris; species Dipteris shenzhenensis. The sequence goes on along the minus strand of NC_141603.1, from coordinate 4,868,791 downwards.
ATAGAGCAACACTACCTAATATCCAATCAGTCTTCCCCCTTCAGGATCAAACAAATCCAAGCATGACTAAGTGACTAAAGGAGCAATCTAGAGTAAAAAATGTCCTCAAAAGCCAATCATAGGAATGCACTCGCAAAATCTATTGTCTTGCTAGATTATACTAAAATGCAAACGGTTCACCTTGACAAGGAAAAAAGTATAGTATGGCTAAGAAAACAATTCTTGATTCAATTCCCACTTTTATCATTGTACACTTGAGAACTTTTGATGGGTAGACCAAAAAGCAACAAAGACCCTTGATAAACTTTATGTGCATTACACCCAAATGAAAAATATTTGAAGAGAGTATTGATACCTATCTAAAGAAAAAAATACTACTTGTATTCTTGAAGTATATGAGCGCGCAATAGATAAGATTGGTAACAGCAAGAATATTATGCATTTGTGATGGACAATGAATCAATTTATAAAGCTACAGGTGAGATGATCATGACGAAGGATCCCACCCTTCATGACATGGATGACATGTGGTCCTCATACTATCAACTTGTTATTGAATGATATCAAACAATTGTCATTTGTTCAATCAATGTTGTAAGAGGCAAATACTCTTGTTAATTTTATAAAGAGACACTAGTATCTACATGTTGTATTTAGGGAACACTCAATGAAGGAGTTGTGGAAATTTTTAAAACCTAGATTCGCCACATATTTCTTATTCTCATGAGATTGTTGGAGGTTTTCCAAGATTTGGTCAAGAAAGTTGTTGACAAATGATGGGAGAATTGTCTTTAAAAAATTTACAATTGTGGGTAATAGATGTGGGCCCCTTGTACAATCTAGTTCATTTTGGAGAAATGTGGAAAGAATTAAAGAACGTGTGAAGCCATGCATGCTTCTTCTTAAAGGTGCATGGTGGAGAGGGAGAGAGAGAGAGGGTAGGCTAGGGAGAGAGATAATGATACTCAAAGAGAGACATAATGAAATGGAAATGAAATAGCAAGAGCAATGAACAAAATGAAAGTACTCACATGTAGACCAAAGAGCTTGTCGGTTTGATACTTGATTGATTTGACACTAGGCAAGTATAGCTCTTATATATTGCACAACACACACATGAACACCAATGCATATGGGATAACTCCCAATATAACACGTGGCATCCATAGGATACACAGTCACACACAAGACTAGAACTCACTAGAACACACCAAACTGACTCATCTTGACTCCAAGGGAAAACTACCCTTCAAGAAGTAAAGTACACAAATTGTGAAGCTTTGTTTGGAGACCCTTAGCATCTTGATGCTATTAAGACTACTACTTCACCAACTTGGTGGAAGAAATATGGTGGAGATACATTTGAGTTGTAGTATCTTGCAACACTTGTGCTCTCAATTGTTCCATCATCTAGTGCTTGCAAGAAAAATTGGAGTACATATGATTTTATTCATTCAAAGAGACTTCAACTGGTTGAAACCATCAAGGGATGCTAACTTAGTTTATTGTTTTGGAAACCTATGACTCTTGAAAGGGCTCAATGTTGCAACCAAGGTAGCAAGCATATCCAATGCACATGGCAATGATGAACAACAGGTAAGCTAAAGGTTCCTTCACTAAAGAAGACAATGAGGAGGCCAAAGAGACCGATGATATCACACCCATTCTAAGTGCAATATAAAATGTTGTATGATTCACATAGATAGATGGATATGAGAATATGTTATGTAAATTGAAGAGTGCTTATCTTTCTTAGCTAATTTGATGGCTTTGACATGTAGTTTCATAGGTACATGGTAATTGGACCTATACAGAATGTGAATCAAGTAAAAAAAATGAATTCCATGTTCAACGAGTGTGTCTTCTAATAACACGTGGCTTGTCCACTTGATATGTCTCTCACACAACCTATCCCAATTTCATAGCTTAATACGAAAGAAGTGGAACATGGTAGAAAGTGTAGGGGACTATCATTTGGGGATGCCATGTGTATTTAGAAGACTCCTTAGGCAATAGATTTAAGATGGAAAGATTTTGTACTATTATAGGCATGCATATTTGGATCAAGTAATCTCTCTATCTTATTTTTTGGTATTTGGATCAAGTAATCTCTCTATCTTATTTTTTGGATTGATTTTTTTTTGGATCAAGTAATCTCTCTATTTGGATCAAGTAATCTCTCTATCTTATTTTTTGGATTGATTTTTTTTTGGTATTGTCTTAAGGATCTGATTAAACACTTGAAGTTATGTCTAGTTCAACTACTACTCTCTCTTCCCATATTCATTTGTGCTCAATGTTAGAATTATGTTCAACAAATTTTTTTTTTTTTTTTTTGCAAATGTATATGTGATCTTTGAGATCTTACATATTCATTTGAAATCGTATATGAGGATTCAAGGATAAACATCATGTTCTCCTTCCATATATTCTCTTCAAAATCATATTCATAAAATTACATGCGATGAACATGTCTACAAGATGAAACACATGTCTATAGCATCAAAGTCAATATGTTTACAAGAATAACATTACATAAGCTCAGAAGAAAAAGAAGTAGGGACAACGTTTGTAGGTCTTTGATTGCTTAGTCTTGTATCATGGCTATCTAAATTAGTCAATTGTGTAAATTTGAATGAGTCAAATGCATCATTCATGTCTATATCCCCAAACATGCTTTTGTATCTTGTGATTGCATCCTCTAGTGCCTGGATGCGAGCTCTTAGTGTCTAGATCTCCTCATCTTTGGATGTAATTCAAGTTTGCAAGTCCTCTATGATGACACCTTGGTGGCAGTGGCTAGCTCAACCAAGTTATTGTGTGCTTGTGATTCACAACACCTTTGAGGCTTTGTTTCTCTATTCTTAGTCCTGACTTTCTTGTGCTAAGTTAGCCTTCTCTTTGCTATTCTTGAGAGTTGATGTTTGTGTATGTGATTGACATGACGATGTTATACGTCATGAACATACACCTATCACCTCTAGAGCCTTTGAAGTAAGATATTGTCTAATGTCTTGTGTTTTAAGCCAGCAAGCTTGGGATGCAAGTACTTATTTCTTGCACTTCCAATTTAAAGAAACAATGTGTTTCTTACAAAATCTCATGGACAAATCTTAGCCACTCGCTTGAGGCTAAGTGGATCTCCTATTAGTGTCATGATTTATAGGACCCATAGTGTGACGATGCCTAAACTCTCTTTTCCTAGAAGAACTATTTATTCACTTAATATTGGATGAGCCTTAGCATGATTTGACTCCACTGACAATTCGGGCTACCAAGGTACAAAACCAACATTGGCATCAAGTGGCTCCTCCAGTATTGGTGGGTTTGGGGTTTCCTTATGAGGATCATTAATAAAGACATTAACCCCCTCTATTGACATTTCATATTCTTAAAAACAAGACAATTAATTACATTACCAAGGTGCTAAAATAGTTTTTAAAATCCTTAACGTCACAAGACATCTTCAAAATATAAGATTGCATCTAAGCACGTGCCACATAATGTTAAGCATGGGACTTATAATTTAGATCATAGAACATATAACATGTGCATGGGACTTAAAAATATAAGACTTCATGTCTCTCTAAATTGCTTAACTTCAAAATTAACTCATGTGCCTCATGATGTACAACATGGGACTTATAATTTAAAGCACAGAATGTATTAAAACCATGCATGCACGGCTTAAAATCACAAAAATGAAATTAAATCACATGCCTTATAACGTAAAGCATGGGACAATTTATAATTTAAAGCACGAATGCACAATCACCATGTGCATGGGACAATTTATAATTTAAAGCACGAATGCACAATCACCATGTGCATGGGACTTTTAAAAAATAGAACTGGAAGTACAAATGAAATCATATGATGTAGATTAAAGCATGGGATGCACAAATTAAATCATGTGATTCCTAATGTAAAGCATGGGAGTTGTAATAGAAAGCTTGGAACTTGCAATGTAGATCGTAGGAATTTTAAAAGATGACACATTAATTAACAATTTAAACTTCAAGTAGATCTCACAAAGTTCCTCAGATTCAAAATATACAAGCAAAATTCAGATTGATGTTGTTTGATACATTGCAGTATAGCACTTCATCCAGAGGCCGTAGTCCTTGGTTGGGATTGAACGGTTGTATGCATTTTGATACAGCTTCAAAAATGTTGCAAAAGTCTATTGTCGGAGAATGATAGCAACAGAAATATATGAATGTAGCAACCAAGTACTACAACAAATGGGTGGAGACTCATGGTTGTGGCCAAGTTTTCATATGAGATGGTTGTGACCTAGTTTGGCTTATTAAGTTGGTGAGTGATCAAGGGAGTCACTTTTCTTAATGCAATGGTCCATTATCTTACTAAGAGGAACATGATAGTTCATAAGAAGTCTATGATATACTAGTCGTAGGCAGATGGCTAGGCAGAGTCTACCAATAAGATGTTGCGACGGATTTTGAAGAAGATGCAAACCATATGGACTAGGACGAGCGCTCTTTGGGAATTTCGAACATCTTACAAAACTACTATGGATGTTTAGCATATGGCTTCAAAATGGAATTTGTGGTGCCTTGTCTTATTGTTGTGGGAGAGAAGTTGAGTTTGGAGGAGCATTGGCTATGCCAATTGTTGGCTTTAGAGGAAAGGTCTCAACATCATGAGAAAGGCCTTACCCACTGAGTGCTTGCAACGCACAGTTTGAGTGGTTATGGGACAAGGACATCCCTGAGAAACAGTCCTTCCTCCTATGGGTAATCATGCATAGAGCTATGTGAACAAGAGGTAAAGGAAAAGCAATAGATGCAAGAGGCGTAAGAGAGCCCCAAAGATCCTCACCTATTCATGAATTGCAGTTTTCAAAGGGAGTGTAGGAAGGTGTCCTTTAGCACGTGGGTTTTTTCTAGTCAACTTTACAATGATACTAAATAGGTGCCCACAATGTTGAAAAAACCCAATTAGTATTAGTAGCGAGGAGAGTGGAACAATTTAAGCTAAGCAAAAGTTGCATTAATTAAATGGCAAGACAATTAAGCTAAGTGAAAGCTTCTGGCTCCCTCTCAAAGCCTCTGTCACCTCCTTGCTCTCTCCCTTCTATCTCTCCTTCTTGTCTCTAGCCTAGGTGCTCCCTTCCTCTCTCGCAGCGTCTTTTGAGCGAAAGCTTCTACCTATCTGAAGCTTCTAGCTCCCTCTCGAAGCCTATGCCACCACCTTGCTCTCTCCCTTCTATCTCCCCTTGCTACCTCCATCTCAGGTGCTCCTTTCCTCTCTCACGCTGCGTCCTCTCTCTCTCTCTCATGCCTCAACTATGATCAATTAAGTGTTAATCAAGCATCATAGCAATCAACTAATTAATCAACTCTCTCTCGCCTTCCTCTCAGAGAGCCTACCACCCGAACCTCCTAGAATTTTCTTCAAAAAATTTAGGAATGCACTTCGATTGATTGGGGATGAAAATTTTTTGTAGTTTGTTAGTTTTAGATTTTCAAAATCGAGCGAGCCATTTGGAGATTGGTGACGACAAGGTGTCCCAAAATGATAATTGAGAAGCAATGTGGCTACAAAGAAATGCAAGGGTATTTAATTATGCATTTTTGGACATCGTGAGCTCATAAAAAGACATTGAGAAAACAATTGGATACTGGAAAAACACCATAACGTCACGAAATCCGTCTAGAATTAGAGTGAGGATTGCCACATCCCATTTTGGGATTTTAGTAGGTACGTTTTGAAACTTGTCAACAAAGAATCGGGGGGTGTGCGTTGCATAAGGGAGTGGCAGCTGGCTGTATGGGAATTTACACCTTAGGGAATGAATATTGGTGAGACCAACAGACGACACGTCATCGACGCCGCGACGAGTGCCAAGATCAAACGTGCGACGAGGCGGCCAAAACCATTGAAGAACTAGCGGCGATGGATCATCGTGGTCTCCTTGACGCATCCTTGCGCGACCGAAACTTCGAAGTATGATCAACGCTTTTGGAAGTTGAAAACCTTGATGCAAAATGCGAACACGAACGCAAACAGTATCGTAATCCCCACGTGGACTCCCGCTACAGCTCCTAGGAAGTCGTGACGAAAACCCCACTGTTCTTGCATGTACTGAGGTACCGTCTGCTTTCCCTTTCCAAGGACATCAATAAATACGCCATCCAGATCACCCAATTGAGAAGTCATCAAGCCATATACCGTCCAAGAAATAGGATCCCCCCAATAATACCATCTCCACCAAACAGGAATTCGCTGCATTGCATGCCGACAAGTTTTTTAGACAGCGCTCACATGGCCACAGACAACTTCAAAAACTAAATATGCAAATTCGTTGGGCGTGGATGAATTTTATTTGTTTCAAACATATTGACTGACTCCTAGTCCCCCTCTTATATCCACTAATATTTTACTTGACTATCCACGATCTGAGATCTCCGGTAACAAAATGGATTAGTCTTTCAAATTTGACCAAATAAACCACAGCCAAAGAAAAATATTGGTCTAAATCAAATCACATATATCACACAACCTGTGCTTTGAAATTTCATGGGACATAAATACAAGCTCACTACCACAAGCATATACAAGCACTATGCAAAGGGCATCAAGCAAGCAATGAGTTTTTGCATATGGCAAACTAAGCTATGAATCTGTAGTGGTAACAATGCAAGACGCAAGAAGGGACAGCAATGATGCTGATTACAAAGAAGCAAATCATCCGCTCGTAGTAGCAACGAAGAGCTTGGCATAGCAGTTCACGGAAGTAGCTGCAGAAGAAGCTAATCAGCAACTACAACAGAGCAAAATGAGAAAAAATGCAGGAGGAAAAGACCAAAAGATAGTGAAGTGACTTCGAATATTAAAGGGGGGGGAACCGATATGTTTGGCATGGGTTTTTCGTATAACATTCCTTTCCCACCCCTCATATGCCCCAAAACAAATTAATGCATTTGAGGGAGGGGAATTTCTACATTTTTGCATAGGTGATTGAAGGCCCAAAATTTTCATGCTGTAGCTGCATTGCATACACTGAATGAAGAACTTACCGTTCGGGGGATCATAAAGCCTGAGAAGAGGTTCCATAGGCCATAAAAGGCTGATGAAACTATGGCAGCAACCATATAGTTTGGAGTGAGCGCGACCACCATCATCCCATAAAAGGTCAAGTATACGAATGCACAAAACATAAAGAAGATGAACCAACAGAACTTGACGGCTGTCCACTGGAAGTTCATCATGGAGTAAACTATTACCCCATAGATGACAGTCTGCAAAAAATTGTATAGGACTTCAATACACACCTGCAACAAAGTTTCCGTGTCAAATTTACTGGTAGAAATCTCAGCATTTGGAAGTAGAGTTACGTCAGTAAATTGCCGTTAGTCTTTGAATAAGTCAGCAATTTGACGTTAGTTTTTGAATAAGAGAACAGACATTTGTGGTAAAAAAATGGAAGCCACGCATTGGCTATGCAGTGTTGTAATAAGCCAAGTAGCGATTATGGGTAGACTTAGGACAGGTAACCTCCATGTAGGTGTAAACTGTTAGATGTTCTTGATCATATTGTTTCCTTGGCAATGTAGCCTACGAGTCAGCACAAGTGAATGAGCTGCAATTTGCTGCATGTAGTTCATTGATATGTCTGTGCGTACTACTCTCTATCTCTGTGGATGATCACTCCAAGAAAATCTTCATCGAATTCATCAGAGAGAGAGTCTTTCAAAGGTTCAAAGCATTTAGAAGCATAGTGGAAAGTCCAGCGGAAAATCAAGGCTTTGAGGACATAATTTAAGGGGTTGATGGTCACTACTTTTGTGTCCCTGTTCATGTTGGATAAATGTCTCTGCCTCTCTCAACCCACCCAGGCCTTTTTCTCCTCAACCCTCTCCTCTCAACCTTTCCTCTCAGTCCCCTCCTCTTCTCAGCCTTCTTCTCTCAGTCCCCCTCCTCTTAGTCCCCTTCTCTCAGCCTCTACTCTCACTGCTCAGCCCCTTCCTCCTCTCGGTCCCTCCTCTCAACCCCACCCTTGCTTCATTATGGCACCTCTATGGCATCATGCACATTGCAAACATCTTGATCAATGTAAATTTCAGTTTTCTATGGATTTTTGTGTCTTTAAAGTTTGAAGCTGAAATGAAAAGTTTAGAGCTGTTTAAAGTGATTCCGGTATATTTCGTCCCCATCCCCTAGTAATTACAAAAAAAAATTCCCTAGTAGCTATAATTGCATGGACCCAAGCTCAGATAGGAAGCACCCCTCACGTGGAAGATGTAGACATGCAACACTTTCAGAATTTGCCTAAATATTTGCAGAAATGCCACAATAAGGTGGAACGGGAGAAAGTCGCAGGTACGTAAAGGAGTTGCTTGAGAAAAACTTCATACCTCATAGTTCTCGTAATTCTGGTGAAAAAGAAAGATGGTTCATACTCCACGTGCACTGATTACAGAGATCTTAACAAAGCCACAATTGAAAAAAGGGCTCCAATCCCCAAGATTGATGATTTGTTGGATGAATTCAAAGGTGCTTAGTGCTTCACTAAGATAGATTTGAGGATACCACCAGATAAAGAGTGAAGCAGGCTGATGCGCACAAGACAGCCTTTTGCACAGAAAGGGGCATTTACTGGTTTAAAGTGATGCCGTTCGGATTGACTAATGTACCGGCCACCTTTCCAACACTAATAAGCAAGATAATGCAGCCATTCTATTGCGTGCCGGGTTTTTTATGACATCCTCATTTATAGGAAAACTAAACACGAGCACATTGAACATGTCAAAGAGCTTCACTAAAGCCAACATGTGCACTTCTATGGCGGAAGCGGTTTACTACCTCGGACAAGAATGGGATTTGAGTGGACCCTTCAAAGGTAAAATGTGTAAGGGTGTGGAGAGTGGCCATAGCCACCTAATCCCACAGAGCTGAGAGAATTTTTGGGCCTCGCCTCCTTCTATAGGCATTTCATAAGTCCCTTTGCCATAAGAGCAGCCTCTCTCACAGATCTTCTAAAGAATGATGCTTTCTTCTAGTCAACGAAAGCGCAAGCTGGTTTTGAAGATCTGAAATTCGCATTGACTAATGTTCTTGTGTCAGTATGTGAATTTTCTCCGTCATTTATTGTGGAAGCAGATGCCAATGGAAAAGGACTGGGGCTGTTTAAGGCAAGAGCATGGTGTGTGAGCTTTGTTGAAAGCAGAAAGTTAGATTACACACAGCTCACTAAGCATTATGACAAGAAGATGTTGGCAATCCTACGTGCTTTCGACAGGGTGCTTCTGTATAGCGACAGGATCAAAGTCAAGACTAATCACACGTCTTTGGCTTCCATGCAGTCATCAAGACTTTGACATTGAATACAAGAAAGGAAAATAAAATGGGGTTGCAGATGCCTTGTTAAGAATGTGGCTTGCCCATTGTCTACGGTCTCTACTATTTACTACGACTAGATACATGGCATTCAAGAGATGTTAACCAGGTCAAAAGCTGTGGATAGGTCAGTTTCAATACAGCAGGGAGGCTTTGTCACAAGCTGTGGATAGGTCAGTTTCGATCCAGAAGGGTGGCCTTGACAAAGTGCAACATGCAGGATTGCTCAACTGCAAGTATTCCACTTGAACCTGCCTTGCCACTGACCAAGGAGATGTGTCAAAAGGAGATTGCAGATACAGAGGTTTGCTGGTAGCAAGATAGCTAGGTATGCAGGTGACGAGATGTTGGACCAGGTCACAGGCTCTGGATAGGTCAGTTTCGATACAGAAGGGTGGTCTTGATAAACTGCAACATGCAGGATTGCTCAACTGCAAGTGTTCCACTTGAACCTGCCATGCCACTGACCAAGGAGATGAGTCCCATTACCCAAAAGGAGATTGCAGATATGCAGTATGTGCCTTACGGAAGCCTAGTCAGCATGCTGGTAGCAAGATATAGCTACAACCTTTAGGCATCCTGAAGCAAACATACGGCTACTTGTCGTGGCTGAGAGGGTTGATGCCTGATCTGCAGAAACCTGTGACCACTCCAACATGCCTTCTAATGACAATCAAGGCACATTGTTTCTCGAAAAAATACAAGAGAAAAACCTTGGACACTGAAAAACCCTTGGAGCACAAGGTCTACAAGAACAGATGGGAGTAAAGGCAGTGTGTGCCAACCCGTGACTTGTGAGAGGTCGTATGCAAGGGGGTGGCAAATGTGAGCCACGTTCTGGATATGCACAGTTGGAATAAGCCAAGTGGCAAGTAGGCTCTATGCAGACTCATTGCAAAGTTCACACCACTCGGCAGCCATCCTCAAAAGGTGGTGTGAAGGTCTGCCATCCTAGTTGGCCCAATAGAAAGGAGAGGCCCAGATACCGACACAAGATTTGTGATTTGTGTCCGGCCCATGAAGGCCGCCCACTCCAATGGGCAACTCTCCAACTGCTACATGGATGGCCATTCCATCCTCCAACCGCTACACAAATCAGAAGTTGGTGACATAAATTAGCAGCAGAGCTAGTGTGAACCACCACACCGCTAATACGGATTCAAACAGATGCATCATTGACGTGACCAATCACACCCCGATGAAGACAAAAATAGTTGAATTTGGGAGTTTCAGCTAACTGGATTCTACAAGCTTCCTCGCGTACCTGTCCGAACGCATAAGCCAACGGAGAATACATCCCAGCTGCCTTCTCCCTGTAGAAGACGGTTCTTTCGATGTCTACAACTGGCTGAACTGCATTTGAATTGATCATTCCGAGAATCAGAGTACCCGCATACATTGCACCCATGATATTGACTATATCTTGCTGCTGAGCTCTGCAAACACATAGCAACTCGGAGCATTTAGAAACTTCTTCACACTTATCTTTGATTCTTCCACACATTCCACGCGATCAGAGAGATCTTGACATACGTTTTCGAACCAAGGTCCCAGAAGACGGTTCCGAAGAAAATTGCAATCGCCGTCGTTAACAGATACCGAACAGCATTATAGTCCGGATTGCGCCAATAAGATCGGTATTGCTTCCAAAAGCAGGCCATGCACTGCACCGGAAAGTTCTGAGAAAACTTGGTTGGGAAGTAAAGATCCTCCGAGCCTGGGGCTGGTGTACTGCACCGCTTGATAAGATCTTGATTGCGCCTAGAGCAGAGTAGAGAAACATTGCCAGACTTAAAGGCCCGCTACTTAATTTCAAAGAAGACACAAAGCATAACAGCAGCATGCTCGCAAATACGTTCATAAGGAAGTTCCATACTCGAAGAGAGAGGAGCTTTTGTATAGATCAGCAAAATCAACACCAAGTTGTGCCTCAGCTCCCGGCGAACTGATCTCCAACATCCATGTTGCTGGGTTGTAAGCTTCCTTGATTTTGGGAACACCAGGTATAGCCTATTATAATTACGTTTGTCAGTTCCGAATTTTGCGAGTATAGCGCTAAGCGCACGGAAAATTCATGCTTCATCGGACCTCGTAACTTGTAAGTAGCTTACCTCGAAGTAATCAATGAGAATTTGAGAGTCGTGCCCGAGAGGCCCTGCATAAATCACTCGTCCTCCGCGCTTCATGAGCAGCAACTGCGAACAACATAATACAGTCTGACAGTCTGTGAGCCTTCGAATGAGCGCATCGGGATTCGGAGCAATTTTTAGTCGTGAGTATGAAATTCAGTTCTCAGACGTATTAACGCTATAAAGGATCACATCTTAAACCTTTCCCGTCAATGACTCAATTGTACATGATCAATGTCGCATCCCATCATGCTACAACCATCAAGTGATTGAGCTGAAATCCCAAAGACGCAAACAGTCCCTTTAAAGTTTACCTCATCGAATGCTTCGAATATATCAATGCTAGGCTGGTGAATTGTGCAGACCACCGTCCGCCCTGTGTCCACTGTATTACGGATCGTTCGCATGACTATGGCTGCAGCTCGTGCATCCAATCCGGATGTCGGCTCATCCATGAAAATGATGGAAGGATTCGAGACGAGCTCTACAGCAATCGTTAGCCTTTTCCGCTGTTCAGTTGATAGCCCATTGACCCCGGGAAGGCCAACCATAGCATCCCGAATGGGGCTCAGCTCTACGAGCGCCATAACCTCATCAACAAACATCTAAAACGTGTACACACATCCACGTGCATTGTTAGAGAGAACTCTTCCATATAGCAGAAATCCTACAAGAATTAAGGCTTGGCTGTACATGCTTCTGAAGCTTCCGCTTACCATTCGACTGTGTTCATCCACTTCGTTAGATAGACGAAGCCAGGCGGAATATATAAGCGATTCTTTCACAGTAACGTTTGGTGAATGAATGTCAGTTTGTTCGCAGTAGCCTGCAATGCGAGCAAAAGTTTCCTGCTTCTTCGGATACCCCGATATGCTTATATCACCCTCAATGTACCCCCCTGTTTTCCGTCCAGCCAATACATCCAACAGTGTTGTTTTCCCCGCACCACTAACACCAACCAAAGCTGTCAAAACACCTGGCCTGAACGACCCACTCACACCCCGCAACAGCTGCAACCTCTTCTCGGGTACTCCATGCTGCTTAATTTCCTGTGACACAGCATGGAATTACCTGCTTTATGCCACACTAAAGCCTCAGCGGAAAGGGACGTCACAAACAGGTACAAAATGCACTCCATTAACAAAGACTTACGGCAGGCATGTCAACATAGTAATTCATGTTGTTAAAGGCAATAGCCAATGGCTGGAAAGGTAAAACCATGCCCCTAATTGGAGATTCCACATCTGCTTCATCAGCAGCATCAATAGCATCAGAACCTGCAGAAGAGAAGTAGCTTGACATCTTTCCCTGTATTTCAATGCCTGTCGATTCCAACGCCAGTTTGCATTAGCAGTTTGAGCAGGTTAGGAAGGACAGCATCTCACTGAGAGTATAGGTACAGGTATTAACAGTCAGCACCTTGCTCTGAAAAGCTGTTGGAATCGTTTGACAAAGAGGGATGGTTTGATCTTGAATGTCGTCGATGTGACTGTGTTTCTGTGCGATGTAAACCCTTCTCTTCAGGAGCCCCTTCTGAAATCGTAGCTTGCAGTCTGCCAATTGCTGCAGGCAAGAGATACTGAAACTTAGTATCGAGATAAGTGTGCTGTACTATGAAATCAGCACTGAATAAAAGTAGTCTTACGATTCAGATATGTCAATGCCAGGGTATTCAACACATTGAATAGCACCGTGAATCCAAGCAGTGCCGCAATACTGATCCAATACCAAGAAGCATCTGTAAATAATCCCCGTTCCTTCAGTACAGCTTTGCCAATGGTTGATGCAACGGTAGTATCGTTGTATGGCTGCAATGAGCAGTTTGTTCAGTTTATAACATGACAAGGGTCTGCTATTCTGAAGTTATTAGTAATGAAATTCCACTAAAAGAGCTGCAGATCTGGCTTAAAAATCGCATTAGTTACAGGATGTGCCTACCAGGTCCCAGCGATGTGCCAGAAATTCATTTACTGCTAGTGCATTTTGCCCGTACATCATCGGTGAGATCCAATATCCCCAAACCCACCATTTGTGAATGTTCTCTGTCAATTTTCAACTTCACAACTATTTAGACAATTTTCAACTTCACAACTATTTAGACCTTTGCTATAGAAAACTTGATGGCTCTTGTCCCTCTCTCAGAAGCAAGATTTCCTACCTCTGGATATGACAAATCCTCCAAGAACAAAGATAATTATAAGTGCGAAAGCACCAAATGTATTTGCAACGATCATATTTCTACCAACAGCACCCATGAAGCGAAAGAGTCCATAGGCCATTTGAGAGACCACAAATAAGAGTAGAAATTGACCAAAAAATCTGTCCAGGGAAACCAATCAAGTAATTATAAGCACTGAATCTATAAAAGAATGCAAGCATGTACTCGAAGACTTTGGGCAAAAGCTTGTCACGGACCTGCTAGCGTCGGGAGCAAATCCAATGACAAAATAGGTAAGGCATACCCAAATTCCTGCTTCCAATATGGATAAAGGTATCCTAATGATGAATGTGGGTATGGAAGTAGCCCAAGCAGGGTAAAAGAATTGATCTCGTTGTTTATAGAAGACGGGAAGCCGTCCAACAGCTAAAGAAAGTTCAACAAGTCCATTGAACATTATGTAGACCAGGCCAAAGAAAAGGGCTCCCAAGTAAATAGTCCCATCCGCGACATTGTCTGGATGTAATTTCGTACGGAAAAAAACAGTCATGGTAATGAGTGATACTATGGATATCTGCAAGGTGAAAGAAAAGCAGGTTTATGTCAGCTGAATTCCTGGAGGAGAGGTGCATTCACCATTCACATCAGGAAGAAGATAACTGTGAATCTCCATTTGTTTCACAAAACTTAATAATTGACAGTATGCTATCTTGAAATGGCAACCTGAAAAGTCTTGAAGATATAAATAAAGGAGTTGCGCTTCATGAGCAGCCATTCCCTCCAAAAACATGCCTTGAACAGCTCCCATTTGTCAAGTCCATATTTCTTAGTCGAAAGAGATGCAGGGTGACTCCTTGCCTTGTCAAATGGTACTGACAGCTCTTCTCGAATACGTTGGCCCAGATGGTGGGAGGAAAAGGACTCTGCAAACTTCTTCACAGAGATGAAACGGTATGGCTGACTTTTGTTTGCCCAGTATTGTTCTTGATCCTTCCGTGAAGTAACCTACAGAAATGGACAAAGCATAGAATAACTCACGAGAGAACAGAATCTAGAAGGGCAATCGCATCCTCCATATTAAGCCAGCTGCAAGTTTTGGACACGTTGCACAAGCACACTCATTCTTACCTCCTGCAAGAAATCTGCCACGCTTTTTCTATCAGGGCACTTGAAACCCATTTCCTGGAAAAAGTCTAAAACTAATTCTCTTGGTCCTTGATAAACAATTTGGCCTTCAGCAAGTAATATGACATCATCAAACAATTCAAATGTTTCTGGAGCAGGCTGCAGAAGCGAAACTAGCATCGTCCCGTCCAACAAATGCACATACTGGCGCAAATATTTCACGATTTGATAGGTAGTTGAGCTGTCCAGCCCAGTGGATATTTCATCCATAAACAAGGCCTTAGCAGGTCCCACTAGGACCTCACCTGCAAAAGCATGGACAATCAGCAATCTCTGGGGATCGGAGCCACTAGATAGCGTGGCCTAAAAATCAAGGGTCCATTTAATCTGCGTCCCCCTAGAAATTTCCCCTGTCGAACTGATAAATCACTGACCTGTTGTCACCCTTTTTCTCTGACCTCCAGAAATGCCTCTCAGCATCTCATTTCCAACCATTGTATCAGCACATATATCAAGGCCTAGAATCTGTCACAGAGGAAGGATTAGTAGAAAACCACAGCCTAGAATCTGTCACAGAAGAAACAGTAAGGGAGACGAGAAGCGACCGCCACAGCATTTTGGGGAATGCATGCATGTACCCATGCAGGACTGAAGTACCTTAATCACGTAGTCAGTAATGATACTCGTCTCCTGCCCTTCCATGGCAAGAGCCTGAAAATTTGAACATCTCAATGGGTTATGACGACCTTTAAAATGGAAAGCATAAATCGAGTCATGGAAATGGGAAAGATTGTACCTTCATAAAGATGTCAAGATCAGGATCTGGTTTTATTCCAGCTTCCTTTTCTCTTCTTAGGAGCTCCGCTAGCATTTCTGTCATGACATAGCCCAGTCTCTTAGATTGGAACTTGGCAAAGGTACCGTTTTGTAAAGAAGGAATTAGGTGATTCCCTTGCTTGTATGCAACGAAAGAAAGCCGAATCAAATATGCACCTTCCCCGTAGAATAATACTAACCATATCTTGTTCCCACACCCTGACAACGGCCAGAAAAGTTAAGGGTTTCACGGACAGTCATTTCACCAATTTGTGTATCTTCCTGACTAACATAAGCTGATGTTCTTTGAGGGATGAACTCAGAAAAAGTATGTCCATTGTAGGTCACCTCCCCTGAAACCTGAAATGGATTTGGAACGTTGAATCTCTCCAGATATGAGAACTATTTTAAAAGTTTTATATTCGGCATAAAACTAATCACTTAGTGGCGCATTTCAGCTACTATGTCCGAATGTACATGAAGAGCATCGACATTAATGAATTCCAGCTATTGATCTACAAAACATTTTTGTACCAACCCGGAGTTCAGGACTGAGCTTTCCTGCAAGAGCCAGTAGCAAAGATGTTTTACCAGAACCTGGAGGACCCAGGAGCAAGGTTATCCTGCAAAATGATTGAAAAGTTTGACGTCCAGCAGAACATTCAACTAAAATCTTATTTCAAAACATGGACATTTGATTCCATAGAAGTACCTAGAAGGCTTCAAAATTCCGCTGATGTCATTGAGGATTGCTATTTTTTTCTTCCGTGTTGGTAAAAGGTTGACTCCAGCAAGGAGCCCCTATGTGAAATGAACGTTACACAGTCAGCTTTCGATTCTTCCAAAAGCCTCCTAGAATCCTCTGCTAGTTGTGGCTACAGAAGGGCGAAATGACTTTCAGGGGCTCTGCCTACGGATTAATTCTTTTTCTAAACGTCACAAAAGGGAAGGAACTGATGAGTGCAGACAGTTACCTCTATTATGTTTAAGTAGAAATTAAGTATTGTTGGCAGGGCTCTACTCCCAACGTACCCATCTGCCTCGGCATTGAGGTGTTCGTATCGAACCTCAATTTTGGGCAGTTCAATACCGACCCTGCATTACATGTTATTTTTGGTCTATTACAGCCGCAGAGAGAGAGAGGTATTTCGGAGTTGCGGGTCAACACTAAGAGTTGTCCGAAAGTCGCCAACCACGATTTACTGTATGTGTTTTGGGGGATAGCAAACTGAAACGTTAGCAATACATCACAAATTCAGCTTACACGTTGATTCGATTTCTGAGCTTAATAAGCAATTGCTCGTTGTCTTCGTCTGCCTCGCGCAAGATCTTGTCGAGGAGCTCGAGTCTTTCTGGATGCCCAAGGCTTTTGATGTGTACCTCCCTGTGTATCGGTGTACCGTTCTCTGCGATATTGTGCAAAATGCCGGTCCTTATGCGGTCATAGGTAGGAAGCTTCTCAATGGCAGCCCATGTGAGAGCCTCTTCGTCATTCGTTTCGGCCCGATAACGTGACGAGCGGGAAAAGAGATTGTCATTTGGATCGAGCAGTCTCTGGCTGGCTGTCCGCAAGAGGGAGAAGCTAATATTGCCATTTGGATCGAGCGCCATCGTCTGGCTAGCTGTGAGAACCGTAGCCCCTTCATCTACTCCCGCCGCCATGTCAGTTTACAGTTCTTCTTCTTATGTAAGGAACAGCAAACGTTCCAGCGATGGTGCTCGATCACCTAGGGGCTTCGGCGTTGGTAATGCTTCTGGTTGCGGTATTTTAAGTGCTGATGGCCGAATTTGTAACTCAGAGGTTCTGATTTAGAGATGGTGAATTGCGGGAAGCTTCAAACACTTCAAACTTGAAATGCAGAGCTTGTCGGACGGTTCTTACCAGAATCATGTGGAAACGGATCAAACAGAAATCACGTTGAGGACTGCGCTGTTGATACAATCTGTGCAAGAACCAAACGAAGCACAGGAAGCTTTGATTCAAAATTGTAAGGGGAATTAACGATGAGGCTAGAGTATAAATCGATGCGAAGGCGAGAAAACGAATAACTGCGATGGATGTTGTGGAGAAGAATGAGTCAACCTTCTCTCTTGGGGCTTGATTGTCAACACTCTCGGGCGTCTAGACGCCCAGGCCTGTTCTTTGACTGCAGATGCGTGTCCCAACTTCTCTCTTTGGCCTTGATTGTCAACACCCTGGTCCCTCCGGAGTCCGGAGTCCGAGACCGGGCACAAGACAAACGAGAGTGTCAAACTTCTCTCTTTTGACTCTCATGAATGATTGATACTTTCATATGATTGTTCTTTTCAACATTTTGTAGGTAGCATTGTGGAATGAAAAGAAATTCTAGCTTGTGTTTGAGCGACGTTTCTATTTTATAAACCTTGAATTTATACTAATCCAAGCGGTTGTGCCAATCTTTGAGATTTCTCTGCACTCTCTCTCTCTTCTTGGGCAGGCGGCTGTCTTGTTGCAACGCAGTTCATGGAGGTTTTTGTGTTGCTCTCTCGGTAGATTTTCATTTTGAGGTTGTGGCTTCCAATTCTAGAGATCCCGAAACTTAGATGTCTTCTGAAAATTCGCCAGATTTCTTCTTAGGGCGACCATAGACCCTTGAGACCCACATGTAATGTCGTCTCCCTTTTCTTAGCCCCTGCCATAGAAGCCTCAGTCATTTGTGTGTGTGTGTGTGTGTGATCTTCATACTTTCATCTCTTTTGTGTGTGTATCTTCATCATACTTTGATAGGGATCATGGCTTCTTGCTTTGCGTCGTGCTGTGCCTCGTGTTCTTGCGGCTCTCTCGCTTGCGGAATCACCCGTCGTTCCGCTTGAATCACCTACTATGCCTTTTCGCTCTCTCCCTCATCGTTTCCTTCACCTTCCGGGAGTTCTTAGCACCTTTCATAGAGCACATCCCATGTACATCTTCCCCCCTTTTGCTCCTTCCTATATAGCTCTGGTATGTATCGCTGCTCATTTTTCTCCTGGTGCTGGGATCAACAGTTTCGCCCACACTCCCGATCAACAATGGTTTCAGACGCAGGCTATGATGCGTGTTAGCCTTGGGAATTTCTTGTTTTTCTCTATATTCTCTCTGCTTATGATCGGAGTTAAGGACCAGAGAGACGCGCGCGATGCATTGCACCATGGAGGGTGGATGGTGAAGTTTATCATGTGGGCTGCACTTAATAGTGTTGATGTTTTTCCTTCCAAATGGAGCTATATATGCGTATGGTACGATTTGACTTCTTCCTCCCATTTGGAGTCTATAGCATGTTTGTGCCGCTCTTGTTACTAAAGACTCTGTGATTCTCCCTTACTTCCTTTGAAATTGTATAAATGTAATAACAACCTTTGCCTATCAATTTGAACATGCTGGTCAAACTCTTGAACGCTTCGAACTATATTTTAATATTGTGGTCAAACTCTTGGACACCATACAAAGTAGAGGCTTGATATTTATTATTCCTTTATTCTTGTAATCATCATGACCTGTCTACGACTAGTTGGACACCCGCTCCATTGGGTCTCAAGGTCGGATCTTAAAATTCTTTAATTCCAAGAAATGAAATTCCAAGCTTCAAGGCCACATGTTTTTTTCTCCCTCACATTCATACACATACAACACTCAAACATAGACATCCCCCCATGCCCACCCTTTCTCATGTACACATGTACGCATCCTTGTTAGAGATTTTTCCCAACTAATTACAATGCTTAGGCTTAATAACAACAAAATTTCAAGAAGCCATACTGAGGCCAAACTAGGTTGTGGTAGGCAGCCTTTCTGTCATGGCTCTAACTCCAAATTGGACCTGAATCCTCACTATTATCCAATTGTAGTTTCAGTAGCAAGGTCGTGAGCTTTGTCCAACAATTACACAATCAAGTGATGGCAAGAAAGAAAATATGCAATTATCTCCCTCCTTATATAATAGATTTGTGGGAAGAATGAATAAAAAAGTATGCTTTTGGGTCGAATTTGAAAGGAGTGTTTTAGTCCTTTAGATCAATCTAAAATCAAGGGCCTAAAATTGTACACGTGGCTTTAGGAGAGCTCACAAAAGTTTTGTTTTTCTAGAAAGCACGTTTCAAACCCTTGGATCTTCATAAAGATCAATGCCTATAATCATGACACATGGCTTAACGAGGGCTTAGAAAAGGAAAACTTCCTTCTAGGCTACCTACCGTAAATAAATCAAAAAGGGGAAGGTCCAAAAAATTTTAATAGAGAGGGCAAGAAGAGAGAGAGAGAGAGAGAGAGAGAGAGAGAGAGATGCATCCCTCAGCTTTGACAGGTCATGCCTTCCTTTGCTTCCTCTCCTCACCCACATCATGCCCTTCCTTCTTTTGACGCTGTCACTCCAGTGTAGGCTTGTTGAAACTCTGATGGAGTGGTTATGAAGCTCTGAGAGAAAAAGGTGATGCCTCCTCCTACCCAAATAACACACTAGCACATAGCAATCAATTCTCAAATTGGGTTGTTATCAACATTTGCAATCGAGGGTCCTTGTTCTCTTTCATGCTCTGGTAGGCTCACTTACATGCCATGCATCTTTGCATACATTGTCTCCTCCCCTTGTCAAAGCAAAATGCATGAAATGCCCACACATTTGTGCTTTATTTGAGTATAGGGGGATTCCCATTTTGTACTTTGGTTTCTTTTGCCAAGCTTCTATGTCAAATGTTTCATTTGACATTTCTCTCCAAACAAACATTTATTTGCTCTGATGGAGCGAGAGAAAAAGGTGGTGCCCGCCTTTTCCCCTTCAATCAAATTTATCCCATCTATTAAGACTCGTCTTTTAGGAGGCACCTCTTTCTTCTCATACCCCCACTAAAGTCTTCCTATATTTAAAAGCTAAAAAAAGGGTTCAAATGAGAAAAATGGCAAACATAAATCCCATGGCCAACATTCAACCCTTTTCTCATTGAGTCCCTTCTATGGGGTTTTTGTATTTTGTTTAAAGAGATGGGAGAGAGGGGTGGGATTTATGTTAGAATGCAGTCCCACGAACATGGCATTGTGCAGGGTTCAGAGTGAGTGAATGGTGAGGATGATTAGATGAGGATTGTGGTGAGTAGGATGGATGTCTTGAAAGTTGTGGTGCCATGAGCAGAAGATAAGGGCAAGCTATGAGTAATGGTTGTCAAACAATTTGAACATGTGGCAATTTGGTGTGGTGGAGCTATGTACTATGAGGGTGCCCCGACTGTCGGCCACCTAGGCACTCCAAGGACCTCTCCCAAAAGGTGAGGTCCCTATCACTCAAGGCTTTATATGCCTTGGTATTTGGGCACCCATTTTGTATATGGGAATATGCCCTTTCACATATTTTCCATTTGTCTTTCAATGGTGAGGTTCTATTAGCCCGCTCCCTTTTTGTACACCATTCAGTCATTCATGATTGCTCACTTTATGACAACCCCCCTTAATCATGAATCAAGTTCTAACTGCTATTGACTTCATCCTGGGATCAATTCACCATTCGTCTTTCACATTGTGGCTTCATTGCCCACTAGTTTCACTGTGTGCGAATCTTCCATTGGTACATGTTGATTAATCATCTAGCACTTTCTCTTTTTTTTTTGTGGGCTTTTTTTTTAAAGAGACTTGTAAAGGTATTGTATTTCATATTGAGTTTTTGTGTGAATTTGTAACCTTAGGAATTGGGGCATTGAAGGGCCATATTAACCCTTGTCCATCGAATTTCCAATTTTTTATTGCCACTCCACAAATTCCTTCTGGTTGCTTGTTAAGCTGCCACACGTCTTGTCGTGGAGCTCTCACTTCTTTTACATAAATCTACCCACAACTATTGTACGTGTCTACTTTTGGTCTATGCATTGTCATTCTTGGCTCTCTAGAATTTGCATTTTGCACCAATCCAGCACGTGCCAACTTTTGGTTACTTGGTTCTCTTTGGACTATGGGCCAAGCTTCGGCTAATTGTGCATGCTTGAGCTCAATGGTTTGTTGTTGGGTTGCTTTAGGAGGTCAAAGATGCTTGACAGTCCATGATGGCATTTTCTGCTTCCATTCTTGGTCAATAGTCTGTCTGCACGTATGTGCTCTGCATTAGCCTTGTGGGGAGAATGTTCTACTTGCTTGGCTTCTATGCCATCTGCACAATTGTTGCATTCTCACCATGCCTCCTCCCCAACTTATGTGGCAATTTTTGCATTCCTACCGCTCTACTTGCAACCATTTGTGTGCTGAGTTTAGCAACATATTTAACCCTCGCAGTTGTATAGCATTCTATCGGCTTGTGCACTCTAAGGTGATCCTACACTAGAAAGCCATGTGTTGCTTGCCACACCACTTGTACCATGCCATTTGCCTCAATCTGCCCCTTTTTAAACCACTTGGTTGACTTGTGTGATTTGGCACTCCTTTCTACACATGTCTTTACATCATGAACTTGGGCATGCCTTCATTAAACCCAGCCATCTCTGCTGCCATGTGGTGGAGTCTTAATTAACTCTTCTTTTCATGTGCAATCAAAGGTAGGCTCTGATGGTGTGGTGGAGCTGTATACTGAGGGTGCCCCTACCCTTGGCCACCTCGCCACTCCGAGGACCTCCCCCAAAAGATGGATCTGAGGTAATGGGTCCCTATCACTCAAGGCTTTATAAGCCTTGGTATTTGGTCACCCATTCTATATATGGGATTATGCCCTTTTCACTTATTCCACTTTTCATTCAATGGTGAGGTTCCATTAGCCCTCTTCTTTTTTGCACGCCTTCTAACTAAGGTATGGAGACAAAGGCACTTTCTAACAAAGGTATGAAGACAAGGGCACATTGCCACATGGCAAGGAGGATTATACCACATGTGAACAAGAAATATAAGTATGTAACACACTCTGACAAAAGAGAAGTCATTTCCATGCTATTAATAACACAATGCAAGCTCTGAAGTCTCTTCATGAGTAGAAGTCTCTATCTTGTAACTTAATTGAACTTGAGTCTATGCTTTGTTAGTCTAGCTCTTCATCATTATGTTTTCTCTCAGGATCCACCCACCCTAGATTAGTTTAGGCACTCCATAGATCCTGAGGTTCTTTTGTTTTTACCTGCTATCAGAGTTTTATGTCTAGCTCTCCTAGCTTAGTTTCATATCTTTAGCAAGTGACAAGGTCTAGTGGCTAGGGTTTAGACTCCTTTCTTCCCATCATAAGTTTAATTTTCTGGTTATTGTCTTTTGAGAGATGATTAAGAACTCATCAGAATGTTTTGTAAGGTTTAGTTTTGTGAAATCTTCTTGAGATTTTGAGTGCGAAAGAAAGAGAGAGAGCTCTATTTTTCTTTGGTGATCAAGTAGCCAATGCAACATGATTTAGCACTACCTCTATCATCAACCTCTCTTCCACTTAGCTTCTTTGCCTTCTCCCTCAGCTGTTTGAAGCTTCATTAGGGTAGAGATGGGTTCTCAAAAGTGCCTCCAATTAGTGCTTCCTAATTGCAAGGGATTAGGGAGGGATTTGAGGTGTACCAATGAGAGTGCTCCAGGGTGTGGAACAATGGTATGTTGAGGTGGAGGGTGGGCGGGCCTGGAAAGAGCCCTTATTGGTTGTTCCTCTTATAGTAGGGACCACCCAAACCATCCTCCCTCTCCCCTTAACCCATGTTTAACCCTCCTTCCCATGTGCACCTTTCCAAATCAGCCCCAAACGGCATTCAAGAGGAGGGGGGCCCTCTTGGGTGAGTTTTGATTCCCCCCCTCTCTCTAGGTGGATTGTCCTCTTTCTCTAGTCCTCTGTTTTGGTCCGCTTGTTTCTCCCTCCATTTTTGGAATATGGGGTTTCCCTCTCTTTGCAACTGCCCTCTGCCTCTGTTTCTCTATCCCCTCTTGCTCTAGCCCCTCCTCCTCTGTTCATTTTGGCTACAACAACTCCTCTGTCTCTCTCTCTCTCTCTCTCTCTGTAGCAACTACTCTTTCCTACCTGCCCCCCCCTCTCTCTCTCTCTCGGCCCCCCTTTCCCTCTTCTCTGCCTCTGTTGGAGCTGCTCTCTCCATCCAAGCTAAACAGCCTCTATAGGAGTCCCATTCATGCTATTGTGACCTCTGCAAGTATGGTGAGGAACAAGGCTACAAGATCATGCAATGTTGTCACCTCTCGTGTCTTCTACAAAACCAGAAACACATTGAATGAGTGGGTCCCTTGCACCTACATCTTGAATGATTGGATAGTCATGAAAGGATCGTCCAAAGGTCCACATAAGCTTCCCAAGAGCAAGAGCGGTGATATCTTGCATGAGCGGAAGGGTCGCATCTTGAAGTTCAAGTTTGGAAAGAAAGATTAGCTTGCAAAGGTGCAATACGTCCACATGGGAAAAGATATGCGGTTATCTCCATCATTCAATCAATCTAGGATACCATCACACTGTTAGTCTTTCTATCTATGTACCTTTTCCCTAATAAGAGTAATGAGTCCATTTCAAATTTTGTGTTAGGTTTATAAGAATTCTAATTCATGGTTTGACGGACTTCAAGAAGTGGGAACCGGTTGAGTCATTCATAGACAAGTTCACTGCGATTCATGAGGATTTAGGTAAGCAAATGCATGCTGGGGAGAAGTTGGCCTCCTTGCGAAAGAAGAATGTGTATTGGTACATGGATTGCAACATGGTGGACTCGAGGAGGACATTGCAATCGTACAAGAACAAGATTGTAAAAGATGTGGGAATGGCAATGAATTTCACATTTGGATCCAAATGAGCAAGGTTATCTGGGTTTATGCCTCTGCACATTTTTGCTTCTTATTTTCAGAATATACATATGCATAGAACAAAAACTATGTGGTCCTACAAGCCTGTAGATGAAAATACTCTTGAAGATTTACTTGGGATAAATTGGGGAACTAGTTCAGGTGAACAAAAGGATGATGTGTTTCAATGTCATGCATGTAAGGACAATGTGGTTATTAGATACCATATATCATGCCAAATGTTATATTTAGCTTTTTAGTATAGGTTGGAAGAAAAAAAATGGCCGGTGGCTTTCCCTTGACTCTAATGATAAAGTCAATACAAGGGTAAGTCTGTCTATTGATGTTGATTAGGGAGATGTCAAGAATGTGATTGTCACATCGCAATGGACTCTCAGAGACATGCAAGAATACCTATTGGTCATGGAGGATGGCATCTTAGAGTCCTTCAACTTTACCTTAAATGGTAAAAAGATCGACAGAACGTGTAGAGAACTGCATGCATAGTGCTAATTTCATTCCTCCTGTAATTTTCAAGATAGTTAACCATGTGTTTGACTAGTGTAGCATTAAATTTTTTGCCGTGTCCTAGTTCTTGTTTCAAAAAATGGACATTGAAAATGAGGTGAAATTTCTTTTGATTTTTTTCCTATGCATTCATGTTAAATTTTGTAAAATTTTTGGAGATTTTATGATTTGTTTTAATTTTTAGGATTTTGATGTATATATACAGGTAGGAACCAGTTTTACATTAAATTCTCACTGTCATTTTTAGAGAGCCATAGAAACTCCCACCCTCAAAACTCTCACTCCCTCAGTCGTTGTTTGAGCACATCTTCCATGGATTGAGCAAGAGCTGTGTTCCATGATTTCATCTCACGAACTGCATTTGCAGATCGCGAGGAAGAGCTTTTTTTTTGTGTTTTATAGGACCTTAGATGTCCTAGGCACATATATCCAAGCTAAGGATGTCCATCTTCTCTGAGTAGAGCAGCGATGGGCTGGACCTCTATTGGGTCATCCTTTGTGGCGCCTGCTCTGCTGCTGTACGGGGCACAGAGAGAGAGAGAGAGAGAGAGAGAGAGAGAGAGTCTATTAACGTCCACGGAACACCAAGAAGTCTATGGGACAACATGAAAACCAATTAGTACACCAGCTTAGGGAGAGTAGCTCCCAGGGAGTGCATAAAGCAGCTCCATTTATTTAGAGTACCTACATTATGACTTGGAAAGAAACATAATCGGCCATACATTAGTTTAAGACTGAGAGTCTTTTGGCTTGGATTTAAACTCTTTAATGAGTGCTATGCCCTCACGGTACATTGCCCATTTTCCACATGCAAGAGAATTTCACTAATTTTGAATATCAACTTGATCTGTCTTCAAAAAGATGGGTTCTGATATATTACATCAAGTATCTATCCATGACAAACTTAAGTTTGTGAAGCGCTTGGCCTGCTTTTGTGATAATCTTATAGAGGAAGGGTTTAGGATGATAGAAGTGAATGACCTCCTAGAAGCGGGGATCACGGGAAATACATGACTAAATTTTATATCATGGGAGATGACATTCATATTCCTTCTCTAGGAAGGAAATTTAGAAGAAGAAGCCTCATTGTCAAGCACCCCCTCTGTCAGAACTCCTGATATCCTCGTCCCTAGACCAGACTATGACTTGTACATGGAATCAAGTCTTGAGAATGCAAGGGAGAAGATGGAAGCAGCTAAAGCATTGCGCCTAGTCCAAGAGTCCCTAGTAAGTGTAGAGCAAGAATCTACATCGAAGACCGCTGACCTAGCATCAGACTATTGACCTAGCATCAGACTCATGCTAGGTCCAAGAAGATGGAAGTAGCTGAAGCATTGGGCCTAGTCCAAGAGTTCCTAGTAAGTGTAGAGCAAGAATTTATATTGAAGACCACTGACCTAGCATCAAACTGATGGTCACTGTCCCCCCTCCTCGTTGATGGAGAAGAGAATGTGCTCCTCCATGACATAGAGGTTCTTTTTGGACTATGAGAGAACGAGGCACACAGAGTCCTATCTAGGTTCGATGTTGACACGTGTCAAAGATCTCGGGTTTTTAGGTTTAGAAGACTAGACAATGGAAGACTTTCCTGCTAATGACATTGGTTTCATTGAGGGATGCTAGCATGTCGATATATGATACACAACCCTCTTATGCAGAAGCTTCCACTTCCAAGACATAATAGGAGAAAGATTCCACCTCTCACATGGAATAGTATACATCACATGGATTCATCAACATTACAAGAGAGGAAGGAATACAAGTCGACAACGCTCTAATGGTAAGTTTGAACAAATTGTGTGTTTTGATGATATTCTGGTATAATGTGTTTTGTTGGTCTTCTAATGTTTTTTGAATTGTTGCAAGAGGCATTTGAGATCGATGAGTACTCATCTCGATGAGATGAGGCATGTTCGTAGCGCATTTTGGGCGAGATCATTGTTTAGCCCATTACCTCGATGAAATGGCACAACACCCCGTGGTCTTCCACAACAAATTTTCTCCTCGAGGGCCTATGGAGCTACTGAAATGCAAGGCATTGTCACGTGCTATCGAGTATTCCAACATCACTTGGAATGTCGACAAGGTCATTTTGGTCCACCACCTGGCTGCCTTCAATGCATTTGGATCGAATATTCATGGCAAGGCATTGACGGTAACAACTATGTTGTTGGCAGCAGGAGAGGAGGATCCTCCTCAGTGTTGTTACAACTAGGTTTACATCTAGGAGTCCACTCGGGGATTCAAAGACCCCTATTCTCGATGTATTAGAGCTTGCTAAGAAGAAAGATAGCCTATGAGGCCTCTTGTAATACATTTTCAAACATAAACATCTATTTCAATGGGTATACGTCTTTAATGGATACATGTCTTTCTTATTTGTTTAAAGTCATTAGTGCTCTTGATGAATTTAACATATTTACTCCATCCTTTTAATTGTGTAAAATTGCTACATTTCTAGCCAATTTGTATGCTCTTCGCTAATTCTATGCACTCTAATGATCATGTCTATCAAATCCAGGTGGAATTTCACTGTGCCGCAGAAGGCAAAAGTGTTTGGGACATCGCAATGAGCTCAAAAAGCCCAAAACCCTCCACGACGCAAATTTGGGCATTCTTGAAGGCCCAAAATACCCAAATTCACGCTATGGCGGGCTTTAGGCCTAGACCAAAATGCCCAAATTCGCACCGTGGTTGGTTTAGGGCTATCTTGACTCAAGTCAATTTAAAGCCAAATTTATGCTTTTGGAGTGTTCTAGGCACTGTGGTCATCGGTTTTGTCAAATCCAGTAGGAATTTCATTGAGACATCGCAAGGAGCCTAGAAAGCCCAAAACCTGCCACGGCACAAATTTGAGCATTCAGGCAACAGTGTTCGGGAAGTCGCAAGGAGTCCAAAAACCCAAAAGCTACCACGGTGCGAATTTGGGCATTCTGGGAGGGCAAAAGTGTTCGGGACGTGGCAAGGAGCCCAAAAAGCCCAAATTTGAGTTGCTTTTTTCGACTCCTTGCGACGTTTCGAACACTTTCGACTTCTATGACACGGTGAAATTCCACCTGGATTTGATTTAATACATTATTTCATTTTTAAACATTGCAAATGAAAGGCACAATGCATCATAAAAATGGAGAAGTTACTCAACAATGAGATAATGTACAAAATCAAAATATATTTTATTAAAAGAGTTTGCCCTGTGGGCATCTAATATGACGTTGTGCCTTCAAGGGTAAGGGGATAGTCTAAGTCATAAGGTTGGGCTCCATGAAATTCTATGCCAAGGCTAGGATCCCATCTGTAGCGGCTTTGCTAGATCCATGTCTTCGTCCATCACGGTGACACGCTTTGCTCCATAGCCGCTTTGCTAGAGCCATGTCTTCGTCCATCACGGTGATACGCTTTGCGTGGATGGCCAAGGCTAGGATCCATCCGTAGCCGCTTTGCTAGAGCCATGTCTTTGTCCATCACGGTGACACGCTTTACGTGGATGGCACACAAGTTTGTGTCCTCGAACAAGATAGTGGTAACTTTCTCGAGTCTCCTGAAGCGCCCCCCATAGCTCTTGTGCTAAAGCGCACATCGTCCTTGTATCCATGTGCTATCTCTTGTACCTCGTGTTGGAAAGTACACGGGACTAGGTTCTCAATTCTCTTCTATAGCTCTCTCTCTGAGGGCTTTTGCTCCTGATCTGTACGACTTCCTTACTCTTGGTGGAGGCCGTACAAATACTCGGACATGGCTCCATGGCCTCTTGTCCGCTTTGAGCTTCTTACGTTGCTTTTCTTTAGTTGCTCCTCTCGTGCCCGACTTGATCCTTCGCCTTGAACTTTGTCCTTGTCATGTGGCTTCTTTAGCATCTTCTTCAACATGTTTCTAGGCTGCTTGGGTGGTGGCAAGGGCATAGAAACTATGTCCATGATTGGATGTAGAATAGGAATAGGGATGATTGTGGATTTTCTAGTAGTCTGCTTCTTGAGAATCCTCTCAGAAAGCTTCTCGATCTCGGGGAGACTCTTAAAGATATTCTGCTCATTTGGGTGAGACGCGGGGGCGAGGGGTGGTCTATCTCTTATGGGGAGGGGAGGTTTGCTATTGGTCATGGGGAGGAGAGAGCCGAGTAGCTTTGTCGTGGCGATCATTGGAGGGATCATTATCTTCCTGGTGCTCCTACTCATATGAGTTCGGTGGGGGCTCATAGTCTGCATGCTGCTCCTGCTCATATGAGTTCGAGGAGGGCTCATGGGAGTTGGGGGAGGGCTCACGGGAGTTGGGGGAGGACTCACACTCTTGGGAGTTGGGGAAGGACTCACAAGAGCTGGGGGAGGGCTCAGGAGAGTTAGGGGAGGTCTCGAGAATTTAATATGTTCTTATAGTCTAACTCTAGCTTAATGCTAATCTCAGCATGCGAATTAGATGGTCCCTCATGAAAAAGCTACCTGCTTTCCTCTTTTTGTTGTCCTCATTTCAAGGTTTCTTGCTCTTCGTGTGGATAAATCATCTGAAGGAAGAACATGAACTGTATTTAGGGATCTCTTTTTGGCTGTCACCTTTTGGGTTGCTCCAGAAGAAGCTCTCTGCTGCTCTTCCTCTGCATGAGGATTTACGAGCCTGAGGAAGAATGGATCCCTTCTAGCTTCTACAAGCTGTGCAAGTAAATGTCTAAAAGTTGCCTTAGTCTTTGACTGCTCACTCAGCTCGTGTGGCCTGGTCATCCCTGTCCTCATTGGAGGGCATGGCATTTGACTGTGAAGCCATCTTAGCAAACTTAAGTCCGAACCTGTCAACTCTCGCACTGAGGGGTAAACTAATGCAAGCAGCTCTTTGTCTTTTCACTTAGAAAACCTCAGCAAGAGGTGTTTTGCATCCACAAACTTTTCCAACCAATTGTTTGGAACTCGAAGCATAACCTCAAAACTCAAATATGCTGTGTGCCCCTTTTTTGGTTACTGCAAATAACACTCAAAATGCATCTGGCTTCTCTTTTCTCTGCTCAAAGGCATGCATTTGTAATTCTTTGTGCCTCTGCAATTTTCTGATTTTCTCCTTTTTTCTGACAAATATGATCTGACAGACTGCTTTTTGGCAGGCAGAAACTGGCAAGTACTCTTTTTTTTCTAACTAGTTGCCTAACCAGAGCAACTAAACCAAATTTGAGTCTCGTTAACTGAAACTAGTTACTGTAACTGAAACCCTAACCCGGGTCAACTAACGAGAGTAAAGTCAAGCTAACCAGAGCTCTACCACCTCAGCAACTTAGCTGGCCATGCCACATGTCTACCACACCACCACCTGCATGCTCTGCCACGTGTCAATCTGTATCCAAGTCAGCCACGTCATCACGTCGGTTGACACGTGTCAGCATTGTATTCAACACTGCCACATCAGCGCCACGCTGTCAGGTCGCCACGTCAGTCTCTGTTTGGCAGCGAAATCACCTCCAGACCTTGCGCTGCCTCAAGGCTTGCGCTAGCGTGAAGGCTTCTCTGTACCTTCACCCATGAAAAGCCTAGCTGTCGTGGACAACACAAAAATTCGTGTGTGGACTTCCGCCGTCGAAGACGATTTGCCATACATGATCACGGGACCCTGTTGAGTCTGTCAAGCAAGTCCATACAACCTTGTAGCCTTGTGATATGCTATCACGGCTACGGTTCGCTGGTGTGGACGCTCCTTCAACGCTAAACCGTGGAACTTGACGCTTCTTTCCTCGATCTGTCCTGCACAGACACTCAATGGCATCGCTCTACATTTGGTTCATTCTCATAACCCAGCAACGTAGCGTTTGGTCAACTAAGGACCGTGCTCCCTTAAGAAGGAGAACATGCCCTCCAATGAAACTTCTCTCCACACAAACCCCTCGTAAATCAAAGTAGCTTAATTCTTTTCTGGCTCTCTCTCTCTCTCTCACTCCCTCTGTATGCAACACATTAGGGCCCAGGACAAGCAGTTGGGCTGGATTCCCCGAAGGATTTTATTGCTTTTGATAAGAAAAACTGAGTACAAGAGTTCAACGTTTCAGCTACTTACAAAAATCCATACGTGAATCCTTTTACAAACAGCTCATAGCTCATTTCTTTGGCAACATGCCAATTGTCAAATTTAAAACTACTTCCTAATTACATGCCACCTAAGGGCAACTCTCGAGTCTTCGAAGCACTTCTCCCATTAATGGTTAGCGCTTTGTAGGATTAGTCCACATATTATTCTTTGCATGCAAAGAATAATATGTGGACTAATCCTAGTTGTTGTGGGCGATGTGCACATAACATAAAATAATTTCTTTGGTCGACCAAGGTCAATCCTCTTGATCATAATTAAGGGGCTTGACCGATAGTTGAGGCACCTTAATTATGGCCAAGTCTCTCCAACTGAAGTTGGCACATCTTAACTATAGTTAATCCTCTTGGCATAAGCCAAGTCGCATTGACCAAAGTCAACACAAAGTCAACTTTGTGGTTCTTTGGTTAACCGTAGTTAACTCTAAGCCAAGTCTCCCTAACCGGGGTTAGGCTTACGGAACCGGAGTTAAGTATCTTTGACCGTAGTCAATACTTTGACCAACAAAAGATAACTCTTTGAACATAATTACACAAGTGAGTACAAGTACTCGTGAGCATTGCCTTCAAATTGGTTCTGTCAAAGGAAAACAATTGTCAAGATGAATGAATAATTAATTTGCAACACCTGTGATGGAAGCCCATGTATAGGAAAGTTCGAATGATTTGCAAACTCTGTGTGTGTGTGTATGTGTGTGTGTGTGAGTGAGTGAGTGAGAGAGAGAGAGAGAGAGAGAGAGAGAGAGAGTTCTTAAAAAAAGAAAGTGTGTGAGTGAGTGTGTGTGTGAGAGAGAGAGAACCAAAATAGAAGGGGGCCACTCGGCAACAAAGTGTGGGGGACACTTTTTAACAAAATGTAGCTAGAGCGCTGCCTGGAAGGCAGTGCTAATAAATGAAGAACTCTTTAATCATGATTAAATAAATGGTCAACTGAACTTTAACTTGTAGTATTTACAACTTGGTGACATTATCAGCATCTGAATCTCTTGGAGTCTGTTCCATGTGCTTTTTCCCTTCATAAACTTGGTTTCTTCTGAGCTGTTCAAGCCTTTTGTTCATAATTGCAAAGGAATTCTGTATCCTAAGCCCATTGGCCTTAGCACATGCAATATAGGATCTACATTACCATTGTTGATCTGCTCCTGCCCTTAAGATATTTGCTCATGTGAGGAGCTAGGGACATCCTTATGGTCCATGCCCTCCTCTTCAACTCCCTGAATGGAACCATTGCCCAATGAAGCGAAACCAACCTGCCCCATGGAATAAGATTAGAACATCACTCTTTAAGGAATGGTTTCAACATCTCCCATCTCTTTCTGCCTATTATGACTACCTTCCTCAGATGCATGTTAGTAACCTGAATCCAACTGGAAGTGAAAACATTGTCTCGAACAATGTTTGAACAATAAATTCACAGTTTAGAACATTGTTTAGGTCCTGTTTGTGCTGTAGACACACTGTTTGGTAGACTTTGCCAGAACAGTATAATGCCAGTTGCCAGGGCAGCAGATTCACTCTCCACATGACAGTTGCACAGATTGTCCTAATTCAGATCTTTGAGGGCTCAATCTTCATCAAATGCGAATAGAATAGAGCAGAATAGCATATAGAACTGAAAAGCCCCAAATTTCATTGTCTATAGTCTAGTATTAACAACTGTCAACAAAATGCGCCTCCTGGAAACCAATTTCAAGGCAAATGAAAGGGCAAAGGAGCTCTGATAGCCATCAAACCTGGACCAGTGCTTTCTGCAGCTGGGGCGACTCCCTGTATGCGATCAAAATGCCAATTAAAGTAATAGATGTCCAGATTGCTGTAGGTGAAGATACTAGCGGCACCATAGATACCTAGGCAATTCCGGCCCAATTGAGCTCGAATGATTCCCAAACTTGGTACAAAGTTTGCCGCAGCTGGGACGACTCCCAATGCAGTCAAAACATCATTTGGTATAGTAGATACCCTGATCGCTAAAGAAAAGTATAACTGCCTATGTCACATATACTCGAGCAATTCTAGCCCAAATGCTGGAATTTCGCATCAGTAGCTTAGGGCTTATGATCAAGAGTTCAGCCCGATTACAATGATGTATGAATCATTCAATTCTGAGCAGGTTGGAATTTCGAGATAATCTAAGGCATCACGTAGATAGAAACACCTGGCCACAACAGATTTTTGCAGAAAGGTAGGCCCAAGGCTCAAGAGCTGGTGCTCCAATTTTCAGAATGAAATGAGAAAGATTTCACCACAAAATCGCATGAAAGTGATCTGATACCAATGTAGCTAAGCCAACTCACAACCTCACTAATTAAGCCCTAATCTTTAGCTAAGCTAGCCCTAGAGGTAGCAGCTAGTAGTGAAAGGACAGAACAGCATGTAATTATGAGAATCCATTAGCAAATCATTAGCGTACCAGAAAAACTGGAGGGAATCCATGGCTTATGTGGGGCTGCCCAAGCAACAAGCCAGGGAGAAGAGTCCTGGTTCAGCTTAGAGCAAGCAGGCTCAGCTGTAAACGATGTTCATTAGATTGCAGTCAAAGTATGAGTACCTAGTATAGCAGGGCCCCCTTTATAGGTATAGGCCTGGACAAAATTTACCACTATGCTTATGGGATGGCTGCCCTAGGATGCCACGTGGCAACATTAGGCCATCCTACTAAAGTACTACTTATTTACAAAGCCATTGAGAGGCTGATTAGACAAGAAATTAACTAAGTAGAATTGACCTTTCTTACAGCCATTCTCGTAAGACTTGGAGGGCCACAATATTTAATATTTGGCCAATTCCGTTCAGGCAGTCTACGAATAGTGTGGCGATACCCCAGGCATCCGAAATTAGATGACAAGATAAGAGAATATGTCTGCAAGATTGGAAGCAAACCTTTCCTTGATGATTTGAAAAAAAGGATTCCCTGAAAATTAACCAGCAGTATGGCTGTTAACAAGAAAAAAGACTCGAGAATCACCATTGAATGCAACAATAAATCACTTTTACCCAACAAAACAGAGCCACCATAAATTTGTCCCTTTTCTTTAAAATATTTAGATATTCATTTGGTTTAAGTTTTAAGAAACGTACTTTGTCAGCCCAAGTAATAAAGGAAGACTGTTTCTTGGATAACAGAAGTCAAACCCCTAAGAATGGCTTTTGAAAACGGAATGGTTTTTTTGAAAACGTGCTCACAGAAATTGTTTTATTATACATAGAAACAGTCAATCATCTGACTTTTATTTGAATTTGAGTGCTAATAATGACAGCTTCTACGTACTTGTGCACACAATCAGCTCCTCAATCCTGTGCTGGAGCCTTGTAGGGAAGTTTGCATGATGCAATATCAGGACCTTTGCCTTTCAAAAGAGCAATTCCTAAAGTTTCCCCAACACTTCAAGTGCTGAATATGCAAGATTGCAAATAGACTTATATGCACATTGTTTACTGTGGCTCTATGAATCCTACTACTGCATATCTAGGTCACTGAGGAAAGAGACCTGCAAAATCCACCTAATCACTAAATGGCTGTAAACCCTAGCTTGACTTGCTATTGTCACATTCAACGCTTACACACTGGATGTGATCCCCCAAATGAGGACAACAATGGGGCTTGACACCTTAGGATTTGTATGGGGCTTGATGCATGAGTCGTGGAGGCCTTTCATGTAGCCCCTGGATGGGTATGTTATCCACATAGGAGAGCCACATGGAAGCTCATTGGAAAAACTGTGAATCATCCTTCCTCTTATGCAACTAGTTGAGACGTCAACTTAAGCTTGCAAAGTACTCAAAGAGATGTTTGAGGTGAATAACTAAGCCCAGACCGGACTACAACAAGGGTAGTCAAGGGAAAGACGCACTTCAAGGTGTATTCGGAGAAGAATCCAATCATCAAACATCGAGTGTTTGGATCCGATGCCTAGGTCCGTGTTCATAATGACACCCGAACAAAGTGTATCTTCATCAGATACACTAAGGAGTCCAAGGCTTACTGATTGTACAACCCAAAAGGTGGTGATCAACCTAGACGTGGTCGAGACTTCGAAACGAGCCCATAGTGAACTATGATCTCTTGACTTAAATGAAACTGATCCAAGAGCCAAGGTCCTTTGAAGAAGCAAAGGACAACCCGGATAGGCAATCTGCAATAGAGACAGAGATGCTCATGGTGATCCTACATGTTGATGGCCTAATCATAACGGGCGATCACAACAAGTAAACCGACGAGTGAAGACACAGTTAAAGATGGAGTTCGACGTGACATACCTTGGCCTTCTTCATATTTTCTTGGCATTGAGATATGGCAAGAGCAAGGCATCACGTTCATCTTGCAAGAAAAATATTGTCTAGAGATCTTGAAGCGGTTTCGGATGGGAAATTGCGATCCAGTAGTTAATCCAGTGGAGGTTGGGCAATCCAGTGGAGGTTGGGCAAGGAAGAATGCACTCATCTAACCTTGTATCAACAGCTGGTCAGAGGTCTACTATACCCAAGGGAGACGCATTCCGCGTGATTCGGTACCGATACAGTATCACATACCGGAGTGGGATGGACTTCGATCATAGATTGGGTCATACATGTGGACATGCAACGGTCCACATCGGGATATTATTTTATGGCTTGGTTCGAGAATCCGGAAAGAAGCAACCCACACTAGCTTTTTCCTCATAGAGGCGGAACAACAGTTAGCGTGTATGGCATCCTACGAGTCATTGAAATTGCGCTGCATCCTAGAAGACATGAAGTTGGTGGAGATCTCCTGTGCCATCCAGAGTCATATTGCAAGTGCCAAGGGCCGAGTGTTCATACAAAAACTAGATAACCGAAGCAATGGATAACCCAATAGTAGCTTCGGTAGCTGCGACAGCTATTACGAATATGGAAAATATTTCTCCCTTCATTTGTTGATCATTAAGAAGATTAGGGGATGCTACGAGATTTATCGAGGTTCACTTGTCGTTGATCAATGCATCACATGTGAGTCCAATATGAGGAGGACAAGGAAGCAAGTGATGGAACAACCCTAATCCAGACTTCACAGCAAAGTCTAATATTGGAGGTTAACCTAGACACGAATCTGGTTGAAGACATGGACTTGGCTCCAAATGAAACCCAGATGGAATCCAGTAGGCCGGACTAGGTTTCGATAGGTAATCCCAAATTGGGCTTCAAAAAGTAAGAGTCTCAGGTTGAACAGGTAACCCATAGATCTCTCGAAACCAAATCCAGGAGAGTAGAATTCCTGGGTGGGACCCAAATTTTAGAGAATCTACCTGGACATTAGTCAAAACATTGATTCAAGGGGTTACCTGAATGACTCAAGATCAAGAGATAGATTCTAGGGGCATAAAATCATAGACTGACACTACTGCCAATGCAGTCACGATGTCGGGCATGAGAGGTAGTGTAACGGATAAGCATACTCAATGTGATAAGGCAGCGGTCAGCTGAGGAAAACAGTGTGGCTTGAAGCAACATCACCGGGGTTTGTGCTTGAGACGACGAGACTTGGCAATGTGGAGGAGTTGCAAGTCCATCTCCTAGAATTAATCAGCCAAGGTGTTGATGAATAAGTATCATCCTATAAAGGGTGATGTCAAAACACTAACAGTGAAGGCATGGAAAAAATCAAACTAGTCTTAACCCCACAATCTCAAGTTCGAAATCCCACTCAAAACGGGGAATTTGGAGGGTAGCATGTCGCATGACAGCCATAGCTGGCTGCCCATACCCCATGTGAAAACCCTTGTGACTGTGGGACTTGATTTTGGGGGAGGGGGGGTATGAGGTTCTCTCTCCCAAATGAGGAGGACGTTGGGGAGACACTCGCAACGGGGCTAAATGGCAAGGTGTTGGAAATAGAGG
The DNA here is from genome assembly GCF_047967505.1 of Dipteris shenzhenensis. Taxonomy (NCBI): domain Eukaryota; kingdom Viridiplantae; phylum Streptophyta; class Polypodiopsida; order Gleicheniales; family Dipteridaceae; genus Dipteris; species Dipteris shenzhenensis. The sequence continues at coordinate 4,832,050 of NC_141603.1, read as the reverse complement.
ATAGAATCACTCACACCTCACCTCCCGATCTAGCTCATACAACACTCAAAGAGACGGAGGGAGAGAGAGAGAGAGAGAGAGAGAGAGAGAGAGAGAGAGAGAGAGAACAAAACTCAGATATATTCCTCCACAATAGTGGGCAGACAAAAGCTCAAGAGATGAACAAATACAAATGCTGTCCAAGATGCTGAGCCTACTCCTCTCCTTGCGTGCTTGCCTGTGCAAGGCTTGTCTATGCAAGTGATGAGAAATGAGGGGGGAAGAGGGGGCCTTTTATAGGCCCATTTCTGGGCTGAAGAAATCGACCAGCAGGGGGTCGGCCCCCTGCTTGCAGCACAGACTTTCTGAGCCCCTCCACCGACCAGTCTGGTCGGCCTTTTGCAGGCTGAACTGGCTAGCTTGGGCTAGGCCTACATATAGGCCCATGTGCTGGGCACATGGGCTGCTGATGCAGTCCGTAGGCCCTGCCTATTGCTGCTCCAGGAGTTGCCTAGAATGCCGCACTTGCTGTGCGGGTTCCACCCAGGTAGGTGCTCTGCCCTCTTCTTCTCCTACCCCCTATAGTCCCTTGCCCCCTTGTCCCCTCAAATCAGGGGCTGGGACAGTGACTTTTCTAACACCCCCTCTCAATGATACAACTGTGGGCCAATCCCCATGCGTCAAAGGAGGTGTTCCATCTGCTCCCTGGGCCTTCATGAAGACATCTGAGATGTCGTCGTTGGTCGGGCAGTACATTAACTCTGTGACTTCTTCGTCAATGAGTTCTCGAACAGTGGTAGTGGACCTCGATGTACTTCGTCCGTGCATGAAGCACGGGGTTGTTGGCGATCGCTATGCAACTCTGGTTGTTGCACATAACCACCGTCGCATCTTTTCATGTCCTCCAAGATCCACCTGAGCCACAATGCTTCGCATGCCACTGTACAAGTAGTAGCCCTATACTCCGTCTTTGTAGATGAAAGGGCGACAATAGGTTGTTTCTTACTCAGCCATGACAAGGCTCGTGATGAGTGTAAGAAACAATATCCAAAAATTGATCTCCGAGTATCAATATTACCTGCCCAATCACTATCGCAAAAACCTCCCAACTCAATGCCTCTCGTATAAGTGATGCCGTAGGTGCAGGTATAATTCAAGTACCTTAGCACCCTCATACCTGCGTCCTAATGGGCCTTCTTGGGTGTGGCGGAGAATTGACAGAGCAATTCAACTGCGTAGGAAATATCCGGTCACGTATTGGTGAGGTAAAGCAAACTCCCCACCACGCATCGATATGATGAATCAACTGGCTAAGATAGATCACACACACTCATCTTTAGACCGGTTTCCATGGTAGTCACTGCTTCTTTGCAATTTTCCATCTGAAAACGTTTGAGCATTTCCCTGCAATATTTCTCCTGTAAAATAAAGATACAACTCTTTCCCTACTTCACCTCAATCCCAAGAAAGTAGTGAAGTATGCCCAAGTCAGTCATCTCGAACTCCTCCATGAGAAGTCTCTTGACCTGAGCAATCTTCTTCATATGATCCCCTGTAATGATGAGGTCATCCACATATAGAATCAATACGAGAAGCAATTCCCCCTCAGTGTCGAGATAAAGATTTGCCTCTAATGGACTCCGTTGAAGCCCGATCTTTTGAAAGAAAACATCTATCCCACTGGTACCAAGCTCTGGGGGCCTATTTTAGCCCGTATAAGGCCTTCTTCAGTTTGCATACTTTTAATGGGGATCCAGGAATCTGAAATCTTGGTGGCTGTGCCACATATACCTCCTCCCTAGGGTACCATTCAAAAATGTAGACTTGACGTCCATCTAAAAAATAGGCCAACTGTGATGAGCAGCCAAGGCAATGACTGTCCGAATAGTCACCATCCTAGTTGTGGGGGCAAAGGTCTCATCAAAGTCAAGTCCTTCTGACTGTGCATAGCCTTTTACCACCAATCTTGCTTTGTACTTGTCCAAGCTCCCATCTAACTTGAACTTAAGCTTGTACACCCATTTATTCCCAATGACTTTCTGCTTGGTTGGTTTGGGCACTAAATCCCAAGTGTCATTTTTCAACATGGCATCCATCTCTGCTTGCATGGCTTCCTGCCATTTTGGATTATCGTTTACTTCCTAGAAGGAACAGGGCTCTACAAGCTGAGCCACTAAAGCGTAGTTCATGGAGGGAGTCTTCATGTTGCATTCATACCGCTGCACTCCGAAACTGCTCTCAGGAATGTCCGTACCCCATGAGTCTGCTAAAGTCTTTAAATACCATTGAGGTAGCTTCTTCTCTAATGGAGGTGCCTTGGGAGCTGGCTCTGGAATGGCATGCTCCTCCTCCTCCTCCTCGAGGTCTTCAGTTGTCTCCACCTCTTGGATGGTGATCTTGGGTGGGAGTAATGCCGAAAGTTCAGGAACCTCTTCTATAGGCTGTGGCTCAGACTCCTCAAAGATCACATCCCTGCTGATAAGGATCTTCTTCTTTTCCGAGTCAAAAAGGCGATAGCCCTTGGATTCTTCACTGTATCCCACAAAGATACATCTTTGGGTATGGGAATCAAGTTTCATCCACTCATCTTTATGCACATGAACAAATGCATCAGAAAACCCGTAAATGAGATATCCTGGGCTTCTTACCATGGTAAGCTTCATATGGAGTCTTGTCATCAATAGCCTTGGTCTTGGTTCTATTGAGGATGTGGATGGCAGTGTTCACGGCTTTACCCTAGTAAGCTTTTGAGAGATTCCTCCCTCGCAACATCGTCAACCCTGTCTCTGTGACGGTCCTATGCTTCCTCTCAGCAACTCCACTTTGCTGAGATGTGCGAGCTCTAGTGAGTTGTCTCTTGGTCCTGTGCCTCTTGCAAAATCCATTGGACTTTGTAGAAGTGAACTCTCCCCCTCTGTCGGTGCGGAAGGCTTTGATTACCTCCCCGCTCTCCTCTACCTGGGCCTTCCAGTCTTTGAATTTCTCATAAGCCTGAGACTTCTTGGCCAGGCCGAATACCCATGTCATGCGACTAAAATCATCCACAAATAAAAGAGAATACCATGAACTTGTGAATGAATTTATCGACTTTGGGATGCAGATGTCGGTGTGCCAACTCGAGCGGCTTCTTGGCCCATGATGAGGCCTCATGTGGGAACGTGTCCATGTGTTGCTTGCCCTCCAAGCAAGCCTTGCAAACACGATCATTGCCTACAATCGTTGGAAGTCCATCCACCATCTTTGTCTTTTGCATCTTGACAAGAGTGTCATAGTTGACTTGACCGAACAGCTCATGCCACAATTTGGATCTACCATGGTCCCCGTGCACCAACAGAGCATTGAGCCGATAAAGCCCATGCTCCCCGACTCCTTGAGCCACCACCTTTCCGTTTGCCTTGGATGTGACAATGACTTTGCCATTGTCGAATAAGACTGACATATTGTGCTTGTCCATTTGACTGATAGACAAAAGGTTCTTGCACAAGGTTGGTACATACAGTACACCGAAAATCAGCTCCTCGTTTCTTGCAATTGTGATCAATGGAATACTACAAACACCCTTCACAGGGCATGACCGGTTATCCCCCATAGTGAACTTATGCGTACCTTCCATGGTTTTGAACCACTCCTTGTTGGGCATGTGCTTTGAAGCTCCACTATCCACATACCAACCTTCCTCTCCTTCATTGACTACATAAGCGGAGCAGTACTCAGTGATGATGAAGAGAGCGCCGGTCGTGACGTTTGCTGATTTGGTCTTTGGCTCCTCCTTGGACTTGGACTCCTTCTTGACATCTGCCTTCTTCTTGCGGCACTCTTTAGCAGAATGACCAAGTTTCTCGTAGTAGAAGCACTTCATCTACCTCTTTTTCTCTGCATCCTCAGTCTTCTTGTTGTTCTTGGAGTCTTTGAACTTACCCTTGCTAGCCTTGTCCCTTGCCACGAGAGCCTTCTCGTCCAATTGAGTAAATAGCTTTTCCCGAGCCTCTTCCTGCAATAGTAAAGGGCCAAGGAAAGTCTTCCAATCTAGTACTTGCAGTGGGAGGGAGCAAGGCTGCTCATGGTCTTGGCTGCTCCCGTTGCCTACCATTGCACTTCCGCCCCTAGCCTCCTCTCCACCCCGCCTCCTTTTTGCCTCACCTCCGCTTCTGCCTCCTCTCCGCCCCTAGCCTCCTCCTTGTCTTCCGTCCAACCTTCACCTTCCACCCTTGCCTCGGCTATCGCTCCTCCCCGTCTCCTCTCCGACCCTCCTTCTAACGCTATGCCCTTCTACCTCCTCTCCATCCCTCTTTGCCTTTACCTTTCGCTCCACCTCCCTGCCAGCTCGCTCTCTCGTTGTCCGCTTCATCCCACCCTCCCGTTCCCCCGTGCTTCCTTCCCCCTCCGCCCCCCTTCCGCCCTCTTGCGCCCCCTTCCTGACCCCCCCAATTGCTTTTCCATCTCGCCCGCTTCCCTTCTTTCTTCATCTCCTTTCTTCACCTCTGCCCTCTCGGCTTGTCCATCCCCCTCGCCCCACCTCCCCTCCTTTTTCCCTTCCATTCTTCATAGCAATAGGAGCATTTGTGTTTGTCAGAAGGAAGATTTTGTTGGTGACCTTTGGTTTGGCCAGAGGTGCTCTATGGCAGCACCATCGAATCCCACAGCCGTTAAGGTCCTTTCTCTAGCCGACAAACAACAGGTTCAACAAGCAGTTCAGTCCCTTTAGGACAAGGCGATTGTGGGCAAAATTGTAGGCCTCACTACGAGAGTGGATCCAGGCAAGCTTGGCACTAGAGGGTGACCACATTCAGGAGGTCACCATTTATGGAAGAGGCGTCTTCCTCATCTAGCTAAGCTCCCCCGATACCGCCTTGACTTGTGGAGTAGAGTCCCATTCTCCTTGGCCTGCATTTGGTGTACCTCTTTCCTTGGTATCATGACTTTACAGTGAAGGACATGGGCACGACACACCATGTTCCCCGCTTTCCGGTTAAACGCTCATGGTCCTACAGCCCTGGAAGGGGGGTTTCATCAACACAATGAGTTCTTAGACACACCCCGTTTGGAGATTCCAGTTTGCCTCCACAAATTTGGAGAAGTGGTCCCCAGAGGTGTTTGATGCTATTATGGGAGATTAGATTTCATGCATGATGGACGAGTGGATGGGGCCACAGGGACTGGACCTTTGGCACGTCCATGGTGCGGAGGTGAACTTTCAGCTATGAGGTTCACGTGTGAGGAGCTGATGTGTGGTTTGGCAGTAGGAGTTATCAAATTGCTATTGGAGGCAAAGGTGGAACATGCACACTACTGGCCCTTCCAGAAGTGTGCGGAGCTATTCGGGGTGGAAGTCTCCTTTATGATGAAGTGGGCATGGAAGATCGGCATTGAGCCGGTATCCACCCTAGTACATCGTCACACAGACATGGAGTATTCGCCCTCCAAACCCCTGGTAAAGTCACATAAGGTAGTCTTTCTGGAACAGGCACCCACCCACAGGAGAGCCTTGTTGTTCTCGATACCTCCGTCCTCATGAGCTGGAGCATAGTGAGTTGGAATATGCACGGGCTCCACGACCGTGCTCGAGCCAGCCGCATACCTGATACTCCGACAGGAGTTGCAGAGGGTAGGGGTAGGGCAGACAGTGGACATTCTTTTGATTCAGGAGCACATGTTTTTAGCATCAGACATTAGATGACGACACCACCTTCTCCCATAGAGATGTCTAGAGGAGTGGTCCCCTGCAGTAGGACGGAGCAGAGGGATCTGCATCTCAGTCTCATAGAATTTAGCTCTAGATGTCTACAATTAGGGCAATCTCATCCCAAGGACGTCTAGTTTGGATGGGAGTTCAGACAGGAGAGTCCCAGATTGGGATCCGCAATGTGTATGCCCTAGCATGAAGACATCACCGCCTAGCCTTTTGGAAGAGGATGTCAGAGTGTCTTCTGGATGTAGACTCCTGGATTGTTGGAGGGGACTTCAACAACCTGGAGTTTGGGGAAGACAAGCAGGGCGGCACCTCCTTCTCTGAGATGCCAGTAGCAGAGCGTAGCACCTGGGAGCAGTTCATTTTCATGATCAATGGCAGAGACCCGTGGTGAGAGCCAGATTTTAGTAGGACACCTGGCAGCCTCCTCTTCTCCTTCAGAAAGAGGAGACATGATGGACTGCTTGAGAGAATAGACCGTTTTTAAGTTGGGGACTGGGCACTGCACAAGGTGGCTCTACCGTGATTCTAGCAGGTACCACAATGTTAGACCACTCTCCAGTAGTACTTCACTTAGATCAACCCCGTCGAGGTCTCCCCTCGAAGGGAGTCTGCATTCCAGAGGACCTCCTATAGGACGAGGAGATCCAGCAGGTCATGGCAAGGATTTGCGAGCAGTCAGAGTCGACACCGTGCGAAGGCTGGGCTGCATGGGTGGCCGATGCGATTAAGAGAACCAGGGAGGAGTTGCAGGCTCACGCCCTTAGGCAGAGGAGGACTCTTCAAGAGCATGTGCGGGCTTTGAGGAGAGACCTCACCTCCATAGAGCTGTTAGAAATGACCCAATAGAGGGTACGCACAGCAGAAGACTAATAATATTGCCCAGGAGCTCACACAGTGTGCATATGGGGTGTGGAATCACAAACTTCTTAACTTAATGTGAAAAGATGTGCAAGCCAGTAAATAAACAATGCTCAGAAACAAATATAGAAGCAACTCTTTATATTTTTGTCCGTCCACAAAGTAGGACAGGATACAATACCAAAAGGTTCTCCTACTAGATGTCAAGCACTCATAAATCTCTGAGCCCATGTGCTCCAACTCGAGCATTTGTAGACTCTCTGTCTAGTGTGTTCTTCTCCACCTTACTGCCTGTGAATCAGCCTAGGTGGGCAGCCCTTGCCAAGCTTTGTCTACAGCACACAGGTCCCCTTGGTCCTCCTAAATGTAGGCTAAACTGCTTGTGAATGGCTACTCCATAACATGATGATCTCAACAACTTTCTGCCTTAGAAGATAGTCAGGTTCAGCCTCTCCTTAGAGCTAAGTCTACAACAACACGTCTCCTTGACTTCTTGTGTAGAGGCTCAAGGATGGTGGATATGCTGCTCCTTTCTGCTCCTCCCAAAGCTGCTTGGTTGGATGTGAAATGAGGCCTGAGGCCTCTCCTTTTATAGGCCCCCAAGGGGCTGTCATAAAACTGATCAGCCAGCCTCATCTTGGTTGACTAGACTGGCTGACCAGTCTGCTTGCTAGCCGACCTGGTTGCCTAGTCCAACCAGCCGTATATAAGGGCCTTAGCCAGGCCCTTTTGGGTTGCTGCTAGGCTGCCCTTTACTGCTGCTGGAGACCCTGTTATAGGTTGTATACATGTCCATAGATGTCCACTATGCTACGCCATGCTACAGCCCTTTGCCATGCCATGTCTTGCCTGTACCCACTCTATACACTGCCCTGCAGCAGCCTGTACAGATCCATACAGTGGCTGACATCATCGCGCCTTCGTTCCTTAATCAAGATTCTGTGCAGGTCTGCTCTGCTTTGTCCTTGACAGTCAGCTGGCCATTCTCTGCTAGATCTACCCTCAAGGCAAGCTTCCTTCTGCCAGGTACTCTCCTTTCTTTATGTGAGGTGCTACCCATGTGGCAGCCCCCTCCCTCTTTCTTTTCCTAGGTTCACCCCCCCCATGCTCTCCTCATATGGGGGCTTATAGATGGGGAGGTTGAGAGTGCTATCAACGGAAGCAAGAATGGAAGAAGGAGAGAGAGAGACAGAGAGCCACACAAGTTTGGTGGGTGCAGAACCACCCTAATCTTCTTTTTCATTCATTTATATATATGTTTGAGTATTGTACATAACTGGGGTTAAGGCACAGTGACCTTTAACCCCCACAACCTCCCACTTAAAGGACAATGTGCCTTTAAGGGAGAACAACAGTGAGCATACTATCCAATGCCCATCAATACACGACAATACTCAAACCGCTGACTAGGTAGACTCTTCGTCAGCATATCTACAGGGTTATCATCTGTATGAACCTTGACAAGCTCTATGCGCTTGTCCTCAAGTACCTCCCTGATGAAATGGTACCTGACCTCAATGTGTTTGGTCTTTGCATGAAAGACCGGATTCCGTGCTAGCTGAATAGCACTCATGGAATCACTATGCAATGTCGGTACACCTGTATGAATCCCCAAATCTCCCACTAGCCGATCAAGCCATATAGCCTCCTTGCAACCCTCTGTGGCTGCAACATACTCAGCCTCTGTGGTAGACAAAGCCACGCACTTCTGTGCACGAGACATCCATGACACTGCACCACCTGCAAAGGTGAACACATAACCAGAAGTGGATCTCCTACTATCCACATGCCCTGCATAGTCTGAATCTGTGTACCCAAGTACACGCATGTCTCCTTTACCAAAGCAAATGCACATCTCCTTGGTACCCTTCATGTACCTCATGATGCACTTAACTGCCTCCCAATGCCTCTTTCCTGGATTAGCCATATAGCGGCTAACAACTCCCACTGCAAATGCAATGTCTGGTCTAGTAGCTATCATAGCATACATAAGACTCCCAACTGCTGATGCATAAGGAACCTTGGCCATCATGGCCCTCTCCTCATCTGATTTGGGACTATCTGTATGACTCAGTTTCACATATGGAGGCAATGGAGTACTCACTGCCTTCCCCCCCTCCATATTGAAACGCTGTAATACTTTTGTAACATACTCTTTTTGTGAAAGCCAAAGGAGTTTCCTACTCCGATCACGCGTGATGCGCATACCAAGAATATGACCTGCAAATCCCAAATCCTTCATATCAAAGGCCTCATGCAACTTGGCCTTTAATGCATCTAGCTCATAAGTATTCTTGCTAGCCAATAGCATATCATCCACATATAGTGCCAGGATTATCAGGCTACTATCCTTAGCCCTTTTAGTGTAGAGGCAGTGATCAATTTCACTCCTTCTAAAACCCTGGGACCGAATGAAAGCATCAAACTTCTGATACCATTCTCTAGGTGCTTGCTTAAGACCATAGAGACTCTTCTTCAGTTTGCAAACTAAATGCTCTTTGCCCTTTTCTTCAAAGCCTTCCGGCTGAACCATGTAAATTTCCTCATGCAAATCCCCATGCAAGAAAGCTGTCTTGACATCCATCTGCATAAGCTCCATATCCTCTATTGCCACGAGTCCAAGCATGCATCTAAGTGTGGTCATCTTCACAACCAGAGAGAATATCTCATCAAAGTCCACACCCTTCTCTTGCTTGAACCCTTTAGCAACCAAACGGGCCTTGTACCTAGGCACATCATCACCTGTGACCTTCATTTTGTAGACCCATTTACATGGCAATGCTTTCTTTCCATGTGGCAAAGAAACCAAGTCCCAAGTCTTATTCTTCATAAGTGAACTCATCTCTGATTGCATAGCATACTCCCACTTGCGTTGATCCTCACGCATCATAGCCTCTTTGTAGCAAGAAGGCTCCCCGCAATCAGTAAGCATCACATAGTCTACCCCTGGAACAAACCTATCAGGCGGTCTAGACACTCTAGATGATCTTCTCAAGGGCATTTCAGCTTGCTGTCCCACTTGCATATCAGCCACATTTGGCTCATCATTTCCACCAATAGATGATCCATCATCTACCCTTGATTGTATACCTGTGGGAGTACTTGGTTGTACCATTTCTTGCACATTTGGTGCATGGACAGCTTGCTGCCTATCAACATATGCAGGTGGATTCACATCCTGGAAAGTGATTCTCCTCATTTCCACATCCCTCATGGGTGCCTTATGCATCTTCTTCTCATTGAAGACCACATCATGGCTGCATATGATCTTCTTTGTTTCTGGATCCCAGAGACGATAGCCCATCTCTCCACTTTCACCATAACCTAGAAAGATGCATTTCCTAGACTTAGGATCTAGCTTCTTTCGAAGCTCTTTTGGCACATGTGCATATGCCTCACACCCAAATATACGTAAATGAGAGTAAGAGGGCTTCTTTCCACTCCATGCCTCTTCAGGAATACCACCATTCAAACTCTTGCTAGGTGATCTATTGATCACATGCACTGCAGTCTTCATTGCCTCAGCCCAAAAACCACCAGAAAGACTTGCATTGGAAAGCATGCATTGCAACCTTTCTTGAATGGTACGGTTCATCTTTTCTGCAACTGGATTTTGCTCTGGAGTACGAGGGGATGTGAGCTCCCTCTTAATCCCACGTGTATCACAGAAATGCTGAAAGTCATGAGAGAGATACTCTCCACCATTATCAGTCCGTAGGCATTTAAGCGTTCTACCTAACTGATTCTCAACCAAGGCCAGCCATTTCTGAAATACCTGGAACACATCACTCTTCTGAGCTATAGCATAAGCCCACACTTTCCTAGTTGCATCATCAATGAATGTCACATAGTATTCAGCCCCGCCTAATGCCCGTGTAGGCATGGGACCTCATACGTCTGAATGCACCAAATCAAGCATTTCAAACTCTTTCTTTCCCCTTCTTTTATGGGCTGATTTAGTCTGCTTCCCATAGAGACAATGCTCACAAAATTCAAAATCAGAGAAACTCAAATGCGGTACATAACCCAAACGGCATAAGAGTTTCATTCCATTCTGGCTCATGTGCCCCAACCTGCAATGCCACAAAGAAGTGCTTGGCTGCTCGGTTATTGCAACAACATGATCAAATACCCCTGATACATGTAAGGGATACAAAGTCCCACACTTGGCACCCCTGGCCAAAAGCATAGAGCCCTTCTGAATTTTCCAACTCTGAAAGCCAAAAGTGGTGTGAAAACCATCATCATCTAGCTGACCCACTGAAATAAGACTCTTGGTCAGCTTAGGCACATGTCTCACATGTTTCAAAACAAATGCAGACCCATTTGCAAAAGAAAACTTTATGTCACCTGCTCCCACTATGTCACATGCATAGTCATTTCCAAGATGCACACAACCTGTCTTTCCACTATCATAAGTGGAGAACCATTCCCTATGGGGAGTAACATGGAATGAAGCACCAGAATCCAAAATCCAATCCTGGGAATATGCATCATCTGAAGTGGTAAGCAACTCTGCAGATAAACTAGACATGAAGAGAACATCATTGTCACTATCATGTGTGACTGCATTGATCTCCTCGATCTTCACTTTTCCTTTGTCCTCCCTTGACTCTCTTCCTTTTGATTTGCACCCCAATTTGCATTCTTTTTCTTATCCTTTTGCTCTCTTTTCAGCTTGTAGCAATCCTTTTTCATATGGCCCTTCTTGCCACAATGGTAACACTCAATGTTCCGTGCCCTGGATTTGCTACGAGACTTCCCTCTTTCTTGGGACTTCCCCCTGATCTGTGATCTGCCCCTTTGCACATTTAAGGCTGCATCCTGCTTGTTGCCATCCATAGACTTCCGTCTAATCTCCTCGGCCAACAAGCTACCCACAACATCATCAAATTTCAGTACTCCACCAGGTGCAGAGTTACTGACAGCTGTACGGAAGGTATCCCATGAGGATGGCAATGAACATAAGAGAAATATTGCCTTAGTCTCCGCATAAAAATTCATTTTCTGAGCCTGAAGCTGGCTGAAAATAATATTGAATTCATTCAAGTGAGAAGCAATGGAGACCCCTTCCTTCATTTGCAGCTCAAACAACCTCTTCATGAGGTAAACTTTATTAGAGGCAGTTTCCTTCTCATAAGTGGTACACAGTTTCTTCCACAAATCTTCCGTAGTCTGCTCATTTACTACTGTGAAATAAACTGACTCTGCAAGATGAAGTCTAATAGTAGACTTTGCTAATGCATCCAACTCATTCCAATCATCCTCAGACATATTTGCAGGCTTAGCTTCAATCCCTGCCAACGGTTTAATCTGCTTCTTTTGAATAAGCACATCCCTTATCTGTTCTTTCCACAAAGAAAAGTTTGTCCCATCAAACTTTTTAATGCTGAAAAACTCCTTTTCAGGCATGGAAGAGGATGCCATGATGCAAATAAAGCAAAATCCCAAATGCTAGTGCCTGCAAGAGAGAATCACACCAAATACCAGGTGCACCCAAATGTGTATGCCACAATAGAGTGAAATATCACCAAAACTCAAAACTCAAAGCATCAAAAGATGCATCTGACTCATGTGCATATACTATGCATCCATATGAGCAAATCTGACCCAAAAGAAAATGCCAATAAGTGCCAAATGACTCAAGCATAAACACTGTCCACTGGCATATGCATCAATAATGTCTCATCCAAGAGAGCATAGCACTATCAGTGCATCACCTGCAATGTGTCAAAGCTGTCCCTCAGCTTAAAATAGCATCCATGTGTAAGGCGTCCATAAAAAATAGCATCCCACAAGGCAATTTGGGCCTATCAGCGCATCCAACAAGGACCGCAATGCATCCAAATGGCCTATAAATCATCCACTGCAACCCAATGCATACCACAAATGAGCGCACACTGCTCAAACTGCAACCAGAGTGATCTGCATAAGGTATGCTCAAGAAATCATAGTCCCACGGTAATGAGCGCTACTGAAAATAGGACCTGAGATGCTTCAAAACATGGGCGCCATTGCATAATCGGACTCAGCAAGAAAATCTGCAAATATCTCTCTTCTGCCAGAACTCCAAAATCCCAACCGATGAGTGAGAAATGGGAGTCAACACTTATCCACTGCCATGTGGCATAAATCTAAGGTTTCAAAACCTTAGTATGAAAAATGCATAACAGAGAGACGAAATCGAATACACAGAGATTTATAACTCTGAAAATCCTCCACCGAATCACGCAAGAACTGATAGGTAGGGGTTTTTGGGCATCCGGAACGCAATGGGACAGACGGTTTTGGAAACCGTGGCCTCAATCACTGGGTCCAACACACGGACTGAAAAACGTTTTTGGAAACAGAGCTATCTGTAAACTCCACCGGAGTGCGAATGATGAGCAACATAGAAGTTTTAGGACCTCCTGAGTCCACCGGAACTGACAGATCTGCAAATGGTTGCTCCAAACTTGAGTTCCAACACCCGGGCAAAAAACGCAGGAATTGACACAGTGAGTCAGAAATCCACTGAAATGATCTCAGATTCAAGAATGAAGGTGTTTCCAAGCTCCTGAAGTAATGTGGACACCAAAAGCAAGCAATAGTTGCCTCCATAAGTCAATACGGAGTCTCTGTCATCGAACGGAACAATCGAACGGAACAGGGAAAAGCTCAAAAAACGACTTTTTCTTTGAAAGCTCTTAACAGGCTCTCAAAACCACTTCGTAAAGCCAAAGTGACTTTTCCAAAGGTTCCTCCAATGTCTCTGCACACTCGGATGCAAGTAAAGTCACCCACAAAGCTTCCCACAAAGCTTCTCCTTTCTCCCACAGAGCTGCTGAGCTTCCAAGCATTCACGCACGCTCAGCTAGATCACCCGGGCTCTGATACCAGTTGAGAGTGCTATCAACGGAAGCAAGAATGGAAGAAGGAGAGAGAGAGACAGAGAGCCACACAAGTTTGGTGGGTGCAGAACCACCCTAATCTTCTTTTTCATTCATTTATATATATGTTTGAGTATTGTACATAACTGGGGTTAAGGCACAGTGACCTTTAACCCCCACAGAGGTGACCCTCTCACTGACACATCTCGGCCCAATGCCAACACATCGATGACAATGCTCCAGTGACTCCCGGGTCGTAGTCCTCTGGAATACTTCGATGTTGAAATCTTTTCCTGGCTTTTCATCGAGTGGCCCCTGCTCCACTAGGTCTAGTTCCACTTTTGCACACCATCCTAGTACACAGGTCCATCTCTGGTACCACCTCCTAGCACCACCATCTTCAATCACGTTCCCACCTTCAAACTCGAGCAATCCAACCGTCACGATCTTCCAGTTGTCCCCTCATAATGAGTGAACAACCTAGAGTCTTCCAGGCACCATGCTCTGAGCATTTGTTTCAATCCGTCCTTCCTTTGGCAAGGTCTACAAAAAATGAACATCTCTAGATAACCTAGACCACGAACTTTAAATGCACCTGATTGAATCTGAGTCACCATCCTTGCAAGGGCACAATCCTCCAGTCGTAGAAGTCGATTCCCAAGGGCTTCTGAATTAGGGTCGTCCTTTAGCAAGGTCTCTGTCTTTAGGCTCCCACTCCTGTGAGCCTCCTACTTGGGCTCTGATACCATGTTAGAAATTACCCAATAGAGGGTACGCATAGCAGAAGACTAATAGTATTGCCCAGGAGCTCACACAGTGTGCGTATGGGGTGTGGAATCACAAACTTCTTAACTTAATGTGCAAAGATGTGCAAGCCAGTAAAAAGACAATGCTAAAAAACAAATATAGAAGCAACTCTTTATATTTCCATCCGTCCAAAAGGTAGGATAGGATACAATACCAAAAGGTTCTCCTCCTAGATGTTAAGCACCTATAAATCTCGAAGCCCACGTGCTCCACCTCGAGCATTTGTAGACCCTCTGTCTAGTGTGTTCTTCTCCACCTTATTGCCTATGAATCAGCCTAGGTGGGCAACCCCTGCCAAGCTTTGTCTGCAGCACATAGGTCCCCTTGGTCCTCCTGAATGTAGGCTCCAAGATAGCTACTCCACTACTCCAAACTGCTTGTGAATGGCTACTCCAGAACATGATGATCTTAGCAACCTTCTACCCTAGAAGACAGTCTAGGTTCAGCCTCTCCCTAGAGCTAAGTCTGCAGCAACACCTCTCTCCTTCACTTCCCGTGTAGAGGCCCAAGGATGATGGATATGCTGCTCCTTTCTGCTCCTCCCAAAGCTGCTTGGCTAGATGTGAAATGAGGCTTGAGGCCTCTCCTTTTATAGGCCCCCAAGGGGCTATCATAAAACCAACCAACTAGCCTCATCCTGGCCGACCAGTCTGCTTGCTGGCTAACCTGGTTGGTTGGTCCAACCAGCCCTATATAAGGGCCCTAGCTAGGCCCTTTTGGACTTCTACTAGGCTACCCTTTGTTGCTTCTGTAGACCCTGCCGTAGGCTGTATACCTGCCCATAAACCCCCACTATGCGATGCCATGTCCTGCCCGTACCCCTTCTGTACACTGCCCTGTAGCAACCCGTACAGATTCATACAGTGGCTGACATCATCATGCCTCCGTTCCTTAATGGAGATTGTGTGCAGATCTGCTCTGCTCTGTCCTTGACAGTCACCTGTCCATTCTCTGTCAGATCTGCCCTCGAGGCAAGCTTCCTCCTGCCAGGTACTCTCCTTTCTTTGTGTGAGGTGCTGCCCATGTGGCGGCCCCCTCCCTCTTTCTTTTCCTAGGTTCACCTCCCCATGCTTTCCTCATATGGGGGCTTATAGATGGGGAGGTGACCATTCCAACAAGACTAGCTCAGGGAGCAGGACTCGATTTCTCAATGGCTTAGCAACAGGTTCGAGAGCGCATGCCTTGAGCTTCAAGACACAAAGATTCGGCGGGCTGAGTTCTCCTATCACTCCTCCCGAGCCCGATGGGTGCCACAGGGGGACAGGATGACGAAGTAGTTTTTTTAGACCACTGGGCCCTGATCGGCAGGCACACAGCTTCAAGGCATCATGCACATTGGCCCACATGAGATTCTAGACCTGACCATAGGTTTTTATAGCCAGATCTTTCAGACTGAGAGGATGAGCTGGACTTGTGACCCGAGAGGTCGTTTTGGGATCATGTTTCGACAGCAGTCTCACACGATTTATGCAGTAGAGTGGAGGAGCCTTTCACAAATGAGGAGCTCTGGGAAGCCCTTAAGGATCTCCCCACCCAAAAGTGTCCGAGCAAGGATGGCTTGACTTCGACCTTCTTCCAAATCTTCTGGGAGATTATCTCCACCCCTTTTCGATTAGCTTGCGAGGAGATATTTGACATAGGCTCCTCCCTCAGTCCTTGAGCAAGGGGTGGATTTGTTTGATCCTAAAAGGGGGAGATAGGTCAGACACTCGACAGTGGAGACCGATCACTTTGCTTGATATAGCATACAAGATCCTCGCCAAGGTCTTGAGCTTGCAATTATGGCCCCATCTTACGACATCCACAACACGCAAATCGGGTTAGGAGCGCAGCATCCTGGACAACATTTTCACATTCTAGGAGGTAGTGGATTGGTCTAGGGAGGAGTCACAGCCGCAGGCCATCCTTCTCTTGGATTTTGAGAAGGCCTATGGCAGGGTGGATTGGTCCTTCCTCGAGGGTCCTATGTGGAGATTGGGTTTCTCAGATCGATGGGTTAGAGGAGTTTCTGCGCTTTATGCGGGGAGCTTTGGTCAGATTCTTATCAAAGGACACATGGGCAAGGCCTTTCCTCTCTCTTGCTCGGTCCGCCAGGGCTACCCACTCGCTCCCTTCCTCTTCTTATTTGTGGTGAAGGCTTTGGGCTATTACTTGAGATCACAGGTGGCGGGCCTCACAGGGTTGAGGCTCCCAATCTGACACGAGGGACTCCAAGCTCCAAGGCAACTATCGAGAGGCATGCTTAGTTCTACAAGGCTTGGCCTGCAAGAGTTTTCTACATCTTCACCCCGCAATAGATTCGCTGGATGTATAGTCCCCCCACTTGGCTGTTAGCCCCAGTACCAGAGATCCCCTAGGCAGTGAGTTGGGGTTCTCTGGAATAGGCCGGTTCTTTCTTTCAACCCTTTTCAGTTTTTTCCATACTCAGTACCTTCGGGAATGTTGTCTTGTATGAAATCTTTCAAGCAATAATAGAAGGTTCCTTTCTTTGAAAAAAAAAGGTAAAGGGCCAAGCTCCTCGAAGGTGAGAGCCTTGGTCCTCTGTCCTGTAGTGACTGTAGTCACGAAACTCTTGAAACTGCAAGTTAGCTTGTGTAATGCCAGCAATGCTAGATGACTTGAGTCTACCTTCTGACCAATTGCCACAACTGGTCCCTTACCACCTTGACTTTTGTCAGATGGTCATAAACATTGTCAGCCTCATTCCTGTCGAGATTGTACTGTTGATGTTGAAGAATCAGAATGCGAGATGTGTTGTCTGTTTCATACAGATCCTTCAGAATAGCCCACACCTCTATAGACATCTCGACCATCTGGATGTGTGAAAGAACAAAGTCCGCCGTGGTCCCGATGATTAATGCTAGGGAGTGGGCATCTCTGTCTTCCCAATTCTCAAACTCCTCTCCATCTACTGGGATGAGAATCTTCCCCTTGCTGTCCAGCATATCTTCCGGCTTTGCCTCGACCCCCGTTGTCAACTTCCACAACTTTCGAGCCACTAAATGGCTCCAAATTTTCACCTTCCAGATCGGGTAGTTCGACCTGTCTACCTTTCCTAACTCTCCGAAGTTTGGGATGGTGAATGAGAGAAATCTGGAGGAGGCAATAGTAGAATCCTTGTCCTCCATCCTTGCTGTAATAACGAACAGCAAACTGAAAACTGAATTTGTAGTAGAGAACTTGACCATGCAGCAAACCTGATTGTCGATTGGAGTCACCTACTTGTTGAGGTTCTCCGTTCTAGAGCTGTAAACCTTGCTCTGATACCACGTTGGAAATAGACAATAGAATCACTCACACCTCACACTCCCGATCTAGCTCATACAATACTCAAAGAGATGGAGAGAGAAAGGCAGCCAATGGTCCTAATCCTCCTCCTAACCCCCTCTTGTCTAATATCGCTCAAGTTTTGGAAAGCAATCAGGTGGGAACTCATGATACGGGGCCTCAATCCCAAGGAAGAGGCCGTGCAGACAACCACAACTCCAATAGAGAGGGAAGGTCATACTCTTTCTCTCCTCCTCAAGGTAGATGACGGCATCGAAGTCCATCTCCCTCCAGACATTACAGGAGAGGACGCCACACAAAGCATAAGGTACCTCTGGGAGACAAGCTTTTCAAAAGGGAGAGAACAAGCCAAAAATCTTGCTGGCCTGGATGCGAGACCTCGAATATTTCTTTGAGGGGGACAAGTATGAAGAGAATGCTAAGCTCCGATTTGCAGTCCTACACCTGCAAGTCTGTGCTTCACTCTGGTGGGCAGCCAAAACTCGATAGCAATCCCACACCTAGAGGCATTTCAAGAAGCATTTGATGAGGCACTTCCTACCCAAGGAGTTCATGAGAGACACAATGGTTCAATGGGACAACGACAAAAAGAGAAAGTGATCATTTTGGGGATACCTTGTTAAAAAGTTCAAGTATTTAGTAGGAAAGATAAAAAGGAGCAGCAAAGGAAGTTCTTCGCTAGTCTAAGGTATTCCATTCAGAATGAGCTAGACATCAATGCTCCTACATCTCTAGAAGATACCATCAATGTCACTTTGAAGGTGGAAAAGAAGTAGCTCTTCTCCAACAAGCGCAACGGTAGCAACAAACAGAAGGTACTTTGCAATGTTATGGATAGCTTTTGATACAGTCCTGTGGGCAACGTATGACAAACTCTCAAATATTTTCTAACTCAACCATTAATTAGAGAGAGACATATGAAGTGGTCTACTTTTTTGCAATCATTTCATTTTCAGATCCAATACACTCGAATGCCCTCTCTCATAGACCACAACTTCATAATATTGATTCTTGGGATTGTGACTAACGAGAAGAGTAGCTGTTGACACGTAAAAGCTGGCACGTAAAAGTCCAATGGAGAGTGTTGATGATTCAGCGGGAGTGGAGATCCTATGGATTCCATAACTCGTAAATATTATCCACCAATAGGATAAAATTATGCTTTGGTTCAATAAAACCAAAGCATGCATCAAAGCTTGATGTACTCCCAAGGGAAGGTGAAAAGGTCTTGTTCTTGGACACGGCAAAAAAGAAGAAAAAGAATAAGCCAAAAGTCTAGTTTGGAGAGGTGTCCAAGAAAGAAAGGCTTAGCATTATTCAAAGTTACTTTGGTTCTTATGGTACCTTTGGCATTCACAGGGAAATGCTGACTGACAAGGTGTGTCCTTGTACGATCAAATCAGAAAGTTTTAAGGAACCAAATTCTGAGGAACGTAAGATGGTTGTTTATGGGATAGGTGATATATCTTTAAAAGTCATGTAAGTTATTTTTGTTACGGCAAGCAGCCTAGGGAGATGTTTGGGTTTTCTCACACCCCCTTGAGCCACTTGTCATGAATCTAAGCCCTTGATCTGGTTTCATCTTATGCCCTTGATTTTGTTTGATGTAATAGCTGAGCTTTTGACTAAAGCACTAAAAGCATATAGGTGCTTTTCACAATAAAAAGACTATATAAACGTTTCAAACCTATTCGATTTGAAGAGATAGTCTACTTGATTTGCAAGTTTGGGTTTATTGTTGGCATGTGAAGCTTTTGAGAGCCTTGCGATGACCTTATGCTCTACTCTCACAAGCTCGACTTACTATAGTGATCAAACCCCCATTTTCCCGAGGTTTGAGAGGCACGTAACACTGGCTAAGTGGAGAGTGAGAATGTTGCATGCTCTACTTCAGATTTCCTCAAATGATAGTTGTCTTTTTGTGCTGTCCACAGTCTACTAAACGATTCGAGAATGTTGGAATCATCCCGCTCAAGGACACACGCAGATCCTCTCAAGGTCACATTGGTAAGTTCTTCAGATATTATTTCTCGATGTTCAACTACGATTATGACTATTGACATTCAGGTAATATGCCAATTTCTTATCCATTCATGAGACTCATCCTCGGTGCTAATATTCTCGGTGTTATCTCGCCACCCAAGGAAGGGCCCATTTCCTTGGATTATAACTCTTTGGGGAAAGAAACGTGCCGCCTCCCCACCCACACTATGTGTGGTTATAATAATCATATATTATATATTATAATATAAATATTTTCAATTACTGGTCCATTCAAAAATTCTTATTTTTAATATGAATTTTTACAATATTCCTCTCATTTGATGCATGTTATTGGTGTGAGGGAGCAAGGAAATCCAAGAATGCAAGATTGAAGGATGACTATACCTTTATTCATATGGTTGTAGTCCATGTGACAATATTGTGAAATCTGCAATGAGGATCAGTTATTGTATCGCCTTATTCATGTATTTGTTGGACTTTAGCTTCCAAAATATGGACATCACAAAATCAATAAATAAATCACCATCCCCTAATATTTCCAGGGAGGATCGTGTCCTAAAAGACCCTATGTCGTGTCTCATGTCCACTATTTTACTCATTCTCTTTTTTTCTTAAAGAATTGATAAAATAGAAGGATTCAGCTTCAATTTCGAGTTAGAAGTTACTTTGCTCCACGATGGAAAGAGTACCTACCGCAAAATCAAGTTGTATTCCATGTAAGCACATTAAAGACTTCCAATGCTCTCCTAAACTTCCTTTGAACTTGCTTCCCCTCTTCCATCATGCAAGGCTATATTGTTGGATGCCTTACCATGACACCTAAGCATACAAATCCAAAGCTAACACATCCTCATCTTGCTTGTTAGACCAAGAAGACACATTGAGATAGACCAAGATGGCAGATAGATGCCTAATGGGAGTTGTCTAGACCTCTGATTCTTGTGAATGCTCATTAGCTTCACCTCGTTTGACCTCCAAAGGCTACACATGTAGCAAAAATACCAAGAATCTACGAAAAGCATGTAGTGATTTGCAATGCCACTACCAAAGGGTGGCCTGAATTATCACTATGCCTCAGTTCAAGTTTCAAAAATATCAATTGAAGAAAACCTCCCTCTATTACCATGGTATGAGCTCTTGCTTGTATGCATGCTTTGCATAACTATAAATTGTGTAAGATGGGAGATGGATTGCTCATTCATTGAGGATTCTACCCTTGGCCACACATGGACGCAACGCTTGTGAGCCTTTTCGAGGATCTTAAATTTAAAGGTAGGGAGAATGTAAAGGAGAAGAAATGTGAAGCAACAAACATTCTGAAACTACCATGGAAAAAGTCACAAAAATGGTAGGTGCAAATATGCTTTGCATTCTCTCTCTCTCTCTCTCTCTCTGCCCCCCCCATACACACACACACATGCATATGCGTGCACACACACACACATTTGATGGAATTTGCATAAAAACATTAGTTGGCCCTACCAATTTTAGGACTAAAAGCTATAGCTTCTCTCCTCTATCTTCTTCCCCCTACATGATGTAATCAGAAATGCATTATTGCCGATATAGCCACACAACATACTGCAAATCCACTACACAATTCAAAAAAAATTAAGGGAAAGATTTATAATCTACCACAACCATCATGTATTGTCTAGGGAAATCCCTTGAATTTTTCAGCTACATAAATCTTGCATAAGTTGATGTGTCAATGAAGTGAATCGCTTCTCCATTCACATGGAATTGGGGAACGATGAGGTTTATTTGTAATTTGTGTTTGCATATCATGCTGCAAGGCATTTGGAAAAAAAATAAAATAAAACAATTTGACTTTGTCAACTGTAATCTCTTTCCATAGGGTGTGGGTATGGTTTAGTTAACGATTTTGCTTTTTCTTGAAGAAGGGCATGATCCTCATTTCCATACTTGTAGATGCTCTGCTATCTAGTACAACCATATTGTCCCCAATTCTTTTGATTGACATGTATCTGATTGGATACTTCTTTGGCAATTTGGAGACCTCTCAAGGCTGGCACCACTTGATTCAAGCAACCATTTGTGTCTAAGATTTAGGCCTAAGATCTTGTAGAGGGCAAATGGAGTGGTCCATGTTGAGGGTTGAACCTCTCACTGATACTCTCTTAGAGAAGCCATTCATGTAGGTAGTGTCTCTTCCATTCATTCTTGTCGTAGTTATCAACACATAAGAATGATGGCCACATTAAAATTGAACTTGGAGAGGTCCCTGAGGGTGTAGACCCATGGCCTGCTCATGAACATGACGTTGTTGTAGGGTCCAATATACTCACCCATGGCAAAGCCATGAGAGTTTATGGAAAACTTGCAAGGCCAAGAAATAAAGATGTTAGGTTCTTCGGTAGGAGTTATGACACCTGTAATATCAGTTGAAAGATAGAGGACTCCTATAAAGATTGTCAATCCTATCTCCATTGGCTCTTCATGCTATACTTGGCAAAATCTACCATATTTCAAATCTCCCTTGCTTGTTGCCCATCATGGGTCTATTATCATGTTCTCTACGACGTCCACCACCTACGTAAAACCCTTGTAGATATTGCTTAGGACGTTGCATGTGCCCATGCATAGAGAAAGTAAGGGCATGATTCTAACGAATAATTACATGAAAGTATTGTAATGCATGTCAAAACAAATAAAAATTTTAAGCAATTATGTTTATACAATTTATAGGAAACATCACAAAATTAATGCCTAGAATCACACATTTCAACCCAAACTTAATGGAACTCAAGTTTTTAAAACCACATCATCCACAATTTAGTTTTTCTCATGTAATAGGCATGGAAAGATTGGTGCATGCGTGGTCCAATTCTTTGCGTAATAGAGCAATTACCTTTTGTTCACAATTGTGATGATGAAAAGGCCTGTTTGATTTTATAGAGAGAAGGATAAGACCCGTTGTTTCTATCTAGAGCATACTCACTTGCAATATATCGAGATCAAAAACTACATGTGATGTTTCTATTGATCTTTGCTCCAAAGTAGCTGCCAGACTTGGTAGCTCAGCCCTCATATAATCCGAAAAATCCACTACCTCAACCCATACACGGCAGTGATGTCGAATGAGACCATGATAATCCTTATTTGGCAACCATGGCATGACATGCACCATTTGTTTGCCATAGAATAGAGGAGACATCTCCAATATGTGCTGACGATATGAGGCATCCAAAAAGTTCACTTCATAAAAACCTCGAGAAGCAAAGTATACTCCTTCAACAAAGCAACCTCCCAACAAAGCCTGAACCCACTGAGCCACATCATCACACACACACACACACACACACATATTTTTTTAGTGAAATCTTATATTTGTGTGTAGTTTGTTGAGATTGTGCTACAAAACCTAGCCACAGTTTCTTCCACGTTAGCAATCCAACTCTTAAACACTTCTTCGATGAATCTTGGCATCTCTCTCTCCCTCCCTCTCTCTCTCTCTCTCTCTCTCTCTCTCTCTCTCTCTCTCTCTCTCTCTCTCTCTCTCTCTCTCTCTCTCTCTCTCTCTCTCTCTCTCTCTCTCTCTCGCGTAATAGAGCAATTACCTTTTGTTCACAATTGTGATGATGAAAGGGATGTTTGATTTTATAGAGAGAAGGACGAAACCCCTTGCAATATAGAGCATACTCACTTGTAATATATCGAGATTGAAAACTACATGCCATGTTTCTGTTGACTCACTCATGTGTGTAGTTTGTTGAGATTGTGCTATGTAACCTAGCCATGTTTTTTCCCACGTTAGCAGCCCTGCTCTTAAACACTTCTTCAGTGAATCTCTGTATCTCTTTGTCTCCTATGTGTGTGTGTGTGTGTATGTGTGTGTGTGTGTGTGTTTTTACAATTTATAGGAAACGTCACAGAATTAACACCTAGAATCACACATTACAACCCAAACTTAATGGAACTCAAGTTTTTAAAACCACACCATCCACAACCTAGTTTTTCTCATGTAATAGGCATGGAAAGATTGGTGCATGCATGGTCCAATTCTTTGAGTAATAGAGCAATTAGGACGAAACCCGTTGTTTCTATCTAGAGCATACTCACTTGCAATATATCGAGATCGAAAACTACATGCAATGTTTTTGTTGATCTTTGCTTATGTGTGTAGTTTGTTGAGATTGTGCTATGTAACCTAGCCACAGTTTTTCCCACGTTAGCAGCCCAGCTCTTAAACACTTCTTTGGTGAATCTCGGCATCTCTCTCTCTCTCTCTCTCTCTCTCTCTCTCTCATAATAGAGCAATTACCTTTTGTTCACAATTGTGATGATGAAAGGCTTATTTGATTTTATAGAGAGAAGGACGAAACCCCTTGCAATATAGAGCATACTCACTTGCAATATAGCGAGATCGAAAATTACATGTGATATTTCTATTGATCTTTTCTCATGTGTGTAGTTTGTTGAGATTGTGCTATGTAAACTAGCTATGGCTTTTCCCACATTAGCAGCCCCGTTCTTAAACACTTGTTCGGTGAATCTCGATATCTCTCTATCTCCTCTGTGTGTGTGTGTGGGGGGGGACAAAAAAACCCTAAGAACATGGCACTCAAAGCCCTTAGAAGCTTATAACAAGTGATCACTATATTATATTCCACTAATATGTAAAGCTTGCAAATAAATCAAGAAATCAAAGTTGAATCTTTTAGGTGTCCAATACTGCATGGTCAGGGTCCACTTACCTACCACGATCTAGAAAAAACTAGTTGTTAGAACAATGGAGTTTTAAATGGGTAGATAGGTAATACCTAGGAGAAATAGATTGATTCAGATTCGTAATTGCATGTTACAAAGTAAAAATTCTAGGGGGACATCATGAAATGTTGGAGACATAAGTGTTGGCTTGCCATATAGGAGGCATTAGGAAGGGCAATAATTTTGAAGCCCAATTACCTAGCCTTCCATATAGGAGGCAGAGAATGGCATTAGAAAGGACAATTGTAACAAAAGACAATGATCTAGCATTTCATGGAAGAAGCGTAACTTAGGTTAGCATTCCAAGTAAAAAGTAAAGGACCCATCCAAACATACAACAGAACATTACATTATGTCATAGCTTAGTGGGTATTTATGAATTATTTAGGCAGAGGATGTGCTCACGTTCCATGTAGAATGCATTAATAAGGATGATTATTTTGACAAAAATTCCTAGACTTCCATAGAGGAGGCATGATAGATTTTTAAGCCTTCAATGTAGGAGGCATTTAGGACGTAAAAGCAGGCAAAGACCTAGCCTTCCATAGAGGAGGCAAAATTAGCTTTGCAAAAATGAGACAATAAAAGGGAAAATTGTATTAAAACACAATCATCTAGCCTTCCATAGAGGAGGCATGAAACAATTATCTCTGTCATTATGTTAGGAAATCATTAAAAAATATCAAATCACATTATGCAAGCAAGCCTCCTTACGCAAGGCCCACATTATGCAAGCAAGTCTCCTTGCAAGGCAATAGCACATTATGCAAGCCAATCAGCCCACATTATGCAAGCAAGTCTCCTTATGCAAGGCCCACATTATGCAAGTAAGTCTCCTTACAGGGCGGCCACCAATCAACCCATAGCTTGCTATGAGTGCCAAGGATCTCACTTCCTTAAGGATTGTCCCTACAAGGATGACCAACCTTTGCCTGGAATGTTTGCCACTATCCCGGACGCTTTGTTATGTTTAGATTGTGGGGTGGACCATCTATACAAGGATTGTCCCATGAGAAGGGCACCTAGAATAGCTCTTGACCCTAAAACCAACATCAATTTTATTAGTATTGAGAGAAACCAAGTGTCCTTGGTGTCATTAAATATGATTATGAGGGCCCAAGGTAGAGCCATGCGCAAAAAACTCCAAAAATAGTCCACAAAGGAAAAAGCAACCACATCACAGTCCAAAGGTAAAGGCCATGTGAGTGCTATCAAAGTAGAGAAAGAGTCATCATTCAGAGTGGCTCGGATGAAGAGACTACTATGATCTCCACATCCACATCTTTAAGACCTGACCAAGCAACCCTAGATCCTATAGCATACTGTATGGCCTAAGGAAAAGAGTAGGGTAAGTGAGGCATAGCCACGTAGATGGGACTTACCATAAAAAATACCCCAACCCTACTACTGAGAAGCAATGCCTTGCAGAGGCACAACAAATATTGAGCAAAGGATCAAAACTACCAAGGGCATGAATACCATTCGCCCAAAACATCAGGCCCTTAAAAGATCTCCCAAACTTTTTCCTACCCTAGAAAAGGTGGATGAGATAGTCTCAAATAGTAAATGGGCACGACGATCGCTTTTACGACATAAGATGTTTGAAGAGGATCCTATCTGGAACCAAGCTACAAATGATGACTGTGGGTTCTTTTATGGGTTTGAGGAACTACAATTTGAAGGGTGAGAATTGATTGGCCAACTTCAAGATTTGTCATGGCTTGCTATAGAGATAAAGATGCCTATGGTAGCCCTGTTAAGAGGGAACTTCATCGTTTGGAAAGATCTCTCTAAGTGGATGAATGGACAAATGGTCACCTCCCCCACTAATGAGCCAAATTTACTAAAGATACTAGTCAACAAGTTGGGTGAGTACTTTGAGAGTGACGATACAAATGCTGTGCTCCCAATTTCCTGCCAACTAACAAGGCCATGATTGGAGAAGTGGGTGTCAACATTGTCACTTAGTAGTGCTAGGCTAAATGGGAAAATCCTCAAATGAAAAGAACCAACCTGATTGTAAAATTAGCTGATGGTGTGACGGCCCAACTGGTGGGAGTTCTGAAGAACATAAAGATCAAGACCTTTGGTGTTACTTATGATGTTTGGTTTGTGGTGATGGATTTCCATGGGTAGCTAGATGGCTATGATGTCATCTTAGGAGACCCTTTATGCATGCCATAGGTCTGGTCCACAACTGGGCCTCTAATAAAATCTATATGTGCAAGGATGAGCAAATTGTGAGGGTCAATCTACAGACATGGAAAGCCCACCCAATGAATGGCAACTTATTTGCAGCAGCTGAGTCAGACACTACTCAACATACCACCCCCATTAATGTGTTCCAAGCATGTAATGATAAGAAATTGGGCGAGGATCGGGATGATCAATGGTATGCTTAGCTACCAAAGCCCAAGTTCTCATAGAATTTGATGCATGTCCTAGCAACCATAGATGCACTCGAAAGGACAACAATAAAAATGGCGGCCAAGGTGCTAGGGACTATAGTTCCTTTACATGGTCAACATCTTCAGGGCACCAAGGAATGGCCAGGGGTATGAAAAGTCAAAACACACCTTCATTAGTTGAGATACATGGGTGAAATTTTAGCATACCATGAATTCTCATCCAATTGGGGAGCTAGATTGGACAAACTTAAGGCTCCCCTAGGATCCCTTAAAGTAGAGGAAGTCCCTCTCATTGAGGATAAGGTCCCTTCAAAAACTAAGCCACCATGCAAAAGCAAGGCCTCAAAGGCCAAAGACACTAAGACTTCTCCGAAGGAGAAGCAATCCACCTTAAAGGCCTTGGAGGACAATGAGTAAGAGTAATAAGATCAAACGTATCCTGGAATTACCCCACCCACCAATGCAAAGGGTGTAGAAGGGTTCATTGGGCACATGGGCTACTATTGTAGGTTCATCTACAACTATGCCAAGATAGTCCACCCTTTGTATAAGCTCTTGATTGTCTTTCACAAGACAGAAGAATGCCAAATTGCTATGAGACCCTCAAACTAGTCTTGGCATTGATTTTTCAAGCACCTAATTGGGACTTGATCTTTCACGTCCATATTAATGCCTCAAAGTTTGCAATAGGGTGTGTGTTGGCACAACTAGGTGAGTTCAATTTGGACTATTCGATATACTTTGCAACTTGCCAACTGAACGATGCATAGATGAATTATACTACTGTGACTGAGCGAGAAGGACTTACCATGGTGTATGTAGTAAAAAAAGCTTAGGCATTACTTCTTGGCAAAAAAATTTGTCTTCTTTGTAGATCACTAGGCTCCTCTTTATCTTCTTAATAAGCCATGTGTGACTGGATGTATCACGTGGTAAATGCTCATTATTTTAGATTTTGATTTCACTGTATTCACGATACAGATTTGGTGATAGGAGTGGAGGAAGATCTTCTAGATGACTTGTTATTCCTCGTTGACCTAGTTTTGGAATGGGCCTAAGAGATTGGAAACTTCTTAACAATGGATTCCCCCAAGATAAGGCCCTTCCTTAATAAGGATAGGACTAGGAAACTTATCAAGGATGCAACCCCATGTCAATTAATATCCAAAATGCTCTGTTGGATGGGGAAAGATGGCATAATGTGATGGTGTATTTGGGAGCATGAATTTATGAAGGTTTTAAACAAGGCACATTTGAGCATTGCCGAAGGTCACTTTGTTAGAAGTTTACGACCTGCAAGGTGTTGCAAGCCAAATTATGTGATCCCTGCCATTAAGTTTCCATACCCCACAACCAAGATTACATGCCCCTAACCAAAGTACTTACAGATCAACCCTTCAAAAAGTGGGGTATTGACTTTGTGGGACCAATTAGTCCAGTCGCTAAGGGATCCCAGGGTCGTTATATTATAGTGGCCACATATTATTTTACCAACTGGGTAGAAGCCAAGGCCACAAAGATTATTTTACCAAGTGGTAGCAGAAGCCAAGGCCACAAAGAAAGTGGATGCGAGGATAATCGCTAAATTCTTGTATGAGAATGTAATATCTAACTTCAGCCTCCTAGTGGAGATCATAAGAGATTGGGAACACACTTTGTTAATAATGACACAATCGGCATATTGATGAGTGACTTGCTTATTGTTCACTGAAAATCCATGCCTTACTACCCCCGATCTAATGGACAAGACAAAAGCTCAAACAAGTCCTTGTGCCGCACAATGATGTGCATGGTAGAAGCCAGTCATAATGTTTGGGAGCATAAACTCACCGCAGCACTTTGGGCATATCAAATGGCATACAAGATCGCTAACAATTGCACACTCTTTAGCCTAGCATTTGGGGTAGAAGCAGTCATGCCTATGGAATTTTATCTTTCCAAGCCTCAGATTTGTAGTTAGAGACTGAATATCCTATGAGGCAATACCAGAAAGGCTAATCAAGCTTGAAAAACTTGATGAGACAAGATTGAGACCAGCCCATGGCATTAAAATCAAGAAACTACCCCGTAGGAAGTGGTTTGATTGCAATCTTGGGACAAGGACCTAAAAGAAGAAGACCTCGTGTCGTTAGGGCATGATTTTTTGGCAAGCATGTGCAAAAATGGCAAGCACACACTCTTTCCTCTCTCTCTCTCCCTCTGTCTGTCTCTCTCTCTCTCTCTCTCTCTCTCTCTCTCTCTCTCTCTCTCTCATTTCTCCTCTATCCTCTCTCATCTCCTCCATGCTGCTCTCTCTCCTCCATACCTCTCTCTCTCTCTCTCTCTCTCTCTCTCTCTCTCTCTCTCTCCCTCTCTCTCCCTCTCTCTCTCTCTTTGTGTAGCATGCACACACACACACACACACACACACACACATAAATAGATGTGTGTGTGTGTGTGTAACATTCCTATGGGAATAGATTATTAGTTTTCCTTTTGACATTCTCTCTCTCTCTCTCTCTCTCTCTCTCTCTCTCTCTCTCTCTCTCTCTCTCTCTCTTGTGTGTGTGTGTGTGTAACGTTCCCATTGAATAAATTTATTACATTTATTGTTATTGCGCTATTATAATGAGTCTCTCTCTCTCTCTCTCTCTCTCTCCCCCCCCCCCCTTCTCTTCAAGACACACCCCTTCAAAAATGGAAAAAGAGACACACTAGCACCTCCCTTAGATTAAAGAAACACGCAACAACCCAAACTCGCCTCCCCCCCTTAAAAAAAACACACAAATAGTATAAACACGATTGCCTCCCCCTTCATAATGTCAAGCACCACATGGCTTTTTACTTTAATTTGTGAAAATTTCCATGTGGCGCTTCCACGACCAAAATGCCACATGGCATTTTGGTCGCCGAAGTGTCGCATGGTAGTTTTGAATGCCTCCAAATAAAAAATCTAATTTCCCTAGCTCCCACACATCACAATCTCCATTGAGGTCATCCTATGGCATTTGCTTTTTATACAGTGTCCTCTCTCTTTATCTTGATGGGAATCTTCGTGAAGTTCTCCTCGAGCTTAGTAGTGTGGATGATCATGAATGCTTTGTGTCCATTATCGTGAGATTGAGGTTGGTGCAATGATTGAGGTATTGACTTAGCACATTCATTTCTATTATTGTGACAATTATGGTTGGTGTTCCTTGGAAATCCTAGCCTCTGCGGCAAGCAGATGCCATTGGATTTCAGAATAGAGGAGAAACTCATCATATGGAGATGTGATGATGTAGCAAGGAAAGAAAGATGAATGGGAGAGGGCTGCGAGTAGTACTTGATATTGCACACAGTTTGTTGCCCACTGTGAGTCTGTCATAGGTTGAGCAAGTCATTAGGAATAACCACCACTGGGAGGAGTCTTCATTGGGATGTTGTTGCAACCTCTCGAGCACTGGGATGGGAGGTAAGAGACTTGAGAGTTGCTTCAATGGTGGAGCTACCTTCATGGCTATTTTACGAGAGTTGTTTCTTTGCGTGTTGATTTCTTGATAGCCGATTTCTCACCTATGTGGTGGTTGAGTGGAATTTTGTGGCAGTAAATTCTTACGACACTAGGAATTCAAAAATTTGGTAATTCACTTTTGTTCTTTGTATTAACACTAGGTGGATTATTGTGTGTGATTAATTGTAGCAAGGCTTTGTTCGGGCTACTAAGTGGAGCTATAGAGGTGGCTATTTGTTTATGTTTTTCTTATTGCTTGTTACAAAGGATGCTCACTATGGTAGGAAGGTTGCATATCACTATGCTTGCTGCTTTGGGCCGTTGATGTTTGTGCTCTTCTACCGATGTTATTTACTAGTTCCACCATAGTCCTACTACAATTAAACGAGCTTGATCTTGCCATTCTAACAAGTTTGAAGCACAACATATGCACTCCCACGTGAGGATTCTTACATATTAATTGCTTACTAGATGAAACTATTAGTAAATGTCCATCCTTAGACAATGGACAACACCACACCACCATGCACTACCATGCTCGTGCCATTGGCACTAGCATGCCCATGGACAACACCACAACACCACAATGTACATCATTGTTGTTTCTCCCCGAGTCACCTTCTTCTTGTCCATGATCTTCATCACAAAGAGGCAGCTCATCTCTATGAGTTGATTGAGGTAGATGCTTTGGATGTCTCCATTACCCAACCTAATTGGTGGTTTGAAACGAGTGATTCCAAGGCTTAGATTCCTTCCCTCAATCTCAAACTTTGGATGGTAGTTCAAGCAGCATCATGAGCTCTGTGTTGACATTGGGTATACACACACTTCTTTCCTAGGTTTCTTCAAGTACCACTATTGCCAGTGTCATGTTTGTGCTCGCTGAGATCCATAGCTCTCAAATCTTGCTTCCAAGTTAACTTCTGGGAAGTATGCTCATACATTGCATGAGAGGGGGAGAGAGAGAAAGAGAGAGAGAGAGAGAGAGAGAGAGAAGGCAAGGGACATGAAGAGAGAAGAGAGGAAGTGAGTGAGTGAGAGAGAGAGAGAGAGAGAGAGAGAACATGGGAGGACGAGGGAGAAGAGAGGGGAGAGAAGGAACAATAAAGAGATGGTGGGGTAGAGCAAGAGAGATAAAGATGAGGTGGAGATACTAGAGAGAGAGGGGACAAGAAAGAGAGAGAGAGAGAGAGAAGAGAGTTGAGAGATGAGAGAGAGTGTGCTCGCCATTTTTGTTCAAGCTTGCCAAAAAACATCCCCTGTGCTGTTATATAGCATGAGCACAAAACATAAATTGAAATATAGAGGAATGGGTCTATACCGTGTTGTGGAAATTACACCCCAAGGGTCATGCAGAATCACAATCCTTGATGGTATTGAAATGGATGGTTACAGCAATGGTAGTAAGCTTAAATGCTGCTATGGTTAATGCTTTAAATGCTACATGCCATCCATTGAGAAAAGGAACTTAAGAAACCAATCACTCGAATGAGGTGATAATCGATAGAGGAGGCTAGGGTCTAGCAAGCTAAAGTGAAAAACTTAAGGCTAATAACAATTTGCAAGGCATTCATGGAAGGGTTAGATGCCATGGAGGATCTCACCATTGCCCCAACTAGGGTACAAGCAGACTTCCATTTGTGTAGGAAAATTATTTGTTCTACAAAAGCCTTCATTGGCCCTAATGCAAGCCATAACTTGATTTCATACAAGATGTGCACCCGGCTTCTGATATTTAAGGTAGCCCTTGGACCTATGCCTGCCATGAACCAACCTTTCCCTTTCATCTTTTATAAACAAGATGGCTTCTATTTGGGCTCTATCCATACTAAGAACTCACATTTATGAATCAATTTGTAATTTGAAAAAAAAACACATATCGTAGATGTATGGGACAATGTAAAGTGTGCCACACAGTAATCTACCTTATAACAAAAGGTTGTGTGCAAGATATTTATAGCTTAGTGGATATGTGCAATTTTCACCAAAACAAAAATAAGGATATAAATAGAAAATGAATATAGTAAAATAGGGGGAAATGGATTTCATTCAATTTAAAGATTACTAAGAACAACTTTGCTCCATGGGTTGTTGTACTAATAGTGAAAGCACACTTTTGAAATAATGAATTCAAGAAGATCAATGTGCTTCCTTACCTCATATGAGACTCACATGACTATGACACCCATGCCCACCACATCAATCAATTTCTCCTCTTTGTGCAATTCTCTACACAAGCTAAAACTATCTCAAAAGGTCAAACTTGAGTAGATGATTGTCCATTCCATAGCTTTGCTACAATATACCTACTCAAAGGAGGTCAAGGGATACAAGTCTTTTTAAATCATTTTCACATGTGCTAGATTCAAAGTGTACTTGACACAAAAAGTTTCTTATATTAGATGCCCAAGCAACCTCAAATATAGAGCTCATAGTCATGGTCCTCACTTTTGCAATATAATACGTACTATTGGTTTTAATGAAAGAGTGTGTCCTCATATACTTGTAATGCTAATTTCTAAAGGCAATACAATATTTTTGTAATAAGGATAATCAATTTAGATGTGAGTGTGAGCCATCACATGGTAGATTATAAAAAGCAGCCTATAAAATGAAATTATTGTATCATTGTTGTTTGGACGTTGTCCTAAGTGACTTGTGGGTTTTAAAAAATGGACAATAAGGGTGCAAGTTGCTTATAGTATGTCACAAGAAGTTGATTCCATTCTCTTGTATGTGTATATCTAAGTTAATTGACTATACAACACATGAATTCATTAAGAGGGGGTACCTTCACATGTTTTGTAACAAATAATACATTAAAAATAGAAATGGCTACATGAGCAAGATGTGGCCAATATGAAAGATGAAACTTCTTATTCACATTCTTGAGAAAAGGGAGACGTGCTCTCAATATTCTTATGTGGTCAAGAGCATTAAGGAAATTGGCTAAGGAAAAAGGCATTAATATAGGGGATGATCTAAGAGGGAGTAGCAACAAATTACTATTTTGGAATATTATGATGATAACCAAGCAATCACTAAAATAGTGATGGGATTGCCAAATAGAATTAGGACTTTTATGCATGGCTATGTAATGACATGCACATGTGTGCATGGATGTGTGTGTATGTGTGTATGTGTGTGTGTGTGTGTGTGTGTGTGCACGTGCATGCATGTGTGTGTGCATGTGTGTGTGCACACATATGTGCATGCGTGCGTGTGTGTGTTTTCATGTGTAGGTATGCATATGCATGTGTGTGATATACATGGTGGTGTTTATGGGAAGCTCAACCTTTGTCTACATGGTCATGACATCAAATTGGGACCTTGGATGTCCTAGTGACAATGAGAGGAACTCAAAATTTCTTATGTCCTTTTAAAGTACTAACGATGGGATCTAGCTCAAAGAGTGCTACCATTAAGCAACTATAGAAATTAGCCCATAGAAAAATATATAAAGACACAAAAATATGGTGGATGTAGAAGTGGTAGGTTTCTATTCTATTCTATATGGAGACTAATCCCGTACATGAGAAGAGGGAGGTTTGCGGGAGGTCTGGCAGAGGAATTCTAGAGGTTTGGAGGGAGTGGAGAGGAGTGGCGACATTTACACCGCTAGAGGACGAGAGGGGGTTGCATCACATAGGTTCAGAGGGGGTTGGCACGGGAAGGTATGAGGAGAGGAGCAGTTGGGATGAGGCTCACGGAGAGAAGGAGGGGTTTGGGGAGTGGAGGGAGAGGCCGCCACATGGCGGGAGGCATCAAAGAGGTAGAAGGAAGGGGGCAAAGACACGACATGCCACGTGGGGCAGTGCAAGTAGAGTCAGCAATAGTGGGGTAGGGGCAGACTATGGGAATAAATGCCTCAATTGCGTGGATTAAATGCATTCAATCATGGCAAATAGGTGGGAGGGAGTGGGGTGTGACGTGTAGTGGTAGATTGCTTAGTGGAGTAGCACACGGCACAGTGCTAGTGCAGTGTACACGTGTCATGCGAGCCAAGCAAAAGACCTACATGGTGCATTAGCCAACATAGCCGCTGGCATGATAATGTAGGCCGACATGGTAAGCTGACCGTCAGCTCCCACAAACTTTGGAGCTCCCATCATCGCCTTGAGAAGACACGCAGCACCTAAGAGCGAGAGAGAAGAGAGAGTGCACAAGGGTAGGGAGAGAGCCACATATATATATATATATATATAGAGAGAGAGAGAGAGAGAGAGAGAGAGAGAGAGAGAGAGAGAGAGAGAGAGAGATATTTCCATAAATATATAAATATTACAAATAATTACAAAATATAAAAATTTATATATATACAAATATTTAAATGAGAGGGGGGCAAGGGGGGGAGGGGAGAGATACACACACACACACACACACACACACACACAGAGAGTTACATAAACATATAAATATATACAAATCATTAGAAAATATACAATATATATATATACAAATATTTAAATGAGTAGGGGGGGTGCAAGGGGGGGGGAGAGAGAGAGAGAGAGAGAGAGTAGGAGGCTTTACTCATTTTTTGCATCAACATTTAAAAAGGGCATCGATGTAGGGCAACAAGCTGAGGTAGAAAAACACAAGAGACAAAGAGGACTAAATTAGTTAACACTATGATAGATCTTTTTCAGCTCCACCATTAAAATACCGTTTCACCTAACATATAGTGTGAATTTTCTCTAGGGTTAGAAATACTATTCTTGCTCCAAGTTAGTATTTTGACCTTGGAGCTTTATACATATACATATATATATATATATATATAGAGAGAGAGAGAGAGAGAGAGATTTATGTATGTGTGTGTGTGTGTGTGTATTTATGTAGATATATATATGTGTATACATAAATACATACATACATACATATATATATGATAAAGGAGAGAGAGTTTATAAGATATTGATTTAGTGTTTTAAGTGTGTGTGTGAGCGTGCACGTGCATTGGTATGTATGTATATGTTTTTCATAAATTTCTTAAAGTTTGAGATTTAAAAATGAAACCTTAAATTTTATTAAACACAATAGATGATTGCAACTTTGAGACCTAGCGGAGCATGTCTCTAGCCTGTCGTAGTAGATAGATTAGGTTAGTTGTCTTCATTATATGGACAAAATAAGATCATGTACTATGCATACCACCACTGGAAGAATTTGGCATCTAATATGTGAATTGTCGTATCCATGACCATAACCTAATAATACCATAAAGTGAGTGATGTTCTTCCATATTTGGACTCTATCCTAGCACATAGACCGTATAAAGCACATGATGATCAAGCTCTAGAAAGTGGGCAACATACTTGAATTGATCACACTTAAACGTTATGGGCCATTGGTCTTTTCTACCTTATTCTTTACTAAAGGGCTTAATATTTGACTTGGCCCAACGTTAGAAATTAGTATAAAAGGAGTAGGTACCTTGGCATGCAGACGCCCATGCAGACGCCCATTGAACGGGCCAAGTGGGCATGTAGGAATACCCTCTAAACCGAGGGGGTCATCACTCTTGATGACACTATAAAGGTTGTTTACACATGGAAGCCCGCCGAAGCTTGAATAATATGGCTCTTGGCGGGCAGGGGTGCTTACATAGTGTTCAAGACCAACCACCTCAAAGTGTCTTTAATGTTTTGAAGGAGAAACCCTCGGCCTAAGCCCTTGGCCAAGGGGTCTTGGCTACCCAAGTTGGGGTAGGTTGCCTGACTTTAGAGGCCAATCGAGCCTTCCCATGTAGCAAAACGCCCCTGCATTTTTGGCTGGCAAGCGGGCAAGTTAGCAGTTTGTAAACAGCCTAACTTTGATGAGCCAAAACCATTCCATCATACACATTGCTTGCATCCTAGGCCCAAAATCACTGTTCTTGCATGTCGCCATTGCGCCTAATCAACCCACCTCTGTCAGAGGCAACCTGCAATGGCTTGTGTACCAACCGGTCAGCCCACCTTCTCCCATTGTTGTATGCGCCTGCTCACAACCATCCTCCTTCTCCCACTGTTCCACTATTGGTGCTACACACCTCCTTCTCCCATCCTTCCATGGTCCTGCAAAGCTCGTTCCATGCTTATCAAAGTTTCGTCCGTGGGTGACACATATATGAAGGCGACAATTATACCGTCTCTCAACCGCGTCCTTGTTTATAGTATGTTTAGCCGCGTCTCTGTTTGCGATCAAAATTTGGTCCCAAAACGTTTGTATTGTAGAGACCTATAGTAATCTAACTCCGATTTACTTGCAACTACTGTTTGGTATAGACCTATAGTTTAATGTATACATTTGTGTATACACTAAGGTAAATTTTTAGTAAACTATATAGATACACTTACATCACTTAGTAGAGGTTTAAGGACCACAACAACATTTAAATCATACAAGAGACACCTTCAACCATTAATGACACACAAGATACCAAAACTTGGCAAGAGAATGGTGCACGATTACATAAGGCCCAGCCTCAAAACAAACATCTAGCACAACATCCTCAATCTGGATTACTGGAAGCAACATACTCCATCAACGAATCTCGCATGTGTGATGCCTCTGGCGAGTCCTCATCCACAGCATAAGCAACATTCATGTTCTTTATTAACGGATCATTCATATCAAGCTTAGGAACTTCATCATTTCCTCATCATAGTCTAAGGTTAGGTTGATAAGGATGCAACATGCATGAATGAGCTTCGGAAGGCATGCCACATCTGGATTTTGGAATGGGTCCATCAAGATCTTCCAAGTGTTCTTCAGACGCCCAAAGGTGTGCAACAATGTGTGTCGTAGATAGAAGAAAATTGAATTTCCATCGTCTCAGGTCACGAACCAAACAATCTCGCCTGTACGGTATCATAAGCCAAGGCAAAAGAGCAAAACCACCATCTCCCACTACATACTCTCTGAAACTGTGTCCTCCCACGATGACGAGTGCACCTACCGAACATTCCCCCTCTTGGACGGATGAGGTTTTCCCATCGCCCACAACGTACCCTTCCACATCAAAAAAATCATCAACCTCAAAGGTGGGTACATCCAAATGAGATCTTGGTGGTATTTGCTCCTTAGGGCCTCCATGCAAAGAGCAGAGATATATTGAAGAGTCCAAGGAAAGGTATGCTTATGTGCTTCTAGTAAATTGAGATCCACATATCGACTGCACAAGAGTCGAACACATCAGCAGTTGGATCCACACATCGCTCTCTATGGAAGATGGGATGCATGATATCCCATAGCTCACGCGTGAACCTGGACACCTTCATTCCTTTGGCTACATGTTGCTTTGGGGTTAGAGAAGGCATTCAACCATCGGCTAGGCAAGTTGAAATGAAGTGGGCGCCGAAATGCCCAGTTGGAGAGTGCCAGTTCCTGTCTCCAACGGCGCACTGAGACGCCAAAAATGAGCGTGGCATTCAAGGTAGGAATGGTGCAGCATCCAAGCATTTCTGCCGATTCCTTGGCACTGACGCCCTCGCGGGAATGCCCTCTTAGAAATTAGGGCTGTGGTGGAGAAGTAGATCCGACTCCTTTCTTCCATTGTCTTAGTTATAAGATAAGATAGCATTTGATACGCAGCAGTTGGCTGCACGTTTGCCCTTCCGCCACCCTGGCGAGGCCAGGGTGGGGAAGTGCCTTGGGAGGGCCTGCCCTCTTCCGGACGCTGCCTGTCATCACTATCATCCTTGCACATCATGCCCTAGTGCTTCTGAGGTGCCGTGAGTTTCATCATTGATTTGAGTGATGAACGCACACATGCGCGTGGAGGTTTCTTGAGAAGTGGGATAGGAGCCAACTTGCAAGAGTGTGCAAATATTGCATTTCTTGTCCAATTCCAATCCCGTTGTACAAACAGAGGTGAGCAGCGCCAGCTAAGATCTGCTCGACGATTAAAGAGAAATTTGATGGACAAGCAACCGTGTGGAAGGCATTTGGTGAGGACGTTAAGGTGAGGGAGTGGGAGGTAGAAAAGGGGGCTGCTTTAAGTTCGAAAAGTATACCTGAGCGTCCACAAGACGTGTGGAAGAGACGGCTTTGGCCTTCATCGTCGGAGACAGATAGGGTAGGAGAGAGAGAGCAGGGGGGACATTTGGGGGAGAGAGAGGTAGAAACGAATTGGGCATGAGCTCTTTCGGTTTGTTGTAAACGATCGAAATGTGTGGAGGAAAAGAGAGAGAGCGCGCAAGAGATACGGCGTCGTCCGAGATCTGGCAAACAGCGCGTGATCGAGAAATTGTGACGGTAAAATCCGTCGGGGAGGACGGAGTAAGTGCGGCGCAATAATCATTGGGCGATCGGGGATCCATCAGTCGGCGAGGGAGGAATGCAGTGGCAAGATGCAACAGCAGCAGCAGCAGGCGGGGCGGGCGACGAGAGGGAAGGGACTGGGGAACAAGATCGATCGGTGCAAGGGAGGAGGAGCAGTGGCGATGGATGCGACGGCGAGTTTGGAAGAGCCGGTGCTGGTGAGGATATTAGGGAAGGTGGAAGGGAAGCCATATCCATGTTCGGAGGTGTGCAAGAGATGGCTGAGGATACAAGGGCAGCTGAAGCGCTCGATTGTGGTCAAGGAATGGAGCTTCGTGGAGAGCGGAAGAATGGCCGCCAGGTTCCCCAACCTCACGCACGTGGATCTCTCGCCTGCGTGCCTCCCCCACTCCTCAGCTTCCTCTTCTTCGACTTCGACCTTGATCCTCTTCGCCCATCACTGCCTCTCCCTCCCCCTCCCCCCCCTCGCCTTCGACCCCCCCTCCATCCTCCACTTCATCCAATCCCATCAACTTCCTCCTTCCTCCCTCCTCCGCGGCCTCCGCTCCCTCGCTCATTCCTTCCCCGCCCTCCAGAAACTCTGCCTCGTCGACGTCCGCAAACACTCCCCTCCCCACCGCTTCAATGCCGCTAATGGTTTTCCCCTTCTCAACGACCCCCTCGAAGCCTCCCTCGTCCCCATCGCCAAGAAATCTGTTGACTCCGACTCTGAGGACCTGGATGAGCCTTCTTCTGCGGATGAGGGTCTCTCCTACATCGCCCAGAATTGCCCCACCCTGCAGGATCTAGAGCTTCACCAGTGTACCGATGACTCTCTTAGCTCCATTTCCGCTTGCAAGAACCTGCAGATCCTGCGTCTCGTTGGCTCGGTGAACGGATTCTACCATTGCACCTTCACCGACATCGGTCTCACCATCCTAGCTCGCAGTTGCAACCGTCTGGTGAAGCTGGACTTGAGCGGATGCGAAGCCAGCTACGACGGGATTGCAGCCATCGGCCAATGCTGCTTGATGCTGGAGGAGCTGACTCTGTCGAACCGAGGCTTCTACGAAGGCTGGGTGGCTGCCCTGTCCTTCTGCAGCTGCCTCAAGACCCTGCGTCTCGAGAATTGCAAGCAGGTCGACCCTGTTCCAGGGCCATTGGAGCATCTTGGGCTGTGTGTGGCACTCGAACGTCTCCAATTCGTGCGCTGTGAACTCAGGGACGAAGCCGGATTCCATGCCCTCATGCATGTGGGCATGAATATCAGAGAGCTCGAGCTTCAAGACTGCTGGGGTCTGGAGGATATAACATTCAGTGCAGCAGCAGCCTGCAGGTGAGTCGCCTTGCCTATGTAGCACGTGAAAGCTTTGCTTGAGAATGCGTGGCATGGTCCAATTTCTTTTGCGTCACAGTGAGTTCCATTGCAATTGTAAAAGCTTGCATGAGGGAGAATGGCATGCCATATTGCTCAAAAGCTTGCTCGACAGTGAATTAAAAGCTTCGAAGGGAATTTACCTGATCGTAAGTTGCGTAAGGCAATGAATTTCGTTGCTTGAAGTTTTGCATGATATTGCATTGCACATTGCAAAATGCTTACATCAGGGTGAGTTGCATTGCTTGTTGCAATCGAATCTTGCGTGATAGTGAATTGCATTGCCTATTGCAGGAAAGCTTGCCTTAGAGTGAGTACGCATTGCATTGCTTAGAACTTGGATGACAAGATAAGACATTGAGCTGCATTCCTTAAAGTCTTCGTGAAACACCGAGCTTGAATTAACAGTGTTGCATTGCACGAGTGCCTGATGGGATTTTCCTTTTTGCAGGCGAGTGAAGCTGCTTGCTTTAGAGGGCTGCTCTCCTCTGACAGCAGCTGGATTAGAGGCTGTGGTTCTGGCGTGGAAGGACCTCCAAGCTCTGCGAGTGGTGTATTGCAATAGCATCAAAGACTCAGAAATCAGCCCTGCCCTCGCTCTCCAATTCTGCACTCTTAAAGAACTCAAATGGCGCCCAGATACCAAGTCTCTTCTGTCTATGAGCCTTGCAGGAACAGGTATTGGGCTGCAAGGGGGGAAATTCTTCAAGAAGGGGGGTCCTAGCTAGCGGACATGCACCGCCTTGCGTCTCCCTTTCTTACACTCGATGGGTGCTGAAAGGATTTTCAGCTAAATGTTGCAAAATAACTCCGGTACGAGCTGCTATTTGCCACACGGCGCAGAACGTGGTATGGCTCCTCATAAAGGGCATCTGTCTTTGCTTGGCATGCTTCTCTGAGTCACAGAATGTATGAACTGGAGAAGGTCCACAGTGATCCAGATCTAAGCTTGTCTTTCCAACCTTTCTTGCCATTCATCATGTAAAAGGTTCAGAGGACGATAGGATTCTAATTTGGACCATGGGCCTTGGATCCAAGGTCTTACTTGACATTTACTCGAGTGTCTAGACGCATACGATGGTCTTCCTAAGAGCGATCTGACATTGGCATCTTGGGGCAATTCGTGAAGTTTGTTGTGTCGTGCGTTATCTTCCCCGCCATAGCCTTGTTATGGAGGCAATCAAATACGTACGGGTGAACAAGACATGCAATATTATCTCTGTTAATTTGGCTTCTCGAGTTGCCGCTCTGAGCTTTTTTTTTCCGTAGCATTGGCTAGTTCTTCCCAGTAGTTGTAGTACCTGCCTGCAAGGTACTTTTGACAGCTTTGTGTACAGAATGGTGAACAGACTCACACGAATTACAAAAGTTGTAGGATCACATGCAAAAATCATATACCATCAACCATAGAGCGATTTAACTGACGCAACCCAGCTTTATCCACAACTCTAAAGCCCGACTGACATGTCCCCCATACATTGATGTACTCAGCGTGAAAATTCCCTTCCATTAATTAATTTCTCTTGTCGCGATGCTAAATTAACCTAAGCATGTTGAAAGGAAGAATTGGGGAGGATTAATTGGGTAGATTAGAGTGAATAGGGGAGAGAGAGATGAGAAACTAATCAATAGGATTTCAGAAAAGGGAATCTTATTTCCCATGTGAAATATCATACTTTTTGAGATGTCATTTTCAACCCTCAAATGCAAGTGGTTTTTTGGGAGCTCATGGGTCTTGTGGGAAAATTTGGGACCACATGCCATCATTCGCAATTAAATTTTGGATTTCCTCGAGCTATCACAATGTCACAAGGCCTTAAGGGAAATAAGGGTGCATATGGTCGTTCCTTGAAAAGTTTCAAACTCTCATAAAGCATTCAATGCCTTACCAAGTAGTGTTAACTAATTGCTCTTTTAAAAAGGTGATGATAGCTTGCTTCTTTGGATTGGTAATTGGTGATTGCTCTTTATATCTTAATGAGTATATGATGTTATTGATTTTATGGGGAAAGGTGGAGTTGCTAAATGTGTTTGTCTATTGCAAAAGTTTTCAAAAGATCTAGGGAGGAGTTGCTAGTTGACATGACTATGAAAGTATCCATATCACATACCCAAACAAGGTTGCATGTATGCATGAAAGCACTTAGCTTCAACTTGTGGGTTTTATAGGTCTTTAGACACTGTCGATTTAGTATGAAATAATAAAAAAGAAACGCTTTGAGGACTCGCAAGATCCATTAGGCTTTGCCAAGGTTCTATAGTTATTTGCATGCTCTCACATTGATTGCAAAGCCATTGCTTTTTTTAAAATATAAAGTGTAATTTTAAATTGAAAGGTAAATTAGCGTTATTTTTCCTTGAAGGTTTTACGAATGATACTTGCAAAGTTTTGATGTCAACTTTCTAGGGGTTGTTTTGGCTTTATTTTTATAAACAGATCCAATAGATGACAATCTCTTCATCGACATGCATAAAGCCCGCTAGGTAGGCATAGAGCCCATTTGGTTAACATAAAGCCCTTTCAACACAAAAATGGGTTTTTTTTTTTTTTACAGGCGGACTTGCTTTTTTGGTAAATGGCTTTTTGGATAGCAATTTTTGTCCTAGGCAATGGCTTCAAATAATAGGCGTATCGGCTTTAGCACTTTGCTCACAAGCGAACACGCAAGACTTGGATGAGCCATCGGAAAGCTTGAAGTGACTTAAAGTCTTGGAAACCAAGGTAATTGTTCTAGGGAGAGCTCAAGCATGGAGGGAGATTAGAGCCCCTAAATTGACTTATAGCCATGTTTCATGTTTGAGGGGGGTGAAAAGCATACACAAGCTAAAAGCTGAAAAGCCAAGAGCCACACACAAGCTAAAAGTTGAAAAACCAACAACCATCTAAAAGTAGAGGTTAAAAATTTTAGAAAGTCCTAATAAAAATTCCTTAAAAACTAAGAATAATCACAAAACTCCCACTCAACTCAATCCTAAAGCACTGTCTCTAGGAGAGTCAGTGCTAATAAAATTTGAGGATATATTAGAGTGAAGTTACAGACGAAGCTATAGAGTTGTAGAGTGAAGTTACATACAAAGCTATAGAGTTGTAGAATAAGATGTATAGGCTAGAGCTACAATGAAGATAGAGATGAAGGCAAGCATTGGGTCAAGATACAGATGAAGTCAAGTAGGTAGTCTTGGACATCAGAAGTTTAATATACCACAATTCACTAGAGATCTACCAAAGCTTTAAAGCCCCTACATCTAAGTACAATGTAATGATAGAAGCAA
Organism: Dipteris shenzhenensis; assembly: GCF_047967505.1. NCBI lineage: Eukaryota > Viridiplantae > Streptophyta > Polypodiopsida > Gleicheniales > Dipteridaceae > Dipteris > Dipteris shenzhenensis. Next base: position 4,789,050 of record NC_141603.1, on the reverse strand, counting down.
TATTATTTTCACCCAAGGATTAAATTTCTATCATACACAAGAAGATGATGTGTTTCATAGCAATCTTTACACAAGAAGCTTGAATCCTTGTTGAATGACTCCTTGTTAAAAAAGACCAAAGACCAATTTCCACCATCGGGTCTAAGGCCAAGCAAGGGCAGAAAACACGAAGCATTGGATGCGTCAAAGGCCTTTGCTTGGGAGAACTCAAGGCATTTTTTGGCCCTTAGACTTTTTGAAAACGCACAGCTTCACCCAACTAATTATTTCGAGCCTGTCTGTCGAAGACTGAGAAGACCAAACTATTGCGTTGAGTAGGAGATCTGCCCAATCTTCTTCCACTTCGGATGTACATGTAGAGCCGGGCAGAAGATAACCGGGCCTAGCTAATAAAATATGGACAAGTGAAAAATAAAAGCACTCTTTATTGATTATAACATGCATGGGTATATTGGATTTACTTGCATTGTGAAAGCAAACAATTCATTAAAAAGTATTATATACACACAAATCAAGGAAATGTACAAAATGGCAAAAACCCATAAATATTACTCCTTGCATGATAATCGAATATTGATTACATGGCTCCATTCAGCACAATCAAGGATTTGGATTACTTATAGGCGTACACATATACATTGTACATGCGCTTAAATGAAAGACATGAAAAAATAACCCCAAAAAAAAAGAAGAGGAATAGAACTCCATAAGAACTATATAGGGGGGACACCCACTACAAAAGCATCGTTTTCACTTGCCAAATCTTCTCTATCCCTATATATAGAAAGATTCGCATGGCCCATCTATGATGGGTTAGAGACCCACTCCGCTAGATCTCAAAGTTAGGATCATAGGTTGCCTTGAATTTCAAGGAAATTCAAGAAGATTTGAGGCTTTTAAGAAATTTTCAAAATGAGAGTTTATTTGGGAAAAATATTTTTTCTACCATTACATCTCTCTCTCTCTCTCTCTCTCTCTCTCTCTCTCTATCTCTTTAATGCACCACCCAATTTGTCAAGAATCCATATGGGGTATCCATTTGAGTGCTTGGGCCATAACTCCCTCAACTCAAGTGCCAAAGATCACACAAACAATTTGGGTGACTGCATGAAGATGAGAAGGAGGAGGAGGAAAGGCACCATTGCCTGGCAAGCTTGGAGTATTGAATGCTCTAAATCTCGGCCTATTGAATGCTCTAGTAGAAGTTCCTCCTCTTGAGCGCCAACCTACAGTCAGGTTATAGGAAGCCCAAGGCAGAGATGGTAGCCATGACGATAAAGACAAAGCGGTATTAGTGCAACTCCTAGAGTCATCCTTGTCAACCTCTTGGTCATGTAGGAAGCTTTCTAGGAGGAAGAGGAAGGATCCCAATAGAAAGATGAGGATGAGAAGGTTGTAGATGATCTCAAATATTTTGGGACCAAAAAGATTCGATATGAGGGGGATGAAAGCCACCAACCACATGCCTTTATAAATTGCCCACCACCATGCTATCCACAAATAGTTTGACCAAAATCACATATCCCACCTTCATTTCCTTTCAAGACACCACCACCACCATTGGTCTAGTCATGTTGCTCCATCTACAAATGACACCCCCACAAACTACTTCTTGCCGCCTCCTCCATAACTTTGACTCCCTACTCTTTCAGCTCATCCTCTTCTGTGGCTATGTCCTCTCCTCCTCCTTCACTAGTGACCAAATCGAACTCGGTGCTACCTAGATTTATGGCATTGATGGTAGTTCTTTCTACCACATTGGTGAGACCATCACTACCTTGCTGGGTTACTACCCCTAGGAATGCTAGGATGGATTTTTGTAGAATCCCGCCATCAGAGCAAAAGATGCTTTGTGTGGTTGAGCCTTAGCTTATGCAACTTGTGTGGATGCCTTCAAAAAGGAGATATTAGACGTGAAAAGTAGCATAGCTCATGAAGATTGGGATCATATCCCATGCTTCTTTGGATGTCTTCATTGTGTTGAGCTATCCAAGAATGAAATATTGTACATTTTGATTAAATGATATGCATATTCTTCATTCTTGTCCCATTTTGCCTACGCTTGGGTAATGGCAGGATCTATTATAGATGTGGCACTGTTGGTACAAGTATAGACCCTTCTACTTGTGTTGTGGCAATGGTGGAAGTTGCTACTAGTTCACTGGATGATCTGGGTATAGACCCATTGACATACTCCCACTTGTCCTAAAGTATAAGAATGGTCTCCATTCAGTATTTCCATATGCTGTAATTGGAGTTGTCCAATTTAGTATATGCCTCCAAATTGAAGATGCTAGTAGTAGACATGATGCATAAAAGTACTCAAAGTACCTGTGAAAAAATGCTATTTGAATCAAGTACAAAGTGAACTATTGGTGAAGATAAAACTACAATATATTCCAATCTATTATAAGGCTTGTGTGGCAAAAGATTCCAAGAATAGCCAAGTGGCTTTATAAGGCTAAAAATAACATGCATAGATGCTAAAAAGTAGCCAATAAGGCTTTACAATTAGGACATGTGAGTGAAAAACAAAATGATGTCACTAAAGAATCTACCAATACCTTTGAACACTCTAAATTCTGCTCATTGAGATGTGGAACATCAGGGTTCAAGACATGTAATAAACCACATGTGAGCATGGGAACTGGCTCCAAGTAGGAATTTTTGGGAATTTTTGGGCATTGCTTTGATTGGTTGCTTTGGATTTTTATCCTCTATGAATGAACTAATTTACGATAATCTAGAGCTAGACCAATCGTCAAGCGATAAAAAGCAATAAATAGTTCGTTTTCTTTTGTTCCTTTTAGGTGCGGGGTTGGATGCATCGATGAAGAGGTTGAATTTGTGCAAGAAGTGGATTTGATTTTGAGGCTAAAAAGTTTGTGATACAAGTGCCAAAATTTTTTGCAGAATGTGACGAGCACATACAGCACAAAAAATTGAGCAATTTTTCTTTTTGGAGCACCCTCAAATTCTTCCTTGATCAAGAGATACTTCTTGATCAAGGTGGAGGGGTAGAAAAGTGTGAAAATGATGATGTGGCAATTGTGTTCATATGAAAGATTGTGCCTGTGGAGAACTTTGCTAAGGTGGCACCTATGCGCACATTGTGTGTGCTACATATAGTGCTAAGGTTGCAGGATGACGTGATAGTGTGTTGTGGCATAGTGTGAGTGATGTGGTAGTTGAGTTAGCATGCTGATGTGGTAGGTGAGCTAGAATGATGATGTGGCAAGATAAGGTGGGGTGGCAGATGCCAATTAGTAGAACAAGCCAAGCATGTGAATAGGAGTCATATGACATGGCACTCGAATATCATTGCCACGTGTCACAACAGTGACCCAAGAATACGTCTGTTGTGAGATAGTTTGTCATTGGTCATAGACACTGTTTGTAGCACATTGATGCAAGCTAGATCTTTGTTGCCAGTCGTGTGTCATGAGCATTGAAGACATCTTCCATTTGTGTTGTGATGCATGCCTCTATGTTTGCATCCATGAAGCCGGTGGAGCATAGAGTTGGTTGGCATTGAAGGATAAATTGATGTAATGGATCATACCAAGGTATAGATGGTTGTGAGTGATCATGTGATTGAGTGTGTGAACATGTGTGTGTGTGTGTGTGTAGGTGTGCCTGAGTTAGGTGTGACTGATGATGCGTTAACTAGTAGGTGTGAATGAGTGAATCTAGGAGTGTGGTGTGTGATTGAGAGATTCATGGAGATGATTGTGGATCTAGATGCTCACTATTGAGCTCACATATGATGTAATCTATGGATGTACCCAGTGTCTATATAATGTCACTCTCTCAATGAATAAACAAGCTTCATTGTTCATGTTGTTGCCTCTATCTTGTCACCATGCTACTCCAACATGTGGTATCAGAGCCATACTTCTCTCCTTGAGCCTCCTGTTGGGATAAGTATGATCAAGGGCTTGCTCTATGGTGCATGTGTGCATCTAGGGGAGTCACATGTGTGTTTGTGTGTGTTGTAAAGGCACATCAAGTGCTATGATGTGTCTAGTGTGTGACCTAAGTGATGATGTAAGACAAAGGCAATCCCACTGATGTAAGGATTGATTCCCACTGATGTAGGGGCTGATTGCCACTTATGTATAAGAGAGAGACCTCTCTCTCATAATCTAAATAGAGAACTATCGTCTTTCATTGTGCTCTCACACCTCTTGCAAGATGCATCTATTCTATCCTATGGGATTCTACACTTGGTATCAAAGCTTTAGGTTCTAGATCTAGCCTAGCCTAGCATTAGATGCTATCTCTAGCATAAACTACAAGCTTCTTCATCTTCTCCATTTTTCCTCCTTCTTTCCAAAATCTTTGAGAGCTCTGTTCTCTGCCTTCAAGCGACCTTTGCCCAAACCCTTTGAGCTGCAAACTCCTCACATATGGCAAACTTCTAGCTGCAAGCATTCAGAGAAATTTCGACTGTACGTGCAACGCCAACAATCACACTCTCTGATGAAATTTCATGCAATGCCACCTCTGTACTTATCTATCTGCAAATTCCTCTGAGCCCGTGTTGGATGACACTAATGGCAAGCTGTTCCTGAAATCTGAGCTCATTTGGACAAGAGATGGAGGAGAAAATGATGAAAAACCAGTCTGTCTTCTCAAGCCTAGCTATGGCAACTTGGTGCAACATTTTGCCCCTCCTTGCTGGTAGCCCTTATCTATATAAGGCCCTTCTTCCTGCATAAAAATTCCCCTTGAATAGAGGTATGAGCTATGAGAATTGCACCCTCTAATTTCTGGTCTTTGTTTTGGATAGTTTTGACAATGTTGTGAGTTTGATGCTACATTAGATGCTACTTTAGCATTTCTGATGTTTTAAAGTGTTGAATAGCATCAATACAACTATGGCTACAACTTTACTTTAAGCTGCTATACCTAGATTTGCTTGGAATACTTTCATTTAGCCACCTCTATGAAGCATGCAAGTGAAAGCATCATTTTCATTATGATTTGTAGTATGGAATTTGGCTACAAGTCTTTGCTACTCTAAATGCTTTAAAGGATTATTTTTTATTGCTCATATTTTTACTTGTAAGGAACTAGATACTACCCTCGGGTAAGACCTTGCCATGGAAGCTAAGACCTTTTTTGATAAGTTTAATGGAACTAGTTTCCATACTTGGCAAACAAAAGCCAAGTTTATGCTTATGAAAAAGAAGATATGGAATGTTGTGAATGGAAAGAAGTCTACAAAAGAAAAAGCTAATTTGTTGATCAAAGACAAGAAGGACTACTTCAACAACAAAGCAAATATGCCTGAAGGAAGAACTCCATCAGCAAATGAAGAAAATAAAGACTATGCTTCTTAGGCACTTTGTCTTTTTTGTTCATCATCACTTGGTCAAATTTTGAGGTTCTCTGCCTGGAGTAGTACTCCAAAAAGAATATGTTATGTAAATCACCTCTGGTCACCATATGATGTAGACCATGTGATATGTGTTTTGTCTATCCCATTTCTGTGAACCTCACACCCTTGGGAACCCTTGCTAGCATGAGATCCTAGCCATAGATTTATCCTTGACCACCATGAGATGGCATGAGAAACTATGAGACTAGATGTATCCTTGACACTGCAAGAGGCAAACCCTTGAGGGAGGGTATGTTGGGATAAGTATGATCAAGGGCTTGCTCTATGGTGCATGTGTGCATCTAGGGGAGTCACATGTGTGTTTGTGTGTGTTGTAAAGGCACATCAAGTGCTATGATGTGTCTAGTGTGTGACCTAAGTGATGATGTAAGACAGGCAATCCCACTGATGTAGGGATTGATTCCCATTGATGTAGGGGCTGATTGCCACTTATGTAGGGAAGGTATTACCTTCTCCCCCTTTCTATAAGAGAGAGACCTCTCTCTCACAATCTAAATAGAGAACTATCATCTTTCTTTCATTATGCTCTCACACCTCTTGCAAGATGCATCTATTCTATCCTATGGGATTCTACACCTCCTTGAGCCACGTCATCATCTTCCCCTTCACCCTCCACCTTCTTCTTCCATTCTTCCCTCTTCTACCCATTTTTTCTTAAGCTCGTTCTCCCTCTCTACTGCACCATTTCATGAGCCCTTTCAGCTGAAGATTCCCCTTGATAGGTTGCACTTTGTGTTTAGAGGAATTGGGGAAATTTAACCTACACTGCCCATGCCGCCACTCTGATAGTCCGACAAACTTTCTGTGTATTCTCCTTCAGGGCCTCTTATGAGGAGTTTGCTATTGAAGTATGAGCCCAAATGCGTTAGTATTCGAAGAGAAATAGACAAAAAACCAGTTGACTTTTGAGCTTCTAGCTATGGCGACCTAGCGCAACATTTCGCCTCTGGAAGTTCTTTGTAATAGAGCTTCCTTTCCATGCTAAAAGCCCTCTAAAAGCCAACTCCAATAGTGTGAATTTGATCCTCCAATTCTTGACTGTTCAATTTGGGTTACTTCCTCATGTTATATGCAATACTGATGGTTATGTGCTCAAAACTTTGGTTACTTTGCTACTTTGACTTTGCATTGATGACTGTTTGTCATATAAGTGGATGCTGAAGTATTTTATGGTCAAAAATTTGATTATCACTATGAAAACCATGGTCTTTTAGTCATATGTTTGGATGAAGGGCTACATTGACTATAAGGATGTAGCATACATAATGTTTGGAGATGACTTAGTGGTCTATGCAATATATCTTATGATGTATGCAACTTCTTTGCATCTATATGGGGATGACATGATGATTGTGCTCTTGAAGAATAACTTCTCAAGTTCCATTTGCTTAAATCTATTTGTTAAACCTTGTATGGCATTAGACGCTGCCCTTGTAAGACCTTGCCTAGAATTGGATACTTTGCTTCACATTGACAAAAAGATTATGCTTTGGTATATCAAGAAGATACACAAAGAAGGAAAGGTTTGCTTCATCGACACCAAGTACAATGCAATGGACAAGCAAGTTTATGAGTCTGATACAATGGTGGCTTGGAAACGACGCTTGAAAAAGATTGCCATCAAGGGGGGGAATTTCCCCACATCTTCAAAGTAGATTTTTTGTGTGGTAAATAAGGTTCTCTGCCCAGGGATGTCCCCCTTAAATGATTGTTAGTTTTATGTGTGAGTTCCTTGACCTATCGGGACTTCCCATGCATAGTCATGGTCTATCTCCCAATTGTAAACCAAGAGACCAAAGTTAGAGTGAGATCATGTTGGGATGAGGATGCCTAAATGAGTCTACTACTGATGCAACTAGAGTGAGTTTAGGTTGTGGACCATGTGTGTTGCCACTAGAGGTGGGCAAGCCATGACTACTGCTAGGGTTGAGCTCATCAATTTGTGGGGGGGTATGAAGGACAAATTGATGTAATGGATCATAACAAGGTCTATGGTTGTGAGTGATCATGTGATTTAGCGTGTGAACACATGTGTGTGTGTAGGTGTGCCTGAGTTAGGTGTGACTGATGATGTGTTAGTTAGTAGGTGTGAATGAGTGAATCTAGGAGTGTGGTGTGTGATTGAGAGATTCATGGAGATGATTATGGATCTAGATGCTTACTATTGAGATCACATATGATGTAACCTATGGATGTACCCAGTGTCTATTTAATGACACTTTCTCAATGAATAAACAAGCTTCATTGTTCATCTTGTTGCCTCTATCTGGTCACCATGCTACTCCAATAAGCATTGCACTATGTTGGATGGCTCACTAGAGTAATTGAAGGGTTGTGCAGTTTGCCATCGGGTCTGGCTATTTGGAGTCTGGGTTTTGAGTCGCCTTGCTACTTGTTTTCCAATGAGTTTTCTTGTGGTAGCTACTGTTGCTCAGTGCTATGCCACTCATATAGCTTGGGATGTGTGCTATGCATTGCCTAAGTAGCCGATGCTTGCCTTTGAGTAGTCGACTATGGTGGATATCTTCTTGCCACTTGTCTAGGACTAATGGTCTACGTACTTGGGATACAGTACGATGAGCCATAGACTAATTGTTTTGTTGAGGCTTGTAGTAATTATAGGATCTCTAGGTCTATTTGCTGTAGGTAGAGCTACCAGACAGGTAGTCAAGTTGCTTTGCCTGCTAGTGAGAGTCATTGGTGGTTTTGCTTGGTTGTGTTTGTGCTAGAGATGAATAGAGTTGTTTATGTTGCTATTGTAGCATTGAGCTAACTATCCATTGAAGCTGTGCTTCTTTGTAGATGGCGTGGGCTTTGCTTGTCAAACAACTTGTAGGTTGAGTCAGTTGATGAAGTTGTGCCTTGAGATGGTTTACACCTTGCTTGTCTTTTGTAGTTTCTTTGTTGCTTGAGGTAGTTACTATAGCTAAGAGGTTGCTCTTTCTCCAACAATAGAAGAGAATAAGATATCCTCCTCAAACACATAGAATAACCTCTCTGTCTCACTCGAATATGAAGGATAGACATGAACAAACTTTCTCTTTCTCTAGAATTCTTTTTCTTAAACACAAAAGTATGAGACTTCTCTCTCTTTCTATCTCTCTCTCCCTTGCAATAGATTCTCTCTCTCAATGAGATCTCACAATGGAAATCTCTCAGGAGAAAATGAATGGAAATTTATTGAAGGAAGGAACAAAATTTCCATCACTCAATGGAAATGAACTTGCAATCACTCGAGAATTCTCAATCACTTCCACTCACACTCTCACAATAGAATGGTGCCTTAGCAAAAGGAACAACCATGCTCTGATACCATCAATAAATATAGAGAGGGAGAGGACAAAAGTGGAGATGAGGAGAGGGGACATAGAGAGCACTCCACAAATGACTAACTGTACACTAACTGTACACTAGTATTAGTTGAAAAGAATGAATATATACAAACCGCTTTAGGGTTAGGGTTTTCAACCCTTGTGCCTTTTAGCACTCTTTAGCCTCTATAACTACCACATATTCTGCTTCTATTGTAGAAAGTGCAACAACCTTTTGTAGCTTTGAAACCTAGCTTACTGATCTCTATTTCTTTATTCAATGGCCCAAACAATGATGTGGAGCACCCACTTGCTACCTCAACTCTCCAATCACATCTTTTAACTATAACAAATACAAACTATTTGTAACATTTCTACTCTATAAATAGTTGTCTCAGTTCTTTGTATGTTTTGTACTATCTTTTCTTTTTTCGACATTAGTCAAGTTTAAGTGCGACCCTGGCATTTCCATTGCCAGGAGTGGATATGTGTAGGTGTTTTTCAATCTTTTGGAGACACCACTAACACTATTGGTGATCTTCTACTGTGTTCGAGCTCTGATTGCACAGTTGCTACTACATAATAATTCTGCAAAAGAGTGAAGACTGTATGATCTACAATGACGAGGAAAAATAGACTAGTAGAAGCAACAACTCCCAAGAAAATAAAATCAACAATGATGTATTGTCGCAAAGACAATGTCTAGCAAAGCAAAAATGACATGCAACCATGTTCAATGAGCGAAGTCATTCAGAACTCACTTGAAGCTGGACCATTGTCAGAATTCCTTCGAGCTTCTGTAAACAACTTTCTCATGAAAAAATCAGCTAGATAGCCACCGCAAGACTCCAGACAGGTGAACACACTGCGAGACGAGTGAGGTGTCTACAAAGCTGTGGCTCGAAGTCAGCAATCAGCAAGAAGTGGATTGTACTCTGACTCATTTCTGACCATACAAGGGTGCAAGAACAGTAAGACAAGCCAACAGATAATCCTCGAATTACTAGCAGACAGTCGTCCAACTAATCAACAAGCACAATCAAATACTCAAGGTGACAAGATCGAGAAAAGTGCAAGCAGATTCCTTATCAAACTATACTTCAGGCAACTGAACAGTAGCTAGTGACTACAGTGCTAAGTTTCTCTCTTACATGGCGAGTACCTTGGTCCATGTCGGATAACTTTCAGGAGAAAATGTCACCTCGCCGAATTGGCTACGCCTATTCAACAAGAAACCATGCTAGACTCGAAGTGGGCACACAAACAGATGATCAAGATGACATTTTCCACGATCCAGATTACACACCGAGTGGAATCAGTTCTTCTGATAATTTTGTGCATGGCACAGAAATAAGTAAGGTTCAAATCAAACTTAGCAAATTGATGGTGCATGTTGGAAAGGTCACCTCCCCATCTGTAAGCCCCCAAATGAGGAGAGCGTGGGGGAAGGAGACCTAGGGCAGAAGATCCTTAGAGAAGAAAGAGAGAGGGGGCTGCCACATGGGCAGCACCTCACAAGAGAAGAAGGCTGCAAAGGACGAAACCTGTGGAAGGACCAGAAGGCAGGACAACAAGCCCTAGATCTAACCTGGCAGGGCATGATGACATCAGCAGTGTACGGCACAGGACACGTGGCTAGGAAGAGGACCTGGTAGAGGCACAGATATGGCAGGATGTATAGGCCCTAATATGCAATAGGAAATGTGGTTGTCAGTGGGCAGAAGGCAAGCCTTTTATAGGCTAGATACCTACCTTGAATGGAGGGCCAAAGGGCCCTGGAAGTTTGGGCCAAAAGCCCTGGGGAGTGTGCCCTTTTAGGGCTGGACTTCTGGTCGGCCAATCTGGTCGGCCAGTCTGTAACAAGCTGGTCGATTTTTTGCCATCCCCCTTGGGGCCTATAAAAGGAGAGGCCATGGGCCTCATTTCACATCACTTGGAGAAGCACAAGTACCAGCAGAAAGGAGCAGCAGGAAGCTTGCCTTAGGCCTCATCACTGGAGGTAAAGGGAGCACACAGAAGCTACAGACTTAGCAAACTTAGCAAAGAGTGCTGCCCACCTAGGCTGGTGCAAAGACAGCAAGGTGGAAGGGATCTGGATGGAAAGTCTACAGAAGCTTGAGGTGGAGCACGCGGACTTGAGTCTAGAGATAGCCAGCAGATAGGAGAAGGACCTTGTGGTAAGATCAGAGGACCACACCATTGGTGGGACTCTGGATCTGTCTCTTTTGTATTGTGCCCATAGTTGTGGATGGAAATATATATTTTGGTGGTTTCTCTATCTGGTTGGTTCATTGTCTATTGATGAGTCTGCACACCTATTGTATGCACATAAGTAAAGAAGTTTGTGATTCCACACCCACACAGCACACTGTGTGAGCTCCTGGACATTACTATAAGTCTTCTGCTGCATATACCCTTTGTTGGGTCTTTTCTAACATGGTATCAGAGCCCAAGTAGGAGGCTCATAGGTGTGGGAGCCTGAAGGTAGGGACCTTGCTGAAGGACGACCCTGATTCAGAAGCTCTAGGGAATCGACTTCCACGACTGGAGGATTGTGCCCTTGCGAGAAGGAGGGTGACTCAGGTTCAGTCAGGTGCATTCAGAGTTCTGGTTTACTGAAATTGAGTTTGGTTGACTTTGCTGTGTGGTATAAACAGCAGAGATGTCGACCTCTACAGCCTCTTCAGCCCCTGCTTTCCCTTCCTCCTCCCCTAGTTTTCTCTCTTTCACTATCCCTAATTTTGGAGAGTCTAGGAACGTGGATGGGACTAATTACCCGATCTGGAAAGTGAACATCCGGAGTCATTTAGTGGCTCGGAAGATGTGGAAGCTGACCACGGGAGAGGAGTTGAAGCCGGAGGACATGGTGGACAGTAAAGGGGAGGTACTCATGGCAGTAGACAGAGAGGAGCTTGAAGCTTGGGAAGAAAGAGATGCCCATGCCCTGGCAATAATCATAGGGACTACGGTGGACTCCGTTCTTCCGCATATCCAGCTGGCCGAGACGTCAGTAGAGGCGTGGGCCACCCTGAAAGATCTGTACGAGACATACAATATCTCCTGAATTGTGCTTCTTCAGCATCAACTCTACAATCTTGATATGGAAGAAGGAGATACGGTACATAGCCATTTGACGAAGGTCAAGGTGGTGTGGGATCAGTTGGCAGCAATTAATCAGAAGATAGACTCATGCCATCTGGCCTTGATGGTACTGAGGAGACTGCCTCGGAGTTTCACGAGCTTTGTTACGGCTGTGATAGCAGGACAGAGGACCAAACCTCTGACATTTAAGGATTTGTGTCCATTACTGCTACAGGAGGAAGCTCGGGAGAAGCTCTACAATGAGGATAAAGATGACAAGGCGATGCTGGTGAAGGATTCTGCTGGCAAAGGAAAGGACAAGCCTAATGGTGGCAAGTCCAATAAAGATGACTCTGACGACGAGGGGACTTCGAAGAGAAAGCACAAGAAGAAGTGTTTCTATTGTGATACGCCCAGACATTTTGCAAAGGACTACAGAAAGAAAAAGGCGGATCTAAAAAACAAACAGGAGTCTGACTTAGATTCAGAGGGAAAGGCCAAAGCAAATGTGGTAATCGAAGAGTTGTTCCTGGTGACATCACCAAGTGTTACCGAGGTCAGATATGTTGATCCAGAAATCACAGTCAGATGCCTTTGTGAAGGATAGCATGGAGCGCTTGGTACCTTCCAGGTGTGTGGCTGTTGACACTGACACGAGGGTAAATTCCATGGAAGGCCCTAGGGTCTCATGGTCAGATGGATGCTGGAGTTCAGAAGGGGACAGTACAGGATTACACAAACGCTTGGTGGGTGCCTCAATGAGAGTTTGCTTTCGGAGCGAACATTCAGGCAGTGCAACAGTCTGGTATGTATTTGATATTCTGCATTTGAGCCTTTATAGCATGCTGTGGAGAGACTCTGCTCTTCATTTGTCTCAGGTGATAAGAGATTGGAAGGAATTGGCCTTCTTCGAAGGCAGAAGGTGAAGTATTGGTGCTTCTTCAAATCTTGGACGCAGATTGCTAGAAGGTGATGGACAAAGAGTACTAAAGCCAGAAGAGTACCTGCTTGAGAACTCAGCGAGAGTTCATGATCCAGGTTATCTGGAAATATTCATTGGTTGCAGACCTTGCCAAAGGAAGGATGGGTTGAAACAAACCCTCAGAGCATGGTGCCTGGAAGACTCCAAGTTGTTCACTCATTATGAGGGGGACGACTGGAAGATCGTGACGGTTGGATTGCTCGAGTTCAGAGGCGGGAACGTGACTAAAGGAGGTGGTACCAGGAGGTGCTATCAAAGATGGACCTGTGTACCAGGATGGTGTGCGGAAGCGGAACCGGACCTGGTGGAGTAGGAGCCACTGGATGAAAAGCTAGGAAAAGATTTCGACATTGAAAGGTTCTAGAGGACTACGACCAGGAAGTTACTGGAGCATTTTCATCGACGTGTTGGCATTGGGCCGAGATGTGTCAGTGAGAGGGGGTGTTGGAAAGGTCACCTCCCCATCTGTAAGCCCCCAAATGAGGAGAGCGTGGGGGAGGGAGACCTAGGGCAGAAGATGCAAGGCGGGGACAGCAGGCCCTAGATCTGACCTGTCAGGGTGCGATGACATCAGCAGTGTATGGCATCGGACACGTGGTTGGGAAGAGGACCTAGCAGAGGCACAGATATGGCAGGATTTATAGGCCCTGATATGCAGCAAGAAATGTGGCTGTCAGTGGGCAGAAGGCATGCCTTTTATAGGCTGGATACCTACCTTGAATGGAGGGCCAAAGGGCCCTGGAAGTTTGGGCCAAAAGCCCTGGGGAGTGTGCCCTTTTAGGGCTGGACCAGCCACAGACTGGTCGGCTAGACTGGTCGGCCAGTCTGTAATAGGCTGGTCAATTTTTTGCTAGCCCCCTTAGGGCCTATAAAAGGAGAGGCCCTGGGCCTCATTTCACATCACTTGGAGCAACACAAGTACCAACAAAAAGGAGCAGCAGGGAGCTTGCCTTAGGCCTCATAACTGGAGGTAAAGGGAGCACACAGGATCTGCAGACTTAGCAAAGAGTGCTGCCCAACTAGGCTGGTGCAAAGACAGCAAGGTGGAAGGGATCTGGATGGAAAGTCTACAGAAGCTCGAGGTGGAGCATGTGGACTCGAGTCTAGAGATAGCCAACAGATAGGAGAAGGACCTTGTGGTAAGATCAGAGGACCACACCATTGGTGGGACTCTGGATCTATCTCTTTTGTATTATGTCCATGGTTGTGGACGAAAATATATATTTTGGTGGTTTCTCTATCTGGTTGGTTCATTGTCTATTGATGAGTCTGCACACCTATTGTATGCACATAAGTAAAGAAGTTTGTGAGTCCACACCCACACCACACAATGTGTGAGCTCCTGGGCATTACTATAAGTCTTCCGCTGCGTATACCCTCTGTTGGGTCTTTTCTAACAGTGCAATCACCTACTGAAGAATTAATCAAGAGGAGTATTGCAACAAATTTTGCAGCACGCTTATTTGTTTAGGCTCAAAGAAAACTCAACTTCAATCCACTACCTCCACCTCCAAAAAAGAAACAATAGGCTCTAGCTCAAAGACAACAACAACAGCCAAGAATGCATAATCCTTTGGGTGAAAGCCAAATTCACTAGCAAGAATAGACAAGGTCCAGATAGTCATGTCAGACAATTTGAAACGATGTGGGCTGCAAGCAGATTCAGACAACTCTTAGACCTCACCCAAAAAGAGTAGTTTACAACAACTTTTAATGGTGGTAAGGCAATGATTTGGCTTATGCAATATGGTTTAGCTCATTTTGCCTCTTATGATGAATTGAAAACTGCATTTTAAAGCCATTTTTATAAAGAAAAGCCTCCAGAAGACATACTCAAGAATCTTTGAAATATGAAGCAAAAACATCTATTAGTAAAAAACTATGCAAAAATGTTCAGAAATCTGAACAGGAGGTTGACAAACAATCTGCAACCCACTAATGAGCAATTGGGAGATTATTTCTATAAGGGAGTAAACAAAGAATTACGGACAACAGTAGTTGGCAGAGATCAGCTTGGAGGAGTAAATGATTTTGACAACATGGTTGATGTGGCACAAAGAGAAGAACAAAGACTAGGCATGAAGTCAAGGTCTAAAAACAAAAGAAGAAAAGGCATTCCAACTCTGACATAGATTCTGAAATAGAGACAGAATAGAGACAGACACTGATGCAGAAGACGAGGGAAGTGATGCTACAGAAGATGATACATCAGATGATGAGAGTGAAGAGGAAGAGACCTCAAAGAAAAAGAAAAGACAAAGCAAGAACAAAGACAAATCAAAAGGCAAGATCTCTAAGTTAGAGCAAATGATTAAGGAGCAACTGGAAACTTTAAAGACACCCCCACCCCTGCCCAAAGTTACTTGTTCATTTTGTGGGAAGGAAAATCATGAGAAAGAGAGATGCTGGTATAATCCAAATTATAGGGGGAGAGTCCCTCCTCATGTGCAAAACTCAAACAATCAAGCCCCACCCATTGTCAGCTAATCAAGTTGCAGCAGAGGCAAGCAAGGACAACAAAGATTCAATAATGCACCACCAAGAAGACCCAATCAACAGAATTGGGAAAATTAACAAGGACAAAACCAGGATCAAGCATGCACATACTGTGGCATGGAAGGCCACAGACAAGGTCCTAAATGTGAGCTTTGGTGCAAGCAAAGAGGAGAAAGAGGAATCCCCATAATCAATTATAATGCAAGAGGTAACCAAAATCAGCAGCAGTAGTAGCAGCCACCACCAGGTGTTCATATGGTGTACTTGGATCCTATAAATGAGGATTACAATCAACAAAATCAAAGAAATCAAGGTAATATACATGTAGTAGCAGTGACCATATCTAAAGGTACAAAGCCCATGCCTGGCCTTGGAGATGCACCAAGAATGATAGCAAAGCCAATGAACTGGCCTAATCAAGCACAAGTGCAAAATAAAGCTCTACAGTAAATATTTGAGAGTAATGTAGCAACAGAAGCAAGAGCATCATAGTTTCAAAACAAGGGTAAGGCTCAACTCAACCAACTCCAACCATAGTCTGATAGTCTTCTGATGGAAAGCATCCGACATCAACCTACATCTAATCAACTTCAGCAAAGCAACATCCCACAACTTAACAAGGTTCCAAAATTACACACAACAGGACAAACTTCTTTCAATTGGAGATATATTCCCAAAGAAAAAAATGATCTGTTGGATGGAACCAGCTCGCACTCAGCAGAAGAGAAAAATAGTGGTGACAGGGTTAAGCTGACAAAAATCAAAGAGGAGCAAGTAGTTCCAATTGCAGACACCATAGTGAAGAATAGAAGTCAGATACAAGAAATGGCCAAACATGAACATGAAGAACCCACACTCTTCTTTAAAGAGCTTTTGGATTCCAAAGTTTAGATAACGTTGGATCAACTTCTGAATCTTGTTCTAGCATTCAAGAATCAATTATGTTATAATTTGCATTTTACTAACGTTCCTCAACCAACAGATCACCTACAGAGTGATGATGAAGAGGAAACACTGGACATTTACACATCTAGCATTGAAGATGTGGATTATCAAGTCCCACTCATAGATTTGGATTATAAAAGGCAAAGGATCCAAGAAGTATTGGTAGATGGAGGATCAGGAGTGAACATCCTCTCTAAGGATCTATTTAAGAAATTTTGTTGTACTATGAACTTGCATCAGCACCATTTCAGGTCAAAATGGCTTACAAAGAATAATACAACCTCTTGGAATACTAAGAGGATAGGAAATTACCATTATGGGACTATCCTTTATAGTCACATTTGTAGTACTCAGAATGGAGGAAAGAGATTGTGCCTATTCCATGTTATTGGGGGGAGGCCATGGTTGAGAGCTGCCAAAGTAAAACAAGACGAGGGATCAGAAAGAATAACAATCAAAAAAGGCAAAAAGAATTTTAAAATCAATCTCTCTTCCAAGAGAAGCTTTCCAAAACAAGTTCAGCCAGTTAACATGATAGCTGAATCTGAGGAAGATGAGGAGGAAATTTTTCTTAGGAGAAATCCTACTATTTTCCCCATCTTTGAAATTGATGTAAATCAAAATCATTGATTAGTATACATCCTCAAATCAACAAACACAACCACCCGACCTACATCCCACCATGGTAAAACAAAAGGCGGTTGAAAAACAGTCAGAGGTAGATTCTATTAGCTACAGTATGACAATTGACAATTGTGGCACCCTACAAGAAGAAAATCAAAAACCAGCTGCACAGGACATCCTAGAAGTTAAAACTCAATTTGAGGAGCATATGCAAAAGAGTGCCAGAGTCCAACAGGATGACTTGGAAGAGATGAATCTTGGAGACCCCGACAACCCCAAGACAGTCTTGGTAAGTACAAGTCTTCCTCCACCTTTCAAAATGGCATTAAAAGACTTACTGGACAGAGTATAAAGACATCTTTTCTTGGCATTATACTAATATGAAGGGAGTAGACCCTAAGTTCTATCAACATAGGATCAACTTAAAACAAGATGTTGTCCGAGTGATACAAGATACAAAATGAATCCCAACTATGCAAAACAAGTCAAAGAGAAAATTGATAAATTGTTGAGAGTTGGTTTTATATATCCTCTCACCCATGTTACATGGCTTTCACCTATTGTCATTATGACCAAAAAGAATGGAAAACTCATAATATGTGTGGATTACAGAAAGCTCAATGCTACCACCATTATTGACCCTTTTTCTCTACCATTTGTTGATTCCTTACTAGATGTTGTAGCAAGTCATGAAATCTATAGCTTTCTTGATGGTTTCAATGGCTACAATAAGATAAGAATGGCACCTGAAGATAAAGACAAGACAACATTTATCATTGAATGGGGAGTATTTGCTTCTAATGTCGTGACATTTGGTCTTAAGAATGCTCCTCCACCCTTTCAAAAGTACATCCAGGAGGTATTTCTTGAGTATCTTACATCTTTTATTAAAGTCTTCCTTGATGATTTTTCAATATTTGGGAAAAGAGTGGAACATCTACAACACTTGAGTTTATGTTTTGCCAAATGTAGAATGGCTGGTCTAACCTTAAACCCAGCCAAATGTGCATTTGCTGTGAGTAGGGGAAACCTCCTAGGGCACATTACCTCACAAGATGGAATGGAAATAGATCCAAAAAAAGTGTCAGTAGCCATTCAACATGCCAAAACACCCAAAAACATTAAGAAACTTTGAAGATTTATAGAAATGGCACTGCAAGTTTCTTAGATACCTTGCTGACATATATATGCTATCCTCTCACAAAACACACATGGGAAACTGAGCCATACATCTGGGGAAATGCACAGCAATATGCTTTTAATATCTTGAAGAAAATGTTGATGATAGCACCTATACTACAACCCCTTGAGGTTTTTGTTAATGCTTCTGATGCAATAATATGTGCAGTGCTTATGCAGTAAAAAACACCTAAGTGGTTCAGACCAGTTTACTATGCCAGCAGAATCTTAACAAAGCATGAAAAGAAGTATGCAGTCACTATGAGGGAAGCACTTGGAATGATCTATGCATTACCCAAATTTTGACATTATTTATTGGGCAACAAAGTGAATTTTCATGTAGATCATCAAGCTCTCATTTGCTTAGTGAATACACTGCAATTAACAGGAAGACTGGCTAGATGGATGCTACTGTTGCAGGAATTTGACTATAGCATTGTGCATAGACTTGGAAAGCAACATTCCATTCTTGATTACTTGAGCAAGTTGCTAAGCTCCAATAGGTATACCAGATGAACTTCGTGATGCAGGCATTTTCATGGTAAGAATTAAAGAATCCCATATTGGTATGATAAAATGTTGTTCTTTCTTACTGATGGTTTGATCCCTGAAACATTAACTAGGGATCAAAGAAAGAAACTTGTTTTACAGAACAGACCTTTCCCAGGAGTCATTGCCAGTGTTTTGTATAGAAGAGGAATTGACCAGGTAATCAAAAGATGTGTGCAAGATCATGAGTAGAAAGTTGTCCTAGTTGAAGCCCATGGAGGAGCAGCAGTGGGACACTTTTTTGGAGACATTATAGGTAAAAAGATTTTACAAGCTAGTTTATGGTGGCCTACAATTTTAAAATATGCTCATAATTGGGCCAAAGCATGTTTTCCATGTCAAAAAGATGATAGACCACTTGACAGTGATAGGATGCCCCATCAACCAATTCTCCCCTTGGGACCTTTTCAAAAATGGGGACTAGATTTTATTGGACCCATCAAAACTCCAGCGAAATTTTCAAGTAATCAATATATTTTGGGTGCCATTGACTATTGTAGAAAATGGGTTGAAGCTGTAGCACTCAAGACATGCAAGGCTAGAACTGTGGCACATTTCCTTTATCACAACATTGTCACCAAGTTTGGTGTTCCTATTGAAATAGTGCCAGACAAAGGGACCCACTTTCTCAACAAAACAATTAGGAAGATGACTAAAATGCACATGATGTTGCATAAAAAATCTATAGCATATACCCACAAGCCAATGGGCAGGCTGAGAGCTCCAACAAACTGATGGAAAAAGTATATAGAAGAATAGTGTAGCGGATCACCCAAAGGATTGGGATCCGCACTTGGATTCAGTACTATGGGCACTTAGAACAGCACACAAGGTTGCAATTGGTTTAACACCTTTCAGGTTGGTGTACGGTTGTGAGGCAGTAGTACCTATGGAATTTCTAGCAGGTAGCCTAAGAGTGGCAATAGATAATAGATTATCCCCAAAACATTCCATCAATTCAAGATTAGAACAACTTCTACAATTGGATGAGGATAGGCTCATAAGTTCACATACTGCTGATATTATTTAGAAAAGGAGGGCAGCATGGATCAATAGAAACATAAAGTTCAAATTGTTCAAGAAAGGAGATTTAGTGTTAATGTTTAACACAAAGTTGGGAAAAATGCCATGAAAGTCTAAGCTTAGATATGATGGCCCCTTCAAGGTGCTTGACGTTTTTGATCAAGGTACATTCAAATTTCCTGACCTTCATGGCAATGCATTTGACAAACCAGTCAATGGTTTCAGGCTAAAACCTTACATTGGACCTGACACCACTCAAGAAAAGATAAATACAATTTCTATGCAGCTTTGTACAAACCTCAATCAAGATGATATATATGTTTCAACTATTTAAATTGATGGGTTTCTGTCGATAGACTCCAACAGCAATCCACCACCGGTCTGACATACTCAAATGAAACATGTTTTTTCATCTCTAACAACATTCAAGTATGCTCTAAACCCTACAGGTCCAATCCCAAAACTGGTGAAGGTACACCAAACTTAATCGACGTTCCCATAGTAGATAGCCTAGCCCCAATGACCATCCTGATGCCAGTCCGATGAGGTAGGGTCCGTGCCATTGACTCTGACTCTGACTCCAACTCTAATCCAATGGATAGAACACCAATGACTGAGCACTCTGAGTACAATCCGACTCCAACCATTGTGTCTGACTCTGACCCTAATCCGACAAGCGTGCCTGAGTGGGTGAACAACTACTTATTCCATCTGACCCCACTCTGACTCACATTCAACTTCAACATTCGCTTTCAATTCTCTTTGCAAAAGCAAACAATGTGCCTCCGATCCGACTTCTATTTTGCCATTCGACATAGCTCCAAAGTACAGACGAGTGTTTGACAATGCCCCTACTTTACTCCAACAACAATGCAATCAGTGTTACATGCGATCGATCCTTTGTACTGATAGGACAACTCAAGGATGTACAAGGTATGAATCTGACCCTTAGCCTATTCCCTCACATGAGGCTCACACCCCCACAATAGCCATTCTTGCTGGGACCACTCCCTGATGAACTCCATCATCAAGAATACCTCCCACAGTGCCAAACGAAAGATGATAAATAGTCCCTCACACATGCCAAAAAGCATTGCCAGTTCGTTGCATGTGCTACTGACAGACTGTCCATTACAACAATAGATCAACAAAAGCTTTTACCACGAGCCTCCTCTACGTATGGCACCCAAAAGAGGCCATCGCCTCACATTTCCCAGCCCTACAGAAGAGCTAGAGCCAAACCTCCAACTCTTAAGCACTACAGTGCTCTTGATGCAGCCATGGATCCTAAGAGATCCCTCACCCCTTCTCAAAAAAGCCCATGCCAAAGCCTGGCTGTAGAGAAGATAGTACACATCCCAGATCTGGAGGAGATAGAATCGAATGATGAACCACCACTTCCACCACAAAAAAAGCAGATGCTCATAGCAAGCTTCGTCAATTTCAAAGTATCATTGGAGTTGTCCAAGCATAAAAAATGGCTCAAGAAGATCGGCTTTTGCAGTATGCTAGTTTGTCCTGGGCATCATGGAAGGCTTCCCTGCATGCTCTGACACAATACAAAAGTTTCCAGTGCAGTGGAGGTATGTTTGCCAAGAATATCATGCTTTCCCCTAATATTATAGCACAGGTTTTTCAGCTTCTTATCATAAATGAGGAGTTTGCCTATAAAAAAGATGTCGACTTTGACATGCAGAAGGTGTTCGGCCACTTGGAGACATGAAAAAACTACTTTTTCATCAATAATGTACAGGATTTGAGGAGACAATAGCGATTTGTTTGGTATCTCAAAAGGATGCAGTTGCTCATCAAAATGAATACTTGCCATGATGACAAGATGACTCAATGAAGGAGAGACTCAACAAGAGAAGCACAGAGTACTGGACCACTGCCTAAGCTCTGATACCAATGTAAACTACTCGGTGCTTTCTATCAATTTAGTCAACAGATTTTGCAGAGGCATTTGAATGAGATGATTGCGAGTTGCCAAACACATATATTTGAACTTAAGAGTTTGCAATTAAGCTGGAATTAAGACTTATACAGCTTAAACACAAAAGTGACATCATTGGAAAATGCAATATATGGGCCAAGACGCCCCCCCCCTTAATATGGGGCATACATTTGTTTTTTGCTTAAGGGTTATGTTATGTATATAATATTGATAATTCATATAATAACAAAATGTCTTTAGAAGCTTAAGAGTGACATTTGGTCTTAATGGTTTTAATGTAGATAGTAAAAAAGTAACTAAAAAAGCACTTAAAAGATAAGAAATGAAGTTGGTTGTTTTCTTGTAATAGATCAATCTTGAAGTATAATACATATATATTTTGTGAATACCCATGCATGCAAAATTGAAAGGATGCACATGGGATATACATAAACTATGAATTGAATTTGTAGATTAACCATAGGGAGTATAATCTATGTACATTTTGTGAACACCCATTGTGAGGCCCTAGCTCATTGCATTGTATGTTTGCTTCCATGTTTTGTGCTCACACTTCTTATATATTTATCATTAGAGTATTGACAGTGACCATTTTTGAAAGCCAAACATGTATGGGAAGACAATTTATTTTGGGAAAAGTCTAATGACAGAGTTGAAGACTTTCCAATGGCAAGCTACAACTTTGATACGTTGTAATTTACATGATTCAACCATTTGGATGGGGAAATAAAGGTACGAAGATCAAGAAAAAGCATTTTGGAATGTTTTATCTGCTTGGATTTACATGCCCTATTCTAAAATGTAGATTTGAGGCCTAAGATTACATATTTTGATAGAAAGTGATGATGACCAAAGTTATAGGAAATTAAAAGATGGTTAAACCTTTTACTTTTATTTTTTTTCAAATTTCACACCGTTTGGGAGATACATGCCTCTTTTCCAATGTTTCAAAAAAAAGAGAGAGAGAACTTGCTAAATCACAACAATGGCAATATTTTTTAAAAGCTGATCTATTGGGGCAAAGTTGGGGAAGGGAATGTTTGGAAGGGGGGGCGAGGTCTTAGAGATGGCCTTTTTTTTCTAGATGACTTTTTTCTTAAATGTTTTTTTAGAATCGGCTATTTGGGGCCATGGCGTCTTCATGTGGCCCAAAATTGCAATTGGGGCCTCTGGGCCATTTTTTGAGGGGAATGGCTCTTGGGGCCATGGAGAGACGTTGCCCCCAAAAAAATTGCATTTGTATGGCCATTTTGAATGGCTTTTTCTTAGGAAGAATGGCTATGTGGGACAGTGACTAATTTAATAGTGAAATTGCATAGGACCAGATGACCATTATTTTGATTGGATGTTTTTCCAAAATTTTTTGGAAGAGAAAATAATTATCTAATTGAGCATAACACACATGCGTGCGCATGCACACACACACACACGTGCACACGCATGCATTTTTTTATTTTGTTTTAATCAGAATCCCATAAAATATATTTTTATCAAAATCTTGTTAATCAACACACCCACACACACATACACATACCCATACAATGTACCCATTCAAACACCCATACACATACCCGTATAATGCAAAATTTGTTAAATGATTTCTCAATCTTGGTCAAACCTAGTTGACATGGTTTTTTTAACAATACATGTTCTTCTTGACACAAGTAATTTTTGGTATAGATGTTTGGCTAAGGGTGTGTATTAGTGTTCATTAAAGAAAAGATTACTAAACACTATGAAGGGGATGTTTAGAGGCAAGGATTAATGTAATAAGGCACAAAAAAGAGTCAAATACATACATTTCATTCATGAATAATAGAACTTAGATTCACATCTACAACTGTTTAGTACTCTCAAGCGTGTGCCTTTAAACTAGCTATACATGCAAGTAGGACTGATTCTAGCACCCTTGCTAGCCAACCTCATGGAGTTTTGTCCCAAGCCATGCCCTCTTTAAGAAAGACTGACCCTTTTTCTTTTTTTGTTTCCTCTATTTCTACAATCATTGCTATCTAGTCTCTTGTATTTTCCTAAATTATTATTGCTAGCTAAGTCTAGTAGAAGTCTTGTTTCACTTCTTAGTGTTCCATTCTCCTTCAAGACATTCAAAGCCTCAGGTTGTAATCAATGTGATTATCTATGCAACGGGAAATGCTCACGGAACCTACAAATCCTTGAAAAACACAGCAACACTCTTCGAAAATATGCACAAACTCTCAAAACTCACAAACACAAGAGACAAAACAAGTGTGCTGGGTACAATCTCCCCCCATAGGAGTGGTGCTCTCCTTCCACCTCCTATATATTATGTATATTTCTCAAAAAAAGCTTCCGAGAAAAAATCATACAAAAGCCTCTGTGCTTTCCTCCATGCACCCTTTCACAAAAAGCCCATCCACCTTCTAGAATAGTTGGCTTTTTTTCTAAAAATAAAGCTTTTTCTAACTTTAGTTTATACACAGCCAAGCCACTAATATTCCAAATTTCAAATATGTACATAAGCTTTTGTAATATCAAAAATTAGGCATAAGCCTTATTCATCCCCGCATCATTAGAGTTGTGCCTACGTGCCCAAAATATGACGAATCATGCTTGCCAGATGCCATCACTCGATCAATTACTCTTCCCTTGGATTCATACAATCAATAGTAATGAAATATTTCAAGCATAAGATAACCTTGGTATTAATCACCACAATCAATCAATCTTTCAGTATTATAGCAACGTGAAATCAATAAATCACAGATGAATGGTGTACACATGTGACACATACCATTACATGGTGCACCTGATGCTACACATGAATAAAATCGTACGGATGGTGCACACATGCTACACATACCGTCATCATGTAAGTGGTGCACACAATGCTACACACTCATACAACCGCAGTCGTATATCCAACCATGTAGGAGCACACATGCATCACTACGAAACAGCAAGCACACATGCATCAGCTGCGTGATAAAAATGCTGGATCTCACTAAACTAAATACTGAAGGATTAAATTAATGGGATAATTCCAATTCTCGTAACATCCCTCTTGCTTGAAATCTCAATTGCCCTCAATTGTGGGATAGAAAAGTAGTCAATAAATCAGGGTACTGGCGAAAATATCGCTCGAGCATCCATTTAGCATCCTCAATGGGGTGGTTCTTAAATGTAAGGATAAATAGGATACGAGTTTCCACGTCTCATTTGAGTGATTTGTTGATCAATGATCTAGTCTGGCTCTAAGAGCTAGGTGTCTTCTTGAAGCAACGGTGCATCATCTAAAATAGGTTGAACTGGTGGGTCTCTATGGAAAGGTTTCAGGAGGTGCACATGAAAAGAATTATGAATTTTCCAATCGGGTGGTAATTTGAGCCGATAGGCATTGTCATTAATGCACTCCAAAATTTTAAAGGGACCATAGGATTTAGGGGCAAACTTAACTACAGGGTGTGTCTTAATACTCTTAAGTCTGCACTTCTCAATACGTAACATGACTAGGGTCACCTTCAGCAAATACAACTTTCTTTTGACCCTTGTTTGCATGTGCAGTATACACAGCTTGAGCATGCTCGATATTCTTTTTAACAGTAGCTAAAATGCTAGAGAAATCTTCAGTAAATCGATCAGCAGCCTCTACTTGGTGCTTAAGGCAGGTCAATGGAGTAGGAATGGTCTTTCCATAGACAATTTGGAATGGAGATTCGCCTGTAGCAGAGTGCTTAGTGTTGTTGTAGGCAAATTGTAATATGTGTATAAATTCTTCCCATTTGCCTGGCTGACCAGACACGTAAGCACGTAACATGCAATGGAAAAGTCTAACTTCATACCAAGATTGTCAAAGAGTGCGGTCCAAAAGTTACTACAAAATTTACTATCCCGATCTGACACGATTACTTTTGGAAGGCCATGGTGTATAAAGATGTGCTTGATGAACAAATGAGCAACCTGAACTGCGGTCAAGGTCTTCTTAGAAGGAATAAAGTAAGCCTACTTGCTAAACTATCAATGATAGTCCAAATCATATCAAAACCTGAGCTAGTTGTAGGAAATCCAGTAATAAAGTCCATAGAAATCTGCTCCCATGGGCCATCAGGAATTGGTAAAGGCATAAGTAAACCTTGATATTTGCCCTTGTAGCTCTTGACTTTTTGACAAATAAGACATTGTGCAAGAAAATTTGCAACATCAACTTTAAGCTTAGGCCATAAAAAATCTTGAATTATAGTTTGATACATAGCAACGATGCCTCTATGTCCCATGTAGGGTGGCTGATGTACCTCTTCGAGTACCAAGCATCGAAATGGTGCAATGACACACAAGCACTTTTCATAGAATAGATAGTCATTATGAATGGAATATGAGGCCATAAGGGTGCTATTAGCTTGCTTAATCTTATGCCAAATTTCTGAAAAGTCTCGATCAATAGGATAGTCTGTCTTCATAGGCTCAAAAGGGTCTCCCTCGATGACTGAGATATTATTTATGCTAGGTCGATGGCTCAGTGCATTAGCAACTACATTGTCTTTGCCTAGTTAATATTGGATCATCGGTTTAAAGCTGTCAATAAAGGAAGCCCATTTAATGTGTCAATCTAAGATCACCGGCTAACTAAGGAGATGTCTAAGACTCTGGTGATCAGTCTTAATGAGTTACTTGGAACCCATAAGATAGTGTTTCCAAAGTTTAAGCGCATGCACCACAGCGGCTAATTCTTTATCTTATGTGGAATAGTTTAGCTCTGCTGGTTTTAATTTAGGTGACTCAAATGCAATTGGATGGTTATCTTGCATGAGCATAGCCCCAAAACCCTGTCCACTAGCATCAATAACCATGACAAAGAAGGGTCTCGTAAAGTCCGGCATGGTCAAAACTGGTGTGTGCATCATTGCACCCTTAAGTCATTGGAAAGCTAAAGTGTGTTGCTCACCCCAAGCGAAAGCACGAGTTTTACGTAGTAGTTCGGTCAATGGATGTGCCTTGTGTGCAAAATTTCTAACAAATCTAGAAACTACACAGACCTAGAAACGATCGTAATCATGGATATCTTTAGGCTATGGCCAATTTACTATCACTTCTACCTTGTTGGGATCTACTCGAATGCCTTCAGCTGAAACAATTTGTCCAAGATATTCGATTTCAGGCTGGAAAAAATAACTTTTCTCCAGGTTGGCATACAGTTGGTTCTCACATAAGAGAGAGAAATCAAGATCCAAGTGTTTCTCATGTTCCTCCCAACTCTTGCTATACATCATGATATCATCAAAGAAAACTACCACAAAGTCTTGATAGGGTAGGAAGATACGATTCATCATCTGACAAAATGTGGTAGGTGCATTGGTCAATCCAAAAGGCATAACAAGAAATTCATA
This sequence comes from Dipteris shenzhenensis, assembly GCF_047967505.1. Taxonomy (NCBI): domain Eukaryota; kingdom Viridiplantae; phylum Streptophyta; class Polypodiopsida; order Gleicheniales; family Dipteridaceae; genus Dipteris; species Dipteris shenzhenensis. Next base: position 4,762,139 of record NC_141603.1, on the reverse strand, counting down.
GTGACCAGTTTGGGTTCTAAAAGTAGTCTTGCAAATATCGGGCTCGATCACTCTCACTTGATGATATCCTGACTTAAGATCGATCTTGCTAAAGATTATGGATCCTTGCAACTTGTCGAGTAGATCATCAACTCTTAGAATGGGGTATCAATTTTTCACTGTGATTTTATTTAAGGCATGATAATCGATGCACATTTGAAAAGTTCCATTTTTCTTCTTGACAATAAGAATGAGTGCCCCAAATGGTGAGCTACTAGGTCGAATTAGGCCTCTAGCCAAAAGATCTTCTATTTGGGATTGAATCTCTTGCTGCTCAGTAGGATTATGCCTATATGGTGATTTACACGGTGGTGCACTACCTAGAATAAGGTCAATCTTATGATTCTTAGGTCTGGATTGAGGTAGGCTAGGGGGTAAGTCTCCCATAAAGCAATCATCATAGGTAGCTAGAAAAGGATCCAAAGGCTCTTGCTTAGTTTTCTTAGTCTCAGGACTAGCCTCAATCTTATTGACCATAACCAAATATGTCTTCCCATGTTTGCGCAAAGCTCTTTTAGCTTGGGTATGTGACAATATAGGCCAAGAGGGAAGATTCTTATCGCATTCTAGAGTCATAGTCTCAGTGCCTTGAGTCACAGTAATGGTGCATTCAAGATAATCAGGTTTGGCATTATGATCGATGCACCAAGTCATTCCTAGAATGAGATTTTTCTCACACAAAGGAGCAACTAAGAAATCACGGCTCTCAACTAATGGCCCTAAAGTCACCTCAAGATCCTTAACCATTTGCAAACAATTATAATTCGATCCTTGAAAAGCTGATTTGACTTTATATTTTGTTTTGATGGTTGCAAACCCTACTTTTCAACTAAATCTTGTGAAATGAAATCATGGGTGCTTCCATCATCAAATAAGACACTATGTTCTTTTTCCTGCAATGGTGCAGTCATATGTAACAAAGAAGTATGAAAATAAGATGCACTTTTACGTGAATAACACTTACATGAAGGGGTGTAGTCGGCATCTTCAGTGTCGTTGTCCTCATCCTCGCCCTCTTGCTTGAAAGATTTATCATGGGATCCATCATCAATGTAGTTGATCTGTGCGGAGTTGTTGTGCTGATTATTACCATTAGTACATACACTTTGCACCGTGCACATACTTAACTATGTCTGGAAGGTGTATTCCATCAGAGATAGGTTATCCTGAAGATCTACATCATGATGAGGATCTGGAAAACGATCACCATCGGTTAAGAAGAAGTTCAACACCGATGACACTTACTGAGGAAGAATGGTGAGAACACTATTAGCATGAGAAGCAACAACGTTGACCAAGAGATTGAAGATGCTCTACACCAAGTGATGAAAACTTAGAAGCCACCTATATCGATTGAGGACAAGGAACCCATGCATGCATCAAATTCACTAGATGCATGGAAACATCATGCACGGGACCTTAAGCAGGAACTTGAGTACATGCACAACATGTGCGACACGCATACAAAGCCAATGAAGAATGTGCAAATTGAGTGTTAAAAGAGATGACTGAAGTCACAAAGAAGCGTATGAAGGATAGAGATGATGAAAAAAGTGAAAGCAGCAAATCATCTGACACCAGTGATAGTGAGCATGGAAGAAGCAAGATGAGACATCCAAGGAAGAAGAAGCGACATGTGAAGACTTCACTACGATGACATCATGACACTACTCCTTCACATGAGTCCACCGATGAAGACAATGTGGGAAAGGCCATCTTGAAAGCACTCAAGCTTCATGATAAGAAGAACTCTAGTAAGATTAATCGCAAAACTTTTTCTTTTCCAAAATATGATGGTAAAAGAGATGGACAAGCTTTACTTGCATGGATTAGTTCTTTCAATCAATACTTTTTGGGAGAACGGTACCAAGAGATCGAGAAGGTTAAACTTGCTACGAGTCACATGACAAGCAGTTCACAATTATGGTGGAGTGTGGTTATTGAAAGCACTCATGTTCTAAAGACATGGGACGCATTCAAAGATAAAATCAAGAAGCGCTTCCTACCTACACAATTTGAAGAGGATACTTGTAGGCAATGGCAAAGATTGAGGTAGTTGGATAGTGAGAGTGTGGATGTGTACACTGAGAAATATCTTTTCACTCTCCTTCAATTGCAAACTATTGAGAAAGTGTCCCAAAAGGAGCAATGTCATACCTTTGTTGAGGGTTTATGCCCTACTATTCGTGCTGATGTACGTATGCTTCGACCATCTGGAGGGTGTAAGAGGTAAAGTTGGTAGATATGATGGTAAGTCTAATTGAAAACCTGCTGAGTCACGTATTAGTCGAAGAACCAAAGAACTTGTCACATGGTACAAATGCAAAGAGAAGGGACACTACTCTTATGAATCTCCAAAGAATCCACTTGCTACACACAAGACCGGTACCCAAGCAAAGAATGCTACCAACAACAACAGAGGCAATGGAGGGAGAACCAATGAGAAAATAATACAAAGTCTATGCTCAACAGATAACAGGATCTCGTACGCAAGAGAGAAAACAAGATAGTATGGAGAATCAAAAATTTGATTACTGTAGAGCTGATACAATAGATGGCACTGCCTCCCAACCATGCGCTCCTGTGAAAGAAGCTTCGATGGCATGTCGGAAACAGTAGAAGACGGAGGCTGGATGCTAAGGAATCAAGGTTGCTGTAGCCAATGATGAAATGGGCTTCATGGGCTTGCTCTTATATAGCCACCAGTCGTAGTCAGTTAGGCTCAATTGGGTGACTGACCCAATCTGCCCAAAACGGTCGACTGGGGGTCGGTCCCAAAATAGGCCACTGACCATACGATAGAACCGGTGTGCAAAACAGAGCAACTAACCTACGGTCTTCGTTCGGCCCACAGCCATCCGAGATCAGCTGAGGCTCCAAACGGGCCTCGCAACTCGAGAGTGGGCTACCCCAGGAAATGCTCCATCGACCCTCAGTGCGGTCAGTCAAGGGATGCCTTCCCACACTTGCATGTAGCCTAGTTGGTGGTGTGCCAACTCTATCTGAAGCCATCCAGCCATCAGGCCACACATGTCCCCCATCTGGTGTCCACAAACCAGGACCTACCGGATAACCGAGCTACTCAAATGCCTTCTCCTCATATGGGGGGCTTACAAGTAGAGTTAGCTAGTTCCTCGCATAGTTACACGAGAAAGGAGCATTGATATCTAACACCCCCCCTCAATGTCCACCTGCAAGTGAACTTACTTTTTCGGCCCAATGCCAAGTCGATAAAGATGCCTCTCGAGCAAGTCTCTTCTAAGAGCCTTCATGAAGATGTCCGCAGCATTCTCTATAGTTGGACAGTACACCAAGTCGACCTCTCCATCCATGATGAGCTCGCGTACAAAGTGATATTGAATCTCAATGTGTTTTGTGTGAGCGTGGAACACCAGGTTCTTTGCAATCGCCATGCAACTCTGATTGTCACATGATAACTGCGTAGGCTTGTTCTGCACTACACCCATGTCCCCCAAAATCCTCCTCAACCACACTGCCTCGTAAGAAGCAAAGCATGCAGATTTGTACTCGGACTCGGTAGAAGAAAGAGCAATTGTGGGTTGCTTCTTGCTGACCCATGACACAACTCCAGATCCAAGTGAGAAAAAATACCCTGTCACTAATCTCCTGCTGTCCACGTCTCCTGCCCAATCCGGGTCACAGAATCCAGCCAAGATGTTGCCCTTGGTATAGGTGATGCTATAATCAAGTGTGCCTTTGATGTATTTCAGCACCCGCATCCCTGCCCTCCAATGGTTCTCCTGGGGCTTATTGGAAAACCTGCTTAGTACACCAGTTGCAAAATTGATGTGCAGCCATGTGTTGCACAGGTAAATCAAGCTGCCCACAAGCCTTCTGTACTTCGCTTCGTCCACCAGTGGTGATGAATCCTCGTTTGAGAGCTTCGCGTCAACCTCCATAGGGGTACCAACTGACTTGCACTCAGCCATGCCAAATGCCTTCAGTATCTCTCCAGCATACTTCACCTATGAAATGAAGATCTGTTTCGGCTCCTGCCAAACTTCAATCCCCAAAAAAAAAGGCATCAGTCCGAGGTGTCATTTCAAACTCTCTTCCTAGCAAATGCTTCGTCCACGAGATCTTCTCTTCATGGTTCCCTGTTATGACAAGGTCGTCCACATAAAGGACCACGATCATACACCTACCTCCTTCTCTATAGATATACAAATTTGCATCAGATGGGCTCCTCCTGAACCCAGCAGAAAGTAGGCATCAATTTGCTGGTACCATGCTCGTGGGCCTATTTCAGCCCGTAAAGTGCCTTCTTCAGCTTGCAAACTTTACCTTTTGAACCGGGGATCTCAAAACCTGGTGGTTGTTCCATGTATACCTCCTCCTTGAGATCTCCATTCAGAAAGGCGGATTTCACATCCATCTGAAACACGAGCCAACTTCCTTGGGTAGCTAAAGCCAAAACACTGCGAATTGTGGTTAGTCGAGCTGTGGGAGCAAAAGTATCTTGATAATCAAAACCATGTACTGTCCAAATCCTTTTGCCATGAGCCGAGCCTTGTACTTATCCAACGTGCTGTCGGACTTGTACTTGGTCTTGTACACCCACTTGGTTCCGATTACCTTGCGTTTTGGTGGTCGATCCACAAGGTCCCAAGTGTTGTTCTTCATTATGGATACATACTCCGACTGCATAGCCTCCATCCACCTAACATCACCCTATGCCTCTTCAAGACACTTGGGTTCATCAGCATGGATCACTTCTGTCATCAAAGCATAGTTGACCAAGTGTTCCTGCGCCCTTCTTTGCTCCTCTAATCTCTTGGACCGGCAGTGTTCAAATGGTTCCTCCTCAATGGCTGGAGGTTCTCTACCATCCAAAAGCTGCTTTACCCACTTCGGGAATGGCCGTTGCCATTGTGGTTCTACAGGCTCTTTTTCATCTTCTTTGTCTTGAATCCTCCCAAGCACCGTTGGAGGAGTTCGGTCTGCTGTTGGTGGTGGTACTGGATGCATATCCTGGTCTTGGTTGTCTGGGAAGGAAGCATCCTCCTCCAATTAATGCGGCTTTTCTGAGAAGACCACATCGCGACTTACAATTACCTTCTTGGTAACAGGGTCATAGAGACGGTAACCCTTCACTCTTCAGTGTAGCCCAAGAAATTACACTTCCAGATCTTCGGTTCCCATTTGGTCCTGGTAGCATCAGGGACATGCACAAAATAGTCACATCCAAAAACTCTGAAATGTGCAGCTGAAGGTTTCTTACCAGAAAAGGCTTGCAGTGGAGTCATCCCGTTCACTGCCTTCGTGTAGCTACAATTGAGGATGTAAATGGCAGTGTTACATGCTTCAGCCCAAAAAGACTTTGGCAAGTCTTTCCCTTTCATCATACTCTGGCCCATTTCGCAGATGATGCACATCTTGCATTCTGCTACTCCATTTTGCTGTGATGTATGTGGCGAGGGTTTCTGCCTCTTGATCCCGTGACTTTTGTAGTAACTTTCGAATTCAGTTGATGTGAACTCTCCACCTCTGTCTGATCTTAGCTTCTTCACCTTCCTCCCCGATTCTTTCTCAACCATTAGATGCCATTCCTTGAACCTACTGAAAGCCTCGTTTTTCGTCTTCAGGAAGTATATCCATATTCTTCTACTGTAGTCGTCGATCAACGTCATGAAGTAGAAGGAACCACCCAAAGCTTTCATCTCCATCTTTCCACGGAGGTCCGTGTGAATGAGCTCTAAAGGAGCCTTTGCCCTGCTGGCCTCTTTAGGAAAGGGCTACCGATGCTGCTTGCCCATCATGCAAGCTTCACATACATTGGGTAGATCTAAAATTTTCGTTAGGTCTACAATCATTCCACTTTTATGCATCTCCTTCAAAGTACTAAGGTTTAGATGACCAAACCTCTCATGCCACAGCTTAGTGTTCTTCACATCCGCTCGAGCACTAAAAGTTGAGAGTTTGTAAATGTTGTTATGCCGTGTACCTTTACCAATTACCTTCCCTTGAAGATCCAGGATCTGTGCACCATTCTTATCGAATTGAACTTTGAGGTCCCGATCCGTTATCACAAAAACGGACAACAAGTTCCTCTTGATATCTGGCACATAAAGAACATCAGACAATTGTTTTACAACTCCATCTGACTTGAGAGCAATCGTACCTTTTCCTTTTGCTGGACATTTTGCATCATTGCTGATGGCTACCATGATGTCATTCCCTACCGGATGTAGAGAGGTATACCAATCCTTCTGACTGGTCATGTGCACGATGCACCACTATCAATGATCCAAGGTTCATCCGCAGGTACATGAACTGCCTCCATGCAAATCTCCTCAATTGCTACGAACAGCTCTATTGGTACTGCCTTGCATGCTATTGTTGGACTCTTTCTTTACTCCGTTCTTCTCATCTATAATCTTCTTTCGGCACTCATTCTGCTTGTGCCCTACCTTACTGCAATAGAAGCACTTGATCTTCTTCTTTCTCTTTTTATCATCAGAAGAAGATGGGTTACCAAAGTCCTTACCCTTACCTTTCTTTGATCTGGTCCAAAAAGTCGAATCTTCTCCAGTCCTCATCTTTTGACGCATCTCCTCCTCCAGAATCATCATGCTGAAATCCTCAAAAGTTGAGGGGCGGATTTCTATTTTTCATATTCAGTGCTGTAACAAGACCGTCATACTCTGTTGGGAGAATCCGTATGCACCTTCATGCTAGATTCTCACTGGTGATGGTGATGCCAATCGCAATCATCTGATCACGCAGATTCTTTACCTTGGTGATGAACTTCTCTATCGCTTCAGACTCATACAATTTTTTGTTCGCGAGTTGAGTCTCCAAATTCTGAATCCGCATCTGATTCGCGGTCTCGTACTTATTTTTCAAGACCATCCATGCCTCCTCTGCTGTGGTGACATGTTAAATTAATGCCATGACGAAATCATTGACACTGCAGACAATAGAACACAGCACATCTGCATTTCTTCTTGTCCACGTGAGAATCTCATCCGCAGTTGGTACTAGCTGTTGTCCTGCATTAGCTAGATCTGGTCTCGGAACCAGCCTCACGTCCACCCCAGTAGTAGTGTCCCAAAGCTCATATGCGCTTAGGATGGTCTTCATCTTGAACTTCTAGAGAGGATAGTTAGAGCCATCCAACTTTCCGCCTTCATCGAACGGTGGGATTCATAGTCTTGCGGGTTGGGCCATCTCTCACAATCTACTCGCAAACAGAAACACACTACCAAATCTTCTTGCTAGAGTCCAGGCTCTGATACCATGTAAGAAAATAATACGATGTCTGTGCTCAACAGATAATAGGATCTCGTATGCAAGAGAGAAAACAAGATAGTATGGAGAATCAAAAATTTGATTACTGTAGAACTTATACAATAGATGGCGCTGCCTCCCAACCATGCGCTCCTGTGAAAGAAGCTTCGATGGTGTGTCAGAAACAGTAGAAGACAAAGGCTAGATGCTAAGGAATTAGGATTGATGTAGCCAGTGATGAAATGGGCTTCACAGGCTTGCTCTTATATAGCCACCAGTCGTAGTCAATTAGGCTCAATTGGGTGACCGACCTAGTCCACCCAAAACAGTCGACTGGGGGTCGGTCCCGAAATAGGCCACCGACCATACGATAGAACTGGTGTGCAAAATAGAGCAACTGACCTACGGTGTCTGTTCGGCCCATAGCCATCCAGGATCATCTGAGACTCCAAATAGGCCCCGCAACCCGAGAGTGGGCTGCCCCAGGAAATGCTCTGTCTACCCTCAGTGTGGTCAATCAAGGGATGCCTTCCCGCACTTGCATGTAGCCTAGTTGGCGGTGTGCCAACTCTATCTGAAGCCGTCCAGCCATCAGGCCACACATGGCCCCCATCTGGTGTCCAAACTAGGACCTACCGGCGGATAACCGAGCTACTCAAATGCCTTCTCCTCATATGGGGGGCTTACAAGTAGAGTTATCTGGTTCCCGCATAGTTACACGAGAGTGGAGCATTGATATCTAACACAAAGAAGAAATCACTATGAAAGGAAATACACACAAACACAAGAGTTATCTCAATTCGGTTTTTAAGATTTGAAAGCAGCTATTTGTCGAATAGTATCTCTGTGGGCTCTCGAACTCACATGATTCCAATAAGTGAATCCACGTTGCAAGGTACAAAGCAAAGCTCATGTCTGAATAGCACTTGTAGACTGCCTCCCGCTCTTGTGAACACTTGCTTTTGAGATTCTCCTCTTCCAAAGTCCGTTGGGTTGCTCCCTTGTTTGCACTTTTGCCTTGAAGGATATCTTTATGACTAGGAACTTCAAACAATAGAGCAACAAAGTGACTTGATCTAGTGGATAGTCACCAATTGTTAAGGGCACTTAAGCTAGAACAGTACCGAGATGGGGGACCTCCTGGGAAGTTTTAAGAGCAATCTCCAAAGGCTTCCTCGTGCGCAGCCAATGGCACCAATGGTGCCTTCAGTGCCAGGTATGCCAAGGACTATGCCTTGGTCACCACCTTTATCATACGCTTGGAGGAGCTAAGGCACGGGTGTGCGTTCACAAGCTTTGACTTGTCTATGTACGGCCGACTTCTTTTGTTGCGATTCTTTTTCCCTTCACTGCACGTTTTCCTGCCTGTGAGCCATTCTGTGCAGTTTGCTTCTACTGCTTCAAACTTCATTGTGCTCTTGTACACGGTGTCTGCAATCTGATGCGTGCTATGGTTTCTTGTTCGAGGACGCGAGGTGCATGTGCTTCCCGTGCTATAAACGACGAAACGTTCGCTCTGATACCACTGCAATGGGAAATGCTTACGAAACTTGCAAATCCTTGAAAAACATAGCAACACTCTTTGAAAATATGCACAAACTCTCAAAACTCATAAACGAAAGAGACAGAATAAGCGTGCTGGGTACAATCTCCCCCCATAGGAATGGTGCTCTCCTTCCACCTCCTATGTATTTATGTATATTTTTCAAAAAAAAGCTTCCAAGCAAAAATCATACAAAAGCCTCTGTGCTTTCCTCCATGCACCCTTTTACAAAAAACCGATCCACCTTCTAGAATTGGCTTTTTTTCTAAAAATAAAGCTTTTTCTAACTTGAGTTTATACACTGAACCAAGCCACTAATATTGCAAAATTCAAATATGTACATAAGCTTTTGTAATATCAAAAATTAAGCATAAGCCTTATTCATCCCGCATCCCTGGAGTTGCGCCTACGTGCCCAAAATATGGTGAATCATGCTTGCTAGATGCTATCGCCCAATCAATTACTCTTCCCTTGGATTCACATGATCAATAGTAATGAAATATTTCAAGCATAAGATAACCTTGGAATTAATCACCACAATCAATCAACCTTTCAGTGTTATAGCAATGCGAAATCAATAAATCACAAATGAATGGTGAACACATGCGACACATACCATCTCATGGTGCACCTGATGCTACACATCAATAAAATCGTACGGATGGTGCACACATGCTACACATACCGTCATCGCGTAAGTGGTGCACACAATGCTACACACTCATACAATTGCAGTCGTATATCCAACCATGTAGGAGCACACATGCATCACTACAGAATAGCGAGCACACATGCATCAGCTGCGCGACAAAAATGCTGGATCTCACTAAACTAAATACTGAAGGATTAAATTAATGGGATAATTCCAATTCTCATAACAATCTAAGTGCCTCACATACAGGAAAAATGAGAGAAAACACACAACAAGCCCTTGTGTCTTGATAAACATGCCATCCAATAGTGGGATGTTTAGAGGGGGCAATGCCCATGATAGGCTTGTTGGCAAGGTGGATCTAGGAAGTTTCTATCCATTGTATAAAAAAGCCTCTTGGCCAAGCATACATTCAGGAGAAATGATGACACCATCTAACCCAAATGCACATACACATGCACATTGAGGACAAGAGGATTTTTTAAGTTATCTTTGGGTGCAAGAATAAGACGACAAGAACAAAGCAACATAGATGATGATTTTACTTTTATCTCATGGGAATTGTGCTTGCGCATTTTCCAACTAATTTAGATAAGAACCCTATCCTCTATGAGGCAACATTTCTATTGATTTCTTACAAAAGAAAAAGTAATCTTCTTAAATAAAGAAAGAAAACAATTTTTCTTTTTGGAATGCAAGAAGATCAAAGGGCAAGTACAAGGAACCTCCATTGGCCAACCAAAATATATTATCTATACAATGGCACACTATAATAAAATAGGTGTCTTATAAGGGACAATAACTCCTACAAGCTACATATAGCATTGATGCTTCTATTTCATCTGCCTCAAAAAATGGTGAATACAATATATGATTCTTCCCTTTGCCTTTGATTGCCTAAATGTTTTTGTCCATCAATGCTCAATGTCCTTGAAATCCATTCGAGATTTCTCCTACATGTTTGAAAATTTTGAATGATGTTCATCCAACAACTTGTAGGGAGAAGATAGCTAAGAATCTCTAGAATTTGTCCCTCATGCACCATGTCGCTTGCACACTATCCTTGCGTGCTCCACCACAGAGCTGCTAAGGCACACATTTTATCACATGTGCTTGTAACTAAGAGAGCACTTCTTGTTGGTAACATTCTGAAATGGAACCATGAAAGGATGTGAGAAATAAGATTGGAGCTGGAGTTAAAGCACCAAAAAAAATTAAATCATTACAATGAGCATGCACCGTGTAGCTTGCATTCTATGCTTTGTTGTTGTACTATTGATAAACTACCAAGCACCACTTAATAGGGGAATCTTGTAATGGAGCCATACGAGGGTTTGAAAAATAGCTTTACAGATTATGGTGAGAAGAAGAACAATTCGAGTGTTGGAAAGTGAATATGGTGAGAAGAAGGAGGATTCAAGAGTTACAAGTGATAATGGTGAGAAGAAGAAGGATCTAATGGTTGCAAAGGCAAGGTTTGAGGGAAGATTTGGAAGGGTTTTAGGTCATTTTTGGCACTTTTGAAAAATGTACTTTTTTTATAAGAGTGGTACCTGGCAAGATACTTTTTGGAAATGGGACCACATTAGGGTATAAATAGAATGAACTTCTTGTAAGTAGGGGGCCCCTCTAAGTGGGAGAGCTTGGGGGGTGCACTACTAAGAAACCCTATGTATCACGTGTGTCCAAAGGATATTAAAAAAACCCCTCAACTAAAATTTATCCCACAATAAGAACACTCCTCTTTACTTATGAACTAAGTGTGTATTTTCAAATTTTGAATTAAAAAACCCCTCCTGTTATTGTAATTATGTTAAATTTTTTCAAAAAGTTGGATTAAAATACCCCTCCTTTTGAATGCACGTGGTACACTAAATTTTTTTAGGTGAACGCCTCGAGTGGGAGAGGAAGGTACCCTTTTAGGGATCACTAGAGCCTAGGGAGATGTACCTTTTTAGACTCATATGAGGGTGATGGGACCCTCTATAAGCCTTATTAGTTCTTAATCCATTTGCTAATTCACTCCTTATGAGACCCTTTTTGAGTCTAAAATACCCCTAATGACCATGTCAAGTAGCTCATGGCTATCACCATCACCAAGGACACCTCAATGTGGCACCATCTCCTCAAAGTCTATTAAAGTCCCATTTCTAAACGTATAAAGCCATAGGCGATAAATAAGCACATGTAATATAAGTTTGCTCATCTCGGCATTGTCAACCCAAATGTTGTGCAATGGAAAAAACACTATTCAAATCTCTCCTCATTATAGCATGAGCTCCTTTACATGACTTTGAACTTTCATGACTCTTTTCAATATTATTTTATGAAAAAGACCTTATCAATTAGGCACAGTCACTGCATAGCCAACTTCATTGACTAAGTGCATGCATAAATACAATTGGCTATCCATAATACATGTTGGGAATGCTTTCTCAACTAAACATATAGCTCCAATGGCTTTGATCCTCATTGGACTCCATGGAAGATTTTTTAATTTCTTTTGAGTATATCCACCGGCATTCATAAGAAATGTATTAACTAATGTAGGTGGAAAGAGTTCTATACATAAATAATATTATTGAGGAGGAGTGAGTGTTAAGCAAGGAGAGAGAAGACCTAATAAAGATGATACAGGTGGATCTCAGATGTCTTCGAGTAAATGAGGATGTCATCCATATAGATGATAATAAACTTGTCCAAGAATGGCCTAAAGATGTCATTCATCACGGCCCTCATGAAGTTTGTTGGATCATTGTCCTTGTCTTGTTTCAAAAGCTGTCTTTCATGTGTCAACATCCTTGATCTCAACTTGATGAATAACATCAGTTGTGCACTTCTAATTTTGCAGCCCCTCACCTTCCTTTCACTGCATGACCTAGAGAGACTACTTAGTTGAGCTTTTGGGGTGCTTATGATTAGATAGTGTGTAAAACATGACACACCCTAAACATGAATGCTCGAGCTCATTAAATCTCCTTGCCTTTGTTGAGGACATCCTTGGCATCTTCACACCGACTCAATAAGAGCGAGTGGCATACACTTCATCAAATGGACACCTTGTGAATTTGGTTTGCATGAGAATTGAGAATGTAGACTCTTCCATTGCTCTAGGAAAGTAGGGTGGAGACCTTGTATTGGGTTCTCAACATTGTTCCGCTTGGTTGATTAGGTGGTCCTAAGAATTGGAGACGTGCGATGGTGTGTCAAGCGACGTTAGCTCTCCCAATCTCCTTGTCTTTGTTAAGTACACACACCCTCTTCGCTGTTTACGCATCTTCACAGCTACCGAGTTTTATACTGCAGCCTGCGACACCTTCACAGCTCGCTTTGTGATGGAACGTCTCTCGTTCGTACCTTTGGCATCATTTGGCACCCAATGATTTAGTGCTGTTGCACCTGGTTGCCAAAGTCGACAATTCTGGCGCATGCGCGCGAGTCGCCATCCTGATTCCTGCATTTCATCGCTTCTGCGTACTTTCTACACCAGGAGTTCAACTCAGCCTACTTACCCGCAATTGTTCGATATACGAAACGGTCATCTCAACCATACTCGGTATATTGCATAATCTGTTTCCAAAAAGAACCGGTACGCCAAGGACGGGGTTCCGGTTCCTCTAAGTGAAAATTCACATGGCTGACGCTTAGAATCGTCAGCTTTTTCAGCGTTAACGTACAGGCAAAGCCCAGCACAAGCAGATCGAACTCTGGTGAACGCGGGGTGTCGCGGAAAATGGGGAACACGGAACAATGTTGAATGGATTGGTGTGCCTTTTTGGCGGGTGTCAATCCATGTGCCTTTTCCACGATGCGTCCATTTTCTTTGTGTTTTTTGGGTCGAGCTGCATACTGCTGCAAACTTGTAGGTGAAGGCATTGCCAAGAGCCAGCTGATTGGTTGGAGGAGCAATGGCACACCAATGCTCAAATTCGCATCCTAACGGCTTGCTTCTTCCATGGTATTCCGTGCTTTCACTCAACGTATTCAAGCTTGGCGCACACTCTGGCAAAAAATATAGTGGTGGGGATCTCATCTCGTGCTGCATTGAATTTTTGCCGGGCTCCATAGGTTCCGAATGCCATTCTCTGCGTAGGCTCCATGCACACGGCGCAAATAATGCGTAGTTGGAGCGTAGTTGGAGGCTAGTTTTGGGGGATGGCAACGTGAAGGAAAATTGAAATCCGAACTCAATGATGAACGGGCAACATACAACCTTTCTCAAAGGTACCACTCCCTTTATCCATGGATTGCGCAACACCCTAGGATCCAGCCATCAATGGAAGTATCTCTGCAACCAATGAGCGGGCAACGAGTGGTAACGAAAGATTTTGCAAACTGTGCATTACACAGAAGGAAGCACTGTTCATAGAAAACCTGCAAACTATATACAATTAACCTCCAACATTTTCATTTTCACCATAAACAAGGTGAATTTCGTTCAAAAGGCCTGCCCTATTGGATGTTTAGGTTTGTGTATATAAGAGAGTGGTTGGACCAATATATGATGTTCATTCCTAAAATTTTACTTTCATTTGTTTTGTTTGTCCAAATGCGGTCAATTGTGGATCCATGTATAGTTGTTGGTTCATTGATTAGTTGGTGGAAGCTTTTTTGTTGTGGAAAAAATAACAAAGTTGTGTTGTATTAGTATTATTGTAGTCAATATTGAAGTCACCTATGATTGATGTTGGTTTTTGTTGTTCAATTTTATAAAGGAGTATTTACAATAAAGATATCAGTGTTGATTGTGGTGAGGAAGGCGACTTGTAAACATTGATGATTGTGATTTGGGAGTGGTTTTTCATTGTGAATATTGTTAGGAAGCACTCGCATTTTCTCATGGTAATGTATTCTTGGGTTTGCAAGATTATATTATTTTTGAAACATGTGGAAATACCAACTCTAGTGTTGTTTTGCAAACATGTAAATGAGATTGTTATTCCTTGTCTACTACAATGCAATTCTTGGAGGCAAATAATTGTGGCATGAAGTAGGCTTTTGTCATTAAAGTATGTTTTCATAATGTGAAGTTAGTGCAAGCCGAAGGTGTTCTTTGGATCTTTCGGTATTGTTATGGTTTTACTACATGTTTTGTGCCTTTTGTCAATTGCTTTTAAGATGTGTGGATGTTGTTTCAGCAATTTGAAAACATCGGTATTGTGAGAATTTTTTGATGCATTTGTGTAGAACAAATGCAGTACATTTTCTTTTGATGCCCGTTGTCGAAGGTATTTGTTGTTAATGTAATCGATGTTTGCTTGAGTGTGTTCCCCTATCCTTATTCGATTGAGTATACCTATGTATGCCTTGTCTGTTTGATGCATTGGCGTTGTTAGCTCGAACAACAAGATATTGACTTTCCAAAAGGATGACTTTATTGTAGAACTAGGTGAGTGTTCCATGAATATCCATGAATCTTTCGTAGGGCTAGCTTGACATAGATCACCACACAATATTCTCTCGAAAAAAAAGATCGCCACACAATATAACGTCAACTCCATCAAATGGTTGTAGAGGATTGTGTTTGATTTCTCGTAGACCCATGTTGTCTGCAACTAGTGTGCTATGTCTAATTAGGGAAACCTTGTCAAACACAACTAGTTCAAGGTCCTTGTACAATTGAGAAAGTTCTTGTAGTTTTTTGGCTGAAAGACTTATGTAATGGGATGCCATAAGCGGTAAATGAAGTACTGAATGTATTGTTGTGCCCCCAATGTTATATGATGCTTTCCCAGTGTATAGTAGGAGGAGCACTCTTGGCAGTTCTATATTCTCTGTTTGTTTATGCGATTAATGCCTCAAAAGTGCTTGGACCATGAGAATCGGGACATATGTTTTCCCTGTTCCTACATTTCCAATCGAGAAGAGATGGATTGCTTTTCTAGGGCTTTTTCTCTTCTTGAGCATTATGTCCTCTAGGATGAAACGTTGCTCATTGTTTAGGTTTCTTAAAGTGTCATAGTATTCATTGTTAGGAGTCATTTTGTATGCTATTAAGGACTTGTTTTAGATTTAAGTGGCCTTTAGTTGGTTTTGCATGTCGATCTCTATTAGATATGCTCAATGCCCCACCCTCTTGGTAACCACCAGTGGTCCAAGATGCTCAAGTTGTAAGGCCCCCATATGAGAAGAAGCCATGTGTGAGCCCGGGACACTGGATGGATCCTGACTTGCATGTCAGATGAGGTCTATCAATGAGACTGTTGATGGTAGAAAGGTGATTGTGTGGGAGCCCCTTATTCTTGTTGGGGCCTGGGGGGTCCCAAGGGGGCCAGCGGCCCCCCTAGTGGGGGTTCGAGGGCAGGAGCCCTCAAGGCGACAAAGAATATTCCATGGACAACTAGTCGGTTCCACCGACTAGGTTGACTGGTCGGCTCCACCGACTAGGTTGACTGGTCGGCTCCACCGACTAGGTCGACTAGTCAACTCTACCAACTAAGTTGATCCAACTACCGTACTCATAGCTATAAAGAGGCGACCTCCCCAATCCATTATATCAGATCAGTTCAGATCAGATCAAATCTTCTAGCTAATAGCTCTTCACCTAGTATCTGTCTAGATCGCCATCTAAGCTCCACTGTGGGAGTGCACGGGTAGACGGAGCCATCATCTGTACTACATCAGTATTGAAGGAAAAGTTTGTTCCTCTCCAGTTTGCTATGTACCCTCTATTCTTTGTTCAATTTTTTTTCCGCTGCGCCGTGTAATTTAACATGGTATCAGAGCCCAGGTGGCTCTAAGGATCAAAGAATAAAAGAGAGGCGAGGGCTTCAACAACATACGGAGTGATGGCAATAGAAAGTGGCTCGAGTTCAGCAGCTGGCAGCTGCTGCTGCACCAACAATCCAGGCGTTGAGGATTCACCCAAAAGTCTTCATTGAAGGCAAGCTAGATGGTATGAACTACACTCTATGGAAGTTTGAAATTACTGTTATTTTGGATTCATATGAGCTTCTGGAGACAATACTGGGGACTAGAGCCAGAACCACAAGGAACCCCTGACCTAGCAAATCCAGGGAGTATGATACCTCCTAATGCCGACCTTCTACGAGCTTGGAAACGCAGGAACATAGATGCTCTGTGTGCCCTGGATACAAGTACTACTAATAGTGTTTTGACCTTGATTCGGCATACATCTAAGGCAACTGTGGCCTGGAACATATTGAAGAGTCAATATGAGACGCGGAATCAAACAAGGATCCAAAACCTGGAAAATCAACTTGCAGTTGAGAAGTTTAATGAAAGAGAGACAGCGGAGGTGTTCATAACCCGAATCAAAAATCTATGTGACCAGATGGTTGGTGCTGGGATACAAAAGACTAGCGAAGAGCTAGCTCGATGGTGTCTCCGAATATGTCCACCAAGGTTTGATGGACTGGTAACAGCACTTAACACTCAGGTGAGACCCCAACCATTTTCATTTGAGGAGTTCTGTACTTTTCTTATGGAGGAGGAATTGAGGCTTAAAGCTCAAGATGGAGGCAGCAATGGGGATGTTGCTTTCTTTGCACTGCGAAAGGCAAAGGTGGTTCCTCCACCAAAGGTGAGTCCTCTACTAGTGGTGACAAAAAGAAGAAGGGCGGCAAGAAGAAGTTTCAGGGAGAATGCTTCTACTGCAAAAAGAAGGGCCATATGATTGCAGATTGCCGGGTCAAGAAAGCAGATGAAAAGAATGGTATCCTAAAGAAGACAGATAAGGGGAAAGAGACAGCTAACACGGCAAAAGTAGAGTTGGATCTATTTCTAGCCATTTAGGAAGAGTGTTCCTCAGTTCAAAAAGCTTTAACCACTAATTCATGGGTGTTGGATAGTGGTGCCTCCCGTCACATGACCTGCAAGAAGGGTCTATATTGTTCCATGCAACCTTTATAGGAACCCATCACCATGATGGTTGGTAATAACACAAAATGCCCTGTTGAGGGTATAGGTATGATTTCATTTGTTTCTATAAATGAAGATGTTAAGAAACTATCTAATGTGTTGTATGTTCCACAAATTAAGAGAAATTTGCTATCAGTTGCCTTCATAACTGACCTTGACCATGAGGTGAGGTTCAACAAGACAGGAGCAAAAATTCTGGATAGTGCAGGAAATCTTGTTAGCACATGAGTAAGGAGGAATGACCCACATGAGCTAAGTGCTCTTACAGCCACCGCTGGAGTGGGCACAAGCAGACTTTGGCATAAAAGATTCAGCCACATCAGAGTTGCAGTGCTGAAGGAGATGTAGAAGCAAGGTATGGTTGCTCACTTACCTGCAATTAAAGAACCGTGTGAAGCTTGCATGATGGGCAAGCAACCTAGAAAGGCATTCCCACAAGAAAGCAAGAATAGAGCAAATGCTCCTCTAGAGTTGGTGTATGTTGACTTGTGCGATAAGATGCCTACACAGGCCTTGGGGGGATCTTCCTATTTTTTATTGATTGTCGATGGCTATAGTAGGAAGATGTGGGTGTACTTTCTTTGCAAAAAGGCTCAAGCTTTGGGTAAATTTAAAGAATGGCTACAGCTTATTGAAAATGAAACAGGGAGAAAAGTGAAGAAAATTAGATCGGATGGTGGTGGTGAGTTTGTTTCTACAGAGTTTGGAGATTTTTGCAAGAGCAAAGGGATCAAGAGACAAATGACAACATCACATATGCCTCAGCAAAATTCCATTGTTGAATGCTGAATACGAACCACGGTGGAGATGGGGAGGTGCATGTTGAAAGGTGCTAGACTGCCAAACCACTTTTGGGTTGAGGCTGTCAATATTGCGGTTTACATCCTTAATCGCAGCTATACAAAGGCATTCAAAGGTAAAACACCACATGAGGCTTACAGGGGTAAGAAGCCATCTGTCTCCCACTTCAGAACGTTTGGGTGTGAATGGTATGCGCATGTACCAAACAAAGAGAGAAACAAGCTACAGCCAAAAAGCACCAAATGTATCTTATTAGGCTATTGTGATGAGAAGAATGCCTATAAGTTGTATGACCAAGAGGCAAAGAAGATCATAGTGAGCCGCGATGTGGTGTTTAGGGAGCAGCCACATGTAGTGGAGGCAGAGAAGAGCTCTTCCACTTTATCATCAAGCAAAGAGGTTATTCACTATGGACCTATCCCAAGAGCTATAAAGGAGGAGGAAATATCAAATAATGAAGGTATAAGTCACCAACCTGTTGTTACACCACCAAAAAAGCCATTGCCATGATGGGTAAGGCAGCTCTACGACCATGATAACCAGATGCATATGTCTATTGAGCAGCATGCAGATGGACCAAGGTAGTCTCAGAGAATCGAGGAGCAAAGGAGGGCTTCTGCTCACATAGTCAATATGGCTAAGATTATTGCAGAAGTAAAGGAGCCTGCAAGTTTGGAGGAAGCACTTGTAGACCGAGATTAGAAAAATGCTATGCAAGTAGAATATGACAGCATCATGAAGAATGAAACTTGGGAGTTGGTAGATCGACCACCCAACAGAAAGCTTATTGGCACCAAGTGGGTTTGGAAGATAAAGTACAAGGCCGATGGGACTTTGGAAAAGTACAAAGCCAGATTGGTTGTACAAGGATTTTCAAAGATTGAAGGGTTTGATTTTTAGGAATCTTTCGTTCCGACTGCCAGAATGACCACCATTCACACAGTTTTATTGGTGGCTACTCATAAAAAGTGGCCAATTTATCAAATGGATGTTAAATCAGCATTCTTGAATGGTGACCTCAAGGAGGAGGTGTACATGGCTCAGCCACGTGGGTTTGAGGCCCCCCATCCTGAGAACAAGGTATGTAAGTTGAAGAAGGCTCTGTACGGGTTGAAACAGGCCCCACGAGCATGGTACCAACAGATAGACAAATTCTTTCATAAATTAAACTTCAAAAGATGTGCCTCAGATGCTAACTTGTATGTGTACAGGAAAGTTGAAAAAACTGCTATTATTGTTCTATATGTGGATGATCTCCTTACTACATACAGGTAACTATGAAGACATGATCTAGCAGACTAGAAAGGCATTGAGCATGGAGTTTGAGATGACAGACTTAGGCTTGATGCACTACTGTTTGGGGATTGAAGTCTAGCAAGAGCCAGGCAAAATCTTCATCTCTGAGCAAAAATATGCAAGGGAGATCTTGAAGGCATTTGGTATGTCCGAGTGCAAGGAGATAGCTACACCTATGGAGGTAAATGTGAGGTTGTCTATGGAGGATGCCTCACCACCAGCAGACATCGAGAGGTACAGGAAGTTGGTTGGCAGTCTCATCTATCTGTGCAACACCAGATCAGACACATCAGTTTTGCTGTTGGCGTTTTGAGCAGGTTCTCCAATAAGCCTCGAGAGAATCATTGGAATGTAGGGATGCGGACGCTCAGGTATGTGAGGGGCACTCTTGATTATGGCATCACCTACGGTACGAGCACTTCCTTGGCTAGTCATTGTGACTCAGATTGGGCTAGAGATGTCGATTCCACGAAATTAATTTCTGGACATAATTTCTCTTTAGGTTCAGGTATCTTCTCTTGGATCAGTAAGAAACAACCAACAATGGCATTGTCTTTTACGAAGTTGAGTACAAGGTAGCATGTTTTGCTGCATGTGAAGCAGTGTGGCTGAGGAGGATCTTATGGCACATGGGAGTGCAAGAGGATGAGGCAACTG
Source organism: Dipteris shenzhenensis (assembly GCF_047967505.1). Classification (NCBI taxonomy): domain Eukaryota; kingdom Viridiplantae; phylum Streptophyta; class Polypodiopsida; order Gleicheniales; family Dipteridaceae; genus Dipteris; species Dipteris shenzhenensis. The sequence continues at coordinate 4,742,019 of NC_141603.1, read as the reverse complement.
TGCTAAGGTGCGACAATCAAAGTTGCATGGCCATTGCTAAAAATCTAGTGTTTCATGCACGCACAAAACATATAGAGATTCAATATTACTGTGCATGATTTGATTGAGGACAGGATAGTGGAATTAGTCTATTGTCCAACAGAGCAAAATGGAGCAGATATCTTCACCAAGGCACTCGGGAAGGATCAGCTTCAGGTCATCTTCAAAGACTCGGCATTAGTGGTCCAAGGTGCTCAAGTTGTAAGGCCCCCATATGAGGAGAAGCCATGTGTGAGCCTGGGACACTGGATGGATCCTGACTTGCATGTCAGATGAGGTGTATCAATGAGACTATTGATGGTAGAAAGGTGATTGTGTGGAAGCCCCCTTATTCTTGTTGGGGCCTAAGGGGTCTCAAGGGGGCCAGCAGCCCCCCTGATGGGGGTTCAAGGGTGGGAGCCCCCGAGGCGATGGTATAGGGAATATTCCCTGAATATTCCATGGACGACTAGTCGATTCCATCGACTAGGTTGATTGGTCGGCTCTACAGACTAGGTCGACTGGTCGACTCCACCGACTACATTGATCCGACTATCGCCCTTATAGCTATAAAGAGGCGACCTCCCCAATCCATTGTATCAGATCGATTCAGATCAGATCAGATCTTCCAGCTAGTAGCTCTTCACCTAGTATCTATCTAGATCGCCATCTAAGCTCTACTATGGAAGTGCACGGGTGGACGGAGCCATCATTTGTACTACATCAGTATTGAAGGAAAAGTTTGTTCCTCTCCAGTTTGCTATGTACTCTCTATTCTTTGTTCAATTTCTGTTCCATTGCACCGTGTAATTTAACAATACCAACATTGTAAGTGTCCCTATTTTTTATTAGGGATGCAATAGAGGATGATGAGGTCAGGGAGGAATTTGCTGACCTTGTTGGAAATTTTGGAATGATTTTGTAAAATTCCAGTTTGTTAGGTTCTATGATGTTTTTGTTATTATTGAACATGTAATGCCATGTAACTATGTTTTCATGGAGTGCAACCTCAACGTCATGATATGGAAGAAATAGAGTGCATAGCTCTCTGTCATTTTGCCTTGCTGTAGTTATTGAAGTAGATGATTTTTGCTTTCTTCCTTTTTGTGGATGTTGATGGTGACATTGTGTACTCACTTGCAAATGTTGCCAAGCAAATGTGGTGGAGATTGTTTTTGCGCTTCAAGTACTTTGCCATGAGATTGTCAAAGAATATGTCTGTACTTTTTGGGTTTAGTTGTTGTAGTTGCTCTCTACGTTTTAACAAGTATGTACGTTTTTCAGCGAGGTTGGTGTCAATATATTAGAATTGGCATGTGGAGGATGACAATGGTAATGACAATGCTAAGCTCATGCCAAGTAGACTGCTTGTTGGGAGCTAATATGTTGTGTATTTAGGATAGCATTTCCAACTTTGCGAATGCATTCATTTGGCTAGGCTGTGGAGGCAATGCTTTGGGCGAGGGCCTCTATGGTCTCTTTGTCTATTTTTGTTATGTAAGAAGTACAATATGCTGCTACTCCATGGGGATAAAGTATGAATTGTACATTTGTGTTTGCACCCCATAATTTGGACATAGTTGGATTGAAATTGTTAGTGTAAATATCTTTTGGGTGCCTTCTCAAGAATACTATGGGTTGCAAAATCATGGCTCGTATAGCAAGGATGTATTCTTCTTCCATGAAGGACAAATCATTTAGAAATGCTATGTAGTCTAGTGACAATATGTTATCTTGCAAAAGTAGTGGGCTAATGTTCTTCATTTTGTTGTTGTGTATGTTTTTTTCAAAATCTTGTAGTAGGGGCAAGAGAATTTGATTGGTTCTTATAGCTAGGCATGGGAAACCAAACCGACATTTTTTCTTGTGCTTCAAGCATGTTTTCCAGTGTTTGTGCATTTGTATTTCTTGTCTTTCAAGAAGGAATTGGGATATATCTTAGGAGATGTAAGCATCTACAAAATCTTCAATTTCATGGTTTAATGCAATTCCAACAGGGGCATTTTCAATCCATTAGCAAACTGTGATCGTGTTGGCTTCCTCGATTTTGGAATTCAGTGATGATGAAAAAGAAATCGAGCAATTTACATAGAATATTGTGATCCTTCTTTAACAAAGTCTTCAATGCTTGAAATCTATTAAATGTAATATTGGGCTATTGTCACTAGGACTGATCTAATCAAATTACATGCTTCTAGATTTGCATTGGAGATATTAGAGAGTTGACGGGTTTAGTTTTTGGAGAGTGGTTACATTAGGGGAATATTGGACTCAAAAAGGGCCTCTTACATTAAGCCCTTAAGAATTGAGATTAGGGGGGTGGCCAATAGGAAGCCTTCAGCATTAAAATAATGAAGGGTTTTAGAAGACTTCTAATTGGTGGGAAGACTGACAACCATTTGGTTACTTTGATATTAATGTATGTGGCAGCCACCCAATGGCTTGAAATCCTTGTTGGGATGGCCACATAATTTGGAATTAAATGCAGATGGCAGCTTCAAACCTTGGCCCTTAGATAGGTGTGTAGATCCAAGGGTATACAAGAGGCGCTTATCACGTGCCCTTGGATCTCACTCACAGATTGAATGATCGACAAGCCACACACGACACGTGCCATTAGATCTCTCTACATCCAATGGTTTATATTGTGGAGGATGGCATAAAGCACAGCCCTTGGATCTAATCGAATCCAACGGCCCAAAGGGAGGCGTGGCAAGTGGATTAGATCATCCTTGCATTGACGGTCCAAAACACATGCCGCTACCTTCAATGTTGTCTACTGTGCATATAGCCTTGCCATTTATACACCCTTGGATAAATATGAAGATCCAATGACTTAAATCAAGTGCCACTCGTGAGCCCTTGATTGACAATGATCCAATGGCCCTCGTTTAGGCATCATTAGAGAGCCATGTGATCCCTTGGATTGCCATTTTGAAATCATGTTGATGCATCCAGGTCATCCAAGGGAGTCGAATATGATAGCTTAGTTCTATCTCCCATAATCTTGTAAATTCATTTCATTTATTGGATGTTACCAATGCATTTTCCCCTTTAATTAAGGAGATTACCCATTTCCCTAACCTTCTCCTTATGAGGCCCTTTTTTAGTCCAAAATTTCCCTAATGCCAAAGTTTCTCTACGGTGGTAGACAATGTGATGAAGAAGCATGGGGTCCCTAGTTGTCTTAACATTGCAAAGAGGTTTTTCTTAAAGTGGTACTTGTAGTCAATAGAAGTTCTTAGATGGGTAAAGTCTCAAAACCCTATGTTTGATTGGAGAAGTTTTTCTATGTTTGTATCCAAGAGAGCATCTTTTTCTTGCAGAGTTACGCCCTTTGTTTGTGCTTTTTGCATACATACCCAAGACGAGGAAAGGACTTGCTAAACTAAAATTTTCATTGTTTTGAAGAAGAGTTTATCAATTTGATAGTGCAAATCGACGATCAACATTCGTAAGTTCCCAAGGTGCAATGTTTAGTATGAAGTATGTTTTGGAATGTTCTAGTTGTGCTCGTGCCCAACGAATAGTTTGGGATAAGCTAGTTCTTCACAAATTTTTTCTTTGAAAATACTTAGTGGAGAAAATCATTTTGACGGAGCAACAACAATTGTTTGATCCTCAAAGTCTACAACTTGTTGTCCACATATATTCCATGTACTAAAGTGTCCGTTATAAAATCTTCTTCTTGTGTTTCAGTGTTGTTGAAGGGATGATTGTATTCTACTTCCTCTTCTCCTTGAATGTTTCTTATGTGATTTTCCCAAAGTGGATTTATCTTTATGTTGTATTTTTAGTATAGTGGACTTTCTAGTAACTCTTTTAAAGCTACCATAGTCATAGTTGGATGCACCACACCACTCATGTAGCTATGTTTATAGGATAGCTTGCGTTTAATGGCCAATGCAATTGTGTCATTTTGATTAATGAACCTTGGAAATACGCTTTGAGCTCTGTCAACATCTACAAAAAAATTTACAACACTCCCATGTAGTCCAAATTGACCTTCATAAGAGAGTTCATGAATTTGTGCAAATGGTATTCTTATGGAGACTAATATACACCTCAATGTCATTGAGTTTGCTTGTATGTGTTTTCTTTTGTGCCATTTTTTGGTTTTTATTGCATTAGTAATGGCAGTATTCCTTTCCTTATGTCCTTGAAGCAAAGAGAACATAAGAATTTTTTTAAAGAAGGTGTTGTTGCAATATTTATTCCATTACTTTGCAAGAATATTGCCATATCTTCTTTTAGCCTCTTTATTTTCAAGGAGAACTTTAGGGAGCCACAACAAACACATGGAAAATCTAGAGTGTCCAAAATTTTCTTCATATATTGGTCTTTGAATTTGTTATGATCTCTTTTCCTCTTGCATCCAGATTGATTGTGAAGTTTTATTTTTTCTATTAGTGTTTTTTTCCACCAGACATATCCACAGGTTCTAGAAAAACTTTTCTTACTTTGTATATTTTGTTTAAAGTCAATTGCATTGTATAAGTGGTTTTGAAAGAAGACTTATGGAACAACATAGCTATATCTTTTTCTGGCAAAGGTTTTGCAATACTAGTTGTTCTAATTGACTTTCATGGTCTTTATTCCATAGTTGGTAGGCACGTTTCTCATGTATTTGTACTAATGGATTAATTGTACAAGTAGGATTTGCTTGGTCCAACAACAAAATTTCGTTTAGCAAAACATATTTTTGTTTTCTTTTGAAGCTTTGTTCCATTGTAACATAGAAAGATGAACGATGTGCCAAATATCAAATTAAATTGTTTAAGGATATCTACGATCAATGTTGGGGATGTTGCAGAATTTTGAAGCAAGTGTTGTACTTTGTCAATTGTTAGCATTGGCTCATTAGATATTGTTTAGAAAATGTTTGATGGATTTTGGAAACTCATAGAGTGAGAAACAACGTTATCAAGTAAAGTTATGTTCTTTGCCAATTATTTTTTTGAAGAAGTTGTTCTATATCCATAGTGTTATCAAATGAAATTACAACAATAACTTAATGGTTTCAAAACTATAGTGAAAGAAAATTTAGAATTGCACAAGTCAAACTCTAAGAAAATCAATTATGGTGAGTCGTGACCAAGAAATACATCAGACATTTGGCTCGAAAGCAATCACAAAACTAGAGTTGTTCATGGTGTAAGTTTTGAGTTTACTTCATGCCATCATGAGTTCTTCTTCATACATTTGAAGGAAAGGTACACCTAAGGAGAGTATGATGCCAACGTATAGATCTCTGACATGCACTCAAACTTTCTTACTATTACATTGAACAATGTCTCCAGTCAAGCTAGTAACTTGGACAATGTTTGCAAGAGCTTGGCAAGAGTAACAGAATGGCCAAAGAAGATCTCTGCTCACTCGAAATCCTCTGCTAGACTCACAAATATGCTCTATGAGATCAGCATTGACATTGGTGAAGTACAAAATTCCAAACACTTGCAATTGAAAATGAGTTAGCATACGGTTTTTCTAGTGAACATAAAGAATGAAAAATAGAGTAGGTACCTTGGTCCCATATCCTAGCCGAACTTGTCTACTACTGAAAGATGCTTTCAAGTCATCCTTCACAGGATCATTCGGAACCTCCACCAAAATGGTGAAGTCAAACACACAAATGGTATTCTTTGCCTTCAAGAATGAAACATTTTTCAAGATGTACATTACCACATCTTTCTCTTTAAATTCTTGGTGGGTAAACTAAGTCAACGTGGATTTTCTTTCATTCACAAATGAAAGCTACAAAATAAATTCATGAAAAAGTAAGCATAATGTTCACTATATCTCCAAAGAATCAAAGAATGAGAGAATAATGACTTATACTAACTGCAGCCCTGTCCTCATCTCATGGTCCATCTACAATAATAATTTGGTCCACCATCCCCTCCTTATTTGCTACTTTGATGATCATAATTGCAATTGTCCCCATTACCTTTGAGATATTTAATTTTCCAAAGTTGATCATCTTAGTAGCCCATCGAACATATGTGTAAAGGGAATGGTCTGGCAAGAGGCAGAGATTTCCTTCAAAAGATTCTCCTCTAATGACACATGTAATTGCATCAATGAGTAGAGAAAGTCTTGGAGTACCACCTTCAGATGGTCCTCTCACCACAACACTAGCTCCTTCTTTTCTATTAAACTCCCCAATTTGCAAGAAATTAACAAATTGGTGAATATAAGTGGAAGGGATAAGTAGCATCACTGTGTGAGAGCAAAACCTATCAGTGAAATCTCCTTTTATATTTTGGATTTGCTACTTTGTAAGTACCATACTTGCAAAGTAATTTTCCCTCAAAAATATATCTTTGAGGAGTACAATCTGAAAGTTGAGTTATGGGAATCAATACTAAAGAATTCCCTCCTCCTATGAAGTTCTCCTTTGATGGAATGATTGCATTGGCTATAGATGAAACAATCTGAGGTGATGGTTGGAATTGCTTAGCATGATCAGGCACATTGTGAGAATTGACTTCATAATTTTGAGTTGTTTGCTTGCTACAAATGCAAATCAAAGTCAAAGGGAGGTACTTCATTGCTTACAAAACAATTGTATAAGAAGCACTACAATGGTAAGTTTCATGAGATTAAAAGGATAGCTTTTTTTGTATTATTTATTATACTTCCAAAGTTTTGTTGGGCTATACTTTTGTGAAAGAATATTTAAATTGCCACATTGCAAATTAAAGGTGCAATACATCATAATTCAAATTTAATTTAAAAAACATTACAAATAACAATTTATTCTATTTGCTCTCGTAAAGATTTACACCAAAGCAATTCCAATACATGGGAAGAGGAAACTAATATATTTAAAGCAATAATGGCTTTTTAAAGACAATGTTGCATAGCAATAATTTAAACAAAGCAACTTAGAGATCTGCCATGGTCAATCAATCACAATAACATTGTTTGTTGCTCTCTTTGGTGTGCAATTTTTTTGTTCTTCTTGTGTTGAATGTCTAGAATTACTTTTGCGATGCACATGAGAGGTTATGGTGGATTTAAAGCTAACATACTCCGGATGTTTGCGTATTAGCTTCTTCACTAGCACACAACCAAAAAAAAACAAGTGAATCAAAACAATTTTTTGGCAACGTTGTTTAAACAATAGAAAAGAAAGGTATTACCTTGAGCATAAGCTTCTTGCACCACTTATTGGAAAGAACTTTTCAACGAGTGTCAGGGAGCTTTCTTGATTGGGGAGTTCTTTAAAAGATTCTCCTTTCAGGGTCTACTTGGAGTCCCAATGACCATTGGACTTGGATGGGGAGCTTTCTTGATTGGGGAGTTCTTTAAAAGATTCTCCTTTCAGGGTCTACTTGGAGCCCCAATGACCTTGGACTGGATGGGGATGCACTCTTTTTGACATATGAACACGTGGACACAGCGGGTGCAACTAAACAAAATATTAAGGGCAAGAGATGTTAAAATTTATTTGAAGTGCAATTTTATTGTGAAAAGCATAGTGTAAGCAAGTTGCAAATCATGTTGAGAGTTGTGGTGCCATGAGCACATAATTAGAGGCTAAGGTATGTGATAAGGAATGTATTAAAGTAGCCACCCTAGGAGGTGGACTACATGATGTGGAGATGTGGATTGCGGATATCCACAAGGAAAGATGTGGATGAGAGGATCCCACATGTGTTGACTATTCAAAGGGCACTCTCTATATAAGAGGCCTATCATGTATTGTTGAGGAGAGAGAAATGCACACTCACTCAAGATTTTGTTTATGAGTCCAAGCTAATCTATCTTGGAACCTAATTGACTTGAGGTACATGTCATGAGCACTCTCTTCATCATGTTTCCACACAGGTTCCATCCACCTTAGAGCGCTCCATAGATCCTGAGGCACACATGTTTTCTCATGGTATCAGAGCTTAGGTCTAGTCTCCTAGATTAGTTGTAGGCTTGCCTTAGGAGCACATGTTTTCTCGTAGGTTAGTTTTATTTTTAGATTGAGAGAATTCCATCCATTGAAGGAGAATTTCATTCATTGCTTTGAGATATTTCCGTCATTCCTGATGATGAGAGAGAGAGAGAGAGAGAGAGAGAGAGAGAAAGTTCATTCTTTTAAGAGATCTATTTTGTGAGATAGATCTGTGAGGAGTTGTTTTTCTTCTTCTTCTTAGAGAGATCTTTTGAGAGAGACAGGGCTTTGAGCCAAGGCTTCATCAGCTTCATCAGCTTCATCTATATCTAAAAGCAACTATAGTATTGAGGACTCATATGATCAGCCGACCAGCGCCACTCTGATGGATTACATGCACGCAAGCAACATGACCTGCAAGACTGCCACCAACGAGCTACCATAGACCACTCCAACCAGTCTTCAACAATAGCAGTGACCACAGAAATAGCTTCAACATCAGCCATCTGTCCACAATGTTTGGAAGTGAATTCAGCACAAACTTGTGGCCATCCAACCTTCGCATTTTCCTCTACAAGGAGCTAAAAAACGAGTAAGAAGAGGCTCATAAGAGAGCTCACAGTAGGAAAGCCTCAGCAGCCTAACATACTAGTGTGTGAGCGCTACTTCTCGACTACCTAGCAATGGACTCAACTCCAAAGGTGACTCTTCTACAAGCCCTCTCAGCTTTCAAGCGCTACAAGCAACCCACAGTATCACTCCAAATGGCTTAGACCCAACCTCTATGGACAGTGCCAGTGTAGTGCTCAAGCCTCTACAATGCTATTTATGACAAAGTGAGGATCCTACTCTCCTAGTCACTAAGACAACATCCTAATACAACACTAATCTAAGGAGGATGCAGCCTAAGTGCAAGCATGATGAAGAGAGTGCTCATGACATGTATCTCAAGTCAATTAGGTTCCAAGATAGATTAACTTGGACTCATAAAGAGAATCTTGAGATAGTGCAAAGTGCTTGATTGATATTACTTCAAATGAACCTCCCTTTTATAGGTGAGGGTACTTACATCCATTTGCTTGCTCACATGTGGGATATGTCCTCCATGCCATGTGGCAGCTTACCCTTTGCTCATACCTTTGCTCTACATGTGCTCATGGCACCACAACTCTCAACACCTCCCCTTGGTGCCATAACCCTTTGGCTACTGCAAGGTGGTCAGATGTGAGTTACAAATCCATCACCTCCCCTTAGTGCATACATGCTACTTAAGGTGGTCAAGTGTGGCTTTTACATGTCAATACCTCCCCTGGGTGCTTTCATAGCTACTCTCAGGTGGTCAGGTTTGATTACAAAACATAGGCAAGGTTGGCAAGGTTTTTGCTTTTCAATACATTCCATTGATGTCACCTTTTGGCTCATGGCTTGATGACGACTCCACGTAGTTGACTTGTTGGTTCTTCAATCTGCAATCTTCTTCCTTGTGTCCCAGCTTCTTGCAATGGTGACACTTTGGTTTGTTCTTCAATCTACAGTCACTTTGATAGTGACCCATCCTTCCGCAATGGTAGCATCTCACTGATGTTTTACTGAATAGTGCTTGTTCTTCATTATAGCTGTTGTGTGTTGATGTCGAAGTTGATGTCGATGCCTTCAACTCTCTTTCTTTTTCGAGAAGAGATGATACACATTCTTCAAACTTTGGATCTGGCAAATTCTTCAAAGTGGTTGTCAATGCACTATACTCTGCAGGCATGCTTTTAAGGAGAATTGCAAGTGCATCTTTCTCTCCTACTTTTGCATTTATGCCCTCTAGTTGAGTCATAATGCTTTTGATTTTGTTGACAAATTGTGCCATGGATTCATTGAAGCCCATGTGCATACCATAGAATTCAATCTTAAGATGGATTTCTTGGTTTTTGGCTTTTGCACCAAACACTGTGTTCAACTCATCCCATGCATCCTTGGCATGATCCTTAGAGTCTATATGATGAATTATGTTTGGCCCCAAGTGCAACCCAATGAGTGATAGTGCTGCTTCATCTTTTTCCTTCCAAGCATCATTTTGTGCAGTGGGTATATCTTCTTTTACAATCTTCCAAAGCTTTTGGTGCATCAGAAGATATCTCATTTGTGTAGACCATGTGTGAAATCCATCCCCGGTGAACTTCTCAACAGTTGGAGTGCGGATTGCCATTGCAAAGGTCTTACCAGTTTGATGATACTTTCAAATCTGGCAGTGTCTAATTGCATACAGAAAATCTGAGTTGACAGGTGCGTAGAGCTCGAAAAGACGATCACTTTTCCTTTTTGGAGCGTGTGCAAATTCTTCCTGGATTGCAAGTTATGGCTTGTAGGAGCTTTTTTTTGTGAAAAAGAGGGGCCTTTGATGATGTGGCACAGGGTTTCACATGCAGAATTCAAAACTGTGCTTACAAAGGGACTGTGCTTGGGTAGCACTGTAGTGACCAATTACCCCAGTTTAGTTAACCACAGTTACTTAGACTGTACCAGGGTTTAACTGACCTGAACAGTTAACTTAACCACAGTTAACATTACCACCTTATCTTGCCACGTGGCCCTTTGTAGACTAGTGGCTTATCTGCCACGTGTCTTCGTCTTTGGCTGCCACGTGTCCTAAGGTCCAACCTTAGAGAAAAAATAAAAATGAAAAGGAGAGCTTTGAGGGCAGACGACGGCGACGACGAAGTCGAAACGGCGTCGAAGGCGCAGAGGAGAGTCCGGTGCTGCTAAAGCGCTGATGGCGACTGCTGGCAACATTTAGAGACTAGGAGCTCTCTACTACAAAGTACCTCGTTGAACAAGGAGGGTTGGAGGGGAGTTCGCCCGTCGCTGCTGGAGAGGATGGCTGTAGGATTCCCTGAGCCCGTGAGCCTTGGCTGCTGTAGAGCTTGAAGTTAGCCGTGCATGGGCTGTAGCTTGTTGAAGGAGTACAGGAGCTTAGAGGCGCTTTTCGTCGATGAAGGTTCGGCTGAAGGCCTTGGAGCTGCAGATCGTCGTGACTGCAGCTTTGATGGTCCGCTTGGAGACTCAGCGCACTTGTTTACTGCTGTCGGCTATGGAGCCACTTCTATCGCAAGGATGTTAAGGCTGCTGGCTGGAGTCTGCATTGTCTTTTGACGTTGGATGGATTGCTTGAGGCTAGATGCAGGCTCTAACCTCTCAAGACTTGCAGATGGCCCTTTCTCTTTTTCTCTCAATGAACTCTCCCTATATCCAAGCTTTGAAAGCTCTCTCACTCTTCTCTCAATAATGAAAACAATCAAAATTTGTCTCTCTCACATGGATGGAAATCTCACAAATGAACAAAGAGGAACTCTCCATGAGCAGTCAACTAAAGAAATATGGACGGAATTTTTCTCTCTCTACGGACGGAAATTTGTTTTCTATCTAAAACTAAAGCTAACCTAGGAGAACTCATGAGTTCCTAAGGCATGCCTACAACTAATCTAGGAGAACTAGACCTAAGCTCTGATACCATGACAAAGTGAGGATCCTACTCTCCTAGTCACTAAGACAACATCCTAATACAACACTAATCTAAGGAGGATGCAGCCTAAGTGCAAGCATGATGAAGAGAGTGCTCATGACATGTATCTCAAGTCAATTAGGTTCCAAGATAGATTAACTTGGACTCATAAAGAGAATCTTGAGATAGTGCAAAGTGCTTGATTGATATTACTTCAAATGAACCTCCCTTTTATAGGTGAGGGTACTTACATCCATTTGCTTGCTCACATGTGGGATATGTCCTCCATGCCATGTGGCAGCTTACCCTTTGCTCATACCTTTGCTCTACATGTGCTCATGGCACCACAACTCTCAACAATTTAAGCAACCAACCTTCTGCCAATCTTCAAAGGAGATAATAGCTCCACCGATGAGCTTCTCTCATGCCAGCACCAGCAACACCTACCAGCAAGCCCGCCTTGACAAACGGCTCTTCACCTGACGGTCTAAAGCTCTAAGTCAAGTCCAAATGTTGTAGGCCTCTCACACGGCTACAACGATGCTGAATCTTCAACAGCTTCAATAGATTTTTTGTCCTCGCCATACATGGCTCCACTGAATGACTGGAGCTTACAAAAAAACCAACAGCGGGCTACAACGACAGTCGTGGACTGACTCTCGCGACTCTAGCAATGTGCTAAGCTGATGCTCCTCTAGCCCATCCATATGCGAAGCCTTCTGCACTGCCACAAAGCCTTCACGGTCTGCTCCCTACAACCTCAGAGATTCACGCCCTGCCGTCGCCTCAAAGTTCTTCCTCAGAGTGGTAAGGTTTCCCACAACTGACACGTGGCAACCCCCTTGCCTGACATGTGGCAGATAGCCTCTAACCAGGATTAGGTGAAGTTAATCCATGGTTTAGAGGCTTGGTTAGGTTCTTGCCAAGTGGCAAAGAAACTGTGGTTAAGTTAACTCACCACACTTAACCATGGTGCCATGAGCACATAATTAGAGGCTAAGTTATGTGATAAGGAATGTATTAAAGTAGCCACCCTAGGATGTGGACTACATGATGTGGAGATGTGGATTGAGGATATCCACAAGGAAAGATGTGGATGAGAGGATCCCACATGTGTTGACTATTCAAAGGGCACTCTCTATATAAGAGGCCTATCATGTATTGTTGAGGAGAGAGAAATGCACACTCACTCAAGATTCTATTTATGAGTCCAAGCTAATCTATCTTGGAACCTAATTGACTTGAGGTACATGTCATGAGCACTCTCTTTATCATGTTTCCACATAGGTTCCATCCACCTTAGAGCGCTCCATAGATCCTGAGCCACACATGTTTTCTCAAATCACTGTCAAACATAGATATGGACTAGACACATTGAATAACAGTACAACTTTGCACTTCTTTACTTACAATAATGGTTCCAATCTCAGTTTGCAGTACCAAAGAGTACTGTGCATATGCCTCTTTCAAATAACAAATAATTTTAAAAAAAATTAGGCATCTATGCAACAATAGAGATGGGCATTATGAAGGCTGGCAGATCTGAGTGATGAAGCAAATGCACAACAAATTGCACAAACCACATTTCAAGCATACATTTGTCTTCATCAAAGCCAAACAAATGTTTTTATTAGAGAAGCTGACGTTTCTATTCTGGATACAACACAGTGACATGCAAATGAAATGCATGTGAAACAAAGCCAAAGCAATCATCAAATGAAAGGTAGAATCGATGGCTAAGCATCTACCAGTGCTACTCTCAGCAAGATTTCACAAAGAACGATGCATGGGCCACAACCAAGGCCAGCAGCTAACTGCCTATCGGAGAAGGCATAGCAAACCAAGGACTGGGTAAATCAATGCCACTATCTAACTGCATATCAAAAAGGCCATTCAGCATGCAACACAGAGAAAATGCAAATAAAATGCATGCAAAACAAAGGCAAAGTATTCATCAAATGAAAGGCAAGAATCTACGACTAAGGATCTGTGAGTGTTGCTCTCAGCAAGATATCAGAATGAGGCATGGGCCAAGCAAGGCTAGGAGCAATAGACTTCTTATCGAAGAAGACATGGATGAAGTAAGGAATGGGCAAAGCAACGCCATTATCTAACTATGATTGAAAAGACCATGCAAGGTAGCGTCCACGTGTTGCTTCTAAAAAATGAGAAAATCACGGATCTGCAACTTTCCTCAGGTTGGAGTATTCAAGAAGAACTTTAGCCACACAACATACCTTTTCTCACATCAAGAAAGTTGCCTGCGTTGTCCATGCATTCTGCAATAGCATGTTTGGCTACTATGGGAGTGGCAAAACTGTCAATCACCTGTATCGGGGTGAGAAGACTTTAGCCAAGCCTACAATCACAAGAAATCATATTAATCTCAACAAACAGAGAAGATAGCAAAGCAGAAGTAAGGAAAGACACAAGTAAAATCAGGACGATTGAAAGCCATGTGTTCCCCTTTAACAGAAGCGCCACTATCTGTATCCATATATTTAATGAAACATGAAATGAAAATACAAGAAAAGAAAGCAGATACTATGTAGGTAATGACACAGCATACTAGAGAGGCAATGACACAGCCTATGCCATAAAAATTCAAAAGGGCAAGCTTTCACCTTGCAAACATTGTCGGAAGGATCTTATTGTATATAGCACGAAGATTTGTAAGCCAATCAAGCTATAAGTTTTCAGCAGAGCTTGCCTTCTATAAAACGGGCAGAAGATTGTCCAGTTGTATTTTTAAATGCAAATTGAAGTGGTAAATCTAGATAAGGTGACTCTTAGTGTAGTTTTGGAGGCATGTGTAAGCGAGGCTTTGCTACCTAAAGCCAAGTGGTTGCATTTGAAGATGAAAAAAAGTGGCATCTAGTTAGATATTCTCATGGGAAATGCTCTTGTCAGTATTTCTGGAAAATGTGGATGTTTAGACCATGCAAGGGAGGTTTTTGACAAAATGTTAAAGCAAGATGTAGTTACATGGACTGCTCTAATAGTAGCCTATGCTCAGTGTGGGCAAAGATATTAAAACATTTGAGTTTTGACAGTTTTATGGGAGCAACGTCTTCCTCATTCAAAGAACTCATTCAACATTATTTTGTTAACCTTACACGTGGTAGGCGTTTCATTGGATAAGTAAACCTAAGTATGGAAAAAGATGCAGGGAAGATCAAAGTTAAGCTTCGACAATCCAAGAACAACTCTACAGAGCTCCTTTGACATGCGAATTAGAATCCTTGTCATAAATGTTTTGTTCAACAAAATTTTTAGTGCCGCAGCTCAAAATCACTTTACAACCCGCAAAGAGAAAAACCAAACCTAATGATGAAACCTTGAATGAACAATCAGTTGCAGTGCACTATAGCCTTTCCAAAAGTGATTCAAAAAAACTTACCACCCAAATCTTGGACCAAAAAATCATCATCCTCAATTTAAGCATCAGAAAAAGAAGCCTTGAATGGTTTAGAAATACCTTGATGGGTAGGACAACACAGGGTACATTCCTCAACTTGAACTCACGTAGAAGGCTGCATGAAGTAGGTTGATCTTATAAAAATCTTCTTGGTTTTGTTGGTGCATTCTCTTTCAATGTGGATGACGACTTGAGTAAATTTGAACTCTCTCAACGAGTCAAAGGAGGCTTACCATGGCACTACTTCATAAGGAAGAGAGGTGAATGTGTTGGCCACATGCCAGAGTTTGCAATGGATGAAGTTGTCTTGGATAGTTTTCCATGGGATGTTGTGCTAGAATCAAGGAAAAGGCCATCTGATAGAACCTCAAGTTCTTGAACACAAGAGACACCCATCTTAGAGCTCTTCCTTTGAAAACACTTTTTTGACTATGGTATCCTAGCCTCCAATGTGACAGCATCCTTAGAGCTTATTTCATGCTGCAAATCCTTCTCCAAATCATAGTTTTTGGAGTCTACAAAGAATCCACTGCTGTTGTTCACACTTTAGCTACTTTGTCATGCTAGCTCCAAGATGCAAGAGTAGCAGAGCGAGCTGACAGTGGATCAAAGAGAGTAGGCACTAGTGGCACTGAAAGGACTTCGAATCTGCAATTGATGGCCGTGAGAGTCAAGGCGTTTGATGGAATCCTCAGCTACTCCATTCTGCTCCACCACCTTCAGCTCATTCATATTGATTTTGCCAATGTCGTCGAGATGATTTGACTCTGATCCAGGTCAAGGGCCTCTATGCCCACTATCTTAAGAATGCTACACAAGAGTTGTGCAACAACTAAATGCTAACGCATGACAAAAGCTACATAGAGAATCTCTGTTGGAGTTGCTATGAGCCTCCACTGGAAGGGAGGGTGCATAAGATAGAGGACATGATGCAAGAAATGAAAGGGATCAACTCTAGTTTGTGCACCCTAGCTACTTTGCTTTACAGAGAGACTGCATATTAACGGGAAGTCTCGCTCTATTTTGATCGAGGAAATGCGCCATAATCTTCACTTGCTCAACGTGAACCTTCAGTGCATCCATTGCAATGCATCAAGAATTAGGATCCGTGTCCAAATCTGCTTCACAATAGTGCGTTCACCATTAAGGGCCATTCTGGGATTGACAAACCTCAGGTATTGTTTGCTCTAAGGCAATTACAAAGGGGGCTGCCCTTTGCAAACAATCACCAAGATTTGAAGATTAATGGATAGAAAAAGAATCGACCAAGCCCTTTTCCCTCTATTGTGGTGTAACTAGCATGGAACCTAGCCTTTGAATAGACCCTTTGAATAGACGATAGGAGAATCGCTCATGCTCTCTTTTGTCGGTTGCCGCTTACTTGCTGGATGTGAGATTTCTCATTAGACCTATGATGCGCTAGCAATACAAGCAAGGAAATGTAGCAAGGAAGCCAGAAGAAAGTATAAGCAGGTAATAATTCCAAAAGACAAACCTGCGTGTGTTGAAGCATCAGAGCACATCGAAGCAAAAGTGCAGGGATGAGGAAAGGTTGGCGATGGCCATAGTGGCAAAGGAAGAGGGAAAGCAAAGGATGAAAGATGTCTATAATCTCCAGATCATCATAACCAAAGCTCCATGTATTGAAGAGGCTGCGATCAACATATCCAAGAGCTTTGAGTTAAAAGAACCATAGCAATGGGGAAGAAGGATCAAGGAGCAAGGGGAATGGTTATCGACAGATCAAGGAAGATCAAGGAGAGATAAAGGGGAGGAGGAGAAACAATTAGGGGGAGGATCGAGGGAGAATGTCTGGCTGTGGTGAGGTACCTATTCAACTTTGGATATGGTGATTGCCATTTCAGAGTTACCAATGCCAATCCATTAGTCTTGCAGAGGTGGTTATTTCTCCATGATGATGGAAGTGTTAGATATCAATGCTCCACTCTCGTGTAACTCCGCGGGAACCAGCTAACTCTACTTGTAAGCCCCCCATATGAGGAGAAGGCATTTGAGTAGATCGGTTATCCGATAGGTCCTGGTTTGGACACCAGATGGGGGCCATGTATGGCTTGATGGCTGGACGGCTTTAGATAGAGTTGGCACACTACCAACTAGGCTACATGCAAGTGCCGGAAGGCATTCCATGATAGACCGCATTGAGGGTAGACGGAGCATTTTCGGAGGCAGTCCTCTCGAGTTGTGGGGCCCATTTGGAGCCCCAGATGATCCCATATGGCTCTGGGCAAAACGGAGACCATAGGTTAGTTGCTCTATTTTCTACACCGGTTTCATCATGTGGTCGATGGCCTATTTCGAGACCAAGCCCTAGTTCGCTATTTTGGGCGACTGGGTCGGTCACCCAATTGGGTCTAACCGACTACAACTGGTGGCTACATAAGAGCAAGCCCGTGAAGCCCATTTCATCACTAGCTATAGCAACCCTGATTCCTTAGCATCCAGCCTCTGTCCTCTACTATTTCCAGCTCACCATCGAAGCTTCTTTCATAGGAGTGCACAGCTGGGAGCCAGCACCATCTATTGTATCAATTCTACAGTAATCAAATTTTTGATTCTCCATACGATCTACTTTTCTCTCTTGCATACGAGATCCTGTTATCTATTGAGCACAAATGTTGTATTATTTTCTTACATGGTATCAGAGCCTGGACTCTAGCAAGAAGATTTGGTAGTGTGTTTCTGTTTGCGAGCAGATTGTGAGAGATGGCCTAGCTCGCACGACTGCGAATCCCACCGTTCAGCGAAAGTGAAAAGTTGGATGGCACTAACTATCCACTCTGGAAGTTCAAGATGAAGACCATCCTAAGTGCATAAGAGCTTTGGGATACTACTACTGGGGTGGACATGAAGCCGGCTGCGAGACCGGATCCAGCCAATGCAGGACAACAGATAGTACCAATTGCGGATGAGATTCTCATGTGGACAAGAAGAAATGCGAATGCATTGTGTTCTATTGTTTGCAATGTAAGTGATTCCATCATGGCGTTAATTCAACATGTCACCACATCGGAGGAGGCATGGACGGTCTTGAAAAATCAGTACGAGACCACGAATCAGACAGGGATTCAAAATCTGGAGACTCAACTCGTGAACGAGAAATTGTTTGAGTCTGAAGCGACAAAGAAGTTCATCACGAGGGTGAAGAATCTGCGTGATCAGATAACTGTGATTGGCATCACCATCACTAGCGAGAATCTAGCACGAAGGTGCATACAAATTCTCCCACCAAAGTACGATGGTCTTGTTACAACACTGAATGCGTAGAATAGAATTCTGCCCCTCAACTTTGAGAATTTCAACACAATGCTTCTAGAGGAGGAGATGCATCAAAAGACGAGGACTAGAGAAGATTTGGCTTTCTATGCTAGATCAAACAAAGATAAGGGTAAGGACTCTGGTAACCCATCTTCTTCTAATGATAAAAAGAGAAAGAAGAAGATCAAGTGCTTCTATTGCAACAAGGCAGGGCACGAGCAGAATGAGTGCCAAAAGAAGATTGCAGATGAGAAGAACGGAGTAAAGAAAGAGTCTAGCAACAACATGCAGGTAGTACCAGTAGAGCTGTTCGTAGCAATTGACGAGATTTGCATGGATGCAATTCATGTACCTGTGGATGAACCTTGGATTATTGATAGTGGTGCATCGTGCCACATGACCAGTTGGAAGGATTGGTATACCTCTCTATAGCCGGTAGGGAATGACATCCTAGTAGCAGTCGGCAATGATGCAAAATGTCCAACAAAAGGAAAAGGTATGATTGCTCTCAAGTCAGATGGAGTTGTAAAACAGTTGTCCGATGTTCTTTATGTGCCAGATATCAAGAGGAACTTGTTGTCTGTTTCTGCAATCACGGATCAGGACCTCAAAGTTCACTTCGATAAGAATGGTGCACAGATTTTGGATCTTCAAGGGAAGGTCATTGGTAAAGGTACACGGTGCAACAACATCTATGAACTCTTGGCTTTCAGTGCTCGAGCAGATGTGAAGAACACTAAGCTATGGCATGAGAGGTTTGGTCATCTAAACCTTAGTTCTTTAAAGGAGATGCATAAAAGTGGAATGATTGCAGACCTACCAAAAATTATAGATCTGCCTGATGTATGTGAAGCTTGCATGATGGGCAAGTAGCATCAGCAGCCCTTTCCTAAAGAGGCCAGTAGGGCAAAGGCTCCTCTAGAGCTCGTTCACACAGACCTCTGTGGAAAGATGGAGATGGAAGCTTTGGGTGGTTCCTACTACTTCATGATGCTGATCCACGACTACAGTAGAAGGATATGGATATACTTCCTAAAGACTAAAGATGAGGCTTTTAGTAAGTTCAAGGAATGGCATGTAATGGTCGAGAAAGAATCGGGGACGAAGGTGAAGAAGTTGAGATCAATAGAGGTGGAGAGTTCACATCAATTGAATTCGAAAGTTACTGCAAAAGTCACGAGATCAAGAGGCAGAAACCCCCACCACATACATCACAGCAAAATGGAGTAATAGAACGCAAGATGCGCATCATCTACGAAATGGGCAAGAGTATGATGAAAGGGAAAGATTTGCCAAAGACTTTCTAGGCTGAAGCATGTAACACGATAGTTTACATTCTGAATCGTAGCTACACAAAGGCTGTGAATGAGATGACTCCACTATAGGCCTTTTCTGGTAAGAAACCTTCAGTTGCACATTTCAAAGTTTTTGGATGTGACTATTTTGTGCATGTCCTTGATGCTAACAGGACCAAATGGGAACCGAAGAGCCGGAAGTGTATTTTCTTGGGCTACAGTGAAGAGGCGAAGGGTTACTGTCTCTATAACCCTGTTACCAAGAAGGTAATAGTAAGTTGCGATGTGGTCTTCTCTAAACAACCGCATCAATTGGAGGAGGATGCTTCCTTCCCAGACAACCCGACTAGGATATCCATCCAGTACAACCACCAACAGTAGACTGAACTCCCCTAACGGTGCTTGGGAGGATTCAAGATAAAGAAGAGGAAGAAGAGCCTGTGGAACCACAATAGCAATGGCCATTCCCGAAGTGGGTAAAGCAGCTTTTGGATGGTAGAGAACCTCCAGCCATTGAGGAGGAACCATCTGAACACCGCCGGTGCAAGAGATTAGAGGAGCAAAGAAGGGCACAGGAACACTTGGTCAACAACGCTTTGATGACAGAGGTGATCCGTGCTGATGAACCCAAGTGTCCTAAAGAGGTACAGGGTGATGATAGGTGGATGGAGGCTATGCAGTCAAAGTATGGCTCCATAATGAAGAACAACTCTTGGGACCTTGTGGATCGACCACCAAAATGCAAGGTAATCGGAACCAAGTGGGTGTACAAGACCAAGTACAAGTCTGATGGCATGTTGGATAGGTACAAGGCTCAGCTCATGGCAAAAGGATTTGCACAGGTACATGGTTTTGATTATCAAGATGCTTTTGCTCCCACAACTCAACTAACCACAATTCACAGTGTTTTGGCTTTAGCAGCCTAGGGAAGTTGACCCGTGTTTCAGATGGATGTAAAATCCACCTTTCTAAATGGAGATCTCAAGGAGGAGGTACACGTGGAACAACCACCAGGTTTTGTGGTCCCCGATTCAGAAGGTAAAGTCTGTCAACTAAAGAAGGCACTTTATAGGCTGAAACAGGCCCCACGAGCATGGTACCAGTGGATTGATGCCTACTTTCTGCAAAATAGGTTCAAGAGGAGCCCATCTGATGCAAATTTGTATATCTTCAGAGAAGGAGGCAAGTGTATGATCGTGGTCCTTTATGTGGACAACCTTGTCATAACAGGGAACCATGAAGAGAAGATCTCGCAGACAAAGCATTTGCTAGGAAGAGAGTTTGAAATGACAGACCTCGGACTGATGCATTTCTATTTGGGGATTGAAGTTTGGCAAGAGCCAAAACAGATCTTCATCTCACAGCTGAAGTATGCTGGAGAGATACTAAAGGCATTTGGCATGGCTGAGTGCAAGATAGGTTGGCACCCCTATGGAGGTTGGCGTGAAGCTCTCAAATGAGGATTCATCACCATTGGTGGATGAAGCAAAGTGCAGAAGACTTATGGGCAGTTTGATTTACTTGTGCAACACGCGGCCGAACATCAGTTTTAGGACTGGTGTACTAAGCAGGTTTTCCAATAAGCCTCAGGAGAACCATTGGAGGGCAGGGATGCAGGTGCTGAAATACATCAAAGGCACACTTGATTATGGCATCACCTATACCAAGGGCAACATCTTGACTGGATTCTGTGACTCGGATTGGGCAAGAGACATGGATAGCAGGAGATCAGTGACATGTTACTGTTTCTCACTTGGATCTGGAGCTGTGTCATGGGTCAGTGAGAAGCAACCTACAATTGCTCTTTCTTCTACCAAGGCTAAGTACAAATCAGCATGCTTTGCTTCTTGCGAGGCAGTGTGGTTGAGGAGGATTTTAGGGGACATGGGTGCAGTGCAGAACACTTCTATGCAGTTATCATGTGACAATCAGAGTTGCATGGCGATTGCAAAGAACCCTGTGTTCCACGCTCGCACAAAACACATTGAGATTCAATATCACTTTATACGCAAGCTCATCATGGATGGAGAGGTCGACTTGGTGTACTGTCCGACTACAGAGAATGCTGCGATCATCTTCACGAAGGCTCTTGGAAGAGACTTGCTGGAGAGGCATCTTCATCAACTTAGCATTGGGCCGAAAAAGTAAGTTCACTTGCGGGTGGACATTGAGGGGGGGTGTTAGATATCAATGCTCCACTCTCGTGTAACTATGTGGGAACCAACTAACTCTACTTGTAAGCCCCCCATATGAGGAGAAGGCATTTAAGTAGCTCGATTATCCAGTAGGTCCTGGTTTGACACTAGATGGGGACCATGTGTGGCCTGATGGCTGGACGGCTTCAGATAGAGTTGGCACACTACCAGCTAGGCTACATGCAAGTGCAGGAAGGCATCCCATGACTGACCGCAGTGAGGGTAGACGGAGCATTTCTTGGGGTAGCCCACTCTCGAGTTGCGGGGCCCGTTTGGAGCCCTAGATTATCCTGGATGGCTTTAGGCAGAACGGAGACCATAGGTTAGTTGCTCTATTTTGTGCACCGGTTCTATCGTGTGGTTGGTGGCCTATTTCGAGACCGAATCAACCATTTTGGCCGGACTGGGTCGGTCACCCAATTGGGTCTAACCGACTACGATTGGTGGCTATTTAAGAGCAAGCCTGTGAAGCCCATTTCATCACTGGCTACAGCAACCCTGATTCCTTAGCATCCAGCCTCCCTCCTCTATTGTTTCCAGCTCGCCATCATCGAAGCTTCTTTCATAGGAGCGCATAGCTAGGAGGTAGCGCCATCTATTGTATCAATTCTATAGTAATCAAATTTTTTATTCTTCATACTATTTGCTTTTCTCTCTTGCGTACGAGATCCTGTTATCTGTTGAGCACAGATGTTGTATTGTTTTCTTACAGGAAGGGGCGGTGTCTAGTGGAACATGACACGTGGCTCAAGGAGAGGTCAGATTTTTATTTCATCCCATAATGCTGCCTGCCTAATAATATCCTTAAATGCTCACAAAAAGGACATTTGACTAGGTTCAAGGATATGCCAATCAATTTATATTTTTGACTTTCTGAGTCAATGGCATTACACACACACACACACACACACACACACACACACACACACACACACACACACACACACACACACACACATACACATACACATACATACACATGCACATGCACATACACACTCATATACATACACATACTCATATACATATGCATATACATATACCTATACATATACATATACATATACATATACATATACATATACATATATATATATATATATATATATATATATATATATACATACATACATACATATATATACATATACATATATATCTATATATACATACATATATATACATATACATACACACACACACACACACATACACACACACACACACACACACACATATATATCTTGGAGGTGTAGACACAAAATCATTGAGTAAAATAGCCATACTATTTATCAAGCAATCCTGAAATGTTCCACCATAAACTTTTAAAAGGTGGAAGGTACATTCCTTAACCTAAATTGCATGATACAACATGCATAAGCATGTTCTTGGGTACTGAAAGCAATTTTTTTTTAATTTCCTTTAATGATGGAGATTTGATTTTATCCACTATATCCAACCATAAATAAGTAAAACTCATGGTCTACCATTTTTAATTAGCATGCTATGAGTAGAGGGTAAGGGAATAAATTGGCTTAATTTGTGTATTGAGAATTTGGAAGTCCATAGCTCTTTAACCTTATTTGGCACTATAACAATGGGAGACAACTAGAAACTTTCATTAGCAACATAAATGAATGTTGCTTGAGTTAGTTGATCCCATTATTCCTTTAGATTTCTAGCATCCGATGGAGTCTTTGTGGATTACTGGATATTTTCACTTAGTACCCCATTCATGCAACACTTTGGATGTCTTGAGCACTGGTCTCTAGGATCACTAGTATTATTGGTAGGTAATCTCTTTCGTAGGAATTTTGATGTTGTAAGTTGCACTTTATACATTAGAGGTGATTTGTATAAGAGAGTCAAAAATGGGCCTATCCCACATGTAAAGTATGATAGGGTTCCTAAGCAAGGCTAAGAATATACAAATCTTAGGGCTCCTAAGTAGGGTTAAGTATATAATCTTGTAAGACATATATTTTTGAAATAGAGAAGCGAACAGTTTTATAGCATCCTAGACTTGTTGTGGCTACTCTCCTTTCCTCTTCCACACTCTCATTCACTTCTCTCAATATGGTATCAGAGCAATGGTGTACTCATGGGAGTTTTTAGCTCATAGCACCTCCTATTTGTGTCCATCCATAATTGTTTTTATAGATCCTTTTTTTATATAAAAATGTCACAACAACTCCTTAAACAGAGATTTGGAGATCAAGCTATGAGAGGGTGAATTTGTGTTAGTTTTTCTAGGACTTCTATGTGAGCTAGCTCAGTCTAGTAGAAGCCCAGCTCACTCTGCTCATCCTTGCCTTGTTAGACTCTAGTCTTCCTCACATTTTTTTTTGTTTCATGTGAAGTTTCTCATGTTGATAGGAAAAAAAGTCCTTCTTCTATATTTAGAAAATTGAGGAGTCTTTATTTAAAGGTTTTACAACCTCTAGAAAGAAAATATTTTCTCCACAATAAGAGACATCATCAAGGTCATAGATATCTTCATTAGTAAGAAAAAAATTCTATTATGAGTTTTAAATAGGCACAAAAAGAAAGATATGTAGTGTATTCTCATTGGCAATAAGTTGTTTTCTAAGATCATATACATCTCACTCTAGCATATCACTTTAGCTCTCAGTTATTTGCTTCTTTTATTCCATGCTATCCAATTCAATAGTAGCACAAAATTGTTGATTTTGTGGGTTCTCAAGGCCTCTCCCCTCATTTTTTACTATTCCAAAGACAAATGCTTCTCCTTGTCATATGTGGTCTCTTTTGAATAAACTATAGTCTAGCATTGCTTTAGATTGATGTCATTCAAGGACTTCAAAATCTCAAAGGAGACTTGAAAAATAATAAGAAGCAAAGGAAAAATCCCTAGTATTGAAGAAGCAATGAGTTGAGAAGCCCAAAGTAGAAGCCTAGAGTAGCTTAGAAGAGCTTCACAAGATGGCCGCAAAGCCGAATGAGGAGATGAACCAAACATTGATATGTGTTAGGAGTGAATGGTAATGACATATTGATTATTTTACATTTTTTGTCTAAGATCATTGGTAGCATGGTTATGTCTCTTATCTATAGTGGTAGGGGTGAGTTTGACTCTTCATATGACTTGTTTGTATTTTTGTGAAATACAAGCTGTAATAAGCCCTTTCCATGCTTGTGCGATTTGCCATGTCATTCCCATGCAAGCATTGCCACATTACTTGCCATGTAAGATTATGATACCTGATATGATGCCACTTAGTAGCCTAAGGTTCTTAACCAAAGCCATAGAGGCAACTCTAGAGTTGTCAAAACCTAAGAAAGAGTTACTTGTACACATAGAATTCTCCAAACCAAAGGATCATAACCATAGCTCCATAGTGAACTAGAGTGGGCTAGTTAAGCTCTAGCTCAACTAGAAATCTATCCAAACCAAGGTTAATAGCAACATATGTATAATCAAGTGACCTGTGGTAATGTCAAGTTAATTTCTAGGACATTTTTTTGTGTTTCTTATTTTCTAAACTTCAAAAAGACAAGGCCCAATGAGATCTTTAAAGTATTTAAAATTGGCAATGTTCAAATGAGCCAAACTTTTTGTGGTCTTATTAATTTAAAGCTTTTTAATCAAATCAAATAGAAAATCCCCATCAAGTGGATAGGTTAGTAGACCCCATTAAGTAGTTTTCCATGAAGTGTAATTCATTACCCACTAGACCACAATCCATTTAATAGGACGTTAAAACAAGATGACATAGTTTTTTTAGATCACAATGGTAATTTGGATGACAAGAATGTCAACACATGAGGTTCAAAATGAAAAATAACCTTGGTGCTAAGAGACTTTGGGGATGTCTTGAATTGATGTTGATGATCAAGATGAGTGGGATGAAAGAGCTAGTGAGGCCTTTTATGAGATCAAAGTAAATATAAAATTTTGACATTATATCCATCATATGGGATAAGACAAGTCTAGTTGAAACTTGGAATATGCTTGCCAAAATATTTGCTGCTAAAAATTATGTCGTGTTCTTTTGCTTAAGAGCAAAGTAAACATTATAAAAATAGAAAATTGAACACCATATCTACTAATATAAAAGGATCTAGAGGACCTATTAGAAGTAGTTAATCAAGTTTGACAATGTGAGACTTTTACAAGGCCCTTAAATGGTTAGGCTAAGAATAAGTATAATTGGTAACTACTGTGGTTACTAGGGAGAAGCCTCAAACATTTGAAATAATGACTTGCATGCTATGCAATAGTAGATCTAAAGTAGTGGAACCAAAATGATAGCAAAAGCCCTGAATGAGATTTTGCACTACAAGTTATGGTTTTTAGAAAGAAAAGGAAAACTTAATGCCCATAGAGGTAGTGGACATATGCTATAGGCTATAATCAACCACATGAACGTCTAAAAGAGGATCAATTGACAATAGAAAACTCCTTTCAAAACCTTTTGTTGAGAAAAGCAAACAAAGCATGACCAAGAATACATGGAAAACTAAAGGCATAGGTAATACCAAAAAGAATTAGTTTAATAGCAATTTTAGTGATTTAAACATCATTATTGAGGATAGTTAGAATCAAAATGCCACAAAAATTAAGGAGATGATCACAAACTTATACCCAACATGATGATCAAAATCATTCCAGTCCACATGGACTTTTTATTCAAGGAAACCTTGAATCTAACTATTATGATCAAATCCAGAATGGTCAATAGATTTTAAACACTACTACACATGGGACACACCCATGAGGAATTATTTTTCACTCTAGAAAAGAATCCAAATTTTAAGGGACGTGAGCTCATAGCCAATGCTGATCCATGGAAAGTACAAGCAATAGATTTAGTATTGATTCAAAGTAATTTAGGTCAAAAGAGGTCGTTAAAGATGTTCTACATGTGCTAGACTTGAATCATATTTTTCTATGAATGTGTCAGATGAAGACTATGATGTGCTATTTAACAAGAAAGGACCCTTCATTAGTGAATACAATGCTTTTATGCTATTTAACAGAAGAGGAGCCTTCATTAGTGAAGACAATGTTGAACATATATTGGTTTCTAATGCTATCAAGCTTGGATGATTACTTGTCTTAACTACAAGATTGTAATCACCTCAAACAAATAATCTAGGAGAAAACAATGCAAATGAAGTAAGTTTTCTTTGTTGGCACGAAAGATATGGACACTTAAACTATAAAAGTCTCATTTTGATGAAGTAGATTAATGTAGTCGAAGAATTACCACCAATGTAGAATCCCAAATCGAATATATAAAATATGTTGCATGTAAAAGAAACATTGGAATCATTTTCTCAATTTAAATCATGGACCACAAATGTCATTCAATTAGTGCATTTTGTTAGTTGGGGAAAGGCACAAAATTAATCACTTGGTGGAAATGGTACTTTATCAATTTTGTTATCAGCCTAGATCTATTTTTTGAAGAAAAACCAGATGCCTTTGATATTTCAAGATTGAATGGGAAAAAACCCTAATAAATACATCAAGATTTGAGATGTGCTAATGGTGGTGAGTATAAATCTCTCAATGCTTTCTACACATGTCAATGGATTAGAAGAGAATCTTCATGTAGACACACTACTTGATTGAATGGTGTTGTAAAAGGCAAAAAGAATGCAAAAATAAAGTTGCTAGATGTAGGATGGATGAGAAAAACTTATTACTATTGGGTAGCAGCTTGTAACACATTTACCACTAAAACATCCATTTATCTCATGAACAATTTACCACTAACACATCCATTTATCTCATGAAAAAAAGGCTGATTGCCATACTTCAAAACAAGGCTGATTGCCATACTTCAAAACATGACATTTATCATCTTAGGATTTTTTCTACAGCATAGTCATGGTAGCCTTAGAATAATTTAGATTGAAAACCTCTTCAAATATCTCTCTTCTAGAAGAACAAGAAGAAGAGAGAAATCTCTTGGATTTATTTCACTTTCAAATCTCTCAAGAAGGAATCAAATTAGACTCCTCTCTCTCTCTCTCTCTCTCTCTCTCTCTCTCTCTCTCTCTCACACACACACACAAACAGAAGTCTCTCAAAGGAATGAGCAAAAATCTATGGACGAAAATTCCTTTCATGAAGAATAGAAGAACCATTCACCCTCATGGAAGAATGAACAAAAATATTTTTAGGAAAATGGATGGAAATTTCTCACAATACAATGAACAAGAATCTTCCCTCAAAGGAAGAAAATTGACTTGAAAAACACTCAAGAGAACCTCTCAATCTTTTAGGGTACTTGTTGGTGCCCTTTGGTCATACATAAAAAGCATTGCGTATTTGAAGGCAAGCATTCCAAACTTGCATTCCACACAAGCACTACAACCAAGGCACGCAATGGCTCAGCGAAAGGCAATAGAGCTCTAATACCATGAGCAAATATGGAAAGAGGAGAGGAGAAGAGTGGAGATGAGGAGAGAGGGCACAACTAGAGAGCACACCACAAATGACTATTGTACACTAAATTAGTTTGAAAATACAAACCCCTCTAGGGTTAGGGCTAGTGTTTCCAACCCTTGTGCCTTTTTAGCACTCGATGTGTTAGTGCTATGCACATATGATAACACATGATGTTGAGATGGTTCCTCAACAAAAGGTGCTACTATTTTGGGACTAAAGAGAGCACACACAAATGACTAATTGTACCTTAAATTAGTTTGAAAATAATGAATATATACAAACCCCTCTAAGGTTAGGGTTAGGGTTTCCAACCCTTGTGCCTTTTTTTGGGACTAAAGAGAGCACACCACAAATGACTAATTGTACACTAAATTAGTTCAAAAATAATGAATATATACAAACCCCTCTAGGGTTAGGGTTAGGGTTTCCAACCCTTCTGCCTTTTTAGCACTCTATGTGTTAGTGCGCATATGATAACACATGATGTTGAGATGGTTCCTCAACAAAATGTGCCACTATTTTGGGACTTGGTTTTTAAATAGGACCACAAACACATAGGCATAGCTTGCAGACATAACTTATTGTCTTTCTTGTGCTGAGATAAATGAAGTTCCGAAATTCATTGACCTAAATAGGTTTTTAAATAGGACCCTGTACAAACACATAGGCATAGCAACTTATTGTCTTTCTTGAGCTGAGATAAATGAAGTTCCAAAATTCATCAACCTAAATAGTCCTTTGGTTAAGTTTCAATGTGGCATATGTGTGGGCACGGTCTAGTGTCAATTGTGATCCTGTCCAACCCTTCTATTACAAGTGCACCTTCCCACCAAACATCCTTTTATTGAAAGGTCATGTGGTACTTCATGATGGTTTGCATGTAGAAGTGGATCTTATGCAAATGAGGTATTGAAATTACACTACTCCTTCATGGACTATTACACCCACAACATTGTGGCTACATGCAACCTACTAATGGATCGTCAGCACTCTAGGAATTTCAACATAAACAGCTCTAGTTTCATCACGACATTTGATGCAAATGCTTTGTTACATTACCTACCCCAACTTGAGATATAGTGTATACCTATGACTTTGCTACTACTATAGTTGTTTGGCTAAAGTTATGCAAGATTGTACATACTCTTGGATTGCAATAAAAAAGCTAGCATTCACCACTAAGTTGCCTCAGAGTGTACCCAATCTTTAAGTTTAATAAGATGTTTTACAATACAAAATGACCTCCCTCATTTATGTGAAAGCACGACTTGACCACTGATGCTCGCAGGGGTGTCAAGGCAATAAGTTGTCCCAGCAGTGTTGAATGGAGCCTAGACTAGCATTTATAAACCAGCTAGGTGCTCCATTTCTATTCAAGTGACCACTAGCCGTACGTGTCCCATACTAGATAGAGGAGGTACTCACATGATTGCACTTTGACGAAGGTGCACAATAATTGTACATTCACCACGTTTGCAACTGCACATTCACAAATGGACACACAAGTTGACCTTGCTGTGCATAACCTCAGGTGGGATGATGAATTCATGGAGAACAATCCAATAATCATAGATGTACTTAATTGCATAATCTGAGAGCTAGACAAAACATGACATCTTGCATCTCCTTCTAAACTCCTCAAGCTCAAGGGGTTTGGTCTAGAACTACTTGGCGCACTTTTTTGAGACATTTGGTGCAACATTCACTTTCCTATTTTACAACAATGTTAGCCTAATGAAAACAATCAAACTTATCATATGTGGTGAGGGTGGCAACCATGCAAACTACTAAATGATTGGTCTTCGTGGACCATAGTCACTCCATTATGTCCACTTCCAAGGAAGAGGACTTACACCAGCTGGATTGAGAGCATCATGTGCAACTGACTAAACTACTACGTGCGCAACCCAATTTATATGCCAACAAGCTAGATTTGCTTGACAATGAGAAACATAGCGATGGATGATAGTCCATCCAAAGCATTCACAACAAGATTTATAGGATGAAGGCAACTGCCACCATGAGTCAACTCCATTAAATGAGAGTAGCCCACCTGGAACTTTTGGCAATCCAGATCACCTAGATAGAGACCCAGTCATTTCACCACAACCAGCGACCTACGAGATACAAAAAATAGAAAGGGGTTGCAAACTCTCCTGAAAACTCCTTTTAAAAAAAAAGTGGATGACACCCCAAGATTCCCATGTGCATGTTGTGGCACTTCGACATTCTAGTCCAAATTGAATAGGCTACCTTTGCTCACTATTGTTTTTGGAACAGGAGGACATCAACTTATGGACACAACATTGAATGCGCAATGCATTTTCTAGAACTGCTTAAAGTAAGTGAGTAGATAGAAGTCGATAAAATTCTATTCCACAAACATGGTCCTACTGGGGAAAAACTAGGTACACATCCACACTAAATAGAGTGGAAGAGAGACTAGTGGCAATGACAATACCCTTCAGATAAACTCAAGAACTAACATACGAAAGCCAATATGGTTTACATGGAAGTGTCATCAATATTTGTATTCATAGACATCAATAAATCACAACATGTCTTGCCATGATTCTTATCTAAAAACACAATAGTGTTGGTAGCAATCAAGCAAAGGCTGCAATATATGCATAACTACATAAGTGGCTTGTTTTTCCAATTACAACAATGTGTATGATGCATGACCTACTTCAGACACCACTTTATAATCAAAACAATGAGCTACTTTAGACACCACTTTAACAAAGGTTGCAATATACACATACATGAGTGGCTTGGTTTGTGCAATTACAACAATGTGTGTGCTGCATGAGGTACTTTAGACACCACTTTATAATAAAAAAAATGTACACATTAATCCCCTTGGGGTGGAGCACATATCAAACCTATAGTTGAACACAACAATTGACAAGGACACCTCAATTATAAAACTATTCAGATTTGGACAAAAGGATTCAAATAGACACTCTGGTACATGGCATATTTACAAGCCAACAAGCTTTTGACTTCTAAGATAGACCAATTGTCATCGCTCCATCTAAAGGCTTTCCACCACGAAGCATATTTAAAGATAACTACCGTGAGGAAATGGCATTCCCAACATTGTTCTATGGGGACCAACGTGCATGTACAACATTCATGAGTAGACAAGCTACCAAGAGATTATGAAATGGGAATTGACAAACAAGGACAGATGGTTCTCAACTTGCATAGAGAATTTATTCTTCAAGACAATGACACTTACAGTTTGGCAAGTTTTATCATCAACGTGGGTACAAATGTGCAAGGGCCAAGTCATAGGAAAAGATGAACTAGCCAACACAAGCATCGAGAAAGTGTTACATCTAAGATTGGCTATCATGACTTCACATGCTTGCGTACATTTGTGGACTTACAAGCACTTCCTGAACAAGAACCTATTTGCAATGGTAAGACAAATTGCTCCACCGATATTTTTCATCACATTCTCCACCAACAGAGACAATATGGCAACCCCTAATTCAATGCTTGGCTGCCTTGCCAAGGAAGAACAAGATCATAGCTTCCAATCACTCACACAAGACAATGATGTGTTCAGACCTAATAACAATAGCTCATTACTATGTCCACAAATTCCAAGCTCTAAAATCTTTACTAAAACAAGATGGTATTATACTAGAGCCCATCATTGACTTATTCTTCATGGTAGAGTTCCAAAATAGAGGGAGCTAGCATGACCATGCATTGTTATGGCACGAGGGAGCACCAACTTTTGATTCCACTAACAAAATGTTGGCCTACGTTGAGAAGAACATCATGACAAACCTTCACTCCTTGAGGTTTAAGAGAAGGACATACAAACCCATAAACATAGGAAATCCTATAAAAAATGGGACACAACCTATAGGTTCAGATTCCCATGCTCCCTATGATAAAATCCGAAATTCTATTTCCATAACCAAATGGCACAGACTTGAGGGTGCACAAAAGAAAGTTGGACATATCCAACTCCTTGGCACAACACTCTAGATTAACAATCAGTTTTGATGTATTCTTCCAACAGATGCAAATATCAAATGGCAAATACATCCTACTATTGGGAAGTGGCATCTCTCAATCGACAATATTCTTGAGGAGGGAACCAAAGGACTTATACACCAACAACATTATCCCAACTATATCAAAACTCTAGGAATCTAACATGGACATTAATTCATCTTAAACCCCCATGGAGCAACATTATACTGTACATCTTACATGAAAAAAATCGATAGAGATACTAATGAGGCAATTCAAAATGCTCTTATAGCAAGTGTGGCTGCTTACCTATGCTTATCATTCCCCTTAACAAGTGCAAGTAAAGATTTCTATTACATGAACACAAGCCTCGTAGATGAACACATGCTGCCCCTGAAAAGAAAATCTTGAGAAGATGGAGCCAAGCAGCACCACCAACATATTCTTTGATGACAAACATATTCTCTGATGACATTGTAACAAAATACATGCATTTGGACGTGACCTACAAACATGTATACCTAGCAACTTTTGCTATCAAAAACACAGTATCCACCAAACAACATCGTGCAAGAAAACGAGGTAGAATTATAAGATTCAACAATTATAATAAGGCAAAGGATCTTGAGAACCACTATAGGGAAGTGTGCTTGTTGTCCTTGCCATTCAAAAACCAAGAGCACGCATGGTGTGATGATTTCCCAATATGGCATGACATTACCATTACTGCATGCACACTATTGAAACAACCATGCAATGTTCAATAAGATTTCTTCATTGTCTACCAACTCTATATCTACTGCAAACCAAAGCTATAGCAATGGAGTATTTGCTATAATGAACAAAAAGTTTGATTTGGGCACAAAAATTACCTTGCATAACAAGATCAAACCTACGTGAGAACACCAACAATCCAAGCAAAATATCATGCC
This sequence comes from Dipteris shenzhenensis, assembly GCF_047967505.1. Lineage (NCBI taxonomy): Eukaryota > Viridiplantae > Streptophyta > Polypodiopsida > Gleicheniales > Dipteridaceae > Dipteris > Dipteris shenzhenensis. The sequence continues at coordinate 4,709,090 of NC_141603.1, read as the reverse complement.
CAACAGCACATACTACAACTTGGTTCAAAAGATGAACTTCCAACAAGGTCTATTTTTGGAAGACATCATACCTATTCCTTTTCAGAGATGTGGGGATAGGGAAATCCTTTACATTCATACTATTGGTTCAAGCATTGCTATGATTCTACTCACAAAACAAAACTTTGGATCTTGACTTGCTCAAAGTGATGCTTCTGGCTTACACTTCTAGAGTTGCACATGTTAACAGGCAGTACATAATTACACTTGGCCCTACACCTACCATTGCTTTCATTCTTGTACATAGCCCTATGTGCAAAAAAGCTACAAAGCGTATCTAAAATGTACAAGTAATTGCAGTTGTTGGTCATAGACAAGATCTCCCTTATTGGGCTAAACACCTTCATTAATAGTGGACTCACTCCTATGGGAAATAAAATACAATCACGACTAGCCATTTGGTGGAGTTGATGTATTGCTTTGTGGGGATCTATGCCAGCTAAGCCCCATAAAGGATTCTTGGATATTCCTTAAAAAATATACAACTTCTATGCTCGAATCATATTGGATATTCCAATTGCTTTACTATGACCTTGATAAACCAAAGCATCAAAATAATCCAACTTTACTTGGCTTGCTCAACAAAATCAAAGCTGCCTCACAATCTGATGCCGACCTCAAATACCTAAACAAACAACACCTCAAAGAACCACCACATAAATGTATGGTCCTCCCACCTATTCTACACAAATGCTTCAAAAGACAAGCACAATGAATATGTCTTCAACATGCTACAATCCCATCCACGCATACTCAAAGCAAAAGACATTAGGCACAAAACATGTAGCAAAACTATAAAAACTCCAATGGACTCCAAAAAGACTACTGGGCTACACCATGAACTATGCCTGAAACTAGGAATGATCATAGAAATATGCTCTAGGAACTTAAACATAAGCAATGGAATATTGAATGGTGCAGATGGCATTTTTATGAGAAGCAACATGGAAACGAAGCCATTTGTGCTGTGGATCAAGTTCAGTGACCAAAAAGCAGGCATATAAGCATGTTCAAAAAACAGCCATCTCTACAAAATAGGCACACCAAAAAACTAGACACCCATACTTTAGGTCATATGCGAGTTCCAAATTGGAAAGAACCAATTGAACGCCATCTTACACAAACAATTCCTAGTTCAGCCTACAACTGCAAGGATAGTGCATCACTCCCAAGGCCTAGCAATGGACTCACTTGCATTTGATCCTCCTAACATGAGAGTGCATTGACTAGTTTATATAACTTTCTCACGTGTACGTGAACCATCAAACCTTTTCCTCTTATCAAAGTTAAAACAAAAGCATATCAAGATGGACCCAATGGTGCAATAAGAAATTTCATGATTAGGATTAACTTGCAAGTGGACATTCAACCAAACCAACCTTGCGTATGAAAAACCCAACACTAAAACCTTACAAACCCTCAACAGAAGGTCCCTGCTTTCCCATGCAAATGATATCCTATGTTGTGAGAGTATCCTTGGTGCTACAGTATTCTACCTCTAAGAAAAGTGCACAAATCCATCAAGGATCACTTGCCTACTAGGATTCCAGGACATTTCCATGCATGACAGCCTCGAGATTGCCACATACTACAAATGCAACATCAAGCTCCTCTACCAACAGCATACTTACAATGGAGGTTGTCAATGTCTATTGACCATATTCTAAGAAAAAAGGCAAGGACAGATTGGGATCATTAACTTGTACAAATAACGAGCACCAAAACATCAACATAACTTCAAATGCTAGAAAATATACTCCAACTCATTCCATGTACAACTCCAACATACATAGTAGGGGATTTCAGCATAGACTAAAATAGTAATTCCCCATCCATGGCACAACTACAAGACTTCATGTTCCACCACAACATGTGACAACTCTTCACCACACAGACAACAATCTGTAGATCCATAATCGACCATATCTAGACCAATACAACAAACTCTCAAGCAAAAAACAGAACAGACTTTGTCTATTAGTCCGACCACTCACTATTTTTTACAACAATGGGATTGGCATAATAAAACCCCCACTTCAAAAACCATTCACACGTAGGCCCGTTGAACAAAATTAACCTTTTTCCATAATCTTGGTCAATGCCTCGATTTTCTTTGTGTTTGTTCAGTTGACCCATTTAGAATGTGTGTTAGTGTTAAATGGTGTGTTAGTTATTGAAGGTTAAGAATCACGTGTTAATATTTATGATTATTTTAGGTTCTAATGTAAGTCTCGCAAAGTGATTCTTACTACCACCTCACTCTTTTCTCTCTCTCATTATGTCTACCACTTCCTCACTCTTCTCTATCTCTTATTTTGTTTCCTCAATGCATTTTGGTAATCTCCTCTAATTGCTGACCTCCTCTCTATGGTTGGCCCTTTCCTATTCTCTATTCATGCTAATCTATTGGAGAGTATATTTGGGGGTTTTATTTTTTAGTGAGATGCTTTTGAGCTGAATGTGATCTTCTAGAAAATAGCCCAATAAGACTTTAGTAGCACATGAGATTTTATTCACTAATTTTGCAAAATATTGACCAATGCAGAAATTTCATACTTTAGGTAAATCATTCAACCATTCTTTATAGCCAATGTTCCACATGATTGATGGTTTCTTTGTCTCCTCTTTTTACTTTCACTCTCTATAAGAATACCACTCCCATGATCAATGATTTGTGCACATAATTCGCAGTAGCATTTATGTCTAGGTGGCCAATGTAATAAACAAAAAATCATATCATAGAGCAATCATTCACCTAAGGACTTGAGAATTAAATTAATGAGTTTCTAAAATAATAAATTAAAATGCAACTATCAATGGTACAATCCAAACACACCAAAAGGGAAACTATAAGACACATTGAAATTTTTCAAAAGCAATCAGCACCAGAACTAAAACTCAAGATGTTAGAATGTTGTCTAGATTTTGACTTCCTATAAAAGCAATTTGAATCTAAGTTAGAGATAATGAAAATTGTATTTGTCATTTGAAATAAAAACATGGAACAACTAGGTTAAAGCCTACTTGCAATGCCCGAGAAATCAAAAAATACCTACTCTTTTAAAAAACTTATTCATAGAGACAAGCAAACTCACAAGAGCAACTTGCCTCTAAAGCCCCCTATTTATTTTAATTTTTCCCTTATTGCCTTAATCAAAAAGTATTTATAAATAAGGTGAATGGAGAATAAACAAAACTATCTAATAAGAAGTTATCAAAGCAATAAAAAAGATAACATAGAAATGAACATAACATAATCAAAATCACACATAGATCCACATTTATGCCACAAAAGGTATGAATCATCAAACATTAAGAACTTCACAACAACCCAAATGGTGTCACACTTGCATGCATATGAAGAAGACATCAAAATAGGACAATTATCAATAACCTTTAGCATCAAAATGTAGCTTAAATACATTGATCAAAATGAAAAACACAATTAGTCTCTATAAACAAATCTTGATAAGGTCTAAAAAACAATGCACTTAACTTGAAGCAGCTTACTGCTAATAAAAGAGGTAAGCAATATTAAGCCAACAACCAAACATCTGCCTAAAAAATGACGAACTAACACATATGTCAACTACAAACATTCTTCTAGCCAAAAGTGACATTAAATATTCTTGATAACAAAGAAATCTATCAGTATACAAATGCATCAATTTGCAAGATCCAAATATGTTGTAGCACCGAAGCAAAGTCTCTCTTAAGTTGCAAGAGGTTTTGGCAGACTCCAAGTCAATGTTAGAAGTATGAGAGCTTTTCAAAGCTCAAGGGCTTTGTGAAAATGTTTGCCACTTGCTGCAATAAACTAAATCAACTTCTTCAAAGAGTAACTTCTCTTAGATTAAGTGATGATGCACCTCTATGTGCTTCGTGCAAGCATAGAATAGGGTTCTTAACCAATTATATGCTACTCATAATATCAAAATATATGAGTTGGATTCTGATTACATAAGTCTAATTCTATGTGCCTCTGGAACCACACAGCATCACAAGTTGTGCTCATTATAGCATACGGTCCTTAGCTTCTATAGAGGTCAAGGTCACTATAAGATGTTTTATACTTTGCCACCATGAGAAGGCTAAAAAGCTATACACTAGTAGATCTTTTATTATTTATGCTATTAGCCCAATCTACATCTATGAATGCTAAGAGATGAAGCTCTTACTTGTTGTCATACTTCAAGCTATCTATGGTCCCATCCTTGCTATTTTGGACACTGTATACATTCTTATAATATTATTGGTTCATTGATCTTCATCACTTTTACCATAAAATCATAATTGGTTGTATAAGTCCACCTATTTAGTACTTTTCTTTCATGAGCTAATCGTTTAAGATGTGTAAGAAGACTCTCTATAAAGTTTGTGTCAAATTTGATAGTGTACATATGATAGCTTTACCTTTACTTGGATTCACTATGTTTGCTAGAGCTTGATTGGTTGGAGCATGAGCTAGTGACTAATGAGTCACCATAGGTTATTCACTACTTATAGGCTCCTTATAGGCATCTAATATGAAACATGATGAAAGGATTATCGAGATGTTGGACTATGCATTTGCACAACTTTTGGCTTGTCATAATAACTATTGTTTTCATTGACAATAGCATCATTAGGGATTAACTACATTTTTTGTAGGATACCACCATTAAAAGTCCATGCCTTCGAATTTTTTTTACATAAAGCACCTAAAACTATGCATGGCTATCCATGATTTCATCTCATATGTATTCAATGACTTGACCTTTACAAACTCTTCTTTTATCATGGTATGCCTTACAAAAAAAATTAGCCCAGCACATTACAATGTTCAACATGTTTGGGCCTCCATTTTGTGCATACATCATGAGGCAAATCCAATTGGGATACGATGAGGAGTCCTAACCTTATAAAAGGGGTATGACAATAGTGGTAAGGAATTGTCCAATCATGATATGGAATTATATCTTCTCTATTTGAGTAAGATCATTTGAAAGTGTAGACTCAAGGGTTGGTAGTTATGTTCTCTTTGTAGGCTCTAGGAAAATCCCCAACATATCAATATCCTCCTTAGGTACTTCCACTCATTTGTGTCATCAAAATTGGTTGGGGAGGAGGTGGAAGAAGTGGATTTTTTATGAACAAGGCCTCATCTTCTTTTTCAACCTTCACGACACTGAGCTAGACATAAAGATTTTATTTTGAGTTGCCATGGACTTGAGGTTGGTCCTCTAATGGCTCACTACACAACTTTTCTAGAGCCATGTGTGGCCCAAGATCACAAGCTAGCTCCTATCTATATCCTCAATATTTTGCAAGGAACCCTCTTCTTTTTTAACCTTCACGACACTGAGCTAAACAAAATAACTTTTTTTGGAGTTGCCATGGACTTGAGGTTGGTCCTCTAATGGCTTGCTACACCACTTTTCTACAACTATGTGTGGCCCAAGATACAAGTTAGCTCCTATCTATATCCTCAATATTTTGCAACATCAAAATTTAAAAAAATGGTGATTTTATCTGCTAAAATAAAGAGATATGCAATTTCATGTAGCTTTAATCTTGGTGGGCAACTTTTGCATGCACATGAGACCCTGAGACCCTTTAGGGTTCACGTAAGAATATGTAAGTATACCACGTGGGTTCAAAGGAGGATTTTACTTCAAAATTTTAAGGTAAATTTACAAAAACGTATTTACATATGGGGTTTTTCAATTGAATTTTGAAAAAAACTTGTTTGTATTAAAAAAGGTACCTTTTTCTCCATGCATTTTTTTAAAAAAAATGCCCCTAAAACGCATATCATATGTAGGGTTTCTTTAATCACCTTGCTTATATAATTATTATCACCACTTTGTGGTCCCCTTAATATAACTTATATTTAGGTGTCTCTCCAATAGGTGGACACAGACTAGCTCCCACAAATTGCTGGTGGATGGTCAACAATGTTGACCATCCAAAATAAAGAAAAGTGCTATCATCCTTTTCTGGGTGGGATATCCCCATGAATAAAAGAATCCCACTACAAGCATCTCCACTTGGGCACATATAAATAGTTTCTAATGTTTGAGAGTTTGGTACACTAACCATTCCAAGGGATCGACATGTCAAACATCATCATGCACATAATTATCTAATAAAAGAAGCCTTCACCAATAAAATATGCCTTCCTACATGTCCAAGATAATGAGGATGACATGTGGCTTCAAACCAACCATCATAAGCCACCATGAACTGATATGCCATTCCTACAATTGTGTGCACAATGGAGTCCATATGTTCCATTTGGGTGGTTGGCCTCCAAACTACCACCCCAAGGCTCATGGGAAAATTGAGCCACATCATGTTTCTCCCATAGACTTTTGATACTCCCCAAAGTATCCATGATTGATTTTAAGATTCTTGGAAGAAAATTGTGAATGCTGATAAGGTTCTTTAATGGAATTTGAAACAAGTGCAATGTCATGAAATCCACTTGGACAATAAAATAAAGCTTTCAAATCTCAATGTGCTCACCGCTATGGAGCGGAGTTCCCTTTAGTTTGAAATGGAGGGAAATGATGTTACAGTTGAGTCTACAATAGAAAGGCTGGTGAAAGGTTATGAGAGGTATCTCTCAATGTAATGGCTAGGCTTGAGTTACATTTAGACTCATTGCATGCTACAATTGGATGTGTTCTTAATAGATGTGATCATGTTGATCATCAACTCTGATCCTCATCTCTTTCTTTCATTAAAGATAGTGGCCCAATCAAAAAATGCATGAGAGCTAACGAGAGGCCTTAGAAGGAACATGAGGTGGCAAAATGAGATTAGAGAGAGCCTAGATTAGAGGAATCTACGATTGAGCCCTCTATTTTAGCTCTCACTTGGGGGTCATGGTGTGCTATCCACTTTACAAAGGTGGTTAGCTTGATCTAGTAGCAAGATCCTACCCCTTCTTTATTGTTGACCTATGTCTGCCGTAAGTGACTGGTAATTATTACCATCATGTAACTTTATTATTATCCCCGAACATAGCACAAAGTCAATATAGCAAATCAAGACACAATACACAAACTTCCTTACCATAGCCCCACTTCATTCTCTTCATGCTACTACTCCATGTACACCAACCACTGAGGCATCTCTCCCACTCCTAATATGGGCCTATTCTCCTTGTTTAAGCCCATGCCTCTTAAGGCAATCCAAGAACTCATCGTAGCTAGCAACACCTATGCAATTTCCTCCTTGATAAGATTGATGCACCATTTGGATGCCAACTTCCATGCCCTTGAGCCAAAATTAGCCATTTTTCACAAAGATATGAATGAAGACATAGGACCTATAGAACATGACGTGCCTTCCATTCTAAATGAGACCTTGTTGCTTCTCTAGTGTTATCAACTCTTTATCCTTCCCCAAAGGCTTATGTAGGGACCTCTAACATCATATTCTTCATTGGATGCACCCATCTAGTGTATTAGGAAAAGATTTTGAGTCTCTCTTTGCAATTCCACTACTATGCTATGTGTAGCTTCAAGTAGTTGGTCTCATTACACCTCATTTATCACCCATAATCTAAATGGCTTGTTGTTGTTGGCATACCCATGATTCCCTTGCCTCAACCTTTGTTGTGCAAGGATGGTTACAATAGTGGATAGTAGATAGAGTTTTGAGGATAAGTCAAAATATACCTCACAACCTTGACTAATGGGCACTATGACACCCAATTTTCCCATGGTAAGTGGAAGACCCTTTGTCATCCTATTGATCCAAAAGAGAGAATTAAAACATTCCTTCCCATTGGATAGCGCTATTCATGATCTTTTAGAATCTCAACCTTAGGCTCTTCTTGGCTTTCTTGCAAATCACCTACCTAGCTTCCATTTTGCAATCCTCTATGATGGCCTAAACGTTGACTCCCTCAAGGTTGTAATGCATGCCCTTGAAGTCATCCTATCTAATAAAAAAGCAATAAGGAAATGAAAATGGGAGAGATATAGAGACTGGAATTACTAGCCATAATAGATATATAAGCACTATGATGGAGGCATTGTACCATGTCATATCTAGTGCTCTCATCTCCCTCTTCTTCTCTTGATCGAAACAGTCCCTATCCTCATTTAAAAGTTATTTTACAACAAAGTGAAACAAGATGAGATCTAGGTTTTGTGTTTTTCCCTGCCTATGGTATGTGGCATTGTTACTCAGGTCCAATCTATACATATCCAACATAAAATTAGCACATGCTTATCTTGAAATCTCAAATCATGGGAGTGAGACACACATTAATTGTCCTAAGGGCCATCAAGACCTCCTCCTCACTTTACTCAAACCTCACCATGTGACATTTCAATTTCATGTAGAACAAGGCATCCACAAAATCCATTGCACCACAAGTTATGCTATGTAAGACTCAATGTAATGTGGAATCACCTTTCACAATTCATCAGTGTATCATGCACTTGCATCCTTGTAAATTCCCCATCCATGCATGCAAGTGATGATTTTTGGTGATAAGATGAATATTTCTACTTAAAGGTGCTATACTTCTCCCCTAAGCTCCAATATCAACTTCCTATCCACTCAACCCCATAATGTCTCATGCCATTGACATTTTCCTCTTTTTTTTTGGTCAAGGGAGGTGGGTTTGGGTGAGGTGAGCCTTTTTTTTGGGGGAGGGGGAGAAGAGGGGGGAGACAATCCATTGTCATAGAGAAGAAAAGGGCTATTACTTTTGGGGGAGGAGGAGGACAATCCATTGTCATAACTTTTCCTTAGGAGGGAGGGCGCGACAATCCATTGTCATAGGAAAAGGGCCACAACTTTTGATGGGAAAAGAATTTAGGGGTGCAAAAGTGATTAATGTTTTAGCCCTATATATGATCAAAGGACATGAATCAATGCTTGCATGGACATGAGGAGTTTTGGCTGAATTTGTGATGTCTAATGGGATAACAATGATCCAAAATGTAGGGAAAACCAATTATCTTTGATAGCATGTTAAAAGTTGGTTCTTCGCTTCACCCCTATGCAAAATTGATCAAGTTCCTTGAGCCGAGCTCTAATACATACCCTAGCCATAACCCTAATCTTCCCACTAATGAAGTCTATACCACTACCATAGAGGTTGGTCATTCCTCTTCCTCGTTCCTTCCCTCTCACTTGTACATACCCTCCTTGGATCCTCCTTCCTGCTTGAACTTCATGCCCTCTCCTTTCTTGCTCCTCCCCTCTATTGATACTTTCTGTGGCTCTCTTTTTCCACATGATCCCTCTTCTTTTTCGCACCTCTTTTGCTCTCCTTTTACCACATAGCTTTCCTCACCCCCCGTCTCAATAATCAATCTTCTCTCTCTCTCTCTCTCTCCACTTTCTGACCATCTAGCTTTTTTGACCCCCCACCTTAGCACACGATCTTCTTTCTCCCACCTCTCTCTCCATAACACTTCTTAACCATTGTTTACACCATGGCCATGCCTGTGTTGTTGTGCGTCAAATTGGAATCTCCTTCTCGTTCTCTAGAGACAACAACAAGACCATTGTTACCAAGGTCTACTTGCAAAAATTGAGAGAACTGGAGGCCACATTCACTTCATTGGTAATAGTCATAGAAAATAATAGCAAGGAGCAATGCATTTTGGATCTCACCCCATACTATGACATGGGAGGCAAAAGGACCCAAATGGATTCCTCCAATTTTGACAATTTTGACAAAAGTGTTTCCTTGTAGTATGGTAATGTTGTCCATGCAGTCTATACACCTCAACAATAAGGGGTTAGATGATGTAAGCACATTCATCGTGTTTACCTTGTCTCGCTCTCCTACTTGCATTCATTTTGTTAATGCCTTGTATTGCAAATTACATTCCTTGTGCACAACATAAGCCATAATGCAAGTAGGAGGATCCCATTTAAAGAAGAATATGCGGCAAGAAATATATCCATGCATGCCTCTAAGGTTTCAAGGAGGGGTAGAGCCTCTACTATTGTAAATGCTTTAGTAGGTGTTGGGCTCTTTGAATGGCTAGGTGGTGAGGCATAGGGACCTCATACATAGCTCCACATGACTTGGGTCACTCCGAGAGGTGGTCGCCTACTAATAACAAAACTTCTTTATCTAAACATCCAAATAAATGTTGAGATGTGATGATATGGTTGTACTTCCTAGCTAGGCAAAGTAACAAACTACACTAGCTCTACAAATGATGATGGATTTCCACTAAGCCACAATAATCTTAAAGGTTAGATATTTTTAAGATGGCCATAATGGAGTTAATCTATGATTACTTTGCAAAGACAAGTTTCCTTCCTCCAAGGCTATAGATTTTGATAGTCATTATGCAAAGCATGGTCTTAAGTGGATCATGCTTGTCATCATAAGACTTTGAGGTCTTAAGAACCCAAAGAAACTTAGTAACACTCTAGGACGATGGTTGAGATGAATCGGCCTATGCAAAGGCTTAAGATGAGTTAATAAAAATGTGTCCTATGATGAAAGAGTGTTCTAAACTTGGTGAAGCAAGACCCTTTTTGATGCTTTAGGCATACTCCTAGCTAACCAAGCTCACAAATAGTACTAATATTTGAGGCAACATAACTAAACTCAAAAACTAGTTAAATGTAATGGCCTATAATAATGTTTTAACCTACCTAAATATGTTATTGTTTAGAGCACAATAATTGAATAAACATGTTATTGTTCCTAGCATACTAATTGAATGAACATATAAATGATTGTGTACATGTGTAATAGAGCTAGATTAAAAAGTTGGACTAAAAGGCACCCTATATAGGTATAAAGCCTAAACACACATAGAGAAAGGCAATGCAATCCTCATCTTTGCTCTACTTTGCATCTATGACAAAACTTCACAACTCCTCAGTCTTGATATCATCATACATGCATCATAGCAAGCTATTAATCAAGCATTTCCCCCCCCCCCCCCCCCCCCCCGATGTAACAATCTCCTTTGCATTTCCATGAATTATTACATAATAATAGCCTCAAATTAAGCGTTTATGTAGGAGAGCTAATGTTGTATGAGCCAAAATTTAAATCTCCTTGCCTTTCTTAATGGAGTAGCCTTAAGCCGTTAGGTTGTCTCTAAATCAAAGGTGATTTATGCAATCCTACTTAAAAGGAAACACTTTGGTTAGTACTCATGCTGGAACTATGTAATCATGCTTGGAATTGAAAAGACTTCATTTGGTACTAACGCTTAATCACATATCAACAAACATTTTTGAAGTAAGGAAAGAAAAGGTAAAACAACGCTTAGCGACTTCCAAGTCTATGCTAAAGTACTTTCTAGAAGGGGGAAAAATAACAAGGACAAAACAAGTAGATAATTGCATCTAAGTCTAAGTGACTTTTGAGAGTTTGCTAAAGCACTCCTCTATTGAGGCAGTGCTAACAAATGAGAAAACCTTAACAAAACAAGTGAAAAAAGATGAATGTCATTCAATAGGCATGCCCAAAATAAATGGGGAGGTGAAGGGGGGGGGCTAGGGACGAGTGGTGGAGTGAGGGAAGTTAACAGAGAGAGAAAGAGAAAGATTGGTGGTGGAGTGAGGCTTCGAAGCTAAGAGAGAGAATGGGGACGCGAAGGGTGGGTGGGCTAGGCGAGTGGAGTGAGGGAAGTTGAGAGAGAGAGAGAGAGAGAGAGAGAGAGAGAGAGAGAGAGAGAGAGAGAGAGAGAGAGAGAGAGATGTGCATAATTGCCCCATTTATTGGGCTGACAGCTTTAACAAAGGCCAATGAGAAAAATCTGGAATTTATGAAATTCAAAAACTCCCCTATTTTAGCTTTGCCAAAGTCGAACCATTGCTAAGGCTACCCTATAAGGGCAGGCCAAAAATCACTTACTAAACTCCCTATCTTGAAGAGTTTTCTAGGTGAGGGACTCCACAACACCCCCATGTCTTAGGATGCCAAAGGGATTTAAACTTTGGTGGGGGCACTTTGAAGAAGCAAAATGTAGGGATGAAGACTTCTATTTGCAATGATATGGTGGAATATTTGATAAGAAATAAGCTCACTCACACGAGCACATAGACATGAGGAGTCTCCTTAAATGCACATCTTTATCACTCTCTTCAAGAGTAGGCCCATCATGTCTCAAGCCTTTGTTGCCTCCTTTATATTTCATAGATTTCATTTTGCCCGAGCCTTAGAGTCGCACATGGATATGCTCACTCATTAATTGAGTTTCGTCTATACACAAAGACATCACTTACTAGTTTCCCTAGATGTAGTCAAATTCATATAAAATATTTGAGATGACTATATTCCATGCATGGGCCCTATATCTTGTTGACCATAAAATGAAATAATAAAGGTTGTACTTATTTCATGGTAGCTGTTAGGAGAGTAAAACCCTTCTAAGTAAGCGTGAAAATTAGAGGATTTGGCCCACATCTTTGCAAAGTCATACATTTTCTTGCCATTTGCCATTAAAACATTTTATTATCACAAAGTTAGTTGACCTTTTAGTCTTATCTTGTTCTTTTGAAGACAAAAGTTCCACATGGATATAGACACATACACACCCATGCCCTTATATGTACCAAGTTCTTTTAATGATAAAAGTTACATAGAGATACAAACACATACACTACCATGCACTTTATACGTACGAATCATGCATCATCTCTTTGCTACGTTGAGCTACGAGTCTCAAGTCCTCTCTCTTATTCAAAACAATTATATCTAACTTATTTGATTTTGCTTTTTAATCTTTCATTTAAGTGTATATGGCTTAACCATAACAATTTCGTAGTTGTAAACGCCTTTTTGTGGTATGAACTAAGTGTTGTCATGCTTTCTTTGCACCTATAAAAGTTTCCATTTGCTTCTGTTAGGATTTCTCTAATTCTCAAGTACTCTTGTCCATATGGGTGTACTTAACATATGCTCCTCTTATTTGCTTTCTTTCTATTACCTTAGTTTGACTAGTCCATATAGGTGTGCTTAACATATGCTTCTCTGCTTTCTTTCTCTTACCTCAGTTTGACTAGTCCAAGATTTTAACGTAACTCTCTCTTTCCACACACACACACACACACACACACACACTATATATATATATATATATATATATATATATATATATAAACACACACACACACACACACACACAAGAAAAGGGTGCCCATAGGGTTGATAGCCTCCTACATGAAGAATTAAATGCTCGTGATTGCCTAGGTAGCCTTCAGCCTTATCAGTTAAAGTTTTTGCTATAAGGCCTAGGCAACCTTTTGTAAGCCCAAGGGAATGATTTATCGAGGAACCCTCTTCTACTTTGTTGTGATGAGAGACTTTGATTCCATTATCATTAAGAAAACCATCAAGTTTGGGAGTCACGTGTAAGGATGCTTATAGTGGCCTCTTTAATAAGACACCACACTTGGGTGAATAAGGGAGAGGATTGTAGGCTTGTAATTGCTTGGCCTTTTGAGTTGTGCGATGTAGTTTTTTGGTTTTCATCCTATTGAGAGGATGCTCCTGCTTGATTCTTGCACAACAAAACTAAGTGGGGGTTGGGGATTATGGGCGAACGTTCCCTCTTGTTTGCAAAGCTTGGTGTTAGTGTGATGTCCTAGGACGCTCTAGTAGAAAACAACGAAGTCTGTAGTTAGGCAACCTGGGTTTCGAAATCGTGGGACTATGGGCAAAGAGGCATTTTTGTTCGAGCTTAAAGGTTAGCGTGTGTTAAAAGGACATTACCGTGATGATGAACTCAATCATGTAAGATTCTTCAGCCTTCAAAGTTGGTACCTGTGTGAGAATGATATGTTTTGTGTACTTTACGAGAATTTTGACGAGACTATTGGAGCAAATTGAGATTGAACACAAATTAAGGAATCTTCCCTATTTCGAGATGTTAGCGTGCGAGAGAGAGAATAGAAGAAGCAGAAGCAAAAGAGAGAGAGAAAGGGGGAAAAAATGAATCGGCCATAAATAGAAATTTAGCTTCTTAGAGAAAATTAGGCCAATGCCCAGAGGGTAGTGCGAAAAGGGGGTGAGATGAAAACTAAGGAGTTATTGTGACATGGCAAAATTGCTAGACCAGGGTTGACTTCATGGATTTTCACACTCGGTCAGTCGATGGCTGAGCTCCGGCTTCTGAAATCAATGGTAGGCTAGCATGGAGCTACTTTAGCATCCGATTCCCTGTTTTGTTCAAAAGCAGGGACAGCAACGGGCATGACGTTGCGTGTGGCATGCGGGTGGACGTAAGGACGAGCTGGAGGGCAGTAACAGATTTAGGGGGAGACCCGGGAAGATTATTGACAGGCATCGAGAGCAAAAAGTGTAGGAGCAGGATCCAGGTGAGTGTAGGCTGTGTGCAGATCTAGAGAAAATCGATCGGCAGGGGCATCGGCAGCGGGAAAGTGTGTTACCCGTAGGGGGAGGAGCGACATGCAAAAGGAGGAGGAAGAATCAAATTTCCGTGTAAAGGCAGGGCCGGACGCCATGGAGTGAAGCCTGCTGGTGCTGGGCAGGTGCCTCTTTACTGGATTGTGATCTCTGCACGGTCCCCTTCTTGTATCCACGTCAATCTCCAATTCTCTCTCTACGTCTGTGTGTGTTTCTCTCTCTCTCTCTCTCTCTCTCTCTCTGTGGTCTCACACCGTGTGCACGGCTGTGGTATCTCTGTTGTTACTCAAGCCGTGCCCTTGGATTCGACTCGTTCAAGGCAGAATGCAGCTCCTGCAATTAGGCGGTGTGCTGTATTTAACACAAGAGTGTGTACAGTGTATAGTGTGCTTGTTAAAGCTTTACGTGAAAGCACAGAGACGAAGCGAATGGTTTCATGCCATGTTTCCCTGTGTGTCTCGGCGCCAAGAGAGGAGGTTTTGGTCTCACAGAGTGTACACACGCGCAGACGCACACGCGCACGTACAGATGGATACGCCCCACCTAACCAAGGAGTGCCTCCCTAGTACTAGATAGCTTGGCTGTCTTCCATCGCCCTCGCCTATTTACCACCAGTCCTGCGTCCTCTCCATCTTTTACGTTGCGCCTGCAAAGCTGCCCCCGTCCCTCATCCTCACCCTCCAACCCTCCTCGCCCACAACAATCCTTCTCATTCCCCTCTTCGCCTCCGCCTCTCTTGCTTCCCCTTTCTGCGCCTCTGCATTGGCCCCTTCTCTATCAGCGGACTTCCCCGATCTACCTTCTCCCTCAGCTCTCTCCTCCTCGGAAAGGATCAGCGACGCGCCTAGCAGCATTGCTTATAACATTTCCATCCTCAATCCGCATTTCAGTTGTTGCGTCCCTCCGATCTCCCTGTCACGAGGCCGCCTTTCCCTCTTGTGTACCGCTCGTCAGTGCCCTTATGTCGTCTCCACGTCTTTTTGTTTGTATATTGTTAAGAAACTACCTCGGATATCAGTTGCGGCCTCCCCGTCTTTCGCCTTTTCGTCCCGTAGGGTCGTCACTTTTTAAAACTCTCTTGTAGCTTGAACGATCGTCAGCATGCCCAATTTGCTTTTGCCCTGTCCTCTCTTTCAACAGTTCCTCAATTAGAGCCGTCCGCGAAGCTTTGGACCGTTTCCAGATTCATCACCAGATTCATCAGCAAATAACTTCTTCTTCGTCTCAAGAGTTTCAATCATCATTTGTTGCGTCGCTGTAAGCACGGTGGCATTGTATTATCTCGGATCGTCTCTTGGGTATAGGATTTCGCCTCATGTTCAGAGTGTTTTTAACATTTGGCTCTGCTAACATCTTTTGACTTTCTTGATACAGTCATGACGACAGTTAGTTGCTGGGCATGTTGTGGAATTTGCTGCTAGGTGCCGTATTTTGTAGTGGTCACAGCTGTGAAATCATTATCGTTTCTGCTGACTGTGTCGCAACTTAGGAGCTGGCTTCTCGGCCTTGGCAGTTGGGGAACTCTGAATCAGGATTTCAGATAATGTTCTTGCCGAAGGAACGACTGTTTGACAATTTTACTGGCTGAGCATCCGTTTAGGCACTCCTTCCTTTGCAAGTATTCGATACCAAATGAGCCAAGGGCATAAGCTACCCAGATTGATTTCCTCTTACTTTGGGCTCTGCGGCAACACAAGACATGAAAAGCAAAGCTCAATGGGAGTATGCCTCTTGTGGTGTCTGAAGACTGCAAGTGAATGCTTGATAATATTCATTTCTGTTGGCCTTTCAAGGTCAGCCAAAGCTCGATTAGGCCTTGCTAAGGCATACTATAAGCCTTTGCTGGGGAGGATATTCCAACGCAGAATTAAGGAATCGACAGCCCGTTTGGCTGGGCACAACGAACCAGCAGGCAGGAAGGGTTGAAGTAGTTTTTGTATGTCGTGAGTCGTTCATTGTTTCGGTGCGTATTTAAACTTCAAAGTGCTGAAGGTCATAAGCAGATGCTGAAGTCCAATGGAGAATTCAAAGCGACTAGAAAATATGACAGAGAATGCTGTAGCATTGCAGAGCTGGCCTTTCATTCAACCAGATTTTTCCCACGGTCAAAGCTGCAAGGATATTCCTCGGACTGATACACTCAGGCTAAATGCTTCCTTGGGTGGCCAAGCCATGTCTCAGTCCCCATGGATGTGGGAGCAGCTCTCCAGGCTAGAGGCTGGAAATATATTGGATCCTGGATCAAGCCAGTGGAAAGGTTCTTGGGAGTGGGACAGTTTTTTGTTTGCGGCACGGCCCACTTCAACTGCAGTGTATCTTGACAATCCACACAGGAACGTGGATCCTGAGACTGTTCTAGAACCTGGTTTCGAATCTCCATTTCCATCTCCATGGGAGGAGTCTAAAGCAAATGGATCATGCAATGAGGCAACCTTGTTAGAACTTGGGCTAAGGAACACCTCGACTGAAGACGAGGGTTTCTTGGCTTTAAAGCTTGGCGGCAATGGCTATGAATTGGGAGCTGAGGGTGATCCCCCGAGCCTCAAGAGAAGTCGGCATTCTCCACCTGAAACCCTGCAGCCACGGTGCCAGGTGGACAATTGTTCCGCAGATTTGCACGATGCAAAAGATTATCACAGACGGCATAAAGTTTGTGCAGTGCATGCTAAAGCATTGAAAGCTCCTGTGGCACGGATTATGCAACGTTTCTGTCAGCAGTGTAGCAGGTTCTGATTTTGATAACTTGTTTTATTTGAGTGTACTTTCTTTGGAGGGGGTGTGTCTTGGGAGACTGAAGCATTTTGTAGGGATGGAAAGTTTGTCACAGAAAAGTGGGTTGCAATTTTATTTACTCCTTTCCCTGTGGTTGTTTGTGAACACATGTTTTTTTAGGATGGGACGAACAGTTTTCCTCTGCTATACATCGTACTTCTAGGGTTTCTGTGCAAGGGTCTCTAATGTTTTGTTGTCACAAATACTCAGATTGTTATTTTGTGAAAGGCTGTAAGGTGCCTAAAGGTTCTACTCTGTCAGATATAAATTTGTATGCTTCCGACGAATTGCAGATTCCACGTGTTGCAAGAATTTGATGAAGACAGGAGGAGTTGTCGAAGACGGTTGGCGGGACATAACAGGCGCAGAAGGAAGGCTCAGCCAGATGCTGCTGCAGCCTTAGCATATCTTTTGCAGACTTCAGTGGGACAACTTCCAGGTTGGTTTATCAAGGCATGTTGAGTAGCCTCTTGGTGTATTGGTTATTGTCTGATAATGTGCGTCTGGATGTGTTTGTTGTGTGTGTGTGTGTGTGTGTGTGTGTGATGTGTTTGTATGTGTGAGAGCATACTTTTCTACTATGGTCTACACCCACTGTTGGGCGCTGATGACGTCAGTGGGGATGTCATAGTAGCTAGTCCCTGCTATGCGTGATGGAGTTGATGGTTTTCAATCTTATGAGTGACTGTCGTGAGATTGAAATTGCACTATGTTGTGTTTTTAGAGGATGAGTATGGGAATGTTCCTGGATTCGTCTAGGTATGTGTGTCCCTCTCTCTTTCTTATTTTATATCTTTGTTTGGTATGAAACTAGGTAGATTATTTTTTCAGGCTACTAAAAGCTAATGTCAGCTCCATGAATTCTTGGGCTAAGCTCCTCCTAGCATAGTATCCCTTGTTTGCCACCAAATGTATGAAGAATTCTTATGTTAATGTTACTTCCTTGACATACTATGGGCAGAATCACTTCAAGGAATCTTCAAGCAATGTTAGGCGTTGATGACGTCAGTGCAATGTCATAGTAGCTAGTCCCTGCTATGCGTGATGGAGTTTATGGTTTTCAACCTTTATGAGTGACTATCATAAGATTGAAACTGCACTATGTTGTGTTTTTAGAGGATGAGTTTGGGAATGTTCCTGGACTCATTTAATACATATGCTTCTGTCGTATTAGCGGACATGCTAATTTCACCTTGTGAAGTTTTTGTCCATGTTGCGGCCTGCTGGTTTTGTGATAATTCTTTCTATATTAAGTGGTGCATTGCCCTATCCTGCTGGTTTTGTGATAATTCTTTCTATATTAAGTGGTGCATTGCCCTATCAGCTAGATTTAGATGCTCGTCTTGGAGAGACTAAGGTGAAATCGTTTAGTCTTCATAAGCAGTTGTAGCTTGAATGAAGAGATTTTGGACTATCTTTTGATTTACCTTCTCCTTTAGTGCTAGCTTTCATCATGGCTGAGTCTACCCTTCACCTTCGGAGTGCGATAGAAACTTAGTACGAAGACTTTGTATAAATTGATGCTCAAGTATGTGTGGGTGTGTGGATTTGTATGTGTGAGAGCATATGTTTATACTATGGTCTACACCCACTGTTGGCGGTTGATGACGTCAGTGGGGATGTCATAGTAGCTAGTCCCTGCTATGCGTGATGGAGTTTATGGTTTTCAACCATGAGTGACTATCATGAGATTGAAACTGCACTATGTTGTGTTTGTAGAGGATGAGTTTGGGAATGTTCCTGGACTCATCTAGTTATATATAAATGTTAGGCATTTCAAGTTGTGCATAAAACATGATTTACGTCAGTAAATTATGTGATAATTTGTTTCCATCGTTTCGCGAAGAGTGCAAAGCTTAGATGAGACAGCAAAGCATATTGCTGTTTGGCAGTCCACCCAGTTTGAGGCTTTTGCCAAAAAAAAAATTAAGACAGTCCTAATTGTCTTATCTACAGCAGTAATGTAGAAAAGGGGTAGGGACAGATTTGGAAAGAGGGATAGAGGATCAGAAGGGAGAGAGAGAGAGAGGGGAAGAGGGAGAGGAAAGGGGTAGAGGGAGAGGAAGAGAGAGAGAGATAGAGAGAGATCGGGAGAGAGAGTAGGCAGCACGTAGGAGGGAGAAGGTAGTAGATAGGATTAGATGTCACATCAAAAGGTACATAGTAGGGGGTGGATGGAGACTTATGTAGTCCCTCCACATTTTCCACCTTAAGGGCCTCTAACTTGGCCCCTTTTTCCCCTTCATTACAGCCATCCCTTCCCATAGAATTTTGCCATCAAAATTTCACAGCTTGGCTGTCCAAAAGTGCAGCAACAGCAGCTACTAATCAATCCGGTAGGAGATAGGGGTGGTCCTGGACAATGCTTTCTGGCTGCCATGAATTTTTATCCTTAGGGAGTCCCCGCCACTTGATAAGATACTCTACGTAGGCCTTGTTTTGGAGTACATGGTCTCTGAAACCCACAATGCGCTCTGGGACATAGAGAATGTGGCCCTCTTCATCCATAGGTGGCAACTCTGGAAGAACCTGGACATGCTGTCCAACGTGTGGTTTCAGCAAAGACACATGGAAAACAGCATGGATCTTGGAGGTACTGGGTAGCTCCATCTGATATGCTACCTCTCCAACCTTGCGGATGATCCTGTAAGGACCGTAATACCTATGAGCAAGCTTTGTGTTGGTATTACATTTCAGCGAGGCATAACGGTTCTTATGGAGATGCAAATGCACATAATCTCCCTCTTTGAAAGACAAATCTCTTGCGTTCATCCGCATATTTCTTTTGCTTGGCTTGGGCATCCTACATATTCCTTTTTGCCAATTGTAGAAGGGCATCCATCCTCTCCAAGTCATTCCGTGCTTGCTGATTTTTGACAGCCATGTCACCAATTGAAGAAGGCATCCCGACCTTGCATCCGTACATTGCTGGGCTCATGCCAATGGAGAGATGCTTGGTACTGTTGTAGCAAAATTCAGCAAGTGACAACCATTTACCCCAAGACTTCTGAGTATCATGACAAAAATGCTTCAAATATTCCTCCACCCATTTGTTCACCCTTTCCGACTGTCCATCAGTCTCAGGATGGTAAGCAGTTCTAGGTGTGAGTAAAGCACCCATTGCTGTAAATATCTCCTGCCAAAAGTGACCCATAAACTTTGCATAATTGTCACTGACAATAACCATGATGCTTAAAGACATGTTCAATGAATTGCCAAGCAACCGGCAATGTTGAATACCGGGTCTTAGTGGGTATGAAATGGGCCTGTTTTGTCATTCTATCCACCAAAACAAAGATGCTGTCCCTCTCTGTAGAAGGCAATCCTGTGATGAAATCCATTGCTGTGTGCGTCCATTTGCCCTCTGGAATGGGTAATGGCTGCAAGAGGCCTGCAGGTAACTTGCTGTCCACTTTACTTTGTTGGCAAGGCAAGCATTCAGCCACGTTATTTAACCACATCTCTCCATATGCCTTCCCAAGTAAAGCTCTGCTTGATTCTTTCATATGTTTTAGTGATACCTGAATGTCCAGCCATGGGAGAGGAGTGCATTTCTTGCAAAACCAGCTGGCGGTATTTTGAGTATGGCACTAAATAAATCCTGTCTTGGCACCACATCAGCCCATCATGCAATTTGAAATGCAAATGACCATGACTAGAAGGCTTCTGCAAATCTGAAAATATGAGAGCTGCTTTAGAATTCTGCATATACTCTTCCTGAATGCCATGAACCCACTCCTGATATATGGTAGAGATAGCAGACAAATTGCAAGCCCACATCTTGCACAAGGCATCTACAACCACATTTTCCTTCCCTTTTCTGTACTCAATGTCAAAACCATAGCATTGGACTGCAGCTAACCACCTCTTCTGCTTATATGACAAATTTGGCTGAGTGAGGAAGATTTGAGTGTCCTATGATCTGTTTTCACCTTAATTTTACTTCCGTACAGATAGTGGTGCCATTTCTTGAAAGCATGCAAGATAGCCAGCATCTCTGGATCATAAATATGGAAATTGAGTTCTGTGGCATCAAACTTCCTGCTTTCAGGATGCAAAAAATCAAGGCATACCAAGACAGGTGCATGAGGGAGAGCAAATTTCAAGTCTTCAAAGCTGCGGTGTGCTTCCCTTGACCACCCAAAAGCATCCTTCTTCAAGAGGTCAGTAAGAGGAGCTGCCCTCTTGGCAAATTTGCGAATAAAGTGCGTGTAGAAGGAAGCAGTGGGATTTTGTGGCTGTGGCCAATCTTTGATGCGTTTCACCTTTGCAGGATCCACCCGAATGCCACGACTACTCACAATATGCCCTAGGTACTCAACCTCCTTTGCCATAAAAGTGCATTTGCTGGCTTTTGCATAAAGTTGATGCATCCTCAAAATTTCCAGCACTTGCTTCACATGCGTAATGTGCTCTTGCCTATCCTTGTTGTAAATAAGGATATCAATCAAAGAAAACCAACACGTATCTGAAAAGAAGTGGCTGTAATATCTTGTTCATCAATGCTTGGAAGGTGGTCGGTGCATTAGGCAACGGTCAGTGACAAGGCATAAAATTCAGCGAAGTATTGATCCAAGACAAGTGGAGATGCAAATGTAGTGACCATCAATTCTTTGAAACCCCTCCAAGTGGTTGGTCCCTGAGGCGGATCCCTCATGTATCGCCACCATGTGTGGGCATAGTCCTGCATATGCATACTTGTAAAAATGATGCGCTCCTCCTCAGACTTGGGGTAGAAGCGGAAATAGTCTTCCAGCTTCGTGAGCCCCTCCTCCAACTCATTGGGAGTGCAAGTGTTGCCTTTAAACTTATGCACAGTGAGTTTGTCCTTGATATCCTTGGCTGCATAATTCTTGTGTGTGTAACCTCCAGAAGTGTAGGCATCATCACGCTTGAGGTTCACATAATCAAAGAAGGGCATCTCAAGTTTGATGGCCTCAGGTAGGGTCTTATATGAATGCAAAGAGTCTGCCAACATGTCATCAAAAGTGGCTTGTTGCCCATCACCAACCCCCTGCTACATAGAAGCTGTTGCCATTTGATGCACTGGTTGCATCTAGCTATATGTGCTCGCTAGTGGAGTGATATGAACCCCGGGTTGGGTCTCTCTGCCAAATGCATCTCTCCGAAATGATGGCACACCAGAGCGCTAAGAAGAGGATTGACCTCTCTACCAGGGGTGTGGGCTGCCATCTAAACCCAAGCCAGCTCCAAGCATACTCTGGTGCGGTGAAAGGAGCACTAACCAGATGCACACCAACGGGTCGTGGTCCAAAAGAGACGGCTCAGCCTGCATAGATGTAGAAAGCTGAGAGCCAAAAGATGGCTTGACATCTTGCAAGAAGGTGCTCTGTGGCACATAAAATGCATTATCTAAGTTCAGATAATCCCCAGGTTGGGGTACGTGCAATGGTCTAGAAGACTGATGCTCATAGGCACGACGGGCATCTGCCATAAAACCCCTGTGTGGAGCAGACAAAACATCCTAACTGTGTGAATGGTCCCCCTTACCCTTATCCTGCATAGCAATGGCATATGTGATCTGTTGACCAATATACTGTCCCATCTGGACAAGAGCCGTATCCTGTATAGCCATGGCTGTGGTAAGCTGCTGGCTGAACTCCTATCCTATCTGGCGGAAAGCACCTTGGAGCATAGAGGGCAGGGCATCCAGAAACTGTCTGTGTGCTGCTTGCACTTCCCGGGATGCAGGAGAGAGAGGCTGAGTGGAAGGAACCTCTATACCGCCAGTGGATGGAACCATTGTGGCAAGCACTTGCTCATATTGAGTAGCCTCATCACTGTTATGTAATATATCATGAGGGGCACGCTTTGGTGGCATGGCGATTGGCCCTGGAGAGAGGAGCTCGAATGTAGGCAAGGAGAAAATGGATAGCAAAACCTTGGTAATGAGCACGTGAGAGTGCGTGGAAACACGGAAATGTTGATGGAGAGGCTCAGAAGAAAGGTCGTCGAAGAAGCTTTGAAACAGAGCCAAAATGGCTCCAAACGGGCTGTGAAAGGGCCCCTAAAAAAGACTGAAAAGTGTACTTTTTACCCCCTTTTTTTTTTTTGGAGAGGGGGTTCCCTATGTCACCTAGGATTGTTGGGACAGTACTAACCTGAGATTACTAGGACTGTTAGGACACTGACTTAGGGCAACCTAGTCCAATTGTTCAACCTTAGTTAGCACTAACCTAACCTAGCCCCCAATAACTAAACATGATCTAAATGTAGATAGATCATGTTATAAAAGAAGACTACTCTACCTATAAAAGATTATAAAAGAAGACTACTCTACCTAGATAGATTAATATCTATGCGTCTTTTTTCAATAAAAGTTTTTGAAAAATATAATGTCAAAGTTCTTTTTAAACTTCAATACACCTTGGAAAAATTCTCTTTTGAGGATTTGAGTCTAAATAAGCTCCATTATATACAACTTAAAACTTTGTTGGATTGCTTCTTAAAAGTAAAAGCTTCCTTTCAAAGTAAAGAAGTCTATCTAAATAAGGAACTCTTGATTTGTATTTTTACTTCTCCCTCACTTGACAAGATAGGCTTAAACTCAATTTTGAAGTCTCCTAAAGTAATGGATTCTCTCCCTCATTTTGTGAGAAGAATTTGGAAGCATCCAGGAGTAGCTTGGAAGTATGTAAAAACTTTAGGACAAAAGGCTTTCAACTATGGAGAGAGAGGTAAAAGGCTTTCTGAGCATTCAAGATCTTCTATCCTTAGAGAACCTTGTTGTTGTAAAAGTAAGAGATTCCAAAGCTTATTTAATGCTGATTTAGGACATGTAGTCACAATTGATACCTCAATTTTGCTTTCTAGTAACTTAAGAGACCTTTTCATGAAAGGCATGAAATTTCGATTGTACTCTTTTAAAGAGTCTTGTTTTTTAAAAGCTATCAATAAAGGAATCTCAAAGTTTGTTTTGCAATTAGAAGAATGTTTAGGAGTTTAAAATATCTTATCAGAATGGAAAGGGAAGATTTTGAAGAAAGTTGCTTTGAAACTAGAAGAAGTCCTTTCGGTTAATTGCTCAAAGCAAAGTAACCATCTTTCTAAAGAAGATGAAACTCTTCTTCGAAAATTCCATAGGAATTTTGTCATTTCTTATTTCTTATATGGACAAATGTTCCAATAACTTTGTTTTTATTTGCAAAAAGTTTTACTTAGAATGTCTTTTGAGAGAAGTGAACTCGTCTGCCAAAACTTACGCCCTTGCCTTAGTTTCTCAAAAGGATTTGATCTCAAAACATTAGAGTTTTTGCAAGTCTTCTGGGTTTGTTTTCAATCCAAGTATACCCTTTCTTTATGTTGCTTGGAAGTTTCACAAAACTCGAAAAAAGCCAAGATTTATTGCAGCTGCTTGTGAGACTACTTTGACGGATGTCTCTAAATGGCTAAGCTACTGCATCAAAGCCATGTTGCCTAGTGTCCATGAAATTTGGAGGGACTTATTAAAAGAGGCAGATGTCCCCTCGCACTCAAGCTGGATTTTAAATGACTCTGCAGGAGTGATTCCTGTTGTAAAATTTTTTAATTCCTCTCGAAGCATTCAAGAAAAAGAGTCTCCTAACCTATGATTTTACCACGCTTTACACAAAGATCGAGCTGGAAGACCTGAAGTTTAGAATAAAAAAGTTAGTGGCTGAAGTTTTCAAGCTGAGATTTGGCAAAGATAGATGCAAAGTGCTAAAAGTTGAGAAAACAGCCTTATGCTTTGACTTTTTGTGGCTAAAAAATAAAGATCATGACATAGGTTCTAAAAAGAAAAGATACACAAAGGTAGTAAGTGTGGAAGATGTTTGCTCTTGGATAGATTTTCTTTTAGATAATCTTTACATCACAATAGGTGATTCTTTGTTTCAATAAATTATAAGAATCCCCATGGGCACTAATTGTGTTGTCTTTTTATCAAACTTTTATCTTTTCACTTATGAATTTGAGTTTATGCAACATCTTATTTCTATCAATACTTGCCCTATCATTTTACATAAGCTTAGCCAAGTTAGGCGTTTTATAGATGATTTATTTGTACCAGATGTTCCTAACTTTCAAGACTTTATGTACAAAGACGCTAGTGCTTTTGGAGAAGGAATCTATCCTTGTGACTCTTGTAAACTGAACTGCACTTCAAGAGGGGATTCTTGTGTTTTCTTAGATCTTAGACTTTCTCAATATACCATATAGGATTAGAGGTTGATATATACGATAAACATGAACAACCTGAATATAGTGGTTTACACATTATAAAAATGCCTCACATTGACTCAAACATTTCTGATTTGGCAAAATATGGAGTCATTTCTTCCCAATTCCATAGATTTTCCTGCCTTTGTATAACTAACGAGTCTTTTATCACTCAATGTAGTAATTCGATCACTTTACTATCACACAAGAGGTATAATCCAAGGAAAATAATGAAAAAAGTACGCACAATCTTGGATATGAAGTCTTTTATCTATGGTGTATTGGCCTTAGGTATGTTGAGAATGATTGAACATAAGTTGAAAACAAAAAGTGGGGAGCTGAATAGTCTGTTTTTCTTTTAGTTTCAAAAGAGAGTTTGTTTGAGTATGCTTGTGCTTTCTAAGTTAGAAATGTATTTTTGCCTCTTTGTAGGAAACAATACATAAGTGTAAAGGGCCATTTAGTTTTTTGGTTTTAAATAAGAGTGAGAGTGAGAGAGAGAGAGAGCGATTTTCCAGTTTTCTAGAAGTTTTTGTTTCTTGACTTGCTTGTTTATTTTTGCTTAGTCACTTGCTTCCTTTCTTCTTTATTTCTTGTTTTCTCTCTTTTTTTAATTTGATGTATTTTAGTAAGCATTGGGTTTGCCCAAGAGACTCCGCGGGTCTTTAGAAACCCAGTATAGTTGCTTATGCTTGGGCACTGACGACGACATAAGTGTTGCTTTGCTTGCCAAGTATGTCTTCCTTTTGTTTTTCTTAAAAGTTTTTGTTTACCTCTTTTTTCTTCTCTTTCATTTTCTCTTTTATTTTCTATGTAGATTTTTGATCTTTAGAACAACAAAAAATCTAAATTTGCATGATTGGACTTATTCTAGTCTTACAAAGGTATATATGATGTAAACCTAACCCCTAACTAAACTAACCCTAGATTAAGTCTAACCTAGGGTTTAGAACCTTGTAGGCTAAGTTTTGTGTGTGTGTGTGTGTGTGTGTGTGTGTGTGCAGGAGGTGATAGGCTAAGCCGCGCGGCGAGGGCGGAGGGAAAAAGCGGCGAGGACGGCGGAGCTTTTGATCACCATCACACGTCGGTGACGGGCATGCTCTCGTGATCATGCAGTAGGAGCAGGTGACGGCCGTGCAGCAGTTGCGTCAATTGCATTTGGATGAGGGAGCATGCAACGTTGGCTTGTTCCAGCCCTGAGGGAGCCCAAAAGGGCTCCTATCCTAGGCTGGACCTAAACCTATCCCTAAACCTAAGACGGAAACACTATCCTATGGTTCTCCAATGGGTACTAGTGAACAAGGACTGGTCTTCTAACTTGACCTAAGGTGAGAGACTGACTTACGTAGCTTGTGCCTAACCGTCCCTGGACAAGGGCTCACAAAGGGGTCACAACGTACGACAAACTCTCCTATTAGGGAACTATTACGCATTTGTCGATGTAGCCAATGCGTCACTTTGCACCCAAGTGCAAGGATGCATGTGACACCTCTACCCCCTGTTTAGTCCGATGTGCAAGAGTGCACCACGCAACTTGTCCAAACGGCGTTGCCTTCCTCATCAAACGACATCCGCCTCCTCGTTATAGGCTACCTTGCATCCCTCCCTAGGATTGGCATTTATGGGGACTAGGGCTGCCTTTATGGGGCCTAGGGTTGGCATTTATGGAGCCTAGGGCTGCCATTTATGGGGCCAGCCAACCAGTCCTAAAAGCCCTATAAATAGGGAGCCTCCAGGCGCTCTTTTCTCATTCAGTTCTCCCAGCACTTCAGCCTCCTACAGCTTGTCCTCAGTCCCCTCTCAACAGGTTGACACTGAAATGTCTAGAGGAAAAAGAAATAGAAAAGCCGCTAGAACGAGAAACCACAGATTTTGAAAAATTGCTCTTGTTGCGTGAGGAACGGAAAAATGAGGCACTGCGACGTGCAGAGCTCGCCCAGGCAGAGAGAGGCAACAAAAGCTAGACCGAGAGGTGATGCTTCTTCAACACAAACAGATGTTAGCCGCTATGCAGGCAAGTTTGAGCGCAGCAGCCGTCACCGCCAAAGCTTCGTCATCGGCAAAGGTAACACCACTCACTCGGTCCACTCCAACTTTTGGCCCGTCAATGCCTTTGGTATTGGCTATTTACGTTTTTCACCAAGCTATTTTTTTGGGGTAAAAATTATATCTCATCTTACGGGTGAGGCGGTGACCTGGTGGCAACATTGGGCTAGTAAGCATATTGACCCAACGACATTTAAGACGAATTTCGTTTAGGCAACGCTTGTGGCTGACCTCAAAGTCTGTTTTCTCCCAACCTAATATATGCGTAACCTGGAGGATGAGTTCTCTCGTCTCTCCTAGAATGATTTGCCTGTGTTGACATACAATAACAAGGTCATCACGTTGACGCAACAGTTGGGTGTGACGGAGAGCGCCAAGATGAAGTAATTTATTCGAGGATTGGACACGAACATGCGTTTTACCATTTGAAACTTCGACCCGTTGGATTACAAGCGGGCGTTGACTCGCACAGAATCAGGAGATGATGCTGAACGAGGGAAAGCTTAAGCATGTCCAGAAAGATTCCAAAGTCCCGCAGCAGTCAAACAACACAGCAGATAAGGATTAGAAGGACCACCAGTTTCAAAAGACAGTCAAACAACACAGCAGATAAGGATTAGAAGGACCACCAGTTTCAAAAGAATAAGCCAAAGATGACTCTAGATGAGAAGGCTAAAGCAGGTATTACGGAAGGCTATCTACAGCCTGATAAGTAGAAGTGGTACCACCAAGAACATCGCTGCTTTCATTGCCACCACATCGTTGGGCATGGCAAGAAGGATTGTCCGAAGTGGCTTGGCGAAAAGGCTGTGAAAGCACCTACTTCGTCTATCGCCAATATATTGGCTCTTTTAGTCCCGCCTCCATCCTCAGTTACGAATGCCGTCTTCCTTGCTTTGAACACCATTGCCACGATGGTCTTTCAAGATAAGAAGTAGGGCGATTTCTCAGGTCAAAAGAAGGCGCTCATTCGAGCGTACGGCACAGCTAATAAGCATCAATTTATTGTCTTGTTCAATATGGGGAGTTCAGAAGATGCCATGTTCCCTCAGCTTGCTAAGACAGTGGGGTGCACCTTGGTGCCTCACAAGCTTGCAGTGGATGGGTTCACCTCCGGCTTGCGTACACACATCACGCATAAGGCCATCCATTTCACTCTTTCAATTCAGGAGGACATGTTTACGCAGGATTTTATTTTGACTCCTTTAATGGGGTGTGACATGATCCTTGGGATTCATTGGTTCTGTGAGCATGTATCGACGTCTGATTGGCGGCATGACACCTTCACTATTGTGGAAGGTTTACTTGAGTCTGCCATGATACGTAGCGATCGGAGCTTACTAGGGATTCCGTTAGTCCTGCATATTCAAGCAGGTCGCGTCGCCCGCAAGGACGCCATGTGTGCACTTGCATACGTCCAGTGCCAAATCATGGTAGTTCAAGCCGCTCCTCCGATGGGGCAAGCAATGGTTGATCTACTTCAAGAGTTCCAAGACATCATGCTCCGGGATGATCTGCCACCCCAGCTTC
Organism: Dipteris shenzhenensis; assembly: GCF_047967505.1. NCBI lineage: Eukaryota > Viridiplantae > Streptophyta > Polypodiopsida > Gleicheniales > Dipteridaceae > Dipteris > Dipteris shenzhenensis. The sequence continues at coordinate 4,680,148 of NC_141603.1, read as the reverse complement.
CTCCCAACCGACCGAAAGACCATCGCATTGATCTACTTCGGGACTCGATACCTCCAAGTAAGTTCTCGTATTGACTTTCCAAGTATATGGGGTGTGTGTTAGAGTAGCAATTATCTCAATTACTGCGCGCAGGGTTTATTAGACCTTCTTCTTTGCCTTTTGCTGCACCCAAGGTGTCCATACTATCTTGGGATACTTCTCCTCAAGAAGACTTTCCATTCTCTTGCAGTTGGAGCCATTATCGGTGATGACTTGCACCACATTGTCCTCACCAACCTCCTTGATGGCTGCCTCAATATGATCCCATATCCACTCTCCGGTGATGTGAAGGCTGGCATGTGAGGCATCAATCACCCTCAAGAATATGCTTCCCGCACAACTAGTGACCAAGATATTAATCATGTATGGTGCATCCATACCGACTCCAAGCTTCCTTGAGTCCCTCCATGTCTTTCTTAATTAATCCCACCTGCTTCTTCAAACGTGTGGTGCGGAGAGTCTCAGAACTAGCAGGTGTAAGGGATGATGCTCTTGCTCTACCATGAGATACAAGTGCATGATAAAACTTCTTGTAGGCAGGAGTCCTTGCAACATTGAAGGGAATATTGCAAGCGTAGAAAAACTGCTCCTTTGCAATTGCATCCTCTTGCTTCAGGCGTGGTGCCCAAGCAGCCTGTATAGGAGTAGAGTGATAGCTGTTGGACCACGCGGCCTCTTGGCAGGAGGCCGTGGAGGAGCTGATGGCATAGCAGACAGCCCAACTGATATAGTCCCTCCACATTTTCCACATAAAGGGTCTCTAGTTTGGCCCCTTTTTCTCCTTCATTACAAGTAAGGACAGTCCCAACTATCTCAAGAGGCCTAGGACCAAACCCTAAAAAAAAGAGGAGGCTGATTCAAAAGAGTTCTGAACCTTGCAAATTTCACCTTGTGAAGTTTTCATCCATGTTGTGGCCTATTGGTTTCGCGATATTTTTTTGTATCTTAAGTGGTGCGTTGCCCTATCAGCTAGATTTAAATGCTTGTCTGGGAGAGACTAAAATGAAATCGTTTAGTCTTCACAAGCAGTTGTAGCTTGAATGAAGAGATTTTGGACTACCTTTTGATTAGCCTTCTCCTTTAGTGCTAGCTGTCGTCATGGGTGAGTCTGCCCTTCACCTCCGAAGTGCTAACAGAAACTCAATACTAAGATTTTATATCTTAAGTGGTGCGTTGCCCTATCAGCTAGATTTAGATGCTTGTTTGGGAGAGACTAAAATGAAATCGTTTAGTCTTCACAAGCAGTTGTAGCTTGAATGGAGAGATTTTGGACTACCTTTTGATTAGCCTTCTCCTTTAGTGCTAGCCTTCATCATGGGTGAGTCCGGCCTTCACCTCCGAAGTGCTAACAAAAACTCAGTGCGAAGACTTTGTATAAATGGATGCTCAAGTATGTGCAGTGTGTGTGGATTTTTTTGTGTGAGAGCATACGTTTATACTATTGTCTACACCCATTGTTGGGCGTTGATGATGTTAGTGGGGATGTCATAGTAGCTAGACCTTGCTATGCATGATGGAGTTTATGGTTTTTAACCTTATGAGTGATTATCATGAGATTGAAACTGCACTATGTTATGTTTATAGAGGGTGAGTTTGGGCGTGTCCCTGGACTCATCTAGGTATATGAGTTTTGAAACCTAGATCAGGTTAATTACCTTGGCTTGACGTTGATTTTGGTGTTCCTTTACCTTCATGAGGGTATCATGTAAAGGGGCAAGGGGTCCACATGTGAGTTTGGGCATGTTCCTAAACTCATCTAGGTATATGATTTTTGAAACCTAGATCATATTAATTACCTTGGCTTGACGTTGATTTTGGTGTTCCTATACCTTCATGAGGGTATCATGCAAAAGGGGCAAGGGGTCCACATGGAAGCACCCTAGCAGCTGCATTTAGGCAGTCTATGTAAGGCTTGCTTAGGCCTGGTCAAGCAGTTACCAAAAAAGGATGACGTGTATGGATTGCTAGTTGGCTTGTCAAGTGGACCGAGTTCAGGTCGGTAGATTGTCCGACTTTTTGGCAGCAACAATAGTTGCCTGAAGGGGCAGCCAAAATAGTTGTCTGAAGGGGCTGCCTGTGCAGCAACAATTGTCGGTAGATTGGCCTAGATGGTTGACTTTTTGGCAGCCACAACAGTTGTCTGAAGGGGCTGCTTGTGCAGCAAATTGCCTATAAATAGGGGACAGAAACTCAGTACGAAGACTTTGTATAAATGGATGCTCAAGTATGTGTGGGTGTGTGGATTTGTATGTGAGAGAGCATATTTTTATACTATGGTCTACACCAACTGTTGGGCGTTGATGACGTTAGTGGGGATGTTATAGTAGCCAGTCCTTGCTATGTGTGATGGAGTTTATGGTTTTCAATCTTATGAGTGACTATCGTGAGATTCACACTGCACTATGTTGTGTTTTTAGTGGATGAGTTTGGGAATGTTCCTGGATTCATCTAGGTATATATAAATAGGGGACATAGTCCCCTTGTCCCTCTTGAGTCCTAGGGAGGAGCTTTCTGAGTTTAAGCGGTCTTTCATTGTTGTGCTCACCATTTGAAAACCAGTGTGGGCAGCAATGTGTGGATCTGATTTTAGTATTTCTTCCTATGTGGATATATTCTTGTGGGATACATCTACATATTCCACAACTAGAGTAGTTGCAGCAATAGTAACATTTTTTCGCTATTGATGTTTGTTAGGCAAAAGGGAAGGGGGTGAAAATAGTAGGAGAAGTGAAAGAATAGAGAGAGAGAGAGAGAGAGAGAGAGAGAGAGAGAGAGAGAGAGTGAGAGTATTATATACTCTATCTCTAATTTACGAAGCTCTATTCCATGCGTGGATACAACTCACGGGCGATGGCATACGATTGTTCCACCCAGCCAAATTCCCATGGATAGTAGATCGTCAGATACATACGTTATTTCATTCATACTTATCCATGAGACCCTCAATGCCCTAGATAGTTCTCCTTGCCAAATGTCATCAATTTAGCCTCTCCACTTCGTGCACCATTTTTACCCCTCTCTTGGGGCACATTAAAAACCACTTGCCCCTTGGCACTATTGCACATTTAGGTGCACCTAGGCCTTAGCACTCAGAACTACCTAGTCAATGCCATTCCACCCTCACCTAGGACCTTGGCAGTTGCTTCTCTCGACCATTTCAATTATGCACATTAACTATTACAAAAGTTGGTCATCTTAAGAGAAAATGCCCACCGATCTATCCGAGGTCATGCTATCTCGGCTAGAGCATAACATTTCTTTTCTCTTCAAGCATCAGCGTCCTCGATGATGAAATCTGGGAACGCTCTCCGTAACTGGTATACGGATTCCCAGGTAGCTTCCGATAGAGGTTGACCATGCCATGCAACCAACACTGTGGGTATCTTCCGATTTCGTATTTGCATTGTTCCTCGGTCCAGGATTCTTGTTGGTTTGCGCCTTGCAATATCCTCTATCTCCTAAAACAAAACCACACCTTCGATTAGTGAGTCCCCTGTATGCAAAAATTTCTTTAAGCGCGAAACATGAAAAACCGGGTGCACCTTACACCCCTGTGGCAATTCCAATTTATAGGCTACACTGCCTATTCTCTTTAGAATTAACCATGGCCCACAGTATCGAGGTGATAACTTAGCACACTTTCCTGAAGTCAACAACTTCGAGTGCGAAGGAACTCTGAGAAAAACATTTTCTCCTTCTTCAAATACTCTTATAGACCGATTTTCATCCGCATATACCTTGGCTCTATCCATAGCCTGGCGGATATTAGCTCTCGCAAGTGCCAGCATCTCCTGCATCTGAACTACAAAGTTCGCGGCACTAGGCACTTTCTGAGGTACTCCAACTATAGTTGGATTGGCTGGCCTATAACCATAGTTCAGCTCAAACGGACTGAACCCGGTAGAGGAATGTTTCCTATCATTGTAGGCAAACTCCAACAATGGCAACCACTTGTCCCATGTATGTTGCCTCAATGACACATATGCCCTCAGCATATCCTCTAAAGTCTGGTTGACTCTCTCCGTCTGACCATCCGTCTCAGGATGATCCCCACTACTCATTCCCAACTCAGTCCTTGTCTCAAATACCGCTGTCCAAAAATGACCGATAAATCTAACATCTCTGTCTGACACTATGGATCTAGGCAATCCATGTAGACGAAATATATGTCTAATGAACAAATCTGCCACTTGCGGGGCACTAACAGACTCTCTAGTCGGAATGAAGTGAGCCATCTTGGTTAGACGATCAACCACCACAAGGATAGAATTATACCCTCCTTGTGTTGCAGGTAGCCCTACAATAAAGTCCATGGAAATGCTCTCCCACTTACTTAGTGGTATTTCCAAGGGCTGTAAAAGTCCGGGTGGCTTCACCCGCTTGGCCTTACTTACCTGACACGAGAAACACCGTGTCACATATTCATGAATATGCTTTTTCATCTTTGGCCAAAAGAAATCTCGCTTCACGAGATCATATGTCTTCTCGACACCTGGATGTCCCGCACACGGGCTATCATGGCATTGTCGAATGACTCTCTGCCTGAGATCATTCTGACCAGGTACTATAACCTTGCCATTTCTAACTAGCATACCATCCCTTATGGTATATCTTGCATAAGTTTGGCCTTTTCTGGATGCCAGGTCATCCTTTTCACTTTCCCCGGGTTTTAACACATGAGCCTTAGGCCATAAGCTCTGGACAAACTCGTCCACCTTTTGAGTTTCTCTGATCTCGGTCATTAGAGCACTCTCTAATACCGTGAAACTCAGGTTGTGCATAATGCGAGACAACGCATCAGCCACCTTATTGTCTTTTCCTCTTCGGTACCGAATCGTTAGATTAAACTCCTGCATGAGCTCTGCCCACCTAGCTTGGCGGCCCCTCAAGTCAGGCTGTTTACAAAAATGTTTCAGAGTATCATGATCCACATCCACATAAAACTCTGAAGCATACAAATAATGCCTCCATGTTTTCAGAGCATGGATAACAGCATACAACTCCAATTCATGAGTTGGCCAATTCCTTTGAGAGGGAGAAAGCTTCTTGCTTTCAAAGGCTACTGGCCTTCCCTCTTGAAGGAGAACTGCTCCTACCGCAATGCCACTTGCATCGGTTTCTAGGAACAACGGTTTCTGGGGATCAACTATTTTTAACACCGGTCCTGAGACCACAGCTTGTTTTATGGTGTTAAAACTTTCTTGTTGATTCTGTCTCCAAATAAAAGGTACTTTATTCGAGGTCAGATCAGTCAATGCCGATACTATTCTAGAATATCCCTTGATGTGCCTTCTATAAAACTGGACAAATCCCAAGAATGATGGCAACGCGGTCAGACTCTGAGGGATTGGCCAAGTTAGTATCGCAGCCACTTTCTTGGATCCATTTCTACCCCCTGTGGAGTAATTATGAATCCTAAGTACTCAAGCCTAACCATACACAGTATAGTTTTCTTTTTATTCACATAAAGATTGGCTTTCCTCAAAGTACTGAACACTATCCTTAAGTGTTCACGATGCTCAATAACACTTTTACTGAATATCAGGATGTCGTCAATAAAATGTACTACGAACTTTCCGATGTACGGACGTAGTAAATCGTTCATAAGCATGACGAAGCTCGCTGGAGCACTGGTAAGTCCGAAGGGCATTACCAAAAACTCATAATGACCAAACGTGCTTCTAAAAGCGGTTTTATGCACATCCTCGGCTCTAATCCGAATCTGATGGTAGCCACACTTAAGATCTATCTTACTGAAAATCACGGCTCCATGTAACGCATCTAGCAAATCATCAATCCGAGCCATCGGATACCTGTGCTTAACAGTGATATTATTCAATGCTCTGTAATCTATACAGAGACGAAACGTTTCATCCTTTTTCTTCTTTAATATCACTGGCGAAGCAAAAGGTGAGAAACTTGGTTGAATTTGCCCCAACTTGAGGTATTCTTCTAGTTGTCTACGCACCTCCGCCTCTTCAGCAAAACTCATTCTATAGGGAGGTCTATTTACAGGTTCTGCCCCGGGATCAGTTCAATCTTATGTTGAACTTTCCGCTCTGGAGGTAAACCATAAGGTAGTTCATCCCTAAAACATTCAGAGAACTCCTTTGTTATAAGATTAGCCAGCTTGGCCATCTCACCACTTTGCGTAACATGAGTGCTAGCCGAAAAATCATCCACCGGCTCTACCGATGCTGTGCAAAGGAATAAAAACTCTACTTGAGCCTTTCTGATTTCCATCACGGAAACCAACGGTCCCTGAGGTATATCTTTTTCACCTCGTAAGACATAAAGCACATCATTCATCTTGAATTGATATACGTGCTTTTTCCAATCAATGGCTGGATTCTTTCTAGAATGCCACGCCATACCCAGGGCTATATCTGCATGAGCAAGCTTGGTCATTTCAAAATCAAGCTTCTCAGCATAGTCCTGAATCCGAAGCTCCAACTGGGTAACCCTTTGGTCCCATACTTCAGTTGAACTTCCATCTGCCATCCTGACTGTATACGCATAGTCAGATGGACTTATTTTTAATTTCAGCCTCTTTACGAGCTTGGAGTTAATCACATTGTGAGTTGACGCCGAGTCAAACAACACAATGAAATCATGATTGGCCACTTGCCCTTTCATTTTAATTAACTCTGTATCATTGAAGGCTGTATACCCCGTTGCTGCGGGCTTAGATAGGATGTTATCAGGTGCACTCGTCACTAACTTAGCAACAGATACACATAACAAACAAGGTACTAACCTCTGAGAAGGTCCCGCTAGTTGCATCTGCATATGTTCCACATTAGGACTCTCCTGCATTTCTACGTCGCATTCAGATATTATCATATTAGCCGTGCGACGGTCTTTATTCAGTGGACAATCCTTTCACTGATGTCGCTGAAGGCAGCCGAAGCACAATCCTTCTTTCCTTGGAAATCCCCCTTTTTTCGGGTACTCATACTGAGTCCCTGCTTGCACAAATCCACCAGAGCTGCCTCTGGCATCCTCATAGTTCAGGGCTACTGCGATAGATTCATCTAATGTAGTCACATATTTAGCCCGAACTTCCATTTTGATCTTGTCGTTCAGTCCATAGATATAGTCTTTTAACTGAACCGACATAGGGAGAGGGTCTGTTATTTTCATGACACATTCCCTGAATTTGTCAGTGTACTCTGCCACTGACAGACTCCTCTGACGAAGATTTCTATAAGCATCCGAAGCTTGGGATTCTTCATCAGGTGGGAGAAAGTGTTTCTTGAATTCAGCTTTAAACCCTTCCCAGGTGGTTGGAGCAACTTGATCCTTCTGTTGCTTTATCCACCATTTGTCCGCTGCCTCAATAAACAGGTGTGTGGCCTCGCGGATTTTCTTTAGATCGGATCTAATTTCACAAATGGCGAAGGCTTCTTCCCACTTGTGTATCGATCACATCAGAGCTACGCTCGGTCATCCGACCAGCGTACTTCTCCGGTCTATAATTAGCGATATTAGGCACTTTGACCCTTGCGCGCTCTAAGGAATGTATACTGGGCTCTGGCTCTACTGGAGCTTTGTCCTTATCAATTCTAGACGGTCTAGCCGACAAGGCTTGCACCATCTCCCTGATCTCATTTTGACCAGCATTCACTTGAAGCTGCTGGTTCATAATCTACTGTAAAGCATCCTCTAATATCGAAATCCTACCAATCAATGTAGGTGCTGCATGATGTGACATCTGTTGTGTAGACTGCACTCTAGACTCACTAGGATTCACCCTTGAATTCTGCCCTTCTGCCTCCATAGTTCCACAATGGAAGATGAGGGTTTTTTTTTTTTTTTTTTCAGTCTTTTCTAAAACCTAAATAACCAATATATACACCCTTCACTCTGTTCTGCTTTCCTGGGTTTTTTTTTTTTTTTCTACGGTACAGAAATAACTGCATGGGAAAAAAACTGCATGGAAAAAAAGGGCTCCCTGGTTGTTTCGCAACGATCCCGGCTGCTCTTCTCAGACATACAGCTCCCCTTCGAAGTCCCTTCCAAATAGGCTGTGCAGAGGCCTTAGAATGCCTTGCAGGCGGTGCTTTTGCAGATCAGATATGCGGCTATTAATTGACGTAACGCCTTCACGTTACGTAGACTATCATCTCGCTCCAAAATCGTATATTGCCAGCTACGCTACGTCCCCTGCGCTCATCCTCGTCCACCTCCTAAATCTGCACGCTGTTGTTCGTCAACATCGCACAAGGCAAAATATGCTCTGATTAAGGAAGGTCCCGCAACCCATTGATTACGATCCAACGCCTTCACTGACGAATATCCACGTCACGTCGATCTCTTCTCCCAGGCCATCGCGCAACGCCTCACGGGCTTCCATCGACCTGCTTGTATTGACCCGCGTCACCTCTCACTGCTTCATCGATCTTGAAATCGATTCTTCTCTGCCCACAACTACAGCCACGCTTCTTTCTCACGCACAGCCTTCGTAGGCCACGGTGGCCATTTTCCCATTCATTATGTCAGCTTTCCGTCGATCTCTTCGTCAACGCCTCACCTAGCTCGTCGCTCTTCCCATGATCTCTTCCTTGCCTTGAGCTCTGATACCAACTATTATATACTCTATCTCTAATTTACGAAGCTCTATTCCATGCGTGGATACAACTCACGGGCGATGGCATACGATTGTTCCACCCAGCCAAATTCCCATGGATAGTAGATCGTCAGATACATACGTTATTTCATTCATACTTATCCATGAGACCCTCAATTCCCTAGATAGTTCTTCTTGCCAAATGTCATCAATTTAGCCTCTCCACTTGGTGCACCATTTTTACCCCTCTCTTGGGGCACATTAAAAACCACTTGCCCCTTGGCACTATTGCACATTTAGGTGCACCTAGGCCTTAGCACTCAGAACTACCTAGTCAATGCCATTCCACCCTCACCTAGGACCTTGGCAGTTGCTTCTCTCGACCATTTCAATTACGCACATTAACTATTACAAAAGTTGGTCATCTTAAGAGAAAATGCCCACCGATCTATCCGAGGTCATGCTATCTCGGCTAGAGCATAACAGAGAGAGAGAGAGTGTGTGTGTGTGTGTGTGTGAGAGAGAGAGAGAGAGAGAGATTAGCATTCTCGGAAGTCCTCACGGGCCTATGGGTCAAAGTATGTAAATCATACAAGCCTCTGTGGGCTGAAGCAAAGGGCGTGCTAGGGCCTTTGTTAAGCGGTATGCTAAGCTATAGAGCTCACACTCAAAACTCGGTCAAAATTCAAAACTTGGTGAGTGCTATGCTCAAGAGCTCAAACTGAAAATTGATAAAATCTGAAACCCGGTGCCGTGGTGGCTCTCCGGTGGGCTGCAAAGATATCTCGGATTTGCGTCTGTCGAGCTGTCTCTTGTTGTGGTGGAGGACATGGTCTCCTCGACCTTTGTATGCGATGGGCTATGTCAAGACTGATGCCTCGTCTCTGGTGGTCTCCTCAGAGGAGAGCTGAGATAGACTAGACCTCAATTGTGCGTGCTCTAGTCACTCTTTGTGTTGTGTGTGGTCTCTTAGTCTCTGGCTCGGCAACGAGAGAGAGGGAAAGGCCATTCTATGGGCTATCCATAGGTGCCACTCGTTCCTTGGTATGTGCCTTGTAGGCCTAGTTACAGTCAGTGAGGTCAGTTAGTACATGTACCACTTAGGACAGTTAGGATACTTAGTCCACTTAGGGCTTTTAGCCCTAGGGTTTTGTTATGATGGCTCCCTCTTGAGCCCCCATTCATTGTAGCAGCATTTTCATTACAACAGCTCGTTTTTGTCTTCTCTCCATCATTTCTTGAGCTTCCATTGCTTGTCCTAGCCTACAATGGTATCAGAGCAGGTTAGGGTTTCACCCTCTAGCCATTTCCAGCCACCCGGAGTCCTCTTGGAGCCATTGGGAGCTGTTTGGCAGCCCGTTCTTCTGCTGGTCGGCTCATTTCCCTAGGCATCTTCACACGTGTGAGAAACCGAGGCTTCTCCAAGCATTTCCGTTCCGGGAAAGTTGCATTTTGGAGCTGCTGCTGCATAGGAGGAGCATTTTCGACCCATTTTCTGCCCTGCTGCAGCCATTGAAGACTGTACAGACTCAGCCGCTTCACTCGTGTGGTGTATGGACATCGTAGAGTCTGTACGGACTGCAGGTGGCAGCATATATTGCTTGTACGGGCATATTTCTTCACATGTGTGAGCCGTACGGGTCTGCTGCTGCTGTACGGACTGCTGACAGGTTCATTTAATACACTTACGGACTGATTCGGCTGTACGGGACATATTTGCTGTTGTACGGTGCATTCATTACTTCAGCCTTGCCGTACGGACTTGCCTCGTGAAGTGTGCCAGCATTTTGGAGCTGCTGGTGAGGTCGGTTTTACTTCCGGAGCTCCTGTTGCAGTTGACTATGGCAGCATTTGGGCCTTGGTACTGCGTTCTAGAGCAGCTACAGCGACTGACTTTGACTTTGTGAGCCTCCAACAGCCATTTCGAGGCATTTCTCAGTGATAGTCCCTCTCTTGGGTGCTTCTCCTACATCGTGGAAGCCTCCAATTAAGCTCTTTGCTATTCTAAAGCATACCTCGCTGCTGTACCATCACATTCCAGATTTATCTTGGCATTTTTCCTCTTTTGTTGTGCCATTGTCACTTCATATTGCAGGGGCAATTGTTCCTCCACCCTTCTCGAAGGCGGTTCCAGCTGTTACAGCCTATTTACAGCCTCCTCCAACTGATAAAAGGCTGCTGTACTACTTCTGGACATTTCTCATCAAGGTCTTCACCTTCCTTGAGCTGATTACTTGCTGTCCACTCAGCATCTATCTTTGGGACAGCAAGATATTTTTGCAGTTGAAAGCATTGAGGCTTGTGCAGTCACTAGTATTGGCTTTATCGGTGGCTTGTGCAGTCACTAGTATTGGCTTTATCGGTTGTGGTATTTGCTTTCTTTTTGCATCAATGGCTGGCAGCAATGATGACCTTTTTGGACACTTGGTTTGGAGGACAAGCTTGATGGCACAAATTACCCCATGTGAGGATACATGATGGGGTAGGTATTGGTTGCCAAGAATTTGTGGCACATTGTTTCAGGTTCTGAGGCCAGGCCTACACGTAATGCAGCTTTTGGTGCTACACCTACCGCCTTTGGTGCTACAGGTACTGCTTTAGGCTCATCAAGTGATGGGTCTAATGCTACTTCTGGAGTAGTGGCCTCTTCTACTGCAGGTACTTTGCCTTCTTCACAGGAGCAGATGCCAAAGCACATGCCTTAATTGCTCTTTCAGTTAAAAGATATCCGGTCTTGCAAGACAGCAAAGCAAGCGTGGGATCAGCTTGCATCCTTATATCAGCTGCGGAATGAGGCGAGGGTTGCCTATCTCTGCAAGCAGTTGAAGGACTTGAAGCTAGAGGGTGGTAACATGGATGCCTATCTTACCTGTGAAGGATTTGAAAGAGCAATTGGCTAATATTGATGAGGTGGTGCCTGATTCTCAGCTTGTTTCTAATACCCTTGATGGGTTGCCTAACTCTTATCAGGGCTTTGCTACTACTCGCTCTTCTATTTCAAGAGGAACAAAGCCGTACAAATCGCAATGCTTCTATGGTTGGTTATCAAGCCTTTGCTGCCCAATATAAAATAAAGGCAAAGGCAAAGTTTCAGCTGGTAAGCCCCGTCATTCACATGCTGGTCACTCCCATGGTGCCTCTTCTTTAGGAGATAACAAGAAGAAGAAGAGATGCAACTATTGCAGGAAACCTGGGCATGATATTGCTGAATGCAGGAAGAGAATTGCATCTGAAAAGAAGAAGAAAGAGTATGGTCTTGCAGTAGCTGGTTCTCCGAGTCAAGAAGATCGACATCAGTCAGCTAATTTTGCACAAGACTAGCATTGGGCTTTCTTGGTTATATGTCAATATAATCTTGATGTTCATGAATCATGATGTTGATGATGCCTGCATGACAGTTTTTGATGCGTGGTTCTTTGATAGTGGTGCTAGCAAGCACATTACTTTCTGCATGAAGTTATTCAGCTCACTTGAGCATGCATCTAAGGGGGGGGATAGTCACATGTGTCATTAATGCATCATCTACAATGAAAGGTGTTGGGCAAGTTGCTCTTACTCTGTTTCTAGTAGTCTTGTCACTCTAGAGAATGCGCTTTATGTTTTAGGCATTCGCAAGAACCTCATCTCTATTTTAACCCTAGCTACTTGTCGCTATCAGGGTCTTTTCGATGGTGTTCGGTGTGCAGTGTAGGATGCCACATATGCCTTTACTATGGTCTTGACTGGGACATTGACTAGAGGTTTGTATAGACTTAATGCCTACGACAGATGCTTGGATGATGCTGGACTTGTAGATGTAGATGCCTTTGTTGTTGATTCCTCTACCATGGCAGATACCCATTTGTGGCATGAGAGGTTTGGACACCTCAACTTTGGGGCTTTGGTGAAGTTTTATAAGGGTGGTTGTTGATGTTCCCAAAATGCATATGCCTTCAAAGCACGTTTGTGAACCTTGTTTGCTTGGTAAGATGCACCGTTCTGCATTTCCCAAGGATGGGAGAGTTGGTGCCGCACTCAAGCTTTATTTGGTTCATAGTGATGTTTGTGGACCCATGCGGGTTGCAGCTTTTGGGGGATTCTACTATTTTGTCACATTCATTGATGACTTCACTAGGTATACTTGGATTTTTGCATTGAAATCCAAATCTGAAGTTTTTGCATGCTTCAGGCATTTTGTTGCCTTGGCTGAGAATGAGAGTGGGCTGAAAATTGCTCACCTTAATACAGACAGGGGGGGTGAGTATATGCCAAAGGAGTTTGCTGTTTTTTTGGCATCACGTGGCATTCATCATTAGTGCACGGTGCCTTACACTCCTCAACAGAATCCCGTGGTTGAGTGGAAGAATAGATCAGTGATGGAGATGGCTTGGTGTATGTTGAAAGGCAAGCACTTGCCTAACAAGTTGTGGTTGGATGTTGTTATGTGTGCTAATTACAATTGGAAGGTATGTCCCACAAAGGCTTTGCAGACCATCACACCATATAAGGCTTGGATTGGTCATAAGCCCATGATTTCTGACCTGAGGACTTTTGGATGCTTGGCATATGCCCATGATTTACTTATGCCATACGAGACCTGATCTTCAATATGCTGTCTCACAGTTGAGCAGGTATGCACAGCCCCTCTACACCCCATCGGCATGCCGTGAATCGTGTTTTCAGGTAATTCAAAGGCACGTTCAGCAGTTTGGCCTTCTTTATGAGGCTGATTCTTCACTTTTGATTGGAAACGAATTTTTCACTATTTCATACTTGTTAGCACCTAAATCTATCAATTGAGCATCATTGTATGTGCTCTTAGAGAGTGGGCAACTCTCATCTGCTATATACAGCTACACATCCCAGCTGGTTATGCAAGGCATGCTAATGTTTATCAATGACATTGAAGGCGTCATGATTCATCACTGGTTGTGGGCTGCTCGTTACCATCTGTAAGGCATGCAATGGCTGTCAAATAAATCACGGGATAAATGTCCAAAATAAATGCACGGCTGCCTCATCACCAAATACATGCAGCAGTGCTTGTGGACATCGTATGGAGTATGTGCAACATGAGTTAGCTGCTCATAATCTGATCACTCATTCAAATGCATAACGTGCTAAATAGTCAGCTGTAAACAAGTGTTCTGACATGTTTGCTTTATCTAATGTTGTTTGATTGGGATGCTTTGCAGAAGTTCTATTAAACTGTTTTTCTTCCTGCATTCGTTCTCGGGCCTAGTATAACTTAGTAATGGCATCTCTCTTTCTTGTATGACTTCTTGGGTCGATTTTAAACCCCTAAGCATCACCATCTATACTATGGCCTTCATTGAGGGATTTCTCGAAATTTATATTGCCTTTCCCAACAAGCTTGAACTTCATACATTGGTGATCCCTCTCTTCAATTGCTGCTGCCAGGCATAGTTTTTTTTGTGTTTCTGTATTTTTTCCTTTTCATTTTCTGGAAAAAAAAGTTTGATGTTTGGAAATTTCCGAAATTTTGGAACATTTCCAAAGGTTTTATGAAAAGAAATACGTGTTTTGTTGCAGCTTCCAGTCTCTGTTCAGATCCAAGTTCAATCTGGCTGATGGAGGGTTACAGGAGTTAAACGCTTATTATTGATTGTAATTTTATCGTTCCTTGCAAGATCTATTTCAGAATTACTTATACAGAACTGCTTTAAATGATGTGAATTATTGGTCCCCGTCACGTTTTTTCTCGGGGGTTGAGCCATATTACTCATGATTGCGGACATTCCAACAAAGGGTCTCTCCTTTGGGAAAGAGTCACCAGCTGACACCTACACTTAAAAAAAAAAAAGTCCTGCCTGGTTTTTCTCTTGCCATTGACAGCTATCCTTTAAGCACATTGAGTGGCTGAACTAATTATTTTTGTAATTGATAATCCATTTATCTTCATCATTTGCATAGAGACCCTTGATAATTCTTTCAACAGTCATGGGACAATCTTGTTCTGGCTTCTTAACTTGGGCTGGCATGTATGTGACTTACTAATAAAACTTCATACTGACTTGTAGCTAAGGCCATGCTGTGACCTGTTAGGTGGTGCTGATATACTTTCTCACCACTGTTTGCTGTTTGGCATAATAATAAATGCTGTAGTCTGTCTGCTACAATTCTTTTATCATTGCTGAAGTCTTTTCTATTCTTTGCAGGAAAAGATGAACTTGAAAGGTTGCTCAGGGTAATAAATGGGGGAGATACACTTCTACAGACCCTTTTAAGATCAAAATCAACAGCTGAGAATGTGGAAAATCAGTCTGCAGAAATGGCAGGCACTTCTAATGGTCTTATTGATGCAGTTGCAAAAACACAAATTCTGAGTAATTTGCTGCTTTCTAATTCATCGCTTGGAGCGTCTGTAGAATCACCTCTTGCAGCTTTGTCCAGTGCACTGTTAATGTCTCTGCCACACTTACTGCAGAATAGTGGTCAGTTACCCCATGTAGCAAATTCCGAACAACATGAGGTTCCAAAAAATTTAGAGTCTTCTAATAATGTAAGCAATAGAAATGATGCAAAAACTACTGACCAGCATGATGGTTACACAAGACAGCCTACTTTCGAGGAACCAGTTTCTCTGTCATTGTTAAGCTTGCCCGATCCTTTGCGAGCTAGAGAGCCCACTGTGCTGTCCAGGTCTATTGACAAAGCAAATCAGGTCACGGCAGATTTGTTGGATGATAGGACACCTGTTGATAATGCTCAAACAGTGGAGGTGAATCATCGCCTTACTCATTCGGATGAAAGGCAATCGAGGGATAACATGGGTGTGCATAAGGAAAAAGAAGGTTTTGTTGGAAGGGTTTCAGCTGAGACACATTTGGTACCAGCTTCTGTAACATTCCAAAACACTGGAGCGATTCTGGGTAGACAGCCTGAATATATAAGTGTTGATTTGCTAAACTCCCCTCCAGAAGAAAGTGTTTACATTCCAGCCTCGGGATCAGATCAATCTTCTGATACCGGTCTTGAGATCCAGGTAGTAATAATGATCTGGCCATATCTGTAGCATGAATTTGTACATCACCTGAGTTTGATTTGCGATTGGAGACTGTTTGCTTATGATAGATAACTGGGTCTTGATTATGTTCAAGTACAGGAACGGACGTATCGAATATGGTTCAAGCTCCTTGACAGAGGTCCTGGAGAACTGCCTTCATCACTGCGAAGACAGGCATGATGAACGAAGCTGTATTCTCTTTAATTTCTGTCGTTCGAATAGCATTCTAAATTCGAGATACATACTGTGCAGATAAACATTATAATCTGCTTATGGCAACTCTTTTATGTGATGTTTACTAATGGAAAGCTTAGAAGCAATAAGCTCGGGTTGTTTGGTGCAGATTTCTGAGTGGTTGGACCACCTGCCTACTGATATGGAAAGTTACGTTAGACCTGGTTGTGTCATACTCACAATCTTCCTATGCATACCTGTGCATGCTTGGGAGAAAGTGAGTCGCCCCTGTTTCAGCAGTGCATAAATGTTCTTTCAACATAGATAGTATCCTGTTTTAACATCACAAAAATTCTGCAAGACAAAGAGTTACCGATTCATTTATCTTATATATCCAAACCAATTCAATGTCCATTTGACACCAATCTTGCAGTTATGCAAAGATATTGAGGGGAGCCTTTCCAAACTGGTTCGAAGCACAAATGGTGAATTTTGGCGCAGGGGACGAGTTCTTGTGCAATTAGGGAAGGCATGTGCCTCCATTATTGAAGGTCAGTTTCTATTATAGTTTTTTGAATGCAAGCTGTTGTTGCGGGAAGTATTAAACTAACGTTTTAATTCGATGCAGGTAAGGTTTATTCTAACATGAACCCGCAACCACATTGTACTCCACATTTGCTCTTGGTCCGGCCTTTTGCTGTAGTTATGGGCGAAAATGTGGAACTGTTAGTAAGAGGTCACAACCTCAAGGTCCCTGGCACCAAGTAAGGGAGCTTTTCTATGCTGTTTTGAGCATCTGCAGAACGTATTCTTCTTGTGTGCGGGTTCTTTCTTTTGAAAGGTGGTCGTGCTAGATTTTTCATGATTTTTTTGTTTGTGTGTTTTGTAGGGTCATCTGTGCATATGGAGGAAAGTATGTAGACAAGGAGGGGATTTTGTTGGGTCCACAAGAGAGAAAAAGGGAGAGACATGGTGACACACAGAATCAAGAAGTGGCTGCTACTTTGCCCAGTATTCAGCCAGAGCAAACTCTGACGTTTCATGTTGGACCTTTCAATGTTGTCGGGCGTGGTTTCATTGAGGCAAGCAACTTTGCCATGAAAACAAAAAGTGAGGAAGGCCACTGCAAAGGATTAATGTGTCACAATGCTAGTGTTTGCATGCCATTCTTCTATTTGTAATCCCAAAACAAATTTTCAGCAACAAATTTTTGTGCACATCAAAAAATTGTTTTAGGTTTACAAATAGAAGAACAGTGTGCAAACACTAGGATTGTGAAACACTAATCCTTTGCAGTGGCCAGTATCTGTGTTGAATGTTGGTTCCGAGTCCAGACACTGAATTGTGCAACATTGGACATTACTTTTTCCACATGTCTCCTACACAGAGAGATGATTGTGCATTGCGACTGATGGGATATTAACATTTTCTTTGCTTACAAGTGTTCCTTGTTTAGGTTCTCTACGAGTTTCCTCTTTTTCTGTGTTCAGAATTGTTTTGGAACGAGTTTCATTTCAATGTTCTTTGCTCGAGTGATTTCTTTTTTTGGCGGCTTCAAGTGAAATGTTAGTATTGTACAAGGGAACGACCTATTCTTACAAAGGTCCACTGCTTTTTAAACAAACAGGTAGAGGGACAAATGTTCAAAGGCAATACTTTCCCCATTATTGTAGCAGAGAAGTCTATCTGTGAAGAAATTTGCTCACTAGAGGAGGAGCTAGAGATCAGCCTTATGAATGAGGGCTTGTTGGATCAAAACAGGCTAAACAAAGTTGAAGCAGAAACTACTCACTTCTTATATGAATTGGGCTGGCTTTTCCAAAGAACACAATGGAGGATGAGGCACTCTGATGTAGAGATCCAAGATTTTTCATCTGCCAGATTCAGATGGATCTTGCGTTTTGCAGTGGAACATGGCTGGTGTGCTGTGACTAAAAAGGTTTTGGACCTGCTGTTCAGCTTTGTTGACGAGCCTACTGAGTTAGAATATTTAAGGGCTTTGGAGACTTTATCCGAAGTCAATTTACTGCTAATTGCTGTGAGGACTAATTCAAGGCCCATGGTGGAGGCATTGCTAGCATATTCTCCCTCTAGTACTATTGATGGATCGGGGAAGTGTCATGTCTTCAGGCCAGATATGCCAGGGCTTGCAGGGCTTACCCCTCTCCACGTAGCTGCGAGTATGCATGCTGCTGACGAGCTCATTGATGCCTTGACAAATGTTCCAGAGCAGGTGAACATACTTTTAATTTTAAGGGTATGAAATGAAACTTTGCTTGCTTTAAAGAAACACTTACATGTCTGTTGTTTGTGCAGTTATGGGTGGCAACATGGATAAGTGCAAAGGATTCTGTTGGCCAGACTCCTTTGATGTATGCTTTGGCTGCTGGCAATCATTCCTATGTCAAAACAGTACAGATCAAGCTGCAAAAGATTGGCAAAATGGAAGCTTTGAGAGAGAGGTCAGTAGATGACACAAATGTCAATAGAGGCATTCCATCCCACCAACACTTGGCCCTGGACATATCGTCAGTGCGTGAGGAGAGAAAAGGAAAAATGCCAGATCCATACTCATCTGGCAGACTGAAATTGAGCCAGATGATTGGCCATTGCACTTGCAAGGGTAGAGATCTTTTATTATCACAAAACCATCCTCTCTTAATTCGGGCCAAGAAAGGATCTAAATACCGTCCGTTTGTCTTGTCAATGCTTGCTGTTGCCGCAGTGTGTGTGTGTGTAGGTGTACTGATGAAGGGTCCTCCTAATGTTGCTTTTGTGCGTCCTCCATTTGTGTGGGACAACGTCAAGTATGGATTTATTTGAATCTGAAAGTCAAAGGCCTACATGCCCATTGAGCCTCTGTGCTGTTGAAGGCTGAGCTTCAGATGGCTGTCAGCTTACCAATATTTATCCCTATTGCAAAATGTTGTGTAAATCTTCCTCCCTGATAGGAGGCTGATTATGAATGTCACATGTACAAAATTTGGCGATCTTTAGTACAGCTACTTTGTCATATCTCATCTGGTGATGTCTCCAAAGCTTCTTAGAGCTTGTCCGCTTAGATATATACTCTCTTTTCTATTGCATGATATTAGTAAATTTGACATCTTGCCAGGAGACGCAAAAATATATGATATTTGCTGATTATTGGAATTCAATAGTCACTCGATCAAGCAAGTTTGTGCATCCTTTGATTTCTGCTCTTGCTTTCACGAGCACACTATTTGATCTTTGACAACACTAGGCAGTACTTGCCCAGACTTGATCGTAGTATTAAAATGGTGCCTGGCCTCGAGAATTTCAAGATGGGGTGACTGATATGTTTGTTACATGCTAGAGATGGGGCTTTTACTGGCCACTACAGAGAAGTCTCACCATGAGAGGTCCAATATGATGGAACACCAGTGCAACTTTTAATCTTGCTGTCTTTACCTTCCAGTTACTGTTTCTCATATTGCCATAACCTCCGTAGCAGACAATGAATCATTGTCACATATTCGGTAGGTTTTTGTATCTTGACTTGTAGATCAAATTTTATGATCATTGAGATTTGGTCCAAATTTTGACCTCACTAGGGTCTAAATGTGAATGGACTTAGAATGATATGGCATAGAACTTTAGGTTGATTGACCTTGAGTTCACTTGAGTTAATCAAAACTATGTAAATAGTTGTTTTACCAACTAGGGTTAGATGTGCACATGAATTCAACCCTCATCAATAGTCATTTAACTTGCACCATGCAGTGTATATGCATTATCATGAATATGCCAAATTGATTTATTCATAAGCCCATTGTCTAACTAAGCGTTCATGGTTGTAATCACACATTTATGAACGGATAGGATTTCATGATGTACGTATGCATACGCCAATGCCCCCATGTTCATAGTAGTCAAAACATATTTATCTTTGCCTTGGTGTGCTTCTTCCTTGGGTTGTAAGAAGCATGAATATTTCATGGTTGGGTGTCTTGCTAGAAATCATAAGGATTCAGGGTGGCTTGATGGTTGATCAACAGCTCTAATTGGATGTCTCCTTCGCAAGCGAATAAAATCCCCTCGGCGTGGGGTCGCCCATGTGGTTCCCATATTATGAGCAATGCGTAATTATTTTGTTGCATATGTGTATTAATCAATGTTCATAAGGAAAAGGCTTCATAAATGGAATGGAATTGCAACATAGAAGGGAATGTGTCGACATGCAAATAACATGAGAGTTTGTCTTAGTCTTCCTACCTCTAAAAAGAGAAAAAAAAAGATCCCAACCTAAAGAAATTTCAAGGAAGTCATTGCTTCATCAAACCTTCATCACAACATAACTTGCAACTCTCTCAAGTTAGAGTAAAAATGCAAGAAAAGCTTTGCAGCAAACCCTTGTATCTTGAAGAAGACGCCATCCAAGAGTAATGCTCACGAATTTCTCATGCTCGAGGCATGGAAAAGGTAAAGAGATACACCAGGAAGATGGGAAAGTTTGAGGAAGGAGCTTTGCTCCATTTCTAGAGCCACCAAGCTCCAAAAGAGCTGGAACATGGTCAAAGAAGTGGTCCATGAAGAAGAGCTTGTGACGGAGACATGTCCTTGTGGCAACCCACAAAAACGTGATAGGAAGGGGTGCCTACAAGCATATACAAGGGAAAAAATTAGATGTTTCCTTCCTAGGAACATTTGGGTGCAATGCCCTCAAAGACAATTGAGCAAAATTAGAGGTTCCTTTTTTGCATTCCAACAACCTCTGGGTGAGTGGCATGGGGGTTGCCTTCTTTTATAGGTGAAATTTAGCTAGAAACTGAGTTCGTTCCTTAGTTAGTCCACCAATTGGCAGACCACAAGTTGGTGGCACATGGTTTTGGTGCCCATGGTTGGGAAACATGATTTTGTAAAACCGTGGATTTGTGTTAACCAAAATGGATTTGGTACCATGGATTTGGAAACATGATTTTGTAAAGCCATGGATTTGGGATAACCAAAATGACTTGATTACATTGTAATTGGTAGTTAGCCTTATATAATTACATCCCAACTAGTAGTTAGCCTTATTTAGTTGGATGAGTATGCAAATATGGTTAACTGTCTGGTTCATCTTATCTAGTCAGCATACAAGTTGTAGCCCACAATTTGGTGGTCAAAACCACTATCTCCCATGGTTTTGATAAGAGAAACTCATGGTTTGATGAGCCATGGTTTGGGTTCATGGTTTCTGTAAAAGCCAAGTTCTAGGTGCTTTAGATTTAGCAATCCAAGGTTTTCCATGTAACCAAATATAGGTGGACTTAGTTTTGATGTAAGCAAACTTGATAGATTTGGTTTTGATGTAAGCAAACTAGATAGATTTAGTTCCATCAAACCAAACTAGGCAAAATTAGTTCCCACTCGACCAAACTAGATGGAATTAATTCTCATCCAACCAAACTAGATGAAATTAGTTTCATTGTGACCAAACTAGATGGACTTAGTTTCCATCCAACTGAACTAGGAGAACACATTTCCAATCTAGTTGAACTAGGTGCATAAGGTTTGGTTTTCCCAAATCGAAGGGTCTAGTCTTCACTTCATAAACTAAGGGTTTTGTTCAAGTTACACTTGCCCTTATTATCCACACATGTAACTATTTGAATTATCAATGGTTCCCATTCCTTGTAAGTGTGTCTATTGGTAAGCTAGGCTATTGACGTCTCCCAAAGCCTTGGCACATATTCAATGCAACATTAAACAAATTCTTTTCCTTCTATCAATTGGCTAGGATTTTCTTTAATAGTTTTTGTGAGCATATAGATTTTTAATATCAATGCCTTGTCTTACAAGTAGGTAGATCATATTATGATGTCATTTGAGTAACCAAAGAATGTTGAAGTTTGTACAAACAAATGTATTGTGGTGGTGAAAAGGCTAAATAAGTTCCCAGTATTTGGTTATACATTGGCATGATAGTTTATATATATTTATCTCAAAACTATATACTATCTTTTCGACTATGGTCCAAAAACTACATTTTTTTGCTTATGGATAATGTTGAACATGATTGATATTGGATGGATTATAGTAGCTTTTTAAAAAAATGTTTAATTATTTGTAACAAATTGTATTGGAAAAAAATATATTCTAGAAAAATTATTCTAATTTGAGTCTTTCTAATCTTATTTTAGCAGTTCTTATAGTTTGCTAGGGTCTGGATTTTAGCACTACAATTTGTGATGGGCATGATTGATGATTGGATGACTTATAACAGTCAAAGAATGATGACATTGTGGCTTTTAATTTGTGAAACTTATCCTCAACTCATTGCATCTATGTCTAAGTGCTTTTTAGCAAAAATGATAATTGATTTTAGTTTGTAATGCAATTTTAGAGTCTATAATATTTCTTCCTTTGCTAGAGTGTTCTATCCTTTGCTAGTTGTTTCTATCCTTTCCTAGAGTGTTGATATCAAAACTATATTTAGTGCACATATTTGGCATTAAGGGGTGATACTAATGCTATGATTATATTTGTCTTATCCATGCCAGTTATAGTTCCATGTCG
This sequence comes from Dipteris shenzhenensis, assembly GCF_047967505.1. Taxonomy (NCBI): domain Eukaryota; kingdom Viridiplantae; phylum Streptophyta; class Polypodiopsida; order Gleicheniales; family Dipteridaceae; genus Dipteris; species Dipteris shenzhenensis. The sequence continues at coordinate 4,657,838 of NC_141603.1, read as the reverse complement.
AGAGACTCACAGGGAAACCTCACATGTGATCACGAACCAAGATTCATTAGATTTAGGAAATTGCCATTTCTTTGTGTTTTTCAAGATTCCATAAAGGAATTTCAAGTACTCTCTTTTATAGACAAGTCATCCAAAGAGCACTTATAAACTTTGTTGAGCAATGACTTGCATTCTATGTACATTACTCTGGAGCATAGTATGATCCAAATAGTAATACTTTGTATGAAAAAGTTCCCATTTTGGTTGCAATGCTAGCCTTGATTACTCCTCTAGTGTAATTTGTATTTGGTTATGTCCACTGAATCCATCTAAGAAATTATGGATTTTTAATATAGCAACCCTCTTAAATATTTTTAGTTAGTAGGAATGGATAGGGATCCTTGACTATACAAAATTCCTTGACTACACAAAATTCACATTTTAAAGGTTTACACATAATTTTTATTTCTTATTTTTCTTGGGCACAATGAATATTGGGAAATTCCCAGTTTGTGTTCTCAATTTCGTAGATGGAATTGACATCCATAAGTTTCTCTAGTTCTTTATATACCATGGTACCAGGCTTTGGACTTGTTCTTTAGAGTCCATATATCTTTGATTTCTAATGGGCATGGTGTGTATTGCTATTTCTAGTGAGATTTCCTTCATTTTCTATGGAATTAATACAACCCATATCTTGGCAATTCTACTCTTTTAGTGAGGTTTATTATCTTGGCAAATCTACTCTTCTAGTGAGGTTTATTATGTTGGCAAATCTGGTCATCTAATAGCATTTATTATCTGCCATTTTCCATCTAGTGTTCAACACTTTGATGACCTCCTTATGTCAGTTCGAAAGAGTGGGGATAGGAAAGAAGTGGGCAGCCCCTACCCAACTAAACCCTTTTCTATGTATAAGGGAGAATACCCCTTAGAACTAATTGTTCCTAAACTAGAGTTCAATCCTTCCCATAACTAGAGTTTTCTCTTGATTAGAGACTCTAATCGCTGTCATCTCACTATCAACACACACCTTGAGGCATTCGTCAGTAAGAGCTTGACATAAGAAATATATGTATGTCCTAGACCCATGTGCTAGAGAGATTGTATTAAAAAAACCCCATCCAACTTAATCAAAGTCAAATTTGAGAAAGAAAATATCTTGTCTTGTGCCTTTTGCATTTTCACATCCCTCTCAAATGTTGACAATAACTTCCACCAAATGTCTATCTTTTATAAAACCTTTTTGGTCTTATAAAATCCACGGGTCCATCCTACTTTTTGTCCTTAGAGCTAAGTCTTTGGAAAAAATCATGTAGTTCCAGCTCAACATGTGGTTAGTGTTGTTGCTACTAGTAGATAGTGCTATTGGTAGTGGTTGGTGTGACTGCTATAGTGCTATTGCTGCTAGTGCAGTTGCTAGTGGTTAGTGCTACTATAGTGCTGCTAGTGGTTGGTGCAACTGCTATAGTGCTACTGCGAATGCAGCTGCTAGTGGTTGGTGCTACTTCTAGTGTTGTTTTTAGTGCAGCTGCTAGTGGTTGGTGCTGATTTTAGTGCTGTTGTTAGTGCTACTGCTAGTGGTTGGTGCTTTTGTTAGTGCTACTACTAGTGGTTGCTTTTAGTGTTGTTGTTAGTGCTACTGCTAATGGTTGGTGTTGCTGCTCAGTGCTACTACTAGTGGTTAGGGATGCTACTAATAGTTAGTGCTATTGCTAGTGGTTGGTGCTGCTAGTAGTGCTACTACATAGCATTAGAAGATGATAGCTTGTCATGCTATGTGCATTCCAAGGACATTGTATTAATTATAATAACATTACAATATAATAGAAAAATTGCCTTGCTAAACAACATCATTATATTGAAATAGCTTGAATATAATATTGCCATGTAAAAAGTGCAAGACCACTCCATTGAAAGAACAAGGGCATTTCTCGTACATTGTACTTTCTGTATAGCAGCATCAATGAAAGTAGCAAAGTAAGAAGCACCACCCAATGAGACAGTAAGCATAGGTGTTGCAACACACATCATTGTGAACCAACTCCAATTGTTCAAGCCTCTTCTTGCCCAAAGATTTTTTATGTGAAGATCGTGTTTGCTTCCCATACATGCAATGCTCACACATGCTAAAATATGAAAAATTAAACACGAGAACATACTACAAACCAGAAAGTATCTTCATTTCTATCATGCTCATGTGTCACAACCGACGATGCCATAAAGAGACGGATGGCTGCTCGGTCACATTGATTACATTATCTCTTATGCCTGATACATGCATTGAGTACCGTTACGTTCCATGCTTGGAATCTCTAGCAATCACAAGTGACCCTTTGCTAATTTTTCATGTATTGTTGCCAAAAAACACATGATAGCCATCATCATCAAGCTGTCCCGTACTTATCAAGCTCTTTTTCAGATTTGCAACATGCCTAACATTCTTGAGTACAAATGTAGAACCATTAGGAAGAGACAAGTGGATATCTCCCACTCCAACAATATCACATGGATAATCATTTCCAAGTCTCACGGTTCCTTTCCTTCTTGCATCATAAATGGTAAACCACTCCCTATGTGGAGTGACATGGAAAGATGCTCCTGAGTCTAGTATCCAATTCTGTGATAATGCATCATTACTAGTCACAAGAAAAGCATGCTCAAACATAGAGGCATAAAGAATGTTACCCTCATCACTATTGTTACTTATGGCATTCACTTCCTCTATATTGACTGTGGATTTCTCTTCCTTCTTGGGCTGCACATTAGCTTTGCCTTTGCCTTTATCGTTCTTCCATTTGTAGCAATCCTTTTTGAAATGGCCTTTTTTCCCACAATAGAAGCATTTCAAATCCTTTTTGGCATGGGATTTTCCTCTAGATTTGCTTCTAGACTTGCTTGTATTTCTGTCGTGGTATTTCCCCCTAGAATATGACCTTCCTCTCACATTGAGAGCACTTGAACTTTTAGTTCCAGCATTGTTCTTTCTATTTACCTCCTCAGTGAGAAGGCTACTCTTAACATCACTGCTTGTCAGGCCTTCTGCATGGGCTGAATTGCTTTTAGCAGTCCTAAAAGTGTCCCAACTTTCAAGAAGGGTGACCAATAAGAACATTGCCTTAACTGAGTCATCAAAGGCAATTTTCTGAGCTGAAAGTTGACTGAAAATTGTGTTAAACTCATTTAAATGGCTAGACATTGAAGTCCCTTCTTCCATGCAAAGATCTATGAGTTTCTTCAGTCGATACACTTGACAAGCGGCACTCTGCTTCTCATAAAGATCATGCAACTTTGTCCACGCACCATAGGCACCACTTGCAGTATCTTTCACATTGAAATACACCGATTTTGAAAGTGTAAGCATGATTGTGGAGCGTGCAAGTTTATCCAATTCCTTCCACTCTTCATCATCTTCCCAATCCTCTGGCTTTATGTCTTTGCGTTTTATAGGCTTTACTTGCTTCTCCTGCACCAGAACATTGTAGATTTGCTCCTTCCAATAGAAGAAGTTTGTGCCATCCAACTTCTCAATGTTAAACAATGCATTCTCTGATGCCGAAGCCATCACAATGGATGACAGAACAACCAAGATACACTACACCAATGTACCAAACTCAAGCCCAAAAATATCAACTGCAATGACAACAGCCACACTGTCACTGTCACAAATACATGTTCTGCTGTAAGTGACCTCATGGCATCCCAAAACTAGCCAATAGCTTTTGCACAGTAGCTCCGATGCAAAAGTTATAAACAGAAGAAATGTAGCTTGTAGAAAAATCTATAGCTTCTTAGTTTATAGCAAGTCCAAAATTCTTACAGATTTCCTTATATCTGCTGTTGGAAACCACCACCTACAAACTTTCACTGCTGTAATAACAGTCTACAATAGTTTTGGCCTATTTTGAACTATCAATATCTTCCCAACCGTAACTCGGTTGCCTTTGCTGTAAACATCAAAGTTGTAGAAAACCAATAAGCTACAAACTTGTAGTTTATTGTAGGTCCAAATTCATTATGGATTTTTTGATATTTACTGCTGAAGGTAGCCCCATGCTCACTTTTTCTAGCTGCAGTCATAAACTGTCAAAACTGTAAATCATGGCCATACCGAGCTTCATAACTTTTTCTCTAAATCTGGAATTGAAATGCTTTCAAAAACAAGATTGTAGATTGTCCAGAAAACTAAAACTTCTTAGTTCAACTTAGAAGACAATTCCTCATGGATTCTCTGATATTCACTTTTGAAAACAGCCACCTGCTCACTTTTTCTACCTGTCACAAGACTGCAAACTGCGAATCACCAACTTTTCTTGAAGTATTTGAGGCATAAACTCCAATGAAATAGCCCAACAATTCTAGAAATTGTTGTCCGAAAAATTCCATTAGTGAGAAGAGTATTGCACTCACAAAAATAACCCCTTCTTGGGATACAAGACAGCTTCAGAAAAACATTGCTCACTTATGCTCACTTTCTCAGCTAAAAAACGGCTCAAAATGCATCAATTGTAAGGAATCACTTTCAGCCAACCTTTGTCTTGATATGCATCAACTTGAAGGCATAAACCCAACTGAAATCTGAGTGTACCAGCCGCCTTTGATAAACTAGAGTCCGCCACAAGCAAAAGACGTTTTTGCTTTTGGGCCCTAAAATTTTTTTTTCTAGTGGCTGAAATTGCAGAGCAACAAGTCGTTTTTGACCGTAGATGGATCATATTCCTTCTCCCCTGCTCAAATAAGGCAATAGATTGCTGGAACAGTCGAGGCAACCTGATATATAAGGCTGAAACAATAAAAACGAGTTAGTATATGTCAAAATACAGCTCCCAGGGGCAGCCCACGAGCAGTAGGAGACTCCACGCAACAAGTTCGGGCTCTTGGCACAACAACACCGCACTACTACAGTCTCTTTGTTAGCTTCGCTCAACCAAGCTCTGGTACCAGTTGATGGAGAGGAGGTCTTAGCAGAGAGCAACAAAGAAAGGAAGAATACCAAAATTGTGGGTGCTAACTCACCCAAATCAAGGTAAGCTCTTATTATGTATGTATGGTATAAAGGGGTATAGACTGGGCCATTGGCCTTTACCACAACACTTGGTCCTTGTGTTCACAAGGCACAGGAGCTAGATTGGACCACTCTAAGAGTCGAGTTCATTGACTCTCTCAAAAAAAGGTGTGGTTTTGTAGTTTTTAAGATACTATCTATCAACTAAATAAATAGTCCAGGTGGCCCTCATAAGGCCAACATGAGCACAAGGTTAAGACTGACATGAGTGTGATTATCGAGTGCAGTCTCACTTGGAAGCAATGGAAGTAGTAGAACATTCTGAACCAAGCACCATTCATAGTTCAAGGTGTAGGAGGTTGCGGATGGTTCAACTAATAGCAAGTAGAGGTGTGGCACACCGAGTGCAATGTCTTTTAGAAGCTTTGCATAGTTAGAAAAAGTCTTTATAATAGGGAGATGGACAGAGAGATTAGTATGTTGAGTACTCTTCTTCTCACATGAGGTTGCTAGGTTAGGAAGCTGCTACGTTGAGTGTGGATTGCAAGCGAGGTGGTTTGGTTGTAAGAAGCATATCAATACAAGTTGATTTCCTTTGTTTATACATTGTCTATTCATTTATGGAGTCAATAATCAATGTTGTTTTCCTACGTAATGTGAACTCAGTTCTCGTGTCACAAAACTATTCAAATTTTTCTATATGGGACATTGGATCTCCTTCTCCTAAGATTTGGCATCTATTATGTCACCCAAGCACACTACACCAAGGATTGCAAGAGCAAGCATATTCACTAGGCACTGCACCAGGTTGAGATATCACTGAGCACCTTAAGTTAGTTGTGGGTGAGTGAACTGAAGCATCAACATTTTGGCTATCCTACTTGGGAAGGGTCAATTGAATTGCAAGTTGACAAGTTGTTAGTCTGGGGATCTAGAGAACCTAAATAAGCCTAGAATTGATAGGTTATCAAAAGGTTCATGTTGACCAATGACAAAGTGAAACAGTTGTTGGGAAGTGTGGGCTATAAATTTCTCCAAGTAACTCCAGATGAGTGGTGGTGTACTTGAAGACCGGCATGTGGGATACACAAAGTATTCAGATTGCTACTTCGGATACTTTCTACCTTAGTCAATGGCTGACACACAGTTAAATAGGAGACAAAGATACGTGGCCAGGTGGTGCGAAGAGTTCTTGAGCCATCCTACCAGGAGAGCTAGAGGCCTGATTCTATTTCGTAATGCTGCCAACACGAGTGGAGAGCACGAGGAGAGAGACTCAACTATGCTACCCCAAGGTGGCGATTGATTACTATGCAGAGTTAGAAGGACAAAACAATGGTATTTGGCTTAGGCATCCCAGAAGATTGGTAGATGAAAGCCCTTCATGGCATGTGGAGTTTGAACATTCATCTACAAAAAGCTTGGATTTTGAGTGGTTGGCCATTTTCTCATGGAACATCAAAATGAGCGTGAGGACAATGCTAGAAAACAAAGAGAATGACTTCAACAATACTTGATTAGTATTCCAAAAAGATATGAAGGAAGAAGACCAAACACAGTAGGTGGCCAAAGAATCAATTGATAGGAAGAGCGGGATGCTTTTGAAGGAGAAAGATGCCACTGAAGACCTAAATTGAGCATAGGGCAACTTAGGCAATTTGCCCAATTTCTATTACTATGGGTACTACTCAACCTATGGATGTACAATGACCTGCACCCCTAAGGCCTGAAGATAGTGTAATGACCCAATTGTTGTGATATAATCGATTGTGATCCATACGCATGACAGTAGGTATGATAGGTGGAGAACTAATGACTCAGCCCTACCAAAAAAGACTTGTCTACCCTAGGTATGGAACAAGTAGGATGGAGTCGCCTCTGGAATGAGTAAAAAAGTATAAGTCTAGCATCAACATCAAGGTAAAGTTTCAAAACTTCAAGGACACTCATGATGAAGATCCATATAGTCATTTGCAGAGTTTCTTGTGACTTATCACATCAATGGTGCCATGATAGACGATGAATACATGGACAAGTTCCCATATACTCCAATGAAAATTTCTCAAAGATGGTTCAACCTATTTTCATGATTGGTATACAATGTCTAAAGCATTCTTGTGGAGGTTTAGGTAGGAGGATAACAAAGAAGATGTTTACACAAATCTAAGTGCACTGAAGAAAAATAAAGGCAAGTCCATCCAAGACTTTATGCTTAGGATGTGAGCTCTTATCAATCAGTTGAGTATTGTGCCAGATGACAAGTCTATGCAAGCCTAGTTGAGCACAATGTGCACTCAAGTAGACTTGCATAAGCCAAAGATAGTCAATCCGACTAAAACCTATGAAGAATTGCTAGATAGAGTTGTTGCTTTGGAAAAGAGTGAAGGCTTAAAGAGCAAGACAAAGAAGAAAGATGCTAATGGTGATACCGAGGGGATGCTAGCAAAGAAAGATGCTAATAGTGATCCCGAGGAGATGCCGGCAAAGAAAAATAATCTTAAAACCAAGCTAAAGAAATCCTTGAAGGAATTGGGTATTCATCGACGGCAAAAGCCAAGAAACAATGAGAAATGGTGTAATAAGTCTTCCAGGGGTGGACACTTAGAAGAGGAATGCAAAACTAAGTAGTGCAATACATGTACCAAGTTTGGGCATGATGACTCGGTTCAATGGTACAAATTGAGTGTGAGCAAACTAGGTACGACTAATGCTCGGCCACCAACAAATTGTAAACCACCATGTCCCAAGTAGAAGGACAAAGGTAAGAATGGTAAAGAGAAAATAGATCCATCCAACATCAAGTGTTTTGTTGTGGACAAAATCATCTACAATCTAACTATTTGGGCTGAACATTTGAAATTTGTCAAAACTAACATGGAAAGAAAGGAAGTGGATTTGGAATGCCGAGCAAATGTAGCTAAGTTACTAGAGCCAGTTGATGCACAAGTGGTTACTAGGTCCAAAGGTTTGGTTGCAACTCCTGCAGACACAGATTCCCTAAGTAAAGATATTAATTGGAGATCTCAAAAGGAGTTTGCCTCTAAAATTGTAAGGGATTTAAATGGGAAAGCATTTGTAGTGGAGATGCCTGAAGAATAGATTCTGCCATCCATTATCGAGCAAGGAGAGTCCTTGATCTAAGGCAAGTACATCAAAATTGAGCAGTTCATAAGAATCTAGCGTAAAGCTATCTCGAGCATGGGAAATATTCAAGAATATGCAAATTAGTCTAACATTTGCTAAGATGATGAAGATAGCTCCATATTGTTGAGACTTCTTTACTCAGTAGATTAAAGAATAATCCAAGCAACCAAAGGAGGTGGATTCCTTAGCCACTATAACTATCATTGACACTCTAGTAGTCTATCAAGAAGTACCAGTGATCACCATCAAAGTCAAGAATCAAACTATACCAAGTGTGATAATAGATGGAGGTTCTAGAGTAAACATTATTTCTTTTGGAGTAAAAATTATTTTCAAGAAATTGCTATGAGGTTGAATTTCAAGGCTTTTAAACCATCACCTTTTTCAATATGCATGGTAGATCAATGGCCAGTTGACCCAAAAGGTGCTATAGGATGTTGTTATCTTTGTAGTAGGCTTTATTGGGACAACCTTGGCTTAAAAGTGCAAAAGTATTCCATGATTGGGGTTCAAAAGAGATAATCATCAAAATAGATGGTCAAGATGTATTCATTCCTACAAATCCTTGGAAGATTTTGAGTAGTTGTTGGCCTAAGGAACTGGAAGTCACATATCCATTTCCTCAAGATGTTGATTCATGAACTCAAAGAGTTAAAAATGCCACCTGTGGGTGAAATTGATATTTTCCAAGTGGCTTTAGACATCATACAAAAATTATAGGCCGAGTACATTGCTAAACAAAAAGATCTATTTTTAAGTAACTTCACTAAATACATTGAAGGGGAAAGAGAGCAGTCAAAACATCAGTGACAAATATGAGATTTGGTACTGAGCAGTTAATACTAGAGCCAACACAAGAACTCAATCTTGGAATAGAAGACAAACCTGCAATTGTAGTGGTAAGTACCAATCTTTCTTTCGAGCAACTAAAGGTCACCAAAGATCTATTTGTCAGGTACAAGGATGTTCATTCTTTTTAGGCACAAACACAATTGGAAACAACCAATCATTTCAATCAGTAGCATAGATAAAGCCGGCATGCAAAAGTTGATCCAACTCAACTTTTACCTATTCAGCATAGTTGGGATTCATTCTATACCTCTGTTGTCAAATGGGTTTGGTATTTAGCACTAAAGGTATCTTATTTGACACAACTCGGGAGGAACTCCTCATAGGGCAGTGTAATTCTAAGCAAAAACTTATATTAGTACTATTTAAGAAAGAACTCGAATTAATGCTGCATGCACACATTATCATGTGCACGCACGAGATAGACTTAAGATATGTTCAAAAGCAAAATCTTTTCGAATTTTTATGGGTTCTGAACTGGTTTTGGCTTTCATTTTTGGGCACATGTAGGTTCAAGATTTTCTCAACCACCTCATTCTCACTATGATCTCCTCACTATTCTCACAATAATCAATTGCAAACAATTCAGCATTTGGTAATTCCATATCAACTCCATGTGTTTGCTTTGTAACCTGGACAAACAATCAACTCCCACATTGCTCTTACTTGGCTTATGAAATATTTTGAAGTTGAACTCTTGCAATAGAAGCATCTAAAGAACAAGCTATCCTTGAATAATAGTCTTATTAATAAGATTAGCAAGGGTCCACATAAAATGCAAAGTGGTTAGCGAGTAAATAATGCCTTCGTTTTTGGACACTGAAAACCATTCCCAAAGCTTCTTGCTTGGTGGTGCTATAGTTTAACTCGGTGGGTGTTAGCAACCGGCTAGCATAATATACTGGATAGTCTAATCAACCATCCAACTGAGCCAAAATAATACCCAAAGCATAGCCAGAAGCATCCACATGCACATGAAACATAACATCCTATTTTGGTTGTTCGAGAATTGGAGTAGCCATTGCTCAATTTTTGAAATGATTTAAAACCAAGTCAACTCGACATTCCATTCAAACTTTTTTGTCAATTCATACAAGGGTGCCATAATCTTGGCATTGTCCTTGATATTGGCATCTTTGCAGTGTAGGTTCTTGTGTGACTAACCCCACAAAAGAACGTAACTGGGTTAAGTTATGTATAGCTTTTCTTTTACCTGGCTTGGTTCTGATTCCATCCTTAGAAATAAGATGACCGAGTAGAATACCAATGTGGATGTAGAACACACTCTTAGCTAGATTCAAGGAGAACCCACCTTGTTTACATCTCAAGAAAACCTTCTTTAGGTATCCTAGGTGATCAATACCTGAGGAATATACATAGAAATCATCCAAATAAATTGCAATGAACTCAGTGAGCTAATCTTGGAAAGTTTCAACCATAAACTTTTGGAAGGTTGATGGGGCATTTCTTAATCCAAAACGCATCACTTTAGTTGCATAGGCACCCCACTTTGTAATAAAAGTAGTTTTTGATTGATCCTCTGGAACCACTGTAATCTGATTATACCCACTATAGCCATCCATAAATGAATACATCTCATGTCGTGTAACTTGATCCAAAATTCCATTAGTAAAAGGTATGGGAAATGGATTTGGAATTGTTTGGGCATTTAATTTCCTATAGTGTACACAAACTCAGAGTTTGCCATTTTTCTTAGGCACAACCACAATAGGAAAGAATCAATCACTGCGGTCTATGGCATATATAAACGTAGCATGTAAGAGTTGATCCAACTCAGCTTTGACTTGCTTGGCATAGTTTAGATTCATTCTATACTTTTGTTGCCATATTGGTTTAGCATCTGCCACTAAAGGTATCTTATGTTGACAAGTTCAGGAAGAACTCCCCTTAAATTTTTGTAACTCCATGCAAACACATCCTTATAGGAGTACATTCTTGCCAATAGTACAAACTACATTCTTGCCAATGGTACATACACTGTAGCATGCTTTCACTCTTTTGATATTTTTATAAAGAGAATTAATATAAATATATAAAGTGCTTTATTTAAAGATAATTGATATACAACAATGAAGTTCACAAACTTTCCTGTTTGTTTGTAGTTGGAGGAGAGGAGGCAGAGGAGGATCTCACAACTTCAGAAATATTTATTGATGCTTCATAAGAGCATTTGAAGTGGTAAACATGGGAAGTGCTCCACAATCAAGTTTCCTATCTCCACAATATTGAAGGAAACACCTCTAGAAACACTTCTTTCTTCTTCGCAGCTCCTACTACTTCTCTTCTTAAGTTCTTAATGCTCAAATTTTAGCAAGTGGGGAACCTATTAATGATTATGATGAAGTGGAGATAGGAGATGAGAACTTAGTTGGGCTTGAGGAGAAGGAGAGAAGATGTGAAGAGGAAGAGAGGAGGCTGGCTATCATGGAGATGGGTTCTATAAACATGGTTGCATTGGAGAAAATGTGGAGCTCATTCGATGTGATGTTAATCATTGGACAATACCCAAATAGATTCACCATTGAATGGAAGAATTTAAAAATGTGCAATTTGTGCATGTGCAAAGATCTATAAATCCAACACTATTTACAATTTTGTAGGTTCTTTTTCCATGCTCTCGCTTCCTATGTGGCTCATAAGCATGCCAAGGGTGATTGCATTTTATCATACATAGCATCAAACCCGATAGCATTCCCTTTGCCCTATTTGTGTTTGAAGCAATTTAGGCCATATTGCACTTTCTAGGGATATCCAATTTTGCTATTGTGTATCATCGGAGGGGGGCAACGCCGACGGCGGCTAAAAATTTTGCTACTCTCGTGAATTTTGAACTTTCACACCTCCCATCTACAAGTCTTTGAATACTACAACCAGCACCGCCCTGCAACCTACATTGTAATCCCTGCTCATCAATCCTTCCCTTGAACATGCACCCAAAACCTCCCTCCCCCCAAGGAGCATCGGCATTGAGATGTTGAACCCTAAGATGGCCCTTGTAACCCAGAGAACATGTAGTAGTGGGTAGTGCATAAAAACATTGAGGTTAGATGACTGGTAAGTTGTGTTCTATTCGTTGCTCGCCTCACAAGTTAGCTGGCCTCTATTCAAGAGGTTCTAATATGGAGGTTTATTTATCATTGCCATGGTTTCAATGGCAAGATGCAATGCATCATGGCTTACAAGAGAAGCAAACAGAGGCTACAAGATAAGAAAGCTGAAAAACTTGGTCAAGGCACAAGGAACAGATTGCGGGTTGAGGAAAACAATGGCATGGTATCAAAATGGAAATGGAAGATACTTTTGCAACATTTACGGAGGGAGAAACAACAAGAAGAAATAGGAGAGCAGCAGTAGGAAGCAGTTGCAACTATATGCCATCAGAGTGAAGAACATGAGCTTAGATCAACTAGCTACAAAAAGGGTGACATTAGCTATGTTGGTGTCATCTAAAGCACATGAGAAATGGCTTGGGTGCACAATATTAAAGATATTGTTAATCAAAAGGTCCAAAGTGGCTCCAACTATTGGACATAGAGTGAAATCAATGCACGATCATCTCGATTTGAAATAAGGACATCTATAGAAAGTGGACGGGACATAAGAAGTTGGATGAGCACATCATTCACATGGTGAATATAAAGCAGGACACATGATGAGCCTAAACTGATTGTCTATGATTAAGTTTTGAATAGTTTAATTGTTTAATTCCAAAATTGGGCTGGCTTGGGATTAATGTGATCAGCCTAATGGTTGGAACATCATGTGATTGTCCTAAACCATCTTGGTCTATGGTTGAGTTTTGGAATGTTTAATTTCTACATTGAGCTGGGTCAAACTTGATGCAATTGTCCTAAACCAGCCTAGTGGTTGGAACACCAAGCAATTGTGGTTGGGATTCATGTCAAGCACCAGTTATGTGATTGTCCTATGTATAATTTTTAGATCAGGCTAGCTCAGCCTTAGTGGAAGTGTCCTAAGCCATCCCAGTGGTTGGGTTAGAACATCAAGCAACCATGGTTGGTTCAGGCCAAACATCGATTATGTGATTGTTCTAATCTAGCATGGTTGAACAAAAATTTACAACAATATATTTTGCAATAGAATAGCAATATATTGTTATTGACTAATCGATGACTAGCCCAATGGTTGAAATTGATGTGTTTCCTAGTAGTAGTTAAATTATTTAACTTTAGTTGTCTATTGGTTTGGGTCATATACCAATCAATTTCTAAACCTGACTATCCTAAAACAGCCCATGGTTGGAACATCATCAAGCTGGTTCAAGTCAAACAACAATTACGTGACTGAAATTGTGGTTGGATAAAAATACGAGACTTGTTCACGTCAGCGCTAGTTATGTGACTCACATTTGAAGGATGGTACTACAATGTGGATCACTAGTTATAAGCTTGGAATAAACGTCAGTCCATTTGAAGGATGGTACTACAATGTGGATCTTTTGAATGAGATGGTCCAGAGTCTACTCACCCAACATGTGTGAACAACCATACTGATCCCCTTTTGCACTACTATGTGTGAACAACCGTACTAATCTTCAAAATCTGAGCTAACGAATTAGTGTTGACTCATTGTAGTACATTTATTCCAAGCACATAACTAATTCATTGGCTCACATTTTGAAGATTGAAATTGCATACTCAGGACCAACTATTTTGCAAGCTCATATTTTCAAGATCCACATTGTAGCTCGAAATGTCCTTGAAATGGACTGATTAGATAGCTGTAAGATTGTGGAAGATCGAAGTTAAATTTGGAAAATTATAGCCATTGGGTAAACACCATCCCTGCATGAGACTGCTCATGACCATCTAAATTCTTTGCCTCGCATTAGCTTGCCGTAAACTATTATAGCAATGCCAAGATTGCAGCTCAGATTAGCATTGAGCTGGAATCAGACTGTAAGAACAATAGGACTAAGGAAATATGACTTTTAGAAATTTAGAATTTCCAGTTATAATGCCATTCAATATGGTAGTTTTCTTGCCATTGAATTCTCCCATGGCAACCAACTAATTGCATGTCATAGGTGGCTAGACAATGATGTATATGACTACCTTTGCTAGCCTAGGCTATCAGCAAGGTGGGTGCTCGCTAGAATATTTAATTGGGACTCCGCATGTGCCACCGATCCTCCCCCCTCATGCCAAGAAGTTGTAAATTAAGGGGGTGCCAGCATCGTGATTGTCTAGTCATAGTAGAATCCAGCGGAGGATTATGTGATCATAGTAGCTATAGGCACCCAGAGTCACATGAAGTAATGTAAAAAACAAAGGGGAAAAGAGTGGCACAGTGGCAAGTCATACAACCCACTTATATAAAGGCCTTAAGGGGAGAGAAACAATTCACCACACCCAAGAAAATCCTCGCCTACCCCCTTCCACACTCTCAAAGCGCCCTTCCATCCCTATGATGAATCTCCTACTGCAACCCTGATGCCCCTTTTGCTTAATGTTGCCCAAGTCATGGGATCCATGTTTGCCTTTTGTCTGTCCATCCTGTAACACTCCACTAGCCATAGCCATGACTAGAGGAGTTGTAGGATGGGTAGCCAAGGAAAATGGTCTTAATGAGGAGCTTCCAAAAAAGGCTAGATAGAATTGGTGCCATGAAGAGGCAGAGAACCAACTCCTAGTAGAGCACACAAGGCATGCCCTTCTTTTGGTTCTCCTGTAGACCCATCATCGGACTACAATTTAAAATGGAATGGTCGAGCCATGTGATCAACAACTACAATTCGAAAACAAATCAATGGTAACCACATGTTCTTCATTGATCTTGATCTTCCTTGCTCCTACTTCATTGATCTCAATCTTTCAAGTCAAAGAGAGGAAGATTGATATCAATGAAGCGCAGGTGGGAAGCACATTCATGTTGTCCAATGAAGATCATAATATGGCAAATTTGTGTCTTAATGGGGGGCTTCTAGTATTGGTGCTATGTTTGGAGACTGCCATGAAGGGGTGGAAACCCAACCTATAGTGGTAGAGATCTATCTAGAAGGGCACCAAGCATTTCCATTCCTATCCATTTCCCTTTGCCTTAAGGTAAGGAAAATGAAAAGTCAGAAGATGTTGGGTGTCTCTTGGTTCCGTCAAGCCCATCCATGGGTAGCCAAGTTTCTCCCACCGTCATGGCTCATACCATTCCAAGTATTGAGCTAAGGCACCAGTAGCCCTTCTTCTAGTTTTGAGAAAGGTTAGTAGGCTCGATGGAAGACCATTCCAACCTTGGTAAAAGAAGCGCACTTTATAGTGGCTCGCAAGATGTTGGGTGTCTTGGAGCTGCTAGTAGCTACTTCTCTTATATCCAAGACACTGAGAGCATCCTTGGAGCTATAATGTCCACTTCCTTTACTAGGTTTAGTTCTTCTAGTGCCTTGAAGGAAGCTGTGATGAAGAAAGGTATGCTCAATTATGAGGTGTCGAGAGGTATGCAAATTGAGGAATGTTAGGAGTCAAGACAACCAAACTCACTATGATCGTAGAGCTCAATGGTGATGAAGAGTGGTGTATTCTCTTGAGATTCTTGATGTAATCTAGGTTGTACTAGGTGTGTTAATGATGACCAGTCTCATAGACATGGCAACTTCTTGGGCTTGCATGCGATTTTATATCCCCGAGGTTTATTATTATTATTTTTAGTGCAGTTGATTACTAGTAGCATGTCATTGAATAGCGGCTCATTAAAGCTATTCATCACAAGCATCTCCTCCTCCCCATCGCCTTTCTCAAAACTCTTCTCACCAAAAACTCACATCAACACATGGCAAGCGAAAACTAGAAACAGGCAGAGTACTTGGAGTCTTTGTTCAGCCAATATTCGAAGATAATGAAGCATGAAGTCAATATCATGCCTCTATTGGGATCACACCTTGTTCCCACTTTGAAAGGTTATGTCGACATCAATCTCGAATATGTTGGGATGCTTGAGGAAGAGGTGGTAGAGATGGCAATTGAAGATATATAGGATATGATTAAAATGAATGGGCATACACCCATTGCCATACCCGCCTCCAAGACCCCAAAGGACAAACCTACCTCAAAGATCCTGAGCTCCACGTCTAACCCCAAACAAGAGTAGCTACCTCTATTTTGGATTGTACTCTACTTTGAGAAGTACTTCTATAACAGGAAATAAACTCGGTACGGATGAGCCTTTGATAATGTAAGCAAACCCTCCATTTGCTCCTTTATCATAGATTTTCTTTCTACAAAAAAGTTAATTTCTCTTTTTTATTGCCCTACTAAGGGTCTATGGAGAGTTGGGATGGTTTTTTGCTAATGAGGGTGGATGTCGTGAAGTTTATGGCCATGTTAGTTGTGTAGTTGAACATGTGGTTAGTGTTTTTAAATATAGGGTTAATCATGCTGTTAATAGTCTTTTGTCTTCATTTGTTTCATTTTTTGTCTTCATTTGTTCTCACACTGAAAAAGAGTATAGCATATTATAGATAAAGAGAAACAAGATATCCATCCCTAGGATCAGAATTGTATGTAGCCGATTGCATGCAATTCCAATCTCGGGGGTAGAGAGAGAGATGTAATTGAAAAATCTATTCTAGCTATCATTAAATATGTCCAAAACAAGTCTTGCACCACCAGGCTTGCATTCAGGGTAACGTTGTAGGATAGATCTTTCAAGATCTATGTGAGGAGGCTGTGTATGTCATGAAGACTATGTCAAGAGCTCTTGGATGTCATGATTTTAAGATTGGGGGAGGAACAATTATGTGAGGAGCACTCTTCAAGATTGGGGGAGGAAAGATTGTGTGAGACACTCTCGAATAGTGCAGAGGTGGAGGAGCAAAGTGACACGTTTGGGAGGGGAAAGATTGTGTGAGACACTCTCGAATAGTGCAGAGGTGGAGGAGCAAAGTGACACGTTTGGGAGGAAAGATTGTGTGAGACACTCTCGAATAGTGCAGAGGTGGAGGAGCAAAGTGACACGTTTGGGAGGTGCAGAGGTTTGAATGCCAACCGTCTGCCTGCACCAAAGCGCGAAGTACCTATGACATCCAACCATCTCCTCGCAGCCTCCTCTAACCCTCTAACATTTTGGGATGGTCCCTGTTCTGCTTCTTGAAAAACTTCCAATCAGCTTTGTCTGCCCTAGCTAGGTTTAGCCCTCCCCTTTGTGATGGAAGTATGCAAGGTTGATCTATGATGCTTAAAGACTAAACCCATGCACTCTCACATGTAATTCTCATTGAACTCCCAATTTGGGAGATTAGGGTATTTTGCTTTCAATTCATCGATGACCGCCTACTTCTTTTGGTCATCTTAATACTGCCAATTAGTAGCATTGCTGCTCTTAAAGTGGTGGCTCATCAACCGCCTCATGGTTGCCATCACTGCTTTACCCTTTTTATCTTCTATTACCTCTCCAGCAGCCGTAATTTGATAGGATAGGTCCTCAACTGGATAAGGAGGACTCATGGTAGTGGCAGAGTCAGAGCGAGTGGTGTTTGTGCGAGCGCTTCCGGAGTGAGAAGTAGCAATGGGAGTAGGAGAGGGCAAGGAACCTGACTGGTACTGGGTCTCGAGACCAAGTGGAGACATGTAGGAATGTGAGTGTGCTGACTCGTCTATATCTCCCGAGTTAGCACAACATAAGTGACCCCTCTTACTCTTCCTTCCCTTACGATCGGCATGCCTAGGTGATGATCCCTTAGTCAAAGTGGCACGAGGGGACGGCTGGGCAGTAGGTCCAGTCGTTAGTGTAGGAGAGGGAATTGCTAAGGTCCTTTGGGATAGCAAAGAGAAGAATCTCGCTACCTCCTCATCGGTCATCTATGCCACAAACTTGTCGGGACTCCTGACAAAGCTATGGGCTGCTAGCAAAGGAGTTCCCGAAGGGGTAGTCGCAATGCTACATCCGAGAGAAGTCGGGCTAGGGATAGTCACAGGGGTAGGCCCCTGAGGTGTCGCCTGAGAGGAATCAAAGTCCTCTGGAGAATAGAGATCATGATGTCTCCTCCTACGAGGGTTTCCATACTCATCGGACATGCGACATGATCCCATGTCTAACGTAGACACAAACACAAAAACAAAAAATAAAAAACAAGAGAATACATTGAGAAAGCATATGAGAATACATTGAGAAAGCATATGCGTATGCTTATGCATAAGCATATGAGCATATGCTCATGCATAAGCATAAACATAAGCATAGGCATAGGCATATGCTTATGAAAAGAATAGAAAAAGAGAGGAAAAAAGAAGAGAAAGAAAGGAGAAGGAGAAGGAGAAGGACATGCATATGCATAGGCATAGGCATAGGCATATGCTTATGAAAAGAAGAGAAAAAGAGAGGAAAAAATAAGAGAAAGAAAGGAGAAGGAGAAGGACATGCATAGGCATAGGCATAGGCATAAGAGGAGACATATGCTCATGCATAAGCATAAGCATAAGAGAAGAAAGAGGGAAAAAGAGCATAAGCATAAGAGATATGGAAAGAAAGCATATGCTTATGCTTATGCATGAGCATATGAGCATAAAAGAAAAAGAGAGAAAACTTAAGCATAGGCAAATACATATGCTTATGAAAAGAGATCGAAAGAGGGGAAAGAGGGGGAGAAAGAGAGAGGAAAAGAGGAAAAGAGGAGAAGGAGAAGGAGAAGGAGACATATACTCATGCATAAGCATAAGAGAAGGAAAGAAAGGATATGCTTATTCTTATGCATGAGCATATGAGCATAAAAGAAAAAGAGAGAAAACATAAGCTTGTGCTTATGCATGAGCATATGAGCATATGCTCATATGCTCATGCATAAGCATAGGAAAATACATATGCTTATGAAAAGAGACTGAGAGAGGGGAAAGAGAGGGGAAAAGAGGAAAAGAGATTGAAAGAGGAGAAAAAGAAGAGGGAAAAAGAGCACAAACATAAGAGAAGGAAGAGGGGAAAAAAGATTGAAAGAGGGAAAAAAGAAGAGGAAAAAAGAGCATAAACATAAGAGAAGGAAGAGGAAAAAAGAGATTGAAAGAGGGGAAAAAGAAGAGAAGGAAAGGAGGAAGACAGGAAAAAGAGATTGAAAGAGGGGATAAAGAAGAGGGAAAAGGAAGAGAGGAAGAGAGGGAAAGAAGAGGAAATAGGGGAAGTGAGGGTTCCTACGCCCATCACTGCAGCTGGCGCTTAAGGCGCTAGCTACAGGCCAATGTAAATAACAAAAATAACAAAAGGAAAAAACAAGAAGGACTTTCTTACCTGGAATAGTCCCGCTCGGTGTTTTAAGGAGTGGCCCTACAAAAGAGAGGAAACATACATTTTTTCAAATAACTACTTAGAGAAAGGAGGAGTTTAGAGAAGCAACTTCTCAAAGGGATTGGATTGAGGAGACAAGCATAAGCCTACAAACAAGGAGAAAGAGGAGGAAGAGAAATACTAAAAAGAGAAGAGGTGTGTCTTCTTTCTTTCACAAAATCTCGTTTTTTGTCTTTAACCCTTGAAAATCAAGCATGAAAACTAGCATATAGCCTTAGCAATACAAGCGAAAACATGCTTCAATGCTCACAAAATGAAATCTCACAAAAAACGAACCTACATTGCATAAAAACTTCTTTTCACACACAAGCAAAGAGGGAGAAGGGTGGAGAGGAAGCACAAGTGTTAGGAGAGAGGTTGAGTAGTGGTGAGGAGTGGAGAATAGAGAGGAGGAAAACGAGGTTGTCGAATATAAGGTGGGAGGAGAGATTTTTTCTTTTCTCGCAATAGAGATGCTAAAGAAAGCATCGCACGGGGTTTCGAGTTTAAACCCCAGCATCGCTATATAGCGACACTAGTCAGTCGCTATATAGCAATGCTTATATCCAAAAAGCGTCGCTATATAGCGATGAAACAGGGCAAAGCGTTGCTATATAGCAATAGAACAAAGCAAAAAGTCATTATATAGCGACAGTTCAAGGCACTTATTGTTATAAAAGAGAAAAGAAGCTCATGGGTGGCTATTTTTTGGATCTTAATAGATTTCCTTGCAACTCATGTTGTGATTTTGGAAGTGTGCAGATGGAAGGGACCAGTGGAAGCTTGTTAGATGATGCGCCAATGCCCGGAAGCACAGAGTGGCTTACGGAGAGGTTATATTGTCATTGCACTCATTGCAAGCGAGAAGTACGACATCAACATTGTATTATCATGTGCTACTTACGGATGTATGGGGAGGAGCCCGAACCAGTACCCACCATTGGTGTTGCACATAGTGATGGATTATCAGTAAGTCAGTGCTATTTGAGTTCTTGTTAATATTGGATACCATTATGACATGAAACCTTGAGACAAGATCTTATATTTACACGAAATCTTGAAACAGGATGAGGAGGGTGACGAGGGTGCACATATACCTTCACACTTTGAGCAAGACTATAGTCTCTCGGATGATGACGAGGGTATGGTGGACATGATGGATTTTATTTTTAGAGGCACTACATCACATGTACACGTGATGTCAGAGTCTGAGGTCAAAATGCGAGAGTTGCAATCAACATAGTTGTATGGAGGTTGTACGAGGATGCTAGGATGTCTAAACTACGGGCTTGTCTCTCAATCTTGAATCTACAAGCAAAGTATGGGTGTTCGGATACAAGTGTCTCAGCCTTAATGAGGTTCTAAGCTCTTGTTTCTATTTGACTCATTATTTGGATATTGTTTATTTTGAGAATCATCATTATTCGAAGCCTTTGTATCCTCACTTTTTCTCTCTGTTATCCCCACTTTTTCTCTTTTCACTTTCTCTCTTTTTCTCTCTTATCTCCTCTCTTTTTCTCTCTTATCTCCTCTTTTTTCTCTTTTTTCTCCTCTCTTTTCCTCTCTTTCCTCCTCTCTTTCCTCCCACGTGAAGCTTCAATAGCCTACTATTGAGCAAACAGATACGGACTTTTGTCATTCTAATTCAAAGAATGCAAGAGTTTGTAAATGTTTGCTTAATGTCAAGTTGTAAGATTCTAAGCTTGCTCAATATCTTACAGGGATTCTAAGCTGTACGATTAGTGTATCGAATCATCATTATTCGAAGCCTATGTATGTTTGAATTGTGATAGGTTGCTCCAAAAGATGTTGCCTACACCAAATACCATGCCCGCATCAAGAGATGAAGCGAAGAAGATGCTAACAATGATAGGTATGGATTATGATACCGTCCATGCTTGCCATAATGACTGTATTCTCTTTCGTCATGAGCATGGAGATTTGGCTAGTTATTCGAAGTGTGGGGAACAATGATATAGAGATGACTTGCAGGGTAAACAGATACTGGTAGAGGTCTTGAGACACTTTCCCATCATTGCAAGAATACAGCACATGTTCCCATGCAAATCCATAGTGGAGTTGATGACATGGCATGCATCTCATCGGTCCACTGATGACACATTAAGGATTCCCACAGATTGTGCAACTTGGAAGCACATAGACAATCAATGGCCGGACTTTGAGAGGGAGCCATGCAACTTATATCTTGGGCTGGCCATGGATGGCGTGAATCCTTCCGGGTTACGCTCGACATCTTGGTCAACATGGCCCATAGTCTTGGTGAATTACAATATCCCACCATGGCTAACAATAAAGAAGGGACACCTCATGCTTGCACTACTTGTGCTGGGGAAGTACAAGGCCAAAAATATGGACGTGTACATGGCACCTTTGATAGAGGAGTTACAGATCTTGTGGAGAGGAGTGTGGATCTTTAATATTTCCAGAGCTCCTAGACATACCAATGATATTTTGGTCAGGGGTATCTTGATGTGGACCATGCATGACTACCCAGGATATGGAGAGTGCGCAAGTACGTGGTGTTGGAAAGCTGAAAGGAAAGCAAAGAGTGGACACAAACTCAGAATACTTGCATTACTTGGTTGTAGAATGAAGAAGAGTGAGGTCCTTAAGTAGGTACCTCATACATGCTCATTGACATCACTGATGACTTCAGAGCTCCACAATCATCTCCTCAATCTGCTCCTAGATTCTCTCAATCATCCTATGTGGCTTTCCACCACCTAACTGTGCTTGTGGGCACCTAACTGTGCCTCTAGCACTCACACATAGAAACATAAGGTGTGCCTGAGGCATACACCTTGAGATATCCCAACAAACCCCCCCTCAAGGAAATGCCTCAGGCTATGTCAAGGATACATCTAGTCTCATAGTTTCTCATGCCATCTCATGGTGGTCAAGGATAAATCTATGGCTAGGTTCTCATGCTAGCAAGGGTTCCCTTGGGTGTAAGGTAAACAAAAAGGGATACAAAAAGACCTTCCAATGGTTATCTCCCCTGCATGTACATGCACACAATGTCTGCAGGAGGTACCATGGAACAAAACATACACATGGCCTACATCATAAGGTGACTAGAGGTGTTTACAAAACACACAAAACACAATAGTTTATTTTCATTCATTTTGGAGGACTATCCAGGCTGAGTACCTTGACATAAAAAGAGAGATCTGGAGCATACATAGAGATGTGTTTAAAATGCATAATCTTCAAAGGATGCCTCATCTTGTGGAGGCTCATTAACTGTAAGTAGATTTGCATTTTCTGTCTTTGCTTTGGCTCTGCAAAACTTCTCATTATGGTTGTTCTTGCCACAGTGCTTGCATGGATTAACTTTGAAGCAGTCCTTTGAAAGGTGATTTGTCTTTCCACAGTGATTGCAAGGAGTATACTTGCCCTTCTGGAATTTCATAACATAAGCAGTGTCATTGCCTTTCCTTAGCTCTATATGCCTTTCTTCTTCTTGGAGAGCAGAGATAATGCCTTCAAGGTTAGCATTGGGAAGATTCTTCAAAGTGCTAACAATGTGATCAAATCCTTCAGGCATACTCTTAAGTAACACTGCCATAGCATCATCAGGAGTGATAGGAGAGTTGATAGAAGCTAATTGAGTCATAAGACTCCGCATATAGTTGACATGAGTTGCTAAAGTAGTACCACTTGCCATCTTTAATTCAAAGAAAGAGATATTAAGTGATAGTTTAGAGATGTGAGAGCTTGCACCAAAAATCATGTCTAGCTTCTGCCAAGCTTCCAAAGGAGACTCTAAGTCAGAGATATGGTGTATATAATCATCACCCAAAGCAAGAGCAATGATACCATATGCCTTTTCTTCTCTTGCTGGATCCCTTGCCGGTCATGTCGAAGTTGAGGATTCTCTAGCATTGGAGGCCGTAGAAGAAGTGGTAGGAGTCGGTTTGACAAGTCCCCATAAGTTCTCCCTCATCAATGCAAATTTCACCTTCATTTGCCATGTATGGAAGCCCTTTCCATTGAACTTCTCAAGATTAAATATGGTAGCCATGAGAGGGTCTAACCCAGATATTGGGCAGTGTCTATCTCTCTTACAAGGCAAAAATAACTGAAAGACTTCCAAAATATGAGCACTTGATGTAGCAAAGAGTAGTGACGAGATTTCAAACAATGATGCTTCTTCTTACATGCTTCATAAAAGTGGGTGAAATAAACACTTTCCAATCAAAATTAGGTCTAGCAAGTCAAAACAAAACTGAAGCAACACTTGTACTGAAGTTATTGAAAACTTCAAAAGACCAGAAATGCTAGAGTTGCATTTTATGTAGCATCATCTTCAAAAGCTTGTCAAAACTGTCAAAACTAGAGAGTTGAACTTGGAGGGCTTATAGCTCACTCTTCAAAGCAAAAGAAAGGGGGCTTTCTGAGACAAAAGAAAGCTGGTATACCACAGTAGATCCTCTGGGAAGAAGAGGCAAAAAAACGCGTCAGGTCGCCTTCTCTTCCTTCAACAAAGTCGACTGATTTTTCTCTGTTTTCTCCTTCAATATGCAGCCATTGCTGCTCATATTTCAGTACAAGGTAGCCCAAGGTATGGAGAAGCTTCCCCTGAAAGGAATTAGAGAAAGAAGGAGCAGGCGCAGAGAAAACGCAGTAAGAGAAATCGACGAAAATCGTACAATGACGACCAGCAGAGGTGGAGATACTTCAATTCCTTGCAGCCAGAAATTTGCCCCAACAAGATGGATCTCCAGCTGGAAGAGCGTGGGAAATGGGTGAGAACCAGAGGAGAACAAGCTCAAGCAAATTTTGGGAAGAAGAGGGAGAGATGGTGAAGAAGAAGAAGAGGAAGAAGATGATGATGTGGCAGAAATGGGCTCAAGGAGGATCAAATGGCTCTGATACCATGTTGGAAAGCTGAAAGGAAAGCAAAGAGTGGACACAAACTCAGAATACTTGCATTACTTGGTTGTAGAATGAAGAAGAGTGAGGTCCTTAAGTAGGCACCTCATACATGCTCATTGACATCACTGATGACTTCAGAGCTCCACAATCATCTCCTCAATCTGCTCCTAGATTCTCTCAATCATCCTATGTGGCTTTCCACCACCTAACTGTGCTTGTGGGCACCTAACTGTGCCTCTAGCACTCACACATAGAAACATAAGGTGTGCCTGAGGCATACACCTTGAGATATCCCAACACGTGGTTGTGTCTTTACATGTATAATATAGGATTATGCTTTTATGACTCTCTTTCGCATGCATGTCTTATACTAATACATTCATGCACACATGCAGGACTTGTTACAAGTGGGTACCACGCTTGTCCTGTTTGTGGACCGGGTTTGAAATCGCTTACACGATACTCCAAACATATGAGAAAAAATGTTTATGAAGGTCATGATCGGTACCTTCTGCTAGATCATCTCGCACGTGGAGGTCAGCTTGATCCACCACCACCATATTTGAAGGCAAGTGACTGGATTTAGGCTTGGAGGGAAAATGGAGAGGAACCTCCTCCTGTTATGAAAAGGCTATCGATCTTTCACGAGCTTCCTTATTGGGGTCAGTTACAAATCAATCATCTCTTGGATCCCATGCATATCTTCAAGAATGTGGGGGCTACTATTTAGGCACACTTGGTTGGTTTCAAAGACTCGAGAGGAGTGCGAGAAGACTTGCATGCTATGAATAGAATGTCTCGTTTATGGCCCCAAGTGCATGCTTTAGAAAATGTTATCCTCCCAAAAGCAACATGGATCCTCTCTACGAGAGAGGAGGCAACGGTCAAGGCAGACATTGCCTCTTTTCAAACACCCACAAGGTACATGCGTTGCTTGAAAGGAGCATTTTCAAAGGACAATAAGCTTAGTGGGCTCAAGTCCCATGATTGGCACAAGGTCTTACAGGTATTCTAAGTTGTAGGATTAGTGTACCAATAATTGTGATGCGTTAGTGTAATTATGATTATGTTATATTGTTGACATGACCTCTTTGTTGCTTTGATAGTTTATCCTCCCAATAATAATAAAAGGGTGCTTACAAGAAGATGTTAGAAATGCTATATTCAAGATCAGTGGTATTGTGAGATATGCTTACTATCAAACCGCATAGATTGCATTTTCTTCAATTTAAGCTGAATAATCTGTAGACTGATTATGAATATATCTTACATGGGCATGTGAAATAGGTGGATATCTCAAAAAGAGATCTTCATATCGAGCATCGAGAAGGCTAGGGTGGAATCCATAGAAGCCGTATGCTTGCTTGAGAAGCACTTTCCCTCGAGCATTATGACAACTCAAGTGCACTTGCTTGTGCACATAGTTGATGAGGTGGCCATTTCAGGTACCGTTCGTAGTCAGTGGATGTTTTTTCTCGAGTGGTTTATGAAAACTTTGAAGGTATTTGTAAGACAAAGTGCAAGACCAGAAGCAAGTATGGCAAAGGGATGGCTTATGTAAGAGTCATTAGTATATATCACAGAGTTTCTTGCATCCACAGATCCCGATATGCCACAAGCTTGGCATAGCAAGGATGATGATTGCATCGTTGGCAAGGTTCCCCAAGAAAAAGGTCATATGATGACATTTTCACGTGGAACACATCGATTCAAAGAGAGTCACGTATGATTGTGGAGTCATGGCTAACTTCACACAAGATAGCCGAGCAAGTGCTTCAGATACCAATCTTCTCTCCTCACAGTTGGATTATTGTGGAACCATATGCGAAATCTATGAAGTTGATTTCAGACGATTTAGTAGTTTCATTCTTGATGTAAAATGGTTTAGAATTATTTACAACGGTCCCCATGCGACAGTGAGAAAAGACAGTAGCAGTTTCTTTGCAATAGACTCCACCAAACTTTGGACCGATGAAAGTGATACTTTTGTTCTTCCTGAGCACTGTGAGCAGGTGCATACTAATGATTTAATTAATTGAAGCTGGCACCCATCTTCAATATAGGTGGTTTTTCATCCGGATTATTTTGATCCAAGATGGTGGTACGTGATCCAAGCTGCACTACGAAGTAAGCAAATTTTTAAAGATAGAGATGTGGATATGGAGATGCCACTACCAATGCCAGATCCAATTGATCCAGATGAATCTAGTAGCGGAGAAGATGAAGATCACAATATGAGCCAAGAGGAAGAAGCGCATAATGACATTGTATGGGAGGAAGATGGAGATCACGATATTGAGGAAGAAGACGATGATCATCAAGAATCACCACACTTTATTGAAGAAGATGATCAAGTACTCTTAGGTGAACGTACGATGCTAGAGTACGATGATGATATAGAAGATCAACTCGATATAGAGTTAGAGATAGACTTGTTTGGCGCGTTAGACTTAGCTCAGGATGAAACCGTTGATGTTCATGCTTTTTATTGATTTTTTTAATCTCAAACTTGGACATGAATATTTTGAGCTTCAAAGGCTTGATGTACATGCTCTCGTGCTTTTATTCTCTCAAAAGGTCAAACATGTGTGAAAATTAAAAATATATATATCATTGGGAAAAACTATCTTTTAAGGTCGGTATGGGAAAAAAAACTCTCCGAGTCAAGATGCGATAACAGAGTCTAATGACTCAGAAAGAGATTCCAAAGCATAAGAGCATATATGCCTCTATGTGGCGATCCCCTCTTGGTGATCTTATACATCATTTTCCAAAATGATGTGAGTCTGATGACTCATAAAGAGATTTCGAAGCATATATGCCCCTATGTGGCAGTCCCCTCTTGATGATCTTATACATCATTTTTCAAAATGATGTATCTTTACACTGCCTCTATGTTGATATCAACAAGTCTTGAATTATATCTATTAATAATTAAGTAATTAAGAAATCATTAATTAATCAAAAAACTAGTTAGTAATAAAAGCATTTAATAATTAAAGAATTTAAAAAAGTAATAAATTCAATAAATTAATACTTAATCAAAAAAATTAGTAATAAAAAATGATTAGTAATAAAAATTAAGTAATAATTAAGAACTTAATAAAAATAAATAGAAATTAATAATTAAAGATTTAATTATAAATTAAAAAATCAAATAAAATTTAGCTAATAATAGAAAGATCAAGCCTTAGGTGGGTACGTAAGGATCAAGCCCTACGTAGCCACATATTAACATGTGTCCCCTCACATTCTCTTTCCCACTCATTGTACCTGCACCTTTGCTTCTACAATCATAATTTGTGGAGATGGATATATGTAGTGTTGCAAAAACACCCTTTTTTGAGTCTACTAGGTTAATATCAAGTGGAGGTGATTGGTTTTGGAAAAAACTCCAATATTCTAAATACAATGTTTTTAATGTAAATACATTTTCTTTGGTTTAATTAGGACAGCTACATCCACCTCCAAGAACCAACACGGTGATCACACCAAGCCAACATCAACATGGTCATTGCAAATCTAGATCAGTACCGGAGAGCTGCACGTAGATGATAGGTGGTGAAGTGCGAGTAGATGACAAGTGGCAAGCTACAGGTAGATGATAATTAGAGAGCAATAGGTAGATAACAGGACAAATTGTGGACAATTTGATGTACAAAGATGCAGGATGGAGGAGCAGCGAGACGGCAGCGAAGGGGGCAGCGAATGGGGGGAAAGGGCGGAGCGAAGGAGCAGCGAGGCAGCCAGGAAGCAGCAGGGCAGCCAGGCTGCAAGTCCGCAAACAGAGGAGGAGCTCAGTCTTAATTTGAGCCTTTATAGCATGCTGTGGAGAGAATCTACTCTTCATATGTCTCAGGTAATCGAGATCACTCTTTTACACCAGAATATTGTCACTGTAGGGGGGTATTGGAAATATTGTAATATGCAAGGCAGTGGTGGCCAATGTATTCGTTATTTAGAAGAGTTAGATGCTCCCGCTACAAAGAGGAAGAAGAAAAAGGAAGGGGGGGGGTGAGGAAGAAGGATGTCCAAGGGGGAGGCGAAGGCGAGGTGAGGTGAGGTGAAGAGGCGGAGGAGACAGGTGGAGAGAAGGGAAGGTAAAAGGAAGAAAGAGGGAGAGAAAGGGAGAAGAGAAGGAGGGAGTGAAGGAGCGGAGAGGGGGGGAAGAGAGCCTGCGGGGGAGGGAGGAGGGGCAGAGAAGAGGGCGGAAGACGACGAGGAGGTAGAGGGGGAAGATGGCGGGGGGCGAGATGGCGGGGGGGCACAGCTGCCGACAGGGGAAGGAGGGCAGAGTGTGGGCACAGAGACTAGGCAAAGGAGGGCAGAATTGCTCGTGTAGTGACATGTGTCGAGCTCTGCGGTGTTCAGGATAGCAAGTTTTGACAATATGTGTCTCCCAAAGCCAGTAAGGCAATCATTACATCGAGAAAAATTCCAGCGAGAGTGCGAGTCTCTGCCCTAAGTGCAATTTACTAAACTCGATCGTGCATTGTCTGTGTAATGTCATGCTATTCCTAGAGAATATGAAAGGTTCTAAAATGTTACGCTAAATTTAACAAATTTTAAAATTTTCTTTTGCTTCCAAAACTTACAAAATTATCTTACTTTTTTGTTTTAATTTGTTTTTTTAAGAGTGGATTTTTTAAAGAATTTTTATCCGAAAGCACTTATAAAATTAAATTTAGAGAGTGCACCAATCCAAAATTAAGGAAATACATGTTAATACCTTTAAAATTGAGAGTGATTAGCTCCATGATGCTACATTATATTAGTACAAGCAATAACAAGAGCAAGCACTTGAAAGGACTATGCAGAGGTGGGCTCAATTAAGAGTGCCTCTCTCAAAAGAAGCTATTCATGGTCAAAAGAGAATTGCATATGATTCCCAATGTCAACCCTTGAGCAATCATAGGCAAGGAGGACATAAAGCCTCTTTGCATTCTTATTCCCTTTGTGAAATCAAGGGATGAGGCATGACAAGCAGCCCATGTAGTTGGAGAAGAGAGGAAACTCCTACGAAACAAAAAAACCAAGAGTTCATTGTGGTGGCTTTAGAATTTGAATTTAAAGAAGGGGAAGGATCCCATGTGGCACCTCAAATCTCAACTTTATTTAAGATTTCTTAGTTCATTGTGGTGGCTTTAGAATTTGAATTTAAAGAAGGGGAAGGATCCCATGTGGCACCTCAAATCTCAACTTTATTTAAGATTTCTTAATGAGATTTGCACGATAAGTCTCTAGATTGTTTCTCATAAGCTTTCTTCATGCATAAAGGGGAATATGGAAGCTCTAGCATGCATCCTTTCATCTTAAATATCAAAAATAAACTTACTAAGGTCTCCACTTCTTGGCGAAGATCTTTGTCCTCATTATGTGAAAGATCATCGTGCCCATTTTTACAATGCAAAGTTCCTAGTGTGACTTTTGAAATCAAGCTCGAGCTCTTAGCCCGCCGAAAACAGGCAAACAATTACAAGGCTGGAGCATTCAGACACGATTAGAGCGAGTCTCATGATGGTTAAGTGGGTGGCAGAATGTAAGCGGAACCATGTTGTTGAAGAAATGTAGAGTGCTTGGCAATTATCATGGCTATGGCAATCATCAGGCCTGCACATGCCGTGCTACGCAGAAGAAAAATCCATGATCTTCTACGAGGGGCGGGAGGCTGTCCAGGCTCCCTGTTTTCGGTTGGCGCTGATGTTGTTTGTTCCACTGCTTCGGCTGTCGATCTCATCTCTTCGAATTGGCCCTCTGGTTCATACACCAAACAACATTCATCAGACAGGCAGCGCCTTGCTTCCGCGGCCCATGTCCTGTTTGCTGCATCTTCCGTTGCTGCTGACTCTGACGCGTCTTTACCGCTTTCCTTTGGTGCGGAATTGTTGATATTCTCCTTATGGTTTTGTTTTCCCACTGTATCTGTTGCCCTGATCTCAGTCCCCTGTACGTGATCCCCTTGCACGCAGGCTGACGATACCTCTGGAACGTTGTGCTTGGTGAGTTCCTCTGCGTTGTCCACCGCTATAGGATTGTCTCTCACGCTCCATTCTCCACTCGAGGTTTCCATCTCTGTATCGGTAGTTTCTGCAGTTCCGTGACGTTCATTGCTTTCATCGTTGATGGAACTCGGAAAACATGAGGCTGAGAATTCCATCTTTATATCGGTGGGTTCTGCAGATCCTTGACGTTCATTGCTAAGTTCCTCGTTGGTGGAACTTGGAAAATCTGAGATTGAGAATGCCTTCTCTGTATCGGTGGGTTCTGCAGTTCTTTGACGTCCACTGCTTTCTTCGTTAGTGGAACTGGGAAAACCTGAGGCCGAGAGTTCGGGTGGCACGCCCTTTCGCTGGATCACTTCATGTTGTGCCAGGAAATCTGCGTCCTGCATGCCCAAGCGACATATTACAGTAAACATAGAACCGTAAGCTCACACGACCTCCACGCTCCCCAGAAATTTTACGTTGCAGAAATGCAATTTTGTTGGTCTCGAAGGAGAACCCAGTATCTTATGAAGGACATTACGTAAAATATCTTCGAACAATCTTTACAAGAGTAGCGTTGTGCCATAGTTTTGTGCGGCGATGGCTTTAAAGTTTAGAAGGTTAAGAAGGGACTTTACGAAAGGCCGGATGAATTAAAAGGTGGAAAATCATATTAACTTCCTCTCCTCAATATGTTCCCCCATACATTGAAAAATGGGGGACTACTTCATACATTTTGATATTCTTTTCAATTGCCGCTCTATTTATGAGGAAAGGAGGGAGGTAGTCCAGTTGTAAGTCTACCCCTTTGCAATAGATTGCAATTGGGTACGATTGCAACAAGCTGTGGCTTTGACCTTGGCTTTATTGGGATACTTAGTTAAGAGATCGATTGAATGTTCAATTGAAAAATAAGGCCTTTTCAATATCCTTTCTCTTTTGTGCAAGTAACTAACGGATGAATTAATTGAGAGTCACAGTATAAGGAAAAAGGAAGAATTTATGGGATACCTTGAGGTCCACATTGCTAAGCTGAGCCAGAGAATTTAGGAGATCGACAGATGCGCTACAAGAATCCATTTCGTCCGAAATATTTCCGGGTGGAGCATCTCTAAGATTGTGGTTGGCAGCCGAATGCGTCGGTTGATTGTCCTCCCTTGCAGCTAGTTGCACATTGTCTATGTCAGCCACAGCTTCTTTGACCTTCTGCAAGGATTCGATTTGTCCCACGTCAACTTGAGACGCCGTTGGAAAACTGATCTTTTGAAGTGATTGTCTTAGAATTTCGGCGTCCTCTTCGTCTTGCAATTCTACGAGTTTGTCACAAATGGCCTGAAGATCGTCCATTGCGTTTATGTGCTTTTCGGCAGCGTCCGAATTTGAGGTTTCTGGTAAGCGACTAGAAATTAACTTTGTTTCTTTGGAATGACTCAGACTCTCGTCATCTCCCACAGCATGTTCTCTTTCGGACACGTCCTTGAGATAGAGAGGCGCCATGTCATGGTTTGCTATCTGGCTTCCCTCGCACCTGTTGTCCAGATTTCTTTCGCATGACGCCACCAAATCTTCCTTGGAGTGCAGTACCGTTATATTTCTGGTGATTGAAGATGGGCCAGTTGAAGCTCCATTAGACTCGGTATATCTTCGCAAATCCGTCCTCGCAGGAGCAGCCAGAGACGAAATGGGAAGGGAAGGTACAGAAGCCTGACAAGCGAGGGGGGTATTTCTCGCAGCTGCACTAGGGGACGTTCGTGGAGACGGCTTGGGAGAAAGTTTGATGGGGCTATTCAGACTCGGGGCAGGCGTGTCGTGGATGTGGTGAACGATCTTGCGGCAGGAGACGTTCTGTTTCGTGTCGTAGTCGAAGTAAGCGCAGAAGTAATCGGATTCATCGGGATGGCGACGGGGGGAGAGACCGGAGGGGCTGTGGAGCTTGGAACCTGCGGATGCGGTGGGGGGCGAATATTTGGTGGATGGGGTAAGAGGTGAGCAGCGAGGGGAGAGGGAAGCAGATTGATGAGAGGCGGTTCTGGGAGATGTGAGAGGCGATTTTGAGGCGGGGAACCATGGATCTTCTTCTTCAGCTGCAGGGGTAGGAGGAGCATCTAAGTGGTTTCGATTGATGTTGGTGCGGGGGGAAGAAGGCAGCAAGCTGCTGCGCTGCTTGGCGGTGGGGGGTGAAGAAGGGGAGAGGGCGTGGGCAGTACGAAGGGCTGAAAGCACGGCCTGGCGGACGCCAGGCATCTTGTCATGGCGGCATTTGAGGAGGAGGTCGAAGATGGGGCGGAGCTGGGCGGAGAGAGTGGCGGGTTGGGCGGACTTGAGGAGAGACTCCAGCAGCTGCACGGCCGTCAGGCGGAGCTGCCAGGGGGCGGAGGTGGCGGAAGCGGCGTACTTATGCAGGACGGCTTGGGCCAGGCGAAGCAGGGGCAGGTCGTACTGCCCCAAAGCGCTGGCGTTGGCGCCGGCCAAGGAGCGCAGCAACAGCATATGGGCGGCGGTTTGGGTGGCGTTGTAGTGCAGCGCCACGGCGGAGTTGAGGCAGAGTTGCGCCACTATCTCGGCCGG
Organism: Dipteris shenzhenensis; assembly: GCF_047967505.1. Lineage (NCBI taxonomy): Eukaryota > Viridiplantae > Streptophyta > Polypodiopsida > Gleicheniales > Dipteridaceae > Dipteris > Dipteris shenzhenensis. The sequence goes on along the minus strand of NC_141603.1, from coordinate 4,625,126 downwards.
GGCGAACTTCCACTGCTCCGATTCCACCAGCGCCCGCAGACACACGGCCGCGCCCGTAGCCACTGGGTCGCGCTTCGCCTGCAGCAGCGCCATCAGCGGCACACACAACTGCCGTAGCACCTCCCCCGCCTCCCGGCTGCTATGCCTCGCCACCGCCTCCACCGCCATCGCACACTCCGCTTGCAGCGCCGGCGCCTGCGCGCTGGCCAACAGCGTTTCCTGCAACAGCAGCAACAGGCGCGGGATATGGGGCGCCAGGAGCGGCCCCTGCGCGCGCGCCAACTCCGCCACCAGAGCGGCGGCGTGGCGGCGCCCGTCGTCGGAGAGGGCCACTTGCTGGAGGAAGAGCGGCAGCGTAGCGGCGTCGACGTGGTCCTCTACAACGGTGCGGAGGGAGGCGAGGGCGGAGCGGCGGCTGTCGGGGTCGCGCCCCAGCTTGGCAAGTTCCTGTTTCACGAGGGGGCTCGGGTAGCGTCGCCCACCGCCGCCGGCGGCGGCGGCAGGGGTTGCCATCACCACTCTACGTCCTCATGCGTTCCACGTGTCTGATGTTGCGTCCAATCTCAGAGGCCCATAACAACCGTGGGCCGTTGATCATCCGTGCCTGTTTCTCTGTTGTCTCTCCTCTTCACAGACCAACGCAATCAACCTTTCCTTCCTCATCGAAACCTTGCTGCCTTGCCTGCTCCTTGTCACCTTCTCCAACCATGCCCCTGCCGTGCCAATTACCGTCCTCCCATCTTTTCTCTTTCCCTTCCTTCTACAGTCGCTGCTTTTCTCTGTCCCTCAAATCAGCATTCAACATTACCGATTCCTTTGTCGCTCTTCCCATTCAACGCACTCAGCATTTCTTCGATTCTTATTACATGCGACGGTCTGCTTCTCCATGCCGTCATGCAGTCATGCCCGCCCCAACTTCTTATTCTCACTGTCCGATCCGTTTTCCGTCTCCACGATTCATGTGTCCTTCTGCGCATCGATGCCCCTGTCCAAGTGGTTCCTTGGAGGATGCAAGATTCAGTTGCGAGGGGCGGGTGCGAAGTAAGAGACGTTCTCTTGGTCATCCTACGGATCAATTTCACATCTACTTCCCCCCGTAATCGAATTTTCAGCCCAGACAGTTGAGCCTAACGGCTTCTATTTCAACTGAAACAGCATTTTGGACCTCTCGCGAAACATGTGAAGCATTTCATTCCTGAGGCTTCTTCTTTTTCGGGACGTGGTCCTACCATCAACATTAGATGCCTTACTAACCGGATGTTGACCAAAACTTTTCCACGGATTCTCATCGTGGAAAGAGGAGAAGGCTTCCGCTCGGGAAGCACTCTGCCATCTATGGTTGTGATGAGTGACATCGATGAAGCAAGTGTAGGTGAAGTCCCATTGCAAGAAGTTTATAAATCATTTGGTTGGATTGTAAATCGATTCTTATGTTTGCACATGGTGTGGTTATATTCATAAGGTTGCACATGGAGTGGTTAGATTCTCTAATGACAATATAGAGAGGTTTTCCAAAGCAAACAACCAAAGCTTGTCATCACAATAAGATGTACTTTTTAGACTGAAAGGCTTAATTTTGTTCAATCCAAGCTAAAAGAAATTCTTAAATATCCTTGATCTAAAGTCTTTTGCCTATTGCCAATGATGCTGAGCTTGAGAGCCAAAGATCCATAAAGGAAATACCTTTTACATGTGTTTCTGTAATGAGGCTGAAAAAGGCCAATCTCACTTGTGATTGAGGGACCTTAACACATTTTGTACACTTTCTCAATTTTTTTGTGGATTTAGCAGAATTCACATGTTGCAAGCATTGGTTTACAGCTTAAGGATCGGTTCTACTTTCTAAAACATGGGTTCTGCAAGATGTTTCCTATTTATATTATTGGTGGGAACAATAGGAATAGCATCAAGATGCTTCAAATTGATGCCACAAGAACGGAGGTTAGCTCCACTATGTTCATGTTGATCAATTCATACCCCTACATAGTCTAGCCAAATGTATTACTTGATGGAGGCCAACCCATGCTTACACGTGGAGGGTTCTTTCTTAGTGTAGGACAATCAATGTCCTAAGTCCTCCTTCAAGTTGGTCTAGGCTATTTTGGGGAAGAACCGAATGGTCCTAATTCCTATACTACTGAAGATTATGTGAGGTGCTACCATGCAACAGAGAGGTTTGCAAAAAGCAATCCTCCAAATTCCCTTATCGAATTTATTATGGAACCCAAGGATTCCTATACACTACAAGGCACATGCCATTTTTTGACGGAAATACCAACCTTTTCTACACTAAAAAGTTTTTTTTAATAGGCGCAAAGGTCGTTATTTACGTGGCTATTAACGTCAAAAAACATGCATCGCTATATAAGCGTGGGTATATAACGATGCTGGTAAAGGTCGGTATATAGCGACACTGGTAAAGCGTCGGTATATACTGACCCTTAACATAACTTTAAAAAAACATTAGTGGGGCAAAACAGGGCTTGTTGTGGCCCTATTTTTCCCCATTAATGTTTCTTTTTTTGCATTACAAAAGAATGTTTACAAGCACACGGGCGAGATAAAACTCTCAAACCTTGTTTGTTATAAAATTTTCCTTGTGAAAAGGGTCATATAAAATCGCTCAAATGAGCTAATAGACAAAAGCATATACATGCCGAAGTATATACAACCTTGTTTATTACAAAATTTTCCTTTCAAAAAGGGTGATACAAAATCGCTCAAACGAGCCAACAGACAAAAGCATATACATGCCGAAGTATATATACTACTACTATACTACTCATCCCAATCGCCGGAGTCATCGTCGTTCTCTTGGCCTAATCCCTGGCCCTCGTGACCTCTGCCTGATCCTTGGCCCTCGTCGAAGCCGTCGAATCCAAATCCCTCGAGACCTGCCTCCTCGTCATCACTGCTCGCCTCCGCTAATGGGACATTCGAGCTTGCACCCTAAGAGTGAAACCATATTAATTGAAAATTAGATTGGAACTTAAAGAATAAAGCAATTTAAAAAGTGAGATTACAAGTAGGAGTAGACTTATACCGAGTGAGCAACCACCTCAACCCAATCGACTGCTACTCCCTGCACCTCCATTTTAATAAACCACGGCTTTGCTCCTATATGGAATGCGCATCTCATCTTTTCGTTTGTGGGAAGGCGACCAATCACTGATTGCTATGGACCCAAATTATGAGAGTTAGATAAAGTGCATGCAATATGTAATAAAACAAATAGAACAATCAATTAAATAAGAAGAAGTAGACTTACCACCCATGCCTCAAACGTAGCCATTCCACCACTGCCGAGGTGCGAAGTACCTATGGTATCCAGCCATCGGCTTGCAGCCCTCCTATGACTATCGAACTTTTGGGGGTTGTCCTTGTACTCCTTCTTCAAAAGCTTCCAGTCAACTTTATCCGCCTAGCTAGGTTTAGGCTTCTTCTTTGCAATGGAAGCTCGCAAGATTGACCTACGATGTTGCAAGACAACACAAATGCACTCTCGCATGTAATTGTCATTGAACTCCCAATTGGAGGGGTTAGGGTATTGTCTTTTCAATTCCTCAATGATTGCCTTCTTCTTTTCGTCATTCTGATACTGCCAGTCAATTGTTATGCCGCTCTTGAAATGGTGGCTCATCAACCATCTCATGGTGGCCAGCACTTCTTTGCTCTTTTTATTTTGTATGATCTCTCCACCCGTAGTGACTTCATAGTACAAGTCCTCGGGCAAGAAAGGGGGAGTGGGAGTGGCAATAGCAGAGCTAGAGTGAGAGGTGGTACTGCGAGTGCTTATGGAGCGTGGAGTAGCAAAGGGAGTGGGAGTGGAAGTGGGAGTGGGAGTAGGAGAGGACACGGGACATGACTGGTATTGGGTCTCATGACCAAGTGGAGACCTATAGGGATGTGAGTGTGTTGACTCGTTTACATCCCTCGAGTCACCACAATAGCCTCAACCCTTCCTACTCTTCCTTCCCTTACGATGGGTATGCCAAGTGATGACCCCTCGATCGAAGGGGCTAGAGGGGCCGGCTGTCGAGTAGGTCAAGCCATCGATGGCCCTAATCTACCCTCGAGGGGTGTAGAAATAGCTAAGGTCCTATGGGACAGCAGAGAGAAGAATCTCGTTGTGTCCGCATCGCTCATCTGTGTGACAAACTCGTCCGGACTCCCGAGGAAGCCATGGGATGCTAGCAAAGGAGTTTCGCGAGGGGTAGCTAGAGTGCTAGGCACGAGAGGAGGTGGCCCAAGGGTAGTCAGAGGGGTAGGCCCCTGAGGAGTCAGCTGAGGGGAATCAAAGTCCTCTCGAAAGTAAAGATCATGATGTCTTCTCCTACGAGGGTTTTCGTACTCAGAGGATGTGCAATGTGATGCCATGTCTAATTTGGGGGGATTGGACAAACGTAGACACAAACACGAAAACAAAAACAAACACAAGAGCGGGTAAGAAGCAAAAAGATAATTTATTACTTCAAACTCAAATTCAATTTAATGAAACTATGAAAAGACAATTAATTACTTAAGGCAATTATGAAAAGATATCAACACAGAAAGGACATTTATGAAATGACAATTATGAAAAGACAATTATGAAAGGACAAATATTTATGCAAGACAAGTGGAATCCAAGAAGATTTTCATATATATAAAAAATATCACAAAAAATACTATTGTTAAACAAGAGTTCTCATATACAAAAAGAGAGCACAAAAAATAGTATGCTTAAGCAAAATCTATTTCAAAAATGCCAAAATAGTGAAGGAGGTCTACTGCTCTGCATTACTGTCTGAGATACTTTCCTCCTCCTCATCGCTAGGCGAGTCACTCAGGACCTCATCTTCCACTTCTTCTAATATGAGGTCATACTCTTTATGGATTACGTACTTTTGTAGTCCATGAAGACCTCTACACAACCCATTATGTCCTTTATAGTTGCATCTTTGTAGGTCCAACGGTCATGGCGATCTCTCCAAAACCTACAGAGATCTTGTAGGTTGTTTCGTGCTTGCCTTAGCCGTTCTTGCTGCTCCATGCATCTTCAGTCAGGACCCCACCCAAGCGCATGCACTTTGACGTTATACTTCACCCAATCTGTATCGTGCGTAATCTTCTCTACTACATGTGATAGTAGAGTTTGGATGTCTGGAATCACTCCAACATGGGGAACTGGGTTGAGGTTTTGGGAAGATACCCATGGGTGAGGGTGTGGGCATTCCATTTAGAATATGTTTGAAAAAAAAGAACCAAATACGACTAAGGAGCAAAAGAAAAAAGAGGAAAAGGTAAGAGAGGAAAAGATAGCCTGACATTGAGCAAGCATTTATAGACTCGATCATTCTTTGAATTAGAGTGACACAAGTTTGTATATGCTTGCTCAATGTCAGGCTATTAAAGCTTCACATGGGTGGAAAAGAGAGAAGGAAAGAGAGGAAAAAGAGAGGAAAAGAGAGAAAAAGAGAGGAGAAAATAGAGGAGAAAGAGAGGGAAAAAGAGAGAATGAAAGAGAGAAAAGAGAGGAAAAGAAAGGAGAAAGAGAGGGAAAAGGAGAGAATGAAAGAGAGGGGAAAAGAGATAAAGAGAGGAGAAAAGAGAAGGAAAAAGAGGAGAAAAGAGAGAAGGAAAAGAGAGAAAATAAGACAGGGGAAAAGAAGAGAAGAAAGAGGATGAATGAGAGGAAGAGAGAAGAAAGAGAGGAAAAGAGAGGAGAAAAGAGAAGGAAAAAGAGGAGAAAAGAGAGAAGGAAAAGAGAGAAAATAAGAGAGGGGAAAAGAAGAGAAGAAAGAGGATGAATGAGAGGAAGAGAGAAGAAAAAAGAGAGGAAAAGGGAGGAGAAAAGAGAAGGAAAAAGAGGAGAAAAGAGAGAAAGAAAAGAGAGAAAATAAGAGAGGGGAAAAGAAGAGAAGGAAGAGGATGAATGAGAGGAAGAGAGAAGAAAAAAGAGAGGAAAAGAGAGGGGAGGAAGAGGGAGGGAAAGAGGGAGGAGAAGAGAGGGGAAGAAGAGGAAATAAGGGAGAAGGAAAGAGAGAAAAAAGAGAGGGAAAAAGAGAAAAAAAGGAAAAGAGAGGAGGAAAGAGAGGAAAAGAGAGGGGAGGAAGAGGGAGGGAAAGAGGGGGGAAAGAGGGAGGAAAAGAGAGAGGAGAAGAGAGGGGAAGAAGATGAAATAAGAGAGAAGGAAAGACAGAAAAAGAGAAGGAAAAAGAGAGGAAAAGAGGGAAAAAGAGGAAATGAAAGAGAGGGGAAGAGAGGAAAAGAGAGGAAAAAAGAGAGAAAAAGAGAGGAGAAAAGATAGAAGGAAAGAGAGAAGGAAAAGAGAGGAAATAAGAGAGGGGAAAAGAAGAGAAGAAAGAGGATGAAAGAGAGGAAGAGAGAATAAAAAATAGAGGGGAAAGAGAGGAAAGGAGATAAAGCATATGATTATGCTTATGCATGAGCATATGAGCATATGCTCATGCATAAGCATATAAGCATAAGCATAAGCATATGCAAATGCTTATGCTTATGAAAAAAGAGAAAAGAGGATGAAAGAGAGGAAGAGAGGAAATAAGAGAGGGGAAAAGAAGAGAAGAAAGAGGATGAAAGAGAGGAAGAGAGAAGGAAAAAGAGAGTGGAAAAGAAGAAAAGAGAGGGGAAAGAGAGGAAAAGAGAGAAAGCATATGATTATGCTTATGCATGAGCATATGAGCATATGCTCATGCATAAGCATATAAGCATAAGCATACGCAAATGAATATACTTATGAAAAGAGAGAAAAGAGGATGAAAGAGTGGAAGGAAAAGAGAGGAGAAAATAGAAATGAAAGATAGAAAAAAGAGAAGGGAAAGAGAGGCAAAAGAGAGGCGAGGAAAGCATAAGCATATGTAAAACAGAGGAAAAGAGAGGGGAGGGAAAAGGGAGGGAAAAAGAGGAAAAGAGAGGGGAGGAAGAGGGAAAGAGGGGGAAAAGAGGAGGAAAAGAGGGAAAGAGAGGACGAAGAGGAAATAAGAGAAGAGAGGGAAAGAGAGGGTTCCTACTCCCATCACTGCATCTAGCGCAAGCCAATGCAATCATGAAAAGAAAAATAGAAAAAGAGAGGAAGCACTTTCTTACCTGGAAAATCCTCGCTCGGAAGAGTTGTTTCGCGTACTGGCCCTACAAAAGAGAGGAAACATATATAACTAATTAGTGAAAGGAGGAGTTTGGATAAGCAACTTTCTAAAGGGATTGGATTGAGGGGACAAAGAGAAGTCTACAAACAAGGAGAAAGCACGAAAGGAAGGGAAAGAGGAAGTAGAGAAATACCAAAAAAAGAAGAGATGAGCCTTATTTCTTTCACCAAATCTCACTTTTGGTCCTTCAACTCTGAAAATCAACATGGAAATTAGCACATGGGCATAGCAATGCAAGGAGAAACATGTTTCAACACTCACAAAATGAAATCTCACAAAAAATGAATCTACATTGCTTAAATAGACACACCTTGAAAAACGTCCTTTCACACAAGCAGAGAGGGAGAAGGGTGGAGAGGGAGCACAAGTGTTGGGAGAGGGGCTGGGTAGGGGTGAGGAATGTGGGGAAGAGGTTGGAGGAAAGTGAGGTCACCGAATATAACGAAGGAGAGTTTTTTATTTTCCCGTAATAGAGTTGTGAGGAGCGACAACGTGCGGGTTTTGAGTTTTAGCTCCCAGCGTCGATATATACTGATGCTGCTCTGTCGATATATACTGACTCTTTATATCCTATAAGCGTCGGTATATATCGATGGAACAGGATATAACGTCGGTATATACTGATAGAATAAGGTATAACATCGGTATATACCGACGGTACAGGGCACTAAATCTAGCAAGAGGTATAAAAGCTCATGGGTGGCTATTCTTTGGATCTTGAGTGGATTTCCTTGCATTTTGTATTGTGATTTTGGAGGTGTGCAGATGGAAGGGATGAGTGGAGGTCATCAGATGATGCGCCAATGCCCGGGAGCACGGAATGGCTTACGGAGAGGTTGTATTGTCATTGCACTCATTGCAAGCGAGAAGTACAACATCAATGCCATATTGTCATGCGCCACTTGTGGATGTATGGGGAGGAGCAAGAGATGAAGCGAAGAAGATGTTGACAATTGTGGGTATGGATTATGATACCATGCATGCTTGTCGTAATGATTGTATTCTCTTTCATCCGTGAGCATGGAGATTTGGCTAGTTGTTCCTTCGAAGTGTGGGTAACAACCATATAGAGATGACTTGTAGGGTGAGAAGATCCCAGTAAAGGTCTTGAGACACTTTCCCATCATTGCTAGAATACAACACATGTTCTGATGCAAATCCATAGGCGAAGAAGATGTTGACAACAGTGGGTACAGATTATGATACCATCCATGCTTGTCGTAATGATTGTATTCTCTATCGTCTTGAGCATGGAGATTTGGCTAGTTGTCCTCCGAAGTGTGGGTAACAATGATATAGAGATAACTTGTAGGGTGAGCAGATCCCAGTAAAGGTCTTGAGACACTTTCCCATCATTGCTAGAATACAACACATGTTCCGTTGCAAATCCATAGCGGAGTTGATGACTTGGCATGCTACACATCGGTCCACTGATGACACATTGAGGATTCATGTAGATTGTGCTGCTTGGAAGCACATAGACAATCAGTGGTGGCCGGACTTTACGAGAGGGAGTCACGCAACTTACATATTGGGCTCGCCATGGACGGCGTGAATCCTTTCGGGTTACACTCGACATCTTGATCAACATGGCCTATAGTCTTGGTGAATTACAATATCCCACCATGGCTAACATAAAGAAGGGACACCTCATGCTTGCATTGCTTATGCCGGGGAAGTACAAGGCCAAAAATATGGACGTTTACATGGCACCTTTGATAGAGGAGTTACAGATCTTATGGAGAGGCATATGGGTCTTTGATATTTCTAGAGCTCCGAGACATACCAATGACATTTTGGTCAGGGGAATCTTGATGTGGACCATGCATGATTACCCAAGATATGGAGAGTGCATAGGTACGTTGTTGCCATCAAGCAACAACATTGGCAAGGCCAAGGGCTCAAACCCATAGGACAAGCTAGCCTAGGCCAAAGGGAAGGGGATATGAAGATGGAATAGGGAAGGGATAGGAAGGTTGATATAGCTTCGAAAGGATGGGGATAGAGGAATTGGGGATGTAAATAGAAGAAAGGAAAAAGAGATGGGATAGAGATATATGAAAGGGAGATGGGAGATGTGATGGGATACATAGATGGGATAGCATGGGATAAAGGGATAAAGAAGAGGAAGAAAGGTATAAAGGGGTACAGAAATGGGATGGGAGATAGGTGAGAGATAATGGGATAATATGTTTAGGTTAAAAATGGTAAGATCCAAGTTTAGTTATGAGAGGGAAGGGCTGAATATGAGAAGCTAGAGAGGGAATCAAAAAGGGGATAGGGAAATGGATGGAGGCCAAATTTTAGTTATGAGAGCATAGAACAAACTATGAACAGGTAGAGATGGGGAAAAGGAATAGGGTGAATATAAAAGGTGATAGGGAAGGAGCTAGAGTGAGGGAAGGCGATGGCCTAAAGGATGGGAGATGAGATAGAGGTAGGGGAATGAGAGGGGAATTGAATAGCAGGATAGAACGAGGATAGGAGATGTGTATAGGGAAGGGGGTGGGAAAGGAGATATGGAAGGGGATAGTGAAGGCAAGGGAGATGGAACAAGGAAGGCGTAAGAAAAGGGGAGGGGCTAGGAAGGGGATAGGAATAGGGGTCAGGAAGGGAATGAGAAAGGACCATCCAACTCTAACCTTCCCAAACCCATCTCTCCCCTATCCTACCCACCACCATATATCCATCTCCCTAACCCATCCCTACTTCCCTTATCCTCTTCCTCTAACCCTTACCTGTTCACTTCCTCTAACCCACCTTCCATCCCATCATCACGTATCCCTCCATCTTTTCTCTTCCTTTGTCCATACTCGATCACCTTCCTCTATTCTCCTTCCATCCCACTCATCCCTTCCCCCACTAATCCCTCCCTATTTCCTCTTAGATCCTACCCATGTCCCCTACCCCTACTTTATCCCTCTTCCATCCCACCCATCCACCATCCCTCCTTCCCCTATCCCCTTCCTCTACCTCTACTCTATCCCCTTCCTCTTTCTCTCCTTCCATCCAACCCATCCCATCCCCCTTCCTCTATCCCCCCTTCCTCTTTCCCTCCTTCCATCCAACCCATCCCATCCCACTTCCTCCATTCTATCAACTCCCAATCCCTCATTCCTTGTGCCCTTACTCCATCCCTTGTCCCTTCTTCCCTTATCCTCTTCCTTACCGGGCTCTACTCTATCCCTCCTTCCATCCCACCCATTACATTGCATCTGCCATCCCCCTTCTTGCATTGTATCTACTCCCCCATCTTTCCTTCCCTATGCCCTTCCTCCATCCACCCATCCCCCCTTCTATCCACTCCCCGTCCCCTCTTTTTCTGTGCCTTTCCTCCATCCCACCCATCCCCCATCCCCTCCTTCCCCTATAGTGTTCCTCTATTGCTAGTCTATCCCTCCTTCCATCCCACTACCCATATCCTAGACTTATCTACCCATCCCATCTCCCTACGTATATCCCTTACACACCCATATCTACCCCCATCCCATATCCCTACCCTTCAAATTTATCCATCATACCCTTCTACCCATACCACATCCATGCGATTTGCCAAAGTCTTTGTAGGAGATTGGCATAGTGTCACTCTCCATCATTGTCATGATGATGTGTAAGTCTGGCAAGGTTTAGACATGCGAACAATTCTAGAGCAATGGGATACACTGAATGCATACTATCATCATTTGAACACTCCATGGGAGCTTGTAAAAAGATCTCATGGAGTGTTAGGGCAATATTATGAAACTCTTTTTCAATAGAGCATGGTTCACCTTTGGTCTAGATACTATTGCGTTTGGACATGACTAGGTGCATATTGCAGTATATTCAGTGTGGACATGAGCAATCTACTAGCTCTATATATGACAACTAGCTTGGCAAGAGCTTAAAATATTTGTCATTCTATTGGGGATTAGCAGTGACCTACTCACATTCTTCTTCTCTCGTAATCAAGAGTTTACAGTTAGAAAGCACACTTGCTTACTTTCTTCAAAGGGAGCTCTCACAGTTGGTAAGCATACTTGCTTATTTTCCTAGTAGGTCGTTCTGTCAATGGGGTTATGGAGAGCTTCAACCATGGTTCCATCAATGGAACCATGTTGGAAGCCATCTCTTTAAGTGTTTAGATTCACACATTATCAGCCTTCCATCCATTGGACTTAGAATCCTACTTGCCATACTTTGTAGAGCTTCATGTTGCTTGTTGGTCAAAACTTTAAGTCAATAGCTTGCAACTTCTTCATCTTCACTTAGTCTTATCTTGTGCCACCTTGAATGCTTTATTGTACTGCTAGACTCATCATTAGCAAGCTAAAGCACCCATGACCTCATTGTAAAAAATTCCTAGCTCCTTGCTAGTAGCCAGCAGAATAGGTAACACCATAGCATCAAGAGTAGAACTAAGGGGGCACGACAAAGTGGATCACATTTTAGTATCTATGTAACATTCTTTACATACTTCCCCTTTGCCTGAAGAGCTAGATACTTTTTCTTCCACAACTACACCGACTACTCTTATGCCAAGCTGAGTATTTGCAGCCCAAAATTGGGCTTGATGACAAACCAATAGCTAGGATCGATCAGTTAGCCACATTGTTAAAGACTCAATAGCATTGATCATAGGGCCTCTGGTTAAACTAAGCAAAGTAGATTAACCATGTCTCTCATTTGGATTATGAACTCTCGTTAACCAATGACCTAGCCAACATGGTTACATTACTGAGACAGCAAAAACTAGCATCATGATTTGTTCATGTAGACTTCTCAAAAATACATAATTCACATGGCTTTGAATTAGTGCACAGTCTTCTTTTGAAAGCACAATCTAGTCTTAGTGTTTGTAAATATTGTGCCTTTGGAAAACACCATCGAAAACCCTTTGCCTCCACTATATCTAATTACTCCCAAGATCTATTAGAGCTTGTGCAATCAATGATGTTGATAGAGATTCCGGGTAGCTGAGAAGTGCCACAAGAGATGGTTTAACAGTCTCCCTAGGAGAGGAGCAATGCAAACAATGTTGAGGTGTAATACGTCATTTAGCTAATATTGTCACCATTAGTATTATGCCTAACAGACATCACCACATGAAAATCATTTGCTTCATAGGAAGACCATTCTTCCATATGTTATCTAACATCCAAAGCTGATTGGCACTTAGTTGTATCCATGATGGGGGAATCAATAGTTGATAAGCTTTTACACTACTAATTTTATCATTAGAACAGCCTAATAGCCCCTCTCCGATTTGACAAGCTTCTAGCCCTTCGAGCAATTTGTACCCAAAGACAAGGAATGGGGAGGAACGGCTAAACTAAATCTTGCAATTCATTCAAAAAATGGCAGGAGTGCATGCGTAAAGCATAATGCCGATTTCTTGACAAGATAGTATGCCTCTCAGGGTTCTATTATGGCGAGGGGCAAGGGAAAGAGAGTACTCCAATAGGTACTCTCCAAAGCCATTAGATTTCCCACATCAAGTGGACGTCCCGTGACCAACATAAGTATTACGGAAGTGCTTGTAGCTTTGGGGGCAATCAAATCCCAATGGATGTTCAAAATGTTGAGGCCTCCATCAGAAAAAACAAGCTCAAATTTTAGGATGTGGAAAGCTTTTTCATCGTTGTGCATTTTCAAAAGGCATTCCATTGCTTGTGACACGAAGGAATCCAAGGTCTTTTTGTCCCGTTCTAAAAGTGGTAAGTTGAATTGTATGTATACTAGGTTGATTGCTTGTACAATTTGCAGACATACATGTAATGGCCAAGTAGAGGGCTTCTAATCATCAAACTTTTGCTTTATACATTGCATCACCCAAGGGGTTTCCATAGGCTTCTCTTTTAAGAAAGTAGAGTAGGATATCCCAAGTGTTGTATTATTTGTCATGGTTGCAAAATACAATCCAGCCACCACAAAGGGTCATGACAATTTTGTGGCCAGCTAAAGGCAACAACTTAGACTTATGAGAATTAATAAGTACCCCAACAACCAACTTCAAAGCACACATGATAGAGCAAAGGTCCAGCTAAGTGTTTTGAGGGAAGGAAAAAGCATTGTCTATGTATGCTTGAGCCAAAAAATCTTTAACATGTGGTAATTGCAGTCCATGCAAAATGCCCTCATCTGTTGTAAGTTTTTCCATATATGATAACAATGGGTGGCATAAAGTAAAGCACACATGAAGGCACAATGATCCCACAGATCCACCCCCCCACACCTACAGGCGCACACACATAGAGACAATGTGTGTGCGGGTTGCATGTGCATGTGTGTGTGTGTGTGTGCATGTGTATACATACATACATACATACATATGTGTGTGTGTGTGTGTGTAGAATACATTACAACACCCCTTTCCATAGTGAAGAGAAGAGAATTTAAAGTAGGAATGAGAAATGTTTTAGTGTTGATAAACTTTAAAATAAATAGAAAATCCACTAAGAATGAAGTAGCATCACTAGAGGGCACTGAACAATTTTTAAAAAAAAAAGGAAATGTGAGTAGTTGAGCTTTGATAAGTCGTTGGTAGCATCATTTTTATTGAAGAGGGGAATCTGCCTACCTACCACCATCCAACAAGAAAAACGATAAGAACCAGCTTCAACTTAAGTTGGAAAGATAGGTGTCGTAAACACCCCTCCCTTGTTATCAGGGTCACAATAAATTTAACACTTAGCCTCAGACTAATCAAGCTTAATGAGAGAACTTACAAGTGTAAAGTTAATTAAAGTAACCATTAGGGGAATAATAAATAAGGAGATTAATGTGAGCATCTAATCACACTAGGGTTAGTACAAGAGATAATAAGCACATAGATGTATATAAAAAGGTTATGAAGAGAATTAATTTGAACATGGAAAAATTAAAGGAAAGGGGGTAATTTTAAAAAAAAATTAAGGAAATAAATTTCTAACAAAAAAGGAAAAGGGTAGGGGGAGATGAATTTTAAAGAGAAGGGGGAAGGAAAGAATGTTTGTAAATGTCGAGAAGGTGCAAAAATGGAAAAGAGTTTGGGGGGGGTTGAAAGGAAATTATAAAAGAAATAAAAATAAATGCAACGGAAATAAGAGGAATTTATAGAAGTAGAGAGGGGTAGAGGGACAATGAAAAGCTATATATATAGAGAGAAGGAAGAGGGAAAGAAGACAAAAATACAAAGAGAGGGGAGAGAAATAAACTAAAAAAGGAGAGAGGGGGAAATGGGAGGGGTGGGGGGTTGGTATTGGGGGGGGCAGGGGGGTTTGTAAAAGTAAAAGGGTGGGGGAATGGGGTGTAAAAGTAAAATGAGAAATTAAGGGAAGAAGGGTAGAACTTGTGAGTCCACAGTGGCATATGGGTCGGAACCAGAGAGGTGTACATGTGGCAAAATCTTGCACGAGGTGGTACGAGGGCCCGAGGCATGAGGAGTAGGGGAGTTATGCAGTAGGCGACACCGCGGCAGCAGTATTGCAGCAAGAACGGATGGCAATGGGCATTGGTCCACTGGATTGAGCAGAGATAGGGAACACGGGGGTAGAGGGTAAGATAGAAGGAGGCTTGACAACTTAGAAGTGTGTAAGGGGGTATGTTTGGTAGGGGGGTTTTAAATAGGTAGTGAGAGTAGTCGTGAAGGTCAAGCAAGTGTGAGACGAGGAGTCTGAGGCGTTTGTCAGTCTAGGGAGGCAGAAAGTCGGCTCATGAAAAGTGTTGAGCAGAGCAGTTATTCGCAGTCAGTCATAAATAATGGGATACAAAGATCAAGTGTCGTGGGAATAAAAGGGAATGGAGCAGCGCAATTCGTGCGAGAGCCAAAGGGCGGGGCAACATAAGACATAGATAATAAACAATGGATAAAGGTGAATAGGAGAAACACGTGCAGGGGGGTTTTGGGGTTTGTTTAAAAATGAGATAATTAACAGTGGATAAAGGCGAATAGGAGAAACAGGTAGGGGAAAATAGAAAATAGGGGGAGAAAAATAAGAAAGGGGGGAGAGGGGAGAGGGGAGGGGTGGAGGGGCGGGGGGGAGGTTGGGGTTGGGTTGGGTTGGTTTGATGGGGTTTGGTGGAGTTGGGTAGGGAGAGTAAATTAAAAGGTAAATAAAATGAGAAAGAAGGAAATTTTTGGTTTTAAAAAAAACCAAAGTATTTATGAATTTTTAATTATAAAAAGCTATAAAATTAGGAAGAGATTAAAGAAGAATGGGAAAAATTAGGGACAATAGGAAAATTAGGGGGAATGGGAAAATGGGAGAGGGGAAGTTAGGGAAAGAGGTATGAAGTAAAAGAGGGGGAAACTTGATTTAATATTTAAAAAATTTTGTTAATAAGGTTAGGGAAAAAGGGAACTGAAAGAAAACAAACAATTAGGAAAAAAGGTGAAGATAAAAAAGAAAGTAAGAGGTATAAATCTAGGAAAAAACTAGGTGGGATAAAAATAAGGAAAAAAGGAAATGAAAATAAGAAATAAAAAAATAATGAAAATTTTAATTAAGGGAAAACGTGGAAAAATGGGAAAATATTAGGGAAGATTGGGAGAATTAGGTTAATAAAGGAAAGTAGGGAAGGTAAAAAAATTAGGTGAAAATTTTAGGAAAAAAATAATTGAGGAAAATTAGGGGAAAATAGGCAAAAATAATTAGGCAAAAATTAGAGGGAGCATAACTAATCTAGGGAGTGAAGAAAAGAGAAAATAGGAAAATTAAGAGAAGACTTTGAAAATTAAGAAAGAATTAGGGGGAATATAAAGAGCTAGAGAGAGGGGATAAATAAACTATGGGGTGGGGGGGGAAGTGAACAAAGGTAAAGTGAATGTAAAGGGGAAAAGGAATAGGAAGTGTGTATGTGTGTGTGTGTGTCTGTGTGTGTGTGTGTGTGTGTGTGTGTGTGTGTGTGTACACACACACACGCATGCACGCACGCACACGTGCGTGTTTTATTGTGATAATGAGTACATTCACAATGAGATGTGCATAAAATATTCCACTAAAGCATAAAACATATACACATACTAGATAAAAGCACGTAATATTCCATGTCTACTTGATATGGTCTTGATTGATACTATTGAGATATGACCCAGTATCACGCATTGATCATCAATCACAAGGTCCATAAGTAGACATATGATATAGCACAAGGCCTATAATGACATATGTTTTTGGGTTATGTTTACACATACATGTGCTTAAAATGGTCCATTAAGGCTTGATGGGAATCTTTTGAGAGAATGTATTTATGTTGGAAACTATAATTGTTCCATGGATGACATAGTATGATCATGATGAAACATTTTGGCACAATAACATGATAACGAATGGGGGAATTAGGCAAGTAAAACTCATTGCTAGTTCACCATAATATCAAGGGTATGAGGGTTATCTACACACTTGGTGATGGTACCTCATATCACTCTACCATGTTACAATAAAAACTTGATAATATGGCCTCCCCATGGTATGGATACGATCTTGCATGGGCTTACCATTCTAGTAAGTCGAGATAGATCTCTTATACTCAAAAATCATGGAAGATGCCTTGGTGGAAACCGACCTAGTCGATTTAGTCAAGCCCTATTTATTGGGGTGACTATTTATATGATTTTGAAAGAGGTAATTACGCATGAGAAACCATAATAATAATGCCGTTTCAAAAAAGAGGGGTACTTACGCTTTGATACATGCATGAGTTTACTTGAGGGGGAATTGCGGTGGAGGCAGGGCCTCTCTCCCATTTAGACCACTGCATGTAATGGGAAGTGCCCAGTGGTTTGGCATGCTCGTCAAGAATACAATCATTCCAAATGATCGGCTGCCTATCAATCTCTTCGATGGTAGAAGGTGGAATCCTTCGAAGAGTGTTCCTGAAGCTCCCCCAAGCTTTCAGGATGGCAGTCATGAGAGGAGAGCCAGGAGCAACGTTGTCAACCCACTTAAAACATGCCATTTTTAAGCTTAAAATATGCATGGTATTGCAAAATGCAATGAGCTAATGAAATCCGACGCCATGAAATTGCATAGAAGTCCGACTGCAATGTATATGGGAACCAATTCCATGTTCACCGACCCAATCGGGAAAGAATACTCTAGAGGTCTCTGAGAATTTTTAGGTTATCATCACCTTCCTTTGCCTTTTGTTTCATGCTAGGTATAAGAAGAGTTCATAGACTCACTAATAACCGACAACCAAAGCATAGGCAATAATGTTATAACATTTGATCGGGTTGATATCACATGACTTGCGGATAGTCAAAGAAGAGCTACGGCTACTCGACAAGTGATTCACGATCATGAACTACAAAACCAAGAGTTTCATGAAGGTTTCTATACAAGCAAAGCAAGAGGCTCATGGCCTACACTGCCTAGACACCTCACGAAGGTACGACTTTGATGATATGTTGAATCAACACGATGGTGGCTGGTTTTCTTTCACATGATGTTGAATCAACATGATGATGCACATTTCCATTTGGTGTTCTAGCTGGAGTGTAGACCCATTACTTATTGCAGCATTCTGTCCTTTGCTTGCTCCCATCAACTTACGTATCTATGAGAGTTTATACCATAATGACAGTATACAAGTTGGCATTCAATCCTACGCTTGGTCCATCAACTTACTATCTATGGCACACATCTTTTTCTTGTTGCTGACTAATGGCAAATACTACGGGACTTCCACGCAACACTATTATCTAATTGCTTCATCAATGGTTGAGGGCTGGCATGCGACACGATTAAGGATTCACACTTGAATGAGTCTATTGCGAGACAAGGGACGTTGCTTGGCATTCTAGGCATTGCTTTTGGTCATCTATTCAATAAGACCTAGCAATACGCTTTTTGTGTGGCTTTACTTTTAGCCAGTGATCATATGACCTTACATAGGACAATAATTTGGTTTTACCTTTGTTAGCAGTACCTATGATCTGCCCAAATAGTCACAATTTACAAATTTTCCCAAAACAACAAACAAGGGCTATGTATTTGGACGGGACTTGGGGTAGCAGAAGTAGAAAGAATTATGGACATTGATCCCACGCTTAGCTTTTTGGATGTACCAAAGACTTGGAAGCACATAATGCAAGGTGGATGACTGTCACATTATTTACTAGACTCCAAGTCATTGTGGTAGTAGGCTCGGCCTTTATTTGGGTAGGTCAACATGACCTGTGTCCACGTACAGCTATCAGAGGTAAGTAACTCGTTGGGTTTATGCTCATACGTTACTATAAACATAGATATTTATCACCTTTATCTTTCTATAACATACGTCACTATGGACGTAAATTACCTTTCTCACCTTTATGATGTTTAATTCTCCATGCATTGAAGGAAGCTAATGCATGGCTACGTTCAAAAGCCTAAGCTTGAATCTTATTGATATATTTGTGGGAAAGGCCTTCTTTGGATGTGCACTGCAAGTGTGGTGTCCTTGCGAATGTTTGATCAGGATTATGATTTTCTATAAATGCCCATTTTTTTCATTTAAATGAATGACCAGATTCTATTGGTCTTGTGAAGGTAGCCATTGACTTGTTTGGCTCCATAAATTAAGGCCTCTCACTTGTTTGGTAAGGGCATAATTGCCCTATGGGTGTTGCATGGGCCAAATGGATGAATCAGCTCCATTGAGTTGACTCCTGATTATAGTGATGCTAGCCTTATGAACGATCACTTGCTCACCTTAATAAAATAAGATAATGTCATTGCAATCATTGAGTATAATTACTTGCATGTGCATGATCCACTGAATATGACTTTAGAATGGGCAGTACATTGGACTTAGTTTGCCATTTCATCAAAATATTCTCTATAGAATGGCTTCGGTGCTTTTTGATGGAAGGGAGGAGAGAATCTTACACATTCACTGTTAATACTCAATGGGATACTCATGCTACCTCCCATGTGGTCATGTTACCACATAGATATTGATGCTCATAAAGACTTTCTAAAATATATGAATGACTTCAAGGTGCGGGAACTTCTTATGGAACATTTGGAAGCTGGTGGCTCAAAAATTGAGCTACTGTATGATGTACCTCTTACTAAGGATTTATATTTGTTTTGATTTGTAAATGTATTTGGTATTGCGACATCAATAACAAGTGGAGGTCTGCATCGAAGCTTGCAATCCCATAGTAAAAGGGTTTTGTTCTAACATATAGTTTTTGTGGATGGATGCAGGTGAGTGGAGCTCCTTCAATATCTCATACATTATAGTAAAATCTTTTCAAATATGTTGATCCTTAGCCTTTTGTGTGTGAAATGCATTTTGCCATTTGAAATATCATGTCTTGTATACTTTACATTTTTTGTCGTCTGTGCAAATGAAAGAAAGTGTGCCAAAATAAGTTTTGCAAAACACAAACATGCACACACACATGCGCGCGCACACACACATTTTCACACCCCCCTACACACTTGGCCAACTAGGAGGGGCACATCACCCATGGCCTATGCTGACAAGCAGTAGGTGTGTTTCTTAAGGGAATTGAACACGGGCAGTTAGGTATGTGCACAAATGCCTTGCTCACACCCAAACAACCCTCTACAAATGTTGCCAAGGTCTAAGGTCAGTGGAAATTAATCCTAGCTCATTAGATCAATCCTAATTACAAATGGGAAAAACAAACATAAACACGTAAACCTCCAACCAATGAAAAAAGAAAACATCATGAAGCGACATGTAACACATTCCACACAAGAAAAAACTCAATAGACTCAACTTCCACATGACACGTGCCCTCAAACAAACATAATTAACCAATGAAAATTTTACACATGTATATTTCCAAACTAATGTGGTTACAGCCACTGGTGATTTGGACTGCAAGCTATGGCATCATCGTTTTGTTCATTCGGATTTCGCCAAGCTACTAGCTATACAAAATCGCAAACTTTATGTGTGTTACCTGCAATAGCAAGTAACTATTACAACCAACACCAAACGATTGGTGAATATAAGTTCACCATCACACAAACTACTTATTCTTAAAACATTGGATATCATGAACACCACCATAGAAATTGAAATCACATCCTTTGAAAGATCCAGTGACACTGAAACTCAGAGTTGTTGGACTTGCACCATGATTGATAGACCTTTTTAAGTCATCCGGACACGAACCAACTCAAGCAAAAAGCCTTCATCCTCCCTCAAAGCTTGAGCAAAATCACCAACTTCCTTAAAGCTCTTCACACAAGCTGAACCAACAAGTGAACCACCAGCTGAACCACCGCAAGGAACACCCCCTGAAGCAACGCAAGGAATAGCACCACTAGAACGAATAGAACCTAGAAGAAAACAAATCGAACCCCACCAGAACCCTCCTCTTCCCGAACTCATCATAGGGTCACTCCACTAAACTCTCACATGCACGTATTTGAACATTGTCCATGGCATCATACTTTTGAAAAGAGAAGCACATTGATGACATGAAAACTTCGTAGCCACATCCACAGGAACACCAACAAATGACAACTAATTAATGCGGTAGATCTCAAGCTCTTGTTAGTAAACGTCCCCTTCTTTCCCTTAGCAGCCAAGTGTGTTGACCATAGCACAAAATAAGCCCTTTGAAGTCTTCATATGAGCCCAAAACAATGAAACCGACAAAATAGCAAAAAATACAACAAACTTACTGCAAAAACTCTCTGAAAGCATATGAATCAAGAAAAATTTGAGCACGTTGTATGCTAGTCTTGCTCCTCACAGTGAAACGAAGTAGCACATAGAAGGCAAACCTCTTTTGAAGACCACATGAAGGCAGTATAATCCACATCTTTTAGAACCATCAATTCATCCTTAAGCCCAAGTACATCACTCTCCTTAGTCAGCTTCAACCCGGCTTCAACCCATCAACACGAACTGAATAGTTCATGGCACTAGTAAGAGAAGACCTTGCCTTCCCAAATAAAGGATTCTTAGACATATCAAATGGCACCTCTACAACATCGATAGAAGCAGCATGAGACTCCTAAAACCTATGAACAATTTGATTGAAGGATTTGAACAAAGCACCCAACGTCCCAGGTGGGTAGGGCCCACCCTCACCTCTCTTCTTACACACCTGTGGAATAAATATGCTCAACATCTCCTCGAACGACTTCACAACCCCTCGATAGGCACAAACACATCCAAACCTTCCATGGAACGCCATACATCAAAGCGACCCCGAGCCTAGTTATCTTTCTTCGAGCTATGATTCCCACCACCCTCCTCCACTTCCCTCTCTAGCACACGATCCAAAGGCAAAAACGCAACAACACCAGAATAGCCATTCCCCATACCTGCAAAAACAAACAACCAACCAAAACAAAACAAACACAAGCAAAAGAAGACTACAAACCTCCTACATCTAGGAAATCCTCAGCACAAGAACTAGCAACACCGCCATGACTAGCACCACCAACGACCTCATTGTCCAAACAAACCACCAAACTCGCGACATCAACCTCGCAATCCGTAGCACCGCCAACACCAACATCATCCTAACTCAACCCAAGCGAAAAGGACAGAGCATCCTCCATCAGGCACGCAGCCCACAACTTGCAAAATGAAACTCGAGAAGACCACCAAAACATTAGCTTGCACCACGAAACTTGCAACGAAACTAGTGCAAACCATCAGCCCACGAAGAAGCATGGCCACAATGCATTGTGTGCCTTGCACCACCCAAATGGTAGAACGTGCAAAACAAGCACATTCACACAATACCATTCGCCATCCAATCACATAACCCCACGTTTCAAACTAACAGATCAAAACATGGCACATGTACACGCATACAATCGCCAAACCACTCACCATACTAGTTCAAAACCCCCACCGCCATGTGCCGTTGGGACCCACATCCCTCGTTGGATGGCATTTCCCGGGAAGTTTTCCGGCCACTTCCTGGCTCGTGGGGGAACTTTGATGGGTACATACATAGAGGGAGCTTTGAGAGTAGGGTGTAATCCCGCCCAACTTGCATAAAATGGGTTTCAATGGCTTCTCCACAGATTCAACCTCAACACAAGGAAGAATTTCATCCGTTGCACTTCCATGCTGAGTTCATCTACTTCCTCCCCTCCACCTTCGTCCATTTCCAGCTATGCACTGCCTTACTGCCATCGCCGCTTTCTTCATCTTTCTCGCTCATTGGCAAGATTGGCCAGAACTAGTCGATGCCCTCCCCGAAGGTCCTCACATCAATACGCTCAATGTATTGCTTCCGCCTAAACTTACTCACCCAGTTCGGTTTCGGCTTCAAGGCTCGGGTGGATGCTTCACCTGGTTCGTTTCCAACTCGATTTCAATCCATTCCAATAGTTTCTTTTCGAACCGAGTGATGGTGCGTATAATTCTAATTCCAGCATTTTAGTTAGTTTTTGCCGAGGCGTGATTATTTTCTCCCCTTGCGCATTTGGAACAGGACGTGGGATCACCACGATATCATTGAGGTGAAAGCGGAATACAACGTCACTCGAGGTTGTTCTGACAGTGCAATAGTTACGTCAATAGCTCCATACGCTGGGCGCAGGGCGACAGCCATTTATGCCACAGATTCTATCACGGGTCAAGTTATAAGGTGCGAGGTTTTTATCGACCAAATTTCCAGGGTGCGAATAGATCATCACTCTCTCAAACTGGATTTGGATGGCCTCGCTACGCTCCGCATGCGGGCATTCGATGTCGACGGTACTTGAACTCAGACTTAAATCTCCAAGAAAGCTCTCCACACAAAGATTCTGGGCTAGGCACGCGCGCGGACTTTTTTTTTTTTTTTGGGAGAATTTTTGCCTTTATACTACAGAGTTAGCATCCCAAAGCAGGATGTGCTCAAGTACATCAAGAGAAGATCTCAATATAGGACAAATATACATCTATGATTAAGGTGAGAAAATTGGATCAGCAAAAACTCTATTTCTGTCTTTCCATAGAGTCCTAAGTGCCCAATATCTAACCCAAAGAAAAAACAAATCAAAATTCTGTCTAGATGGGTGAATCCCAAAGAACCAGAAGCAAATTCTAAAAATAAAACGAGCGCACTCACACATGTGCTCGCTTGCCCTTTTCTACGTGCATACGTGTGCGAGCTTGGTTTCATCATCTCATTGGCGCTTTCCATAGTCCTGATTCACATTGCGCGGATAAAATGTAGCACGAAGTGTGTATGCAGTATGATCACTTGGCATGATGATGGCGTTTCTTGTGGTTGTCCTTATTATTCATGTGGCTAGTGCTGTAAGTTTGGTCTCACAACTGAAGGCTCTTTGTTCTTTCCTCCTCATCTCTAGCTATTTATCTACATACGCCTTGTGGGATGTGTGGATTCTTTGGGAGGAAGGAAATCTCAACCACTTGATGAAATCTCAAATAATGTCTGCATTGGTGTGTTTGGTGAGAGTCGAGACTCTCTATTCCATATAGGTGTCTCTCATCTCCAAATTAAATCTAACTGTGGTCTATGTATAATCAGTGGGATTGCAGTAGGAAACTGAGGAATAAGAAAGATAGGTCTGAGGAAGAATCAATTTGGGTGAATTTGGGAGTCACTTATTAGTTTGTAGAAGAACTTTGCCAATTTCGTTTAAGAGCAAACGCTTAAAAAGAGGGGAAGAATGTTATGTAGTTGGATGCTAATCCTCGGATTAGACTTAATCTAGTAGGCTTAGGAGGTCTTGGGATTAGGGGAACGAGGCTAATGTGGGACTAAAGGACTTAGAACAATGGCAAAGGGCCAATTGGCCATATTTACTCAAGACGCTTTGTAGAAAGGAGGATGCTTTTCTATATAAGTATGGCCAAGGCTATTGGGATGGATTTTGAGTGTGTTGACACCATTGGAAGGTTTGGTATGGATCACAAGCCTAGCCTCTTGCCTCTACATGGTGGATCATGAGATACTGTGCTCAAGGCTAGTGGACGGTTCCGGTTGTATGGGACGCTGGATCTGTGGGCATAGCCTTGTGGGAGTCTGATCTCTAGCCCACGTGCTCGGGGGTGACTGGGAGGTGAGCGGCATTTTGATCTCTATTTGGTCCTGTTGGCTTTGTTTGGACTGTGTTTAGATTTAAATTGTAGTAGGGATGTTTCACGACGGCAGTGGAGCAATGATCTCAGGACATAAAGAATGCTGTCGGGGTCGTGAGCCTATAGCAGTCATAGTTTGGACATCGTGAGGTGTTGAGGTCCTAGCCATCACAATTGGCACGATTGTAGATTCAATACTGTCGTGGTTATGTTGTTTGAGGGCCGCATCAGCTTTAGTTTTGAGAATTCTTAAAAGATAGAGAGTATTTTTGGCTTCTTTTTGAAGAGGATAACAATGTGATTGGCCTCTCTCATAATTCTTTACATCCATGGTAGCAACCCAGTGTTCTGTATTAGTAGGTCAAGTCAATGGGATGCTGAAGGTGTCAAAGGGGAACTCTTCTTCTATTATTTCTCCCATTCTTCTGCAGTCGGAAGCATCGTCAGCTACCACTTGTACAACATTCTATACCCCACCTCCAAAATGGCATCATGAATGTATTGATATTGAAAATATGAACTACCCTGCCCTACCATCATAACAATCCATAGTGCATAGGAAGTGTGTTTCTATGCGAGAGGATACCATAGTGTTCACTATGTTTTGCTTGTTTACATCACTCCACCCATCTGAACGCTCCACCCAAGCCCACTCTACATCTGAAAGATCTGACCCCCAACTAGGGCTGCCATACATCCTAGTTGGTCGGACCAAGGAGTCGAATAAGTGGACCTTGGTCCGGGGGTCTTGAAAGTGCGAGTGGAAGCACTATCTTTCCAATCTGGCTAGAGAAGCATACCTTCTACTGAGACGGGCTTGCATAGCTGGTCTCATCGTAAAAATTGGGCCGATGAAGAGAACCCCTAGACATGTTGTAAGACGAGACAATCTCAACGGGCGACCCATCAAATGTGAATTGCTCTCTATGCATGGCTAAAAGAGAGGTATTGAAGATCATAACCTTGGTTTCGCCAAGGTTGACCTTCAAATCATGCGACTTACAAAAGGACTGTAGTGCATCTAAATGTCTCTGAAGGCCCTCTACAGAGGAGGATAAAAGCACCACATCATTTGCATACTGCAAGCTTTGAATCAGAGTACGAGTGAGAGAGCATCCAGCCCCACCCAGAGTCTGCATAAAGGTCTCGAGCTCATCTATGTAGAGGCCAAACAAGGTGGGCACTCTTATTCGACCCCAATAGTGCTCATTATCTCCTTGTCCAACCATCCCTTGTCTTGACTTTGCTCGAGACTCTCTCGTAAAGTGCCATGGCATCCCAAATTATCTCTTGGTCATAACCCAGATCTTGTAATTTTCTAATAAGGTGGGTCCTTGGTATTGTATCAAAGGCTTTGCGAAAATCCACAAAGCAACAATAGACCTTCTGCTCCCGTACCCTGGCCTCCTCGACAATACATTTGAGTGAGAGTATATGGTCCATGGTCCTGTGGTCATGTCGGAATCCAGCTTGCCCCTCTACTTTGAGCCCCTGCATCTTTGAAAAGCGGTTGACCTCGGTATCAAGTACTGATGCATAGATCTTGGACATGACATGTCCAATCATGATGGTCCCATAGCTTCCCAAGTCCATGGGAAACCCTACCTTGTGATACTCTCAAAAAGTGGTCGTGACAAAATTGGATCTTGGTGGGGAACTCTTGGTTCCCCCCCCCTGAAGGACCCCTCTTTGCCTTGAGGTCATGTGAACTGGTTCTGATTTTGCAGATTAGACGCCTTTTACACGTTGTTATGTCTTCCCTGAGGTATTTCTGCATTCCATAGCTGTCCATCGAGTTAATTTCCTGTTTATAGAACTGCAATTTCCCCCCCAGGTTTTGCCATAGTTTTTGTAGTATTTTATGCTCACAATCTCCCTTATTTCATATGCATCTTCTGGTCTATCAGCAGCTGTAATACCCATGATTCCTCTTCATTCCCGCTTTATGCCAACCTATGATTTGCGTAGCTTCCATCGCCTTGTGTAGTACCCTATTGGGGTCCATCTTCTCAACTTCATTGAGGTAAGCCACAAATTGACACAATGCTTCCCCTTCTAGAGGTATGACCTGTTTCAGCCAGTAGGATGGTGTAGGATGTTTGTGCCTTAACCCTTACCTCCCCTAACAGGAAACATTTCTGTCAAGTTTCTATTCTTTCCTAGTATACCCTAGTTAGCCCGGGTCCCCAAGCAGGCATCCGTAAAGGATCACTGTCTGCACATGGATGGTATACACAAACTTTTTCATATCCCAATTTCACAGATGCGTCTTCTTGCATTTATTTTGGAAGCTATATAGAACTTTCAAACGTCCTAGAATCCTCCTTTCCACGCATGTATTCCCTCTGTAGTTGTGTGTGAAATCCAGTCTTAGATTTTTTTATGTGTTTACTGTTCCAGCGGCTCCCCTTCAAATGTGTCATCCACTTGTTTGTTGCGTGTTGCGATGACCATTACCTTTGTCTTGTCTATTTCGACCTGCACTCCCGAGTCTTTGCAGAAATCTCTCAGTGCATCCAAATGCGCTTGCAGGCTCCTCTTGCTCTTTGCAAAGAATACGACATAATCTGCATAGATAAGCATTAAGATAGCGTACCCTACAATCTGGACACCTTCCTTGCTGTGCATTCGCATCCACTCTTCCAACTCTTTGATAAAAGACTGAAGAATATTGGTGAGAGGGGCAGCCTTGGTTAACCCCTATGCCACTCCTTATTACAGCTTTTCCCATTGGAGCATGATCCATCTACTAGAGGCTGTGCTAACTCAGCTAGAAATCTCTCATAGAGTTGGTATGTGGCTTTTTTGAGTTCTTGAGGGACTTTAAGCTTTTCCGGCATTGTGTTGAAGAAATATGAAAGAGAGAGAGAGAGAGAGAGAGAGAGAGAGAGAGTGCTGAACAAAGTGCTATGTGAAACAGCTAAGGCTCTAATACCATGTAGAAAATAGAGAGAGAGATGCCTAGGATAGAGAAGTCCATGACGGACATGAGGTCGACTCAGCAGGCTCACTATAGGGTTCCTTCAGGCCGAAGGATCTGCTGCTATAACCTCCTCTCCGTTTGTAGGCCATTGGTACAATGGCCTATACCATGCATTCCTCGGCCTCGGGGCTGCTACTGCGCAGCCGCCTGCAGATGCTGAGATTCCGGAATTATTCGAAATCTAGGTGGCAGCTTATGCTTGGGTATTGATGAGAACATAAGCATAGTTTTGCTTACTGCTTTGTATTTTTTTCCATTTTTCTCTTTTATTCATAATTTTGTTAATGCTTACAAACTCCCTTTTGGTCATGGTGTGGTGCTTTAAGACATTGAAAGATCACAGTCAACTATGATCTTACCAATCTTAAGCTCCGCTATGTGCTTCCTCTCTTTTTCTCAACTGGCGTGAGAGAGAGACCCTGGCAATGTACCTTATCTAGATCTTTTTACCCCTGTAGCTATAGAGAATGCCATCCCATGGAAAGACACGCCATAGTGAGGCCACTCCAATCTTGTCTTAGAAGCACTGAGAGCCCTCTGGAGTGCCAATGGGAATTGTCTCACCCGCTCACCATCATCGTACATGCCTTCAATAGCTGTAGCACTACGTGAATCCTAGTCATCTATGAATTGTTCAGCATTTTCATTTATGACACCATTTGCATCTTCTTGAGAAGTTTTCTTGCAACCATGAATGCCCCATCCACCAAGTTTAGACATGTGGCACAAGAGAATAGTACTTGTATTCATAACAACACTATACTTACATTGCCATTGTTTGGCACCCAAACCTTTGGCATTTTCCTAAAAAATTATGGTGTGCTTTTCCCATCTAGGATGCTGAATCTTTGGCTAGTCGCTAGAGTTCAAATACAAGAGAAAAGCTGCAATTTCGCTTACCTATTGCAAATAAGGCCGCCAACACAGAGTAGAGATGCTGCCTCCAAAGCTTAAAGGGCTGCTCACCACTCATACAAGAGGCTGCCCCCTCTAGATTCAAGAAGAGGGATGAAGAGGTGTTGAAGAAGGAGAAGAAGAGGCTCACAAGGCAGTAGAAGAGTCGTAGAAGAAAGGGAAGGCAAGGCATGCGCTGGTTTTCCATTTGTTGCAAAGGTCTTACCATGAGCTTCGTTTTGCTTCAATGGTAGTGTCTAATTTCTAACAATGATTCTAACTTGACAGGCACATAGAGCTAAAAAAGGCGATCACTTTTTCTTTTTGGAGCGCGTGCAAATTCTTCATGGATTGGAAGTTATTGCTTATCAAAAAAGTTTTGATAAAAAAAAGGGGCCTTGATGATGTGGCTTGGCTGTTCACATGCTGCTCCGTCCCCACATTGACTCTTACTGCGGTGTCACAACTTTGAATTGTCAATCTATAAGTTTGCCAATCATGAAGGACTAATGCTTCACGCAACCAAGGACATCCAAGCAAGATTTTATAAGATTTCTTGGGGAGATCCAAGATCATGAATTGAAGAGTAAAGCAAACTCCTGCAACTTTTGTGGACACTCCATTCACTATTCCCAAGGGCTTTGCATGCGAATCATCTGCAAGGCGTATGTTGAAATTAGCCTTTTGCATTGGTGGGAGGCCCCATTCATCATAAAGCTCCTTAGATATGACATTCACACCTGCTCCACCATTGAAGTTGCTACAACGCTATCCCCGACAACACCAAGACTCCCACAAAAGGTTGTTGAACCAATCTCAGCACCAGGTTTTAACGACTCAGAGTTAGGTACATAATCAGAGTCGGCGCAGAAGAAGACTTTGCAAAGGAGAGAAGAGTATGTGATGGTACATGAAGACCCTTGTGGACTCATATATAATCAATACTCCTAAGAGTAGTTTTTTGAAAGTTTTGGCTGCCCATTCATAGTGGACTATCTTTCAGATGGATGTGAAATTTGGGTTCCGAAATGGAGACTTGTAGGAGGAGTTTAGGTGGAGCAGCCATTGGGCTTTCAAACCAAGTGAGATGTATGTAGAGTGAAGAAGGCTCTCTACAGGCCCCTAGAGCATGGTATCAACGCATCGACAATTTCTTCATTGCGATTGGCCTTTTTCAGAGGCCATTGGATGCTAACGTGTGCCTCCATCCATAGGAGGTTTAGAGGATGATCGTCAATGATTTTTGATCATAATTGGTGATCAAGACGAGAAGATAAGGAAGCTCAAAACTCTTTTGAAGGAGTTTGACGTGACTGAGCAGACTCATCAATAGACAATGAACCAACCAGATAGAGAAACCACCAAAATAATATATTTCTGTCCAAAGCTATGGACACAATACAAAAGAGATAGATCCAGAGTCCCACCAATGGTGTGGTCCTCTGATCTAACCACAAGGTAGTCCTATCTGCTGTCTATCTCTAGACTCGAGCCCGCGTGCACCACCTTGAGCGTCTGTAGACTTTCTGTCCAGAATGGTTCTCTCTACCTTACTGCCTGTAGATCAGCCTAGGTAGGCAGCACTTACTAGCTCAGTCTGCAGCCCTCTTTAGGTTTCCTTCACCTCTTGGGAAAAGGCCCAAGGAAGCCCTGTCTGCTGTAAATCTGCTGCTCCAGAGAATGAATGATGAGGGTCTGGAGGCCCTCCTTTTATAGGCTCCAGGGGGCTGGCAAAAAAGTGACCAGCCTGCCCATTCTGGCTGACCAGTCTGTGGCTGGTCCAGCCCTATAAGGGCTCTCAAACCGGGGCTTTAGGCCCACACTCCAAGGGCTTTAGCCCTCCTTTCAAGGCAGGCCCTTCTGTCTTCCTATATAAGGCTTGGTTGGCTGGCTCCTCCAAGATGGCCGACCCTCCTGATGGTACACCTGCCATTAATGCGCCTCCTTGCAGGACCTGTTGCAGGTCATGAACCTGCCCACATTCTCTGCCATGTGTGTCCGCCATGCAGGCACCTCCAGCCTGCTCATCTGCTGCAGCATCTCCGCCTCCTGTGTGCCTTTATCAGGGGCCTGTTCCGCTTAAAGGCCTTGCTGATCGTTGGCCTTCCGATTTGCAGCTTCTTGATGGCCTCTTTCAAGCGGGCTTTGGTGGAGAGTGCAAATTAGTGGGGTGGGGTGTGTCTTCTAGGTTGGCTATAAACCTTTTGTCTTTAACTGACGGTTTAGAAGCAGGCCTTGTTTGTTTATGAGTTATATCGGCAGTGACGTATCGCAGTTCAAACAATTGGCATTTCAGATTTTAGATCATCTTTCACCCCTGCGTTCATTCAATGTGTGTAATAGATAGCTCTACTATCTCTCACCTTTACATACAATGCAGCTGCCATTTTGATGCTAATGATCCTAGGACCTACACTGATCAAACTAAATCGCAGCAGAAACATAATTGTGGTTTTTTGAAGACAATGGGTTGTACTTGTTCCAATATTGTTTTGCTCTTTCTGCTAGTCAATAGCTGCATCCTCTGTTTTGCTTTTCTGAATATTATGTGGGTTCTTTTTTAGTGTGTAAATTGTGGGTTTATATTATATTGTCAAAAAAAATGCGAAGATTACAAAACTATGCCTTTACACCCCTTAGGATAAGTTTGGGTGGTAGCATTACAGCTGAAGAACAATACATCATTTGAGTTGACAGTAAGAATTCAAGTGGCACTAACAGCAGGTATTCAACAACATCAGTAGGTATCGAAGTAGATCACTCTCCAGATGGTAAGTTCACAGCATTGACCACATTGGCAATAAGGTTCCAAATGTCTCATATTATTCTGCTTCTGTCATTTTATACTAAGGGTTGATTTCTTGTTTTCTGTGATGTTGCAGATAATGTATTTTCATCATTGGTGGGGATTCAGTTTTTGTGGAAAATACTTCCTTCGAGCTCATCCACAGGGATTTCGTTGCATAGTTTGGCACATGTTCCTCTCAAAGATACTCCATTGAGTGATTGTGGCTGTATATGTGGGGACATTGATACACAAATTGAGCTGGAGGAGAAAGTAAGTAATCACTTAAGGTTGTTTTTGTTTACAATGAAGTCGAGATGGTGGCATTTGTCTTTTCTAAGTTTGTGTGGTGGAATTTTAATTTATTTGGCTCTTATCAGCCATTAGAGAGTCCCCCTCCATGTTTTAATTTTCTCAATCATTGTGGGGACAGTAACCTAAAGGATTCATAGACATTTCAAAGGACAGCAAGATCCCATAATTTTACTATTAAAGAGTTACACAACTAAGTCATCCGATTTGTCATTTCTCTCTTGAGTAATGCAATTTTACTATTCTGAATTTGGCCTCGTTTTGCAAAATATGTGACTGCAAGTCTTTATGAAATTGCAAACGAGTGGGAACTGGCTTCATCAGGATTTGGAGATTTTTTTCTCTCGGCCCTTTCGCCTTTTGAGAAGAGATAGAAACGTGGCATCTTGGGCAATCCTCATGAACACTATAGTGGACTTATCTTTATGCATGTCATGTGCAATATATTTTGATGTGCTAACGATGGAAGTGGGGGTATGGTAAGCTGGCAGTCTGCTTGCGCGTGACAAGATTTGTGGTGTGGAGGGTTGTGAGTGGTGGTCATAAAGCCAAGAGCTCAGGTGTTTCATAAGCTTAAAAACCTGGTGCTTTCATTGACATACCGATCTACAGCTTGATGCTATTGATCCCATGATCGAGGATTGGTTCTTTGTTTAGGTTATTGTGGGATGCTAAAATTTAGTATGCAGTATATTTTTGGAGTGCCTGAGATTTCCATTCTTAGCCTGCGAATAGGGGTTGAAATTTTCAATTAAAGCCTCGGATGGTGTAATGACATCAAATAGATCTTCAGTGTTGCAATCAATCCATCCTTAAGAAATAAAAGTAATCATTTTGATCTTGATGCTTCATTTCACTTACCTTATGAGCTCGGTGGAATATCTAAGGTGAGAATTTATTTCCATGTTTGCTGATGTCATTCATGGTCTTTTTACTTGGAGGGTGAAGTGTTATTGCAATTAAGTTTGGAGCAGCCATTAGACCAGCATAGATTGTACTCATGGATACTGCATGACATAGCATACTTTTTACCTTGCAGGGTTTAGGGTCAGATCTGTATGTTGTTCGGGGGATAAGTGTTGGTCAGGAGAGAGTTTCTGTGAATATATTTGAGCCACGACTAGAAGATCTTGGTGATGAAATATTTTTGACGGTGGCAGAAGCAATTTCTCTTGAGCCACCTTCCCCATTATACGTTCTGGTTGGAACAAAAGTTCAGTATATGCTGAAAACAATTCGCCACAAGATGCCATCAGGTGCCTTGCTATTCCTTCTATTTCAACCGCCAATACTTTTTTGAACTGGTATGCCAATTTAATATTTGTGTGTGGTCAATATGATGTGTAGCCAAACAAGCATTTATGTGTGAATAATCACAACCTCATGTATCCTGTTTCTTCTTGATAGTTTACAAATTTTACGCTCTGCAAGAAGGTGAAGGGTCCATGATTACCATCCAATTATGCTGTTTGCAATGGGTTGCTTCTATTTTGTCTATAAGAGTCTGCGGTTTGGGACTAAACTGGGGAAGGGCCAGGATAACTTTATCAGCTAACAGGCCAGACATTTGGGGAGCGGATGATTTCTACCTTGATATAGTGCTTGGAATCAATGCTTGGATACATTGACATGAAGGGCACCAGTTTCTAAGTCTTAGGGGGTACTTGCTGGTTCGCTAGATCAATCAGCTGTTAGAAGACCTTGGTTGCTATGGCTGAAGGATTGAAAGGGTTCATAATGCAGTTTGGGTTTCCTCAAAGGAACTTGTAGGTTTCAAGGTGTTCACAAAAGACGCAATGTACAGGCATGGTCTCAGTGTGTAACAAGTGAGTAGACTATCTTCCATACACAGACACAAAGCGAAGCTGAACTATGAAGCAGAAGTTTGCTAGTTATATTGTGCTTTTAGAGAAATATATACAACTTTGATATGTGTCTGCTGTCATACCAGTCCATAGAGGACTTCACATTAACAAAACCGCAAGTTAATAGTTACTAAACTCATAACCATAGATCCATAAAAGAGTTGCCAGGCACGCAGTCCATCGGCATCGTGTGCAAATTGTGGTCTTCTGGAGAAGATACTTCATTTTCTTTTAATTTCTGAGAAAAGACCCGCTTTTTCTCTTGAATAGAAAAGCAAGAAGAGGAGCTTCCAGGTCAATATGTTTACCATTTAAAAAGACATCATTTTTGTAAATTCATATGAACCGAAGTGCATGAGCTCTGAGTATGCACATTCAATTGTTTTGACTTTGCGTGCATCATCCAATAGAATGGCACTCCAATTCAAAGGCTCACCTATGTATAAATGCACAGCTTTCCACACTCTCCTGGCTGGAGCACACACCACGAGTGAAAAACTATCTTCTAGAACTGCATTACACCTCTTGCATAATCCATCAGATTTACTTATTCTGAGGCTTTTAGAGTCAGTCCAATGGGCTTTGTTTGGTATAAACCACATCAAGAAGACATCTTTTGCCAAATCAAGTCAAATCTCTCTGCCCATGCACATTGAGAGGCTGATTTTTTCCATCTCTGATTTGAGACTTAGATCAGGTATGCAGAGTCAGGTTTAACCATTGGCGTAGGAAGGAGTGAGCTGCTACCCACCCAGCTGCATTCTTTGTCATAAACAAGTTGATGTCCCCCTCTCTAAATGTCTGTGTTAAGCTGACGAGAAAGAAAGAAAGATTCTTCGAAAGACCGAAGGGTCTCTGAGGCTGAAAAGACCTAGATACAATGAGCTGAATAGGTGGAGCCTCTAAGTGGGCATCTGCACACAAGACATTCCAACATAAATATAAAAACAACACTAGTACAAGATATCTGAGTCCATGGAGAGGATGTGAATTGTGGTGTGGCATCACTCCGGTGGTGAATACGTGTATAGGGTGGTGGGTTGATGAATCCCTCTTGTGATATCGGTAGAAGCGAGCTTCAGAAGAAGCTCGTTAGGGGTTAACCAGGTCTTGAACGTGTGTAGCTATGAGAGCCTCGCGGATAACTTGGTTATCCTCGTGGTAAGTGAGCGGAACTAAAGGCACCTTAAGGCTATATTGAAAAGGGAGGTAATTTGTCACGGGGGCGTGAAATTCTAACTACTTTAATGTACTACAAGACCGTGACAACTTTGGTTTTAAATGTCCAAGCATGGGCTTAATAATGTGTAATTAAACGCGGCATGGTGCCTAGCACATAAGCGTAATTAATTCCTAGGCCCAAAGGCATTCCAAGGAATTAAAAGAGTGGTTGTTGGGAAATGATGCTGTGGCATTTTTAATGGGCCCCCTAGAGGGCCATGTACCTTCAGTGGCCCCCCTAGAGTTCCAGGTGGCTCTAGTGCCTTCTACATGCTCCTTTGCCATTCCTGGACACATGTGTGGTTTTCTCTCTCATCTTCTCCCTTTGTTGACATTTTGGACCGGTTTTTCAGCCTCCTTCAGCTGAATTCCGTTTTTCTTCATAACTCCTCACCCGTTTGGATTCCTCGACTTCCATTTGGCCCGATGGCTTCCCCTCTGCCTCCCCTTCGTAGTGATATGCTTTTCTGTCCGTGCGTTTGGTAGAACGGGCAGAGCTGAGCACTTCTTTTGCTGGTCGAATTTGCAAAAGTGGCTTTTTCTGGACCTTTTTGCTTCTACCGCCTCCTGGGCCTCTCCTCTTGCAAAGCTACAGCTTTTTTTTGAATTTCGAGTGGTCCCACACGCTGGTTGACTGGTTTGGAGGACTTTTCGGCGGTGAAACTTCTCCAAAACCTTCTCAATGCATTCCTCTCTGAAGCACGCTTCTTTTGAGCCCAAGAACTTCCATTTCTTCGCGACAAAAGTGCTTCTTTTCGCATTTTTCAGTGGAATGCTTGCTGGTCGGCTTTTGTAAATGCTCTTTCTTCATGCTTTTGCACTCCTCTTTGGCTGAAAATGCAATTGGGCATTGGCTACTATGTCCTCTTGGCGATTGAGGACTTGGTTCGAGTTTTCAGGGCTTGGTGAGTTGTGATTTTGCTACTGCAATTTCTTTTTTCCATAAGCTATTGGTTGGCCTCGTGTGCCGCCTCTTTCTTGGCTCACAGGCGCTCAGGCAGTGCTACATGAGTCATTCTTTGGTTGGGTACTTTGCTGATTTTATTTTGGAGCTTTGAAAAGCTTTGTGAATGCCATCTGGAAACCACTTAAAGAGAGTGCAGCTGGGGTGCAGTGTGATTGCATCTGGACAGCCAATGGAATTGCATTCGGAAAAGAGAATGCCTTTGGGTTGAGCCTATGGATTAAGTGCACTTATGTGATGGTGTTCTATGCTTGAAAGCCTTGCGAAGGCTTAGTGAATTGGGGCTGCGTGCTCAGTTGCAGGGAAGGTCTCCCAGATGCAACTTGTAATCATTTCACTGTGAAATATAAAGAAATACCGAAAGGGGCGCCACGGTGTTTGGGGCCAATCGGGTGCACTTATCTATGTCTGTTGAGCAGGGGCATTCTAGCCTCCATCCCTTTTTCAATGGTTTTGTTTGTGAACAAATGGGTAGATGCCAAATGGTGATCATGCAATGGTTAATGGTTGTGATATATACTTTGTGAGCTGTAAATAAGTGCTGAAGTGATTAAAGGTTTAGTTCCACTGCCCTCTGAGTGATTAGAGGCCGGTTTCATTGGTTCCATTGCCGGGATACCACACACTCTTTCTCAAGAGGTGGGCCTCGGTAGTTTGGTGGAAGGATATCTTTGCTGCACTTTTTGACAACTGAATATTACAACCATAAACATGGTGAGTACCCATAAGCAAGAGAGCTCCACAACTCCTCAAAGGAGAAGGCACGAAAGCCTTAATGATCTAGCTAGTGTACAGCTGCAGGGAGCACAACAAATGCCTTTTGAGCAGGCCACACATGAAGCTACAACTGAGCTCAACGGTGATACTAGTTCTAGCAGTGAGTCAGATGATGCTACTATGTTGAATGCACAGCTTGCAAGTGCAGTGACTGCTTTGACTCAGCTGGCTCAAAATTTGGCTCAGATTGTGCAAACAAATGCCAAGAAGAAGAAGAAATCAAGAAAGCACAAGCACGGAAGGAGTGAGTACACACATGCGTCAGCTTCTCATGGCGGACCTCACACTCATGCATCAGTTTCCCATGAGGGACAGCCATAAAAAATGACTCAGAAAGTGACTTCCAAGAGAGAGGAATCACCCAAAAGAGCACTTGAGAAAGAGGTACAAAAAGTACAGCCAGTGCAACAGTATGAGCAGCCAGCACAAGGCCTTGGTTTGGGTACTTCTACTCCTCAAAATAATAATGTGCAGTCCATAAATGTGGCTCAACCACCTCAGCCATATTTGAGGCAGCAACCTGAATATTTTGGTACAGATTTATCTTTGATGCTATGTTGATTGCACCGCCAATTGGGCATAGAAAGCAAGCCATGTATGACAATGTGGGAATGCAGCCAGGCATGCAAGCCACATCATATGCTCCCATGCCTAATGTTCAGCCAAGCATGGCTCTCCCTAGTGAAGGGAATGCTGCAAATATACAGCCATCTTTGGGATAGCCAATATCAAATGTATATAAAGAATTTAAGGATGGTGGTTCTCATGTCAAGTTTGATACATATAATGGAGTACAGGACAGGTACAAAACCCTCACATTCCTTCAACAGTTTGATACTGCATTTCTTGGGGGTTTGTTTAAAGAAGCATCCAAGATGAGGAAGGTTGCCACATTTTTGAAAGGCAATGCACTTAAGTGGTACACCAACCTTATGCTTCATGGAGATGCACCTTCTACTTGGCTGGAATTTAAGCAAGTGTTCTCTTCCACTTGGCTTACTCCAACTTTTGAAGTTGAAGTACTTTCACACTGGCATGACTTGTCATACAAACTTTGCAAGAATCTTGATGATTACACCCAGAGGTTTTGGGATGTTTTGCTGCCATTGAGATCTTACAGGCATGTTTCTTTGAAAGAGCAAATAGAGAGGTACTGTTGTGGATTGCCTAGTGAGCTATGTGATTATTGCATCAAAACCAAGGTGGGTTCTATGACTCAATTAATTGAGAATGCAAGGACAGCATATGCATGGATGCAGGAGAAGAATTTGGGCTTTATGGACAGCAAGAAAGAAGACAACAAACGGGCTGCCAAACACCAGGATAAGGACATCAAATCTGAAAATAAAAATTATGGCAAACGACCGTTTCAAAAGGGAGGAAAAGCCCAATTCAAAGCTGGTCAAAGGCGTGGACAGCCTAATAAACAGCCCCGTACCAAGTTATCTGATGAAGAGAAAAAGTCACTCATGGAGCAAAACAAATGTTTTATATGCAAAGGAGAGGGACACCGCTCTTATGATTGCCCATTCAAGAAAAGAGACAGGTCAGATGATGATAAGAATGGTGATAAACAGGCTGATTGGAAGGGCAAAACGCCTAAACCTTTTGCAGGACTTCTTCCAGATGTGATTGGGAGTTTGCCACATGCACATGATGAAGAGGAAATGAAAAAGACTGAGATGTGCAGAGCATGGGGAAAAATCAGAAATCAGAATTGTTTGTTTTTCTTTGATTCTGGGGCAAAGGCAAATTTCATAACTCCTGATATGGCAGGAAGGCTTGGCATCAAGCCTGAGGAAATGGGGCCATCCGGCATGTGTGATATGGCCAACCCTGAACTCAACACACCTGTCACTCCTATCATTGGCAAGTTGAGGATGCATATCCAGGGATATCAGGATGCAGAGGACTTCTACATTATTCCTTTGCCAGAGTGTGATGCTTTGCTTGGGATGCCTTGGATGTACAGGGTGGGGGCTGATGTGCAGATGAGAAACAAGAAGATTTCTTTAACTCAGAGGCAAAAATCATGTACTTGATGTAAAGTTGAAAGGGGAGTCCATCCCTGTAGTTTCAGCTTCTTGTATTTCCAATGTAATAAAGCGTCATATATCAGCGTACTTGATTTTTGTCAAAGAGGACAGCCAACTTGTTCAGGAAGGCTCTACTCTTTATGCTTTAGATAGAGAAAGGGCTGCTTTTATTTCAGATTTTCAGGATTGTTTCTCAGATGCACTTCCTCAAGAATTACCTCCCAAGAGGCCCGAGGATCATCAAATTGATATAATTCCATGAAGCTCACCGCCTAATATACCTCCCTATCATGTCAGTAAGGCACAATAGGAAGAGATAATGTCACAAGTGAAGGAACTCTTGGAAAAGGAATTAATACAGCCAAGTAATTCTCCTTATTGTTCCCCTGTGTTGCTTGTGCAAAAGAAGGATGGGAGTTGGAGAATGTGTATTGATTATAGGGCTTTGAATAAAGTCACAATTAAGAACCGTTTTCCAATTCCATGCATTGATGATATATTGGATCGGTTGGAAGGTTCCTCAATGTTCAGTCGTATTGACCTTAAAAGTGGATACCATCAGATAAGGATACGGCGTGAAGATGTCTACAAGACTTTCTTCCGCACTTCATTTGGCTTATATGAGTTCCTTGTGATGCCTTTTGGTTTGACTAATGCACCTGCCACTTTCAATAGAATGATGGACAGAATGTTTAGAGCACACAGAAAGTTTGTGGGCACTTTCTTCGATGACATCATTGTGTTCTCTAAAAATGAGCAGGAGCACAAGAAACACCTCACTATTGTGTTTTAAGAGTTGAAAAGACACAAGCTATTAATAAACACCAAGAAAAGTGAGTTCTTTATGCATGAGATTCATTTGCTCGGTCATATAGTATCAAAGGATGGAGTCAAGATGGATCCTGCAAAAGTTGAGGCCATAAGGAGTTGGCCAATTTTGAAAAATCTGCATGAAGTCAGAAGCTTTCTTGGGTTGTGTTCATACTATCGGAGGTTTATAAAGTACTTTGCAGAAATTGCTTCTCCCTTGCATGCTTTACAAAAGAAAGCTGTACCGTTTCAATGGGGACCAAAGGAAAATGCAGCTTTTGAAGAGCTGAAGCAAAAGTTGTGTTCTGAACCCGTTATTATCTTGCTAGATCTTGCAAAACCTTTTGCTGTAACTTGTGATGCATGTGGGAACAGCATAGGAGGCACTTTGATGCAGGATGGCAGAGTGGTTGCATATGAAGCAAAAGTTGTGTTCAGAACCCGTTATTATCTTGCCAGATCTTGCAAAACCCTTTGCTGTAACTTGTGATGCATGTGGAACATGTCCTCTGGAGGTTAGGTAATGTCTCCCATGTTGTATCCTCCTCAACATGATCCTTCCACTTGATCTTGTATTCTGTGATAGTTCTATTCCGAATCTATCTTTCACGAAATTCAAAAACACTCTCAGGTTCGTGTGGAATAAAAGTCAAATCGGTAACTTCTATTATTTCTTGAGAAGAAACAAGTACTTGCAGACATACGAGAAGGAAATGTTAGCAGTGATACATGCTTTGACCACATGGAAACATTACCTTCTTGGAGCTGATTTTTATGTGCAGACAGATCATCAGTCACTTAGATATTTTCTCACGCAAAGGAAATTATCTGAAAAGCACATGAGATGGGCTAACTTCCTCTCAATGTTTCATTTTCAAATTGTACATGTGTCGGGTAACAAAAATGTTGTGGCTGATGCACTTTCCAGGAAACCACACCCTGAAGGAGTCTCCAAGAAACCTAGTGTTTCAGCAGTGAGCATTGCTTACAACAATGTGTTAGATGTGATGAAAGATCAGTATGTTAATGATGCTGAATTTCCAACTATATATGATCAGCTTTCTGATGGTCAAAGGCATGATCACTATATGTTGAAAGAGGGTTTCATTTTGATGCATGGACGACTCTGTGTCACTGATCAGATGCGACAGAAAGTCATAATGGAAAGTCATGCTCCTCCATATGCAGGACATAGGGGAATTACAGCAACAATTACAGCAGTGGAGCAATACTTTTATTGGCCATCTTTGAGCAAAGATGTGGAAGAATATGTGAGAACATGCATGGTTTGTCAGAAAATAAAGTTTGACAGGCAGAAGGCACCTGGGTTGTTACACGCTTTGTCAATTCCGGATAGACCATGGCAAAGCATAGCTATGGATTTTGTGTTTGATCTTCCACGTACTCCTACTGGACGTGATGGATTGTGGACAATAATTTTTAGGTTTAGCAAACAAGCCCACTTTGTGCCAGTAAGAAAGAAAATTACAGCAGATCAAATGGTCAAATTGCTTTTGCAGCATGTCTTTGCCTGATCTTTGCCTGCCTTTGCCGTTTTCGGACTGGTTATTGTGTTTGGTATTGTTTCCAAGGCTGATTTATGTTGTTGGGCAGTGGCCAGGATGACTACAGATAGGAGTGACTTGTTTTGGAAGGGTTTCCTGGTTGGTTGTGCTAGAGTTTTGGCCGTCTTGGTCTTTTTTGCAGTTGTTTAGCCGTGTTTGGCTGGTTGGGCACTTGGTTGTGCAGGTGCTGTGGGCAGAGAGATAGCTTATGCCTTTGGGTTCTGTTGCATGCTTGGTCGGAAGGAAGAGCGCGTGATTGCCTAGTGATTGGATGCATATTCGCCATATAAAGTTGAGCAGGAATTGCAGGGTGTGAAGGATATTGGAAGTTTGTGGGCAGTGGTTTGCCTGTGGTGCAGCTTTCAGGAGACCTTGTAATCAGCCTCTTGGCTTTATATGAATATTAAAGAAATACCACACGGGCGCCAGTGTTTGGGGCCAATTGGTGTCTTTGTTTTTGGGGTGCCAGTGCTTGGGGCCAATTGGTGTCTTTGTTTCTGAGTAGGAGCGCTTTAGCTCCCTATGATTTAATCGGTGGTGATTAATAATTTGATGATTTACTGTGTATGCTGTGGTTAAAGTGGATTCTACCACCCTTTGATTAGTGAAGGCTGGTTTCATGGTTCCGTTGTCGGGAACTACCTAATGTTTTCAAGAGGTGAGCATGTGGTTGGCTTGGTGCAAGTCCAACAGACAAGGCAAAGGATACAACATACAGTTCAATAAATATGTCTCACAGGGAAAGATATTTGACTCTCATAGAAGAGGAAGACGAAGAGAGGATGTCACAGACCCCTACTATGATCAAGGCGTGAGAGAGGGAAGCAACAAAGGGCGCACTAGGACCCTTGCTGAGTACTAATCTATGCTAGCAAAATCATAATTAATGAAGTACAAACTGAATCAAATCAATCTATAAAGTACAAACTGAATCAAGTCAATCTTGGAGTTGGGACTTAGAAATTGAAGCTTGGCACAGTGATGGCTCTTTGGTGAGTTGTGAAGATATCTCATATTTGCGTCTATCGAGCTATCTCGCACTATGGCGGGGGACACAGTCTCCTCGATATGTCTTGTGTGACCCCTCGTCTCTGTTGGTCCTCCTTGAGGAACGCTGTTATAGGTTGGACCTCAATAGACCGTGCTATGGGTACTCTCTGTCTCGTGCATGGTCTGTGCGTGCCTCTCTCGGCGGCACCATGTCGGCTCTCTCTGCTAATCCAAGCTGCCCTCATGTCAGCTAGCTCCTCCTCCTCCACATCGCTGTGTCTTGGGGCTGACTCAAATGTATAGAAGTATGTGATGTGTCGTTGTGCCCGGTCAGCCTCTCTGTCTTGTGATCTAGCCACCTCCTGTGCTCTCTAATCTGTCGCAGTAGTGTCTCCCGGTGCCGGTGCATCTTCATCAGATAAAGCCCAATGCAGACTTGGTCATGGAATTGGATCCGTCGTGATTGTGGACCGCCGAAGCCACTCCTTTCTAGGTAGAGACAATGGTAGTGCCCCCGGATCTCATAGTAGGCTGGGCAAGCACAAAGGAAATGCTCCTTTGTCTCAACCACTCCGAGCGTACATAGCGTGCAGATCCGCTGCTCTTTGGGTACACCTATGGCTCTTTCCTCAATCCTCAGCTGCTGATGGGACGAAACTTGCATTTGTTCAATGGCAATCCTCAGTGCATGTAAGACTTCTCTGTCCTCGAGATACTGGGGTCTGATGATGAATCCCTTCTTTGATACTCTCAAGAAGTGATCGCGGTAGAACTGGATCTTGTTGGGGAGTTCCTGGTCCCCTCCCCCCAAAGTTCGAGATGTATGGAGCTGGAGGAGATTTAACCGTATGATACGGTTGATCTCATCTCGTGGGATTGACTTAGGAGGCTCGTCCATGTTGTACTGAAAGGGGGGAAGTTTGTCCATCTGGATACCATGCCTGGCAAGCCATGTGGATATGCATGCATACCATGTGTCAGTCCCGCTCTCTGCTAGTCGTTGTCTGGATGACTCCAGGGCTAGCCTAGGAAGTTTCCAGTGAGGTAAGTCCCAAACTTTGTGGCTGAAGGTCACTGTTTGAAAGATGGCATCAACTTGGAGAGGTGTCATGATGAACTCTGCATGCACTATCTCATGTGGGACTGAGGGATTACACCGAAGCGTCTTGGACCCCATAATCACCTGTAACCGCTCAAATCTCCGCCAGTCTGTCCTTGGGAGATCGCATCCCCAGAAGGGTCCTGCATCTGGCAGTCGGTTGCTCTAGCGCATCAAAAAGCGAGCCCTTTGTTAGTGGATCCTAGAAGTTGGCCTGGAAGCATTGACGCTCCAATCAAGCCAAAGCACTACGCCCCCGTGTGAGTCGTGCTTGGGCTGCATTAGTCATTGTGAAAATGGGTCCTATGAAAGCTGCTCCCAAATGTGTAGGACTGCACTATTTCCACTGGCTCGCCACGATAGGTGAAGCTAAGTCGGCGGAGCCCGTGTGAGGTGTTGAAGACCATAACCTTGGTTTTCCCAAGGTTGACTGTCAGGTCTCTCTCTCTACAGAACACCTCTAAGGCCTCTAGATGTCTCTGTAGTCCCTGCGTTGAAGATGATATAAGGACTATGTGATCAACGTATAGCAATATCTGTATCATGAGGTCTTTGTAGCCCCTCCGCTGAAGATGATATAAGGACTATGTGACCAGCGTATAGCAATATCTGTATCATGAGATCACCTAGTAATGATCCCTCGTCTCCTAGGCGATCTATGAAGGATGTGATCTCATCGATGTAAAGTCCGAAGAGAGTTCGTCCCCAATCGTGATCTCGACCCAATCCGATAGATTGCGTGGGGCACAAACTGTGCCTCTGACTGACTCATATAGACTCTAGAATATGCATCTCTTGTAGTCTTCTAATCATGCGGGATCAATCAACAATACCATCGCATTGTAAGTCTACATTTTGTGTAAGATTTTGAAGTGTAATGAGTCAGCTTGAAA
Organism: Dipteris shenzhenensis; assembly: GCF_047967505.1. Taxonomy (NCBI): domain Eukaryota; kingdom Viridiplantae; phylum Streptophyta; class Polypodiopsida; order Gleicheniales; family Dipteridaceae; genus Dipteris; species Dipteris shenzhenensis. Next base: position 4,581,798 of record NC_141603.1, on the reverse strand, counting down.
TTGTATTTTGAAATAGAACCAGTGTAATGAGTCAGTTTTAAATTATATTTTGAAATAGCACTTGTGCATAGCAGATGTATTTCCTTTAGACTTTGAGGAGTGGGAACTAGTCGAGTGCTTCTTAGGTAAGTTTACTGCAATTCATGAGGATTTAGGAAGGCAAATGCATGCTGGAGAGAAGTCCTCTGCTTGGAAATAGAGAGTTATCTATTGGTATAATGCCAAGTACATTACTTCAAGGACGGCATCAGGCTATGGCCATCTTCAATGCATTGCAACACCACAACTTGAAGACATGGATTGTAGCATGGTGGACACAAGAACAATGCAATCATACAAGGAAAAGATTGCAAAGGATGTGGGCATGGCTATGAAGTTTACATTTTGCTCTAAATGGGTAAGGTTGTCTTGGTTTATGCCTCTGCACATTTTTTCTTCTTGTTTTCATAATATCCAGATGCACAGAACAAAAACCATGTGGTCATGCAAGTGCCTACATGAGAATGCCCTTGAGGAATTGCTTGGGGTGAATTGGGGAAGTAGTTCGTGGGATAGTGTCGAAGGCCTTCCAAAAGTCTACGAAGCATGTGTAGACTTTTTGGTGTTTGGACCTCGCCTCCTCAATGATAGCCCTCAGAGTGAAGATGTGATCTAGAGTAGGATGTTGCCTCTTGAATCTTGCCTGCCCTAGTGCGCGTTGCCCCCATGCCTCTGTATGACTGCTAATCTCCCTCTTTAGTACCGATCCATAAATCTTGGCTAGTGTGTGGCCAATCGTGAGGGTGCGATAGTTCCTAGTATCCATGGGGTCTCTTGCTTTGTGTATTGGTATGATAGTGGTGGTGCTTCAAGCCGGTGGGAAGCCATGGCATACAACATGGTGGAACATCTGTGCAAGAACTGGGGCTAAGACCTCTTGCCCATGTGTGAAATGCTCAATCTGTAGGCCCTCATGATCCTGTGCTTTCCGGTTGTGGAGCCGGCAAACTGCAACCTCGTACATTATGTGTAGTAAACAAGTGACAGGTAGTAGGCCTTGGCATAGAGGACATATCCAGTGGTGTCTAAATTGGGACACCGTATAAGGAGCATGCATAAACGTGCTACACTCCCGGGTCAATAATGAGAATAGGTGGTTTCCCCTCGGATAGAAGCTCCCATCTAGTGGTCGGATCTCGTCCTCGGAATGATCGGATGATGTCATCCATCTTGTGTGTGAGGAAGGCTCATCTCTTGCAGCGTGTCAGACGTCAGAAGATCCATTGCGTCTTAGATGGCCTCAATTGTTGACACAGGGCTCGCTCCCGTGTGAAGTGGGCTTGCGCCTCTCTGCACTTGTAATCAAACCACAGGTTTTGAGGCATCTTCCCATCTCGGGCCTGTGCGGATCAGGTCGGTAGGGAAGGATATGGTGGCAACGTCCTGTACTATTGAGGCAAGGGTGTTCGAGGCGTGGCCAGGTCTATATCATCCTCTAGTAGAGCCGGAAGCTCTTTGGCTAAGTGACTCATATATACTGGGTCGAGGGCACGATCAAAGTGGATCTGGGTACGAGCAGGTGTGGTAGGAGATCTCCCTGTGACTGGCATAGTAGCAGAGATACGGAAGGCTAGATATAAGTGGTCAGCTCCGAGTAGGGGAGGGGGTACAGTGAAGTCATGTATCCGTGAGACAAAAGCTAACGAGCCTAGGAGGTAGTCCACTGTGCTTGTCCCACCGCCATGTGGAAAGCAAGTGAACCCCCCAGATGATGGCCATCTCTGAAGGCCAGTGTAGATGATGAGGTCATGGATTGCTCCCAACTCAAGTAAGTGTCGCCCGTATGGTGTCACATGTGGTGTATCTACAGAGTATATCAAGATCCCAAGCTTTGCTTTATCCAATTGTGGAACCATGTGGGGATCTCTCTCATATGTGAAATCTAGTAGGCCCAACCTATCTCTTGTCTTAGCATTGATGTCCCCGAGAGAGAGAGAGAGAGAGAGAGAGAGAGAGAGAGAGAGAGAGAGAAAGAAAGTTTATTAAAGTCTTCGGGAGACTGTGAAGGTCTATGAGACTAAAGATAACTGATACAATGAGCATAACAGTGGCGGTCTCAAAACGGGCTAGCCAACCGTTTCTACAAAAAAGAGGTTATGAAGGACGGTGTGTCTAGTCGTGATACAAAAAATATGTGTCTACCTCGAGATGATACAAAAAAGAAGGGGGGGGGCACCAAAATGGGGCAGAGGGGGGAGATACAATATTTATGTGCAGGTGGTGATCGTCAGAGACCAATCATAGAGGGGCCGTCAAATGGGAGGCCGGAAAAAACCCTGCGATAGATGATTGGCCTCTGACGTCACGCGGCCTAGTCGAGCTCGATCGTCAGGGGCGGCGGGTGGCCCTGTGGATGAGGGCAACGGTAACCTCGGTGGGGCAGGCAGAGAGCAGAGACGAGATGTCATGGACCCGGATGTGTGAGTCTGTCCGCTGGCGCAGCTGTTGTGGCTCTGGCTCTCGCTCACGTCCGCGTAATCGGCTAGACTGAGGAGAGATATCTTGTGACTGGAAGAAATCAGTGATGGGCCGCTGGGTGTCCTCACGTTGTGTGTGGTGCTCGTGTCGTCGTGCTCGGAGAGAGGTATCTCGGTGGCGAGTCATCTCATGTAAGAAAGCGGCTAGGCATCGCTGATCCGAGAACTGCAGCATGTGTGGGAGGGGGCCGAATCTGTCGCGGAAGAGGCAGTGGTATCGGCCTCGAATGGCATAATAGATAGGACATGTGAAAGCAAAGTGCTCCTCTGACTCGATTTCCTGCAAGTCGCAAAGTGGGCAAAGGCGGCCCTCTCGTGGGATACCCTCTGCGCGTCCGCTCTCGATCCGTAATCGGTGTGACGAAACCCTAAACTGACCAGGGGAGATCCGGAGCGCATGTGGTAGATGAAGCTGTGTGTAATCTGGAGGTGTGATGAAGCCCTCTTGTGAGATCTGGAGGCAGTGTCGGCGGTAGAAGTCGAGCTTCACAGGAAGCTCGGAGTGAAGAAACCATGTCCGCCAGGTGTAGCTGGAGCAGATCCGCTGGAATGAGCCGGTTGACCTCCTAGTCAGTGGGGGAGAGGGGAGATGGTGGAGCGTCGAGGCTGTACTGAAAAGGAGGCAACCGGTCTAAGTCGAGGCCCAGTCGGGTGAACCAATTGGAAAGACGACTATACCAGCATCGCTGGTCCCCATCAACGGATAAGGCCATAGAGGAGGATAGGGCTAGCCAAGGTAGGTGGAGGCGACCGTCGGCGAAGGAGCTGAAATCCCCGACTCTGTGGAGATAGGTGATAGCCTGGAAAGCCGCATCAAGCTGTAGGGGTGAGGCGCCGAACTCTGCTAGAATGATCTGGTGTGGTACCGATGGTTTGCTGCGGATCATCCGAGCAAACATCAGTATCTGTAGGCGCTTGACTCGAGCCCACTCTGTGTCTGAGAGAGAGAGAGAGAGAGAGAGAGAGAGAGAGACTTTTCTCATGCTATGGTTACTTTTGTAATGTCGTGTATGTTTGAGTATCTTCTAACGTGTGCATGTGAGAGCATGCATTCATGCAACAATATGTTCTATGTCCTAAGGGAATGTCATATTGTGCATGATTAATATGCACCCGCCCTAGTGTGCTGATGACAACCCCTGCAATAGTGAAGGAAAGGGTTACTACCGTGAGGAAACAACTGCACTGTTTGTTTTGTTTTTAAAAGGATGGGTTTTACGATGTTCATGGTTAAACATACATGCGCTCGTGTACATGCACACACTTTTTTTTTTTGGGGTGAAATCCAGATAATTATTTTAACCAGAGTTGTCTCCAAGAAGGCGAGCAATTACATCTTCAGAAAACTTGCATATATGCGAGGTATTGAGAATAATATAATTGGCCCTCATGCAAGCAGTCATGAAAGGACTGCTTGATTGACGCTCGGAAAAAAGAGAACTTGTTTTGAGAAGGGTCACCAAAAATCCAATGCTTTCAGCTTTCAAAGAGTCCATAGAGCCCAATAGCGAACCCAAGAGGGCGTGCGCCCACGCACATGCACACACACTTGCACACACATTTGCACATATAGACACACGTGCACATGTGTGTGTGTGTGTGTGTTGTGTGGTGTGTGTGTGTGTGAGAGAGAGAGAGAGAGAGAGAGAGAGAGAGAGAGAGAGAGAGAGAGTCTATTAACGTCCACTGGAGACCAAAGGTCTATGGGACAGAAACAAACCCTCTAGTACATCTGCTTTAGGGGAGGGCACATGGCAGCTCCCAAGGAGTGGAAAAAAGCAACCCTCATTATTTTAGAGTGCCTACATTAGAGTCTGAAAGAGTAAACAGCCATACATCAGTTTAAGGCTGAGAGTCTTTTGGTTTTGATTTAAACTCTCTGATTAGGGTTACGCCTTCATGATAAACTGCCCATTTTCCATCCTTTCTGGCAGCCTTGACTTTAGCTAATTCAGGTGCCTTATTCTTGAGTTAAGCCTGTGTAAGCTCCTTTGCTATCTATACTTTGGTACCCATCAGCTTGTAAGATTGTCGAAGAAGCTTGATTCGCATATCTTTTGACTCAGTGTAAGGATTGCATGACCTTTATAGTGCATAATAGAAGTTGGCCTGGAGTCCTCATCATCCTGCTCATCATCATCCACCCATTCAATGTTGGGCAAGCTTGCTTTGATCTAAGTCAATATTTCACTATATGTGTCCTCCTCTTTGTACCAATCTTCTGGGAGTCCCCCTATTCTAATCTTCAGTGCATTATCACTTCTAACTTCGTGTTCTTTGATCTCTGCTTGAATATCAGAATTACTTGCTCTGGTGTCCACTTCCACAATCACTTCCTTCTTACCAGTTTGTACTTCAATGTGGACAAGATATTTGATTGTAGAGACTAGCTACGGGGGGTAGGGGGGAATCCTTACAAGATTTTACAGTCTCATCAATCATTGCCTGCTTACCAGGCCTTCCAGAATGTGAAGTCGAGCCTTTACTTCTTCCAGTTCCAATCGTAGCTCTCTCACTGCCTGCTGCAGATAAAACATCTAATCCTGTCGCCCAAGGATGGGTCGTTTTGAGCCTTCTTGTTGGTAATTCCGTGCATAAGGAGAGGGTGTCATGGTGGCTGCAATTGTAGAGTACCGAGTCCTGATGGAGGTTGAAGGAGTTAAGGGGGACTTAGAGGAGAGGGTAGACCAGTCCATAATTGGCTTTCTGTTGAACCCCCTAGCTGAACCTAACCCCCGGGGGTTTAGTCCAACTTGGGGTTAGGGTTAGTGTGTTTGCTGTTGACGGGATGTTGACGAGCGACAGGTTGTACAGACAGAGAAGTATGGATGGATAGATACAGATGGGGTTGTCGGGCGGCGGACGGGGAGAGGGAGAGAGAGAGAGAGAGAGAGAGAGAGGGGGGGGGGGGGCTGAAGCAGAGGGGAGGCAGAGCGGGTGAAGGGTGGCTAAGGCTGAGGGGCTAACGGGAGAGGCTGAGCGGAGAGGCTAGCGGGAGAGGCTGAGCGGAGAGGCTAGCGGGAGAGGCTGAGCGAACGGGAGGCAGAGCGGGTAAAGGGTGGCTGAGGCGGAGAGGAGGGGGGATGAGGTGGAGAGGTTGAGCGGAGGGGAGGCGGAGCAGTGCAACAGTATGAGCAGCTAGCACAAGGCCTTGGTTTGGGTACTTCCACTCCTCAAAATAATAATGTGCAATGTGGCTCAGCCACTTCAGCCATATTTGAGGCAGCAACCTGAATATTTTAGTACACATTCTATCTTTGATGCTATGTTGATTTCACCGCCAACTGGGCATAGAAAGCAAGCCATGTATGACAATGTGGGAATGCAGCTAGGCATGCAAGCCATAGCACATTCTCCCATGCCTAATGTTCATCCAAGCATGGCTCTCCCTAGTGAAGGGAATGCTGCAAAAATACAGCCGTCTTTGGGACAGCCAACATCAAATGTATATAAAGAACTTAAGGCTGGTGGTTCTCATGTCAAGTTTGAGACATATAATGGAGTACATGACAGGTACTGAAATCGGCCTCTAATCACTCAGAGGGCAGTGGAACTAAACCTTTAATCACTTCAGCACTTATTTACAGCTCACAACCATTAACCATTGCATGATCACCATTTGGCATTTACCCATTTGTTCACAAACAAAACCACTGAAAAAGGGATGGAGGCTAGAATGCCCCTTCTCAACAAACATAGACAAGTGCACCCAATTGGCCCCAAACACCGTGGCGCCCCTTTCGGTATTTGTTCCTCCCCGCTCCTTGCTGCCCCCTCTCCTTCAGCCCCTCCCTCAGCCCCCTCCCTCGCCCTCAGCCCCTCCCCCTCCTTCTCCCTCAGCCTCTCCCTTTCTCCCCCTTCTCTCCCTCTCAGCCCGCTCCCTCCCCTCTCAGCCCGCTTCCCCCCAACTCTCCCTCTCAGCCCACCCCCTCCCCTCTCAGCCCGCTCCCCCTTCCTTGCTCCCCCGCTCCATGTACCCCGCTCCCCTCACCCCCGCCTCTACCCTTCCCCCTGCCTCTACCCTCCCCCTACCCTTCCGCCACCTCTATCCTTCCCCTCGCCTCTACACCCCTCTCCTTTATCCTTCCCCCGCCTCTACCCTTCCCCCCGCCTCTACACCGCTCTCCCCCTATCCTTCCCCCGCCTCTACACCCCTCTCCTCTACCCGCTCCCTACCCCCGCCTCTCCCCCCCGCCTCTACCTCCCTCTTCTCTACCCCCTTCTATCCTCTCCTGCTCAGTTGCCCCCTCCCCTCTCAGCCGGCTCCCCCTTCCTTGCTCCCCTGCTCCCTCCCCTTGCTCCTGCCTCAGCCCTCCCTCTTCCCCGCTTCCTACCCCTCGCATTCTTTTTCCTTCTTCTTGTCTCCCCCCTTTTCCTTCTCCCGCAGCGTATTTTGGAGGGGACGGAGCCTCAAAAGTGTTCGAGTCGGCCTCCTCACCTTGATTGGGGATGGATATTCCGTCAACCAATCCTACTTCACCTCCACCGGCCGCAAAAACTATTACTTTTTCTAAAGACGAGTTGCAACAGCTCAAGAAGGACGTGGAGATTGAATGCTCTACCATGGTGCTTGCACGCATCTTCGGGTCTCACCCTTCCAGATCCCAAGGTAGAGATTGGATGCTTGCGGCTCTCCCCCCAGACCTCACTTTACGATTGTTAGATGTTCGTCTTCTAGGACGAGGTTTTTTTCCAGGTTGTTTTTGACATTCTAGAGGCTGCGAGCACGGTGCTCAAAGCTGAGTTTTTACACCTGGGACACATGAAGATCTTCTTTGACGCCTTTGATATTGGTTTCGACCCAGTGGAGGCAGATAAGGAAATCTTTTTGCTCTTCATCAGATTTTCTAGGCTTCCCCAGGTTTACTATCGACTTCTTTTTGTTATTGGGGAGCATTTTTGCGCGGTTGCTGAGATCCCACCCCTCCCTGGGTTGCCATTGACTGCAGCAGAGGTAACCAAGGTTGATGGGGTACCTAGAGTTAGGATCCTCTGTAAGGATCCTAACCTCACGATGAACCATGTTATGATCCAGCGCCCGGATGGTTCCTTTTTTCGTCAGAGTAGAGATTACAGGCAGGCAGGACTAGTGTAGGATATGCAGGTTTGCTAGGGATTGCCCCAGGAAGAAGAAAAGGTCCAAGAAGCCCTCTGGTATAGCTATCGCCCCACGGCCTCGACAGGGGGGTGGTACAGGTCCAGCACTTGCTCCTGGGCTTCCACAGGGGGGTGGTACAGGTCGAGCACCTTGCTCCTCGACCTCCACATGGCGGTCCTCCTCAGTATGGTGGTATAGCTCCTACTCGCCAGAGGGCTCCTCCACTGAGGGCTCCTTTGATACCGCCACCTTCTACCTCAGGTGCCTCTCGACCTTCTACCTCAGGGGCACCTGACGCATACCAGTGGGTTCTGGTTCGTGTGCAGACTCCTTCTCAAGTTCACGACGATACGTTAGTGGAATCTGCTTCACCTCGGGTTGTCCCTCCAGTCTCACCTCACACAGTCCGAGACGCTTCAGCTACGACCTTCTCTCCAGTTGCAGCTTCTGCCCTAGAACCAGCGGTGCCAGACACTCCTCGAGGCAGTAGAGGTCTCCGTGGCTGAGCAGACTCAGGATCGAGGACTACCAGGATCGAGAGTAGTCCTCACTTCCTCCCTTGGATAGGGGGAAGGGGATGGTTTACACTATTGATCCTCTTCCCTCAGAAGGGATCCTTCGCACTCCAGTGTTTGCCCTGATTCACAGAAACTCATTTTCAACTCTGGCAGATGCTTCAGATTTCTCAGAGGAGGAGTTTGTGCCCTCTACTTTTGGTGAGCCAATGATTGGGTTTCCTGTTGACAGGGCTTCTTTGTCAGAATCGGGGTAGAGGATTGTCGGAGGCGGTGGTTGCAGTGGAGTTGTATGCAAATTTGGCGAGCGTTGGAGTCAGAGACGTTGGCCGGTAGCTCTCCAGGCTAAGAAGGATGTAGAGAGCAGCTAACAGTGGAGCAAGTTGCAATAGGCCCACGGTGGAGCAATTTACAGCAACCACAGTGAGGGTTGTTTCTTCGAAACACTGTTGGAAGTCCAAAGAGTAAGCTACAAGACCCTGCAACAAAGCGCATTCGTGCGTCTTCTCGATTCCTATGGGCGCTGCGCCGCGCATCTTCTGGTCGCGGCTCGCGGTCTTTGCAACCCATTGACAGTGATGGGCAAATCCTCAATGACTCCCAAGGTGTCGAGTCGTCGACCATCTACTACCTTGATTCGAGTGGAGGAACGCCTTGTGCATTTCAAATTCAACTTCTTCATGATACGGGGCACCATGATATTACATGCAGCTCCCCCATCAACACATGCACTTTTGATACGGCAATTATCTATGATGACATCTACTGTATCCGGGTGCCGATCAACTTCTTCAGAGATAGAAGAAATCTCTCGTACCTTTCCCTTTTTTCCCTGTTGATTTTCCGCTACTTGGTTCCATTTCTCGCTCCTCGAGTAGGAGGTTTTTCCCTGTCAAGGGGTTTGTTTCCGCCACTAGGTCGGGTAACGTGTTCCACTTTACATTCTCGTGTTGATGAGGATTATTAGCTGGAACATACAGGGCCTAGGTGGCATCCCACATCGTTGCCGCATATAGCTGATCCGGGATCAGCTTCATCTAGGTGTTACTGGGGGTTCCATTGATATCTTATTTATTCAGGAGTACAAATTGGATTCTAGAGACTGTGCCAAGTCAGGCAAGTTGTTTTCTGGCCATACTTTTTGGTTGCCTGCCTTGGGCACTAGGGGGGGCACTTCTATTTAAGTTTCGCAGTCGGTTCTTCCCTTAGTTGTTGGACACGGAGTCATTATTCCCTCTAGGGCTTAGTGGATTATTCTCTTGATTGGAGGGCGTAAGGGTTGTTTCCTTAACCTAGTATGCCTCCAACATTAGAGAGGAACGTGTCATTATGTGGAAGGATTTGCTCTCCTGGGCCCCCATTGCGGATTCATGGGTGATTGGAGGTGACTTAAACATGGTTGAGTTACCGTCAGACAAAAAAGGGGGTAGAGAAGAAGGACTTCACTCTTTGGAGAGAGCAGCTTGGGATGCCTTCCTTTATCACTATGTGGCGGAGATACTTGGTTGGACGATGCCTTTCTCATTCAGCCATAGTTCCTCCTGTTCTCTTGGTCGAACAGGAGGCAACAGATGCCTGTTCATGCACGCATTGACAGATTCTATGTAGATGATTGGGCACTAGACAGAGGTGGATCGGTATGCATTGCTGTTGGGGTTTCCACTTCAGACCACTTCCCTGTTGTGCTAGCTATCTCAGAGCCTCACTTGAGAGGCCATTTTGCCAGCATCAGGATTCTAGATGTCTTGTACATAGAGGAGGACCTTACAGAGGCAGCCCTGCAGATATGGTTTTTTCATGTCCAGGGTGGGCAGCCATATCCATCACATGTAGCTGCTGCCCTTTTTGGTATTGGCGACTTCTACCACTCAGTTGCTTGTACCAGGAGACAGATTTTTATGCCATCGTTCTTACTGCAGATCCTGACACACGGGATAGAGAGGATGCTAGACAGGTTATTTGGCAGAGCATCCCCTTGTTGGTGAAACCGGATATGCATGTTTTGCTTGATGCACCTTTTACCAACACAGAGTTTAGGACTGCACTTTCAGCCCTTCACAAGGGCAAGTGCCTAGGTTCCGATGGCCTCACCCCTTCTTTCTTCATTGCATTTAGGATATGATTGGAGACTACATTACATCAGCCCTGCAGGACTGCACTTTCAGCCCTTCACAAGGGCAAGTGCCCAGGTTCCGATGGCCTCACCCCTTCTTTCTTCATTGCATTTAGGATATGATTGGAGACTACATTACATCAGCCCTGCAGGGCATTTGGGACTCTGGTGAGATGCCCGGGACGCTCACAGAGAGTCTCATCCACCTTATCCCGAAAGGAGGTTGCAGAAATTTAGTGTCCCAGTGGAGGCCTATCACACTTTTGGGGACATGTTACAAGATTCTGGCCAAGGCAATCAGCCTCCGATTGCCGTCCCTTCTCCTAGATCTTATTCATGACACTTAGACGGGATTTGTGCATGGTAGAAGCATTTTTGATAACATTTTCTCTTTTTGGGAAGCTTCGGAGTGGGCCATGCAGAGCGGCCAGAATCTAGCCATTCTACTCCTGGATTTTGAGAAAGCTTATGACAGAGTAGATTGGGGTTTTTTGGAGGGCCCCCTTCTACGTTTTGGCTTTACTGATGCTTGGATCAGAGGTGTTTCCTCTTTGTACAGATGAGCCCACAGCCAGGTACTTTTGTACTTATTGGTGGGGTAAGGGGTGAGAGATTTCAGATTTCCAGATTAGTCTGTTAGGGATGCTCCCTTGCTCCTTTTCTTTTTTTGTTCGTGGTTGAAGCTATGAGTATCTATGTTAGATCTCAAGCTGACATCTTTGGGCTGAGATTCGCTAGGCACAATCTCTAGTGAATCCTAAGTGGTGAATCCTAACATTTGTAGCTGCTGTCCTTTTTGGTCGGCTTGGATATTTCTTCCATGCAGCAGTTTGGAGAGCATCAGAAGGATCCTTTTTTGGAGCTCTGCCAAGCTGGATCTTGCCTCTAGAGTTGTGGTGGTCAACCAGGTCCTCTTGGCCACGGCCTGGTTTGTTTGTTCATGCTGGTGCCATTCTAGGGACTGCATCACTCAGCTCAGGAGACCGATCAGAAATTTTCTTTGGAATGGGCTTGATGGCACAGCAGATGCGTTAGCTAGGGTGGCTTGGAAGACCCTCATCCTCCCTACACAGGAAGGGAGTCTTAATATCATTGATCCAGATTTACAGTGTAGAGCTTTACTCTGCAAGGTGGTGGTGTGGGGACTTATGCTAGGGCAGGAGCCGTGAAAGGCATTTCTTATTAGCAGCATACAGACGTGCACACCTTCTTCAGGAGGAGACTGGATGAGCAGTATTAGGTGGATTTTCACCACAACATACCTCAGATCACTTTCGTCTCCTCTCACGGTTGTCACACTGAAAGCACGGACCAGTTTCAAGAGCACTCTTCGGAGGATTCCTCCTTCCTCTCGTGAAGAGATTGATAGGCAACCGATCATGTGGAATGACAATATATTGGATGATCATGGCAAACCATGTGGTGCCTCACTCCACATGGAGTGGTCCAGGTGGGAGAGGGGACCCACATCATCTTTGGGGTCATGGAAAGCTTTCCGCAGGCTTCCAGAGGAGACCAAATCTCAGTTGACAGGACATCTCAGAGGGAGTGCAGGGAGGATCTTGCAGATTGAGGCAACCCTTTCAGCGGTTTGGGTAGACAAAGATGATATGCCACTCACTTGCTCCACTTGGGCATGTACTTGTACGAGAGACGGTGTTCCTCTTCATGTTTTGGCCTTTCGAGATGCACATGAGGATGCTTTAGTCTTTAGTGTGCATGATGGTGGCAGATTGCTCAGGTCCACAGAGGACATCTTGCTTGAGTTTGCTTTTCAGCCTATCAGGGTTGTAGGTCTTTTGGTGCAGGGATCAGATTCAAAGTGGTTCCTCGACCCAGACCCCCGGCTACTCTCCACCGGATCTTGGAGGCTTTGGCTCTACGGGGAAGTTCCCATTAGGTATTTGCAGTGGGACCTTGGAGAGTGGGAGTGGATTGACGCAGGGCGTCAAGAGAAGAGCATCCCCTTCTTTTGTTACACGATCAGTAATGCCAGGAGATTCCAGCTCAGTAGTAGAGGTTGGAGACCTTCCAGAGTTTCTTATTGAGAGACATTTGATATCACTGCGGATTTGCAGAGGTGCTTCTGGAAGAGACTCTGTAAATCCCACAGGAATAGAAAGATTACTCTCTTCTTTTGGGTTTCTATCCATGGTGGAATTGCAGTGAACCTTTGGAGATCCAGGTTTGGAGCCGACCCTTATTGCCCTCGTTGCGTCTCTGCTTTGGAGGCTATTCAACATTGCTTATGGGATTGCAGATAGGCGAGGATGATTTGGATGGGGGTAGCCGGGATTTTCAGTCACTTTGCCCACTCCCCATTCTTTATGACATGGGGCTCAGTGGCTTGGCTTTCTCTTACAAGGCCTGAGGTATTCTATGAGAGACTTGACTCCTCTCGGGCCATCTGAGTTCTCGGGCTCAAAAGAAGCGTGCTTTAGAGAGGAATGCATTGAGAAGGTTTTGGAGAAGTTTCATCGTCGGAAAGTCTTCCAAAACTTAGAAAAAATAGTCAACCAGTGCGTGGGATCACTCGAAATTCAACAGAGCGCAATAGCTTTGCAAGAGGAGATGCCCAGGAGGCTGTAGAAGCAAAAAGGTCCAGAAAAAGCCACTTTTGCAAATTCGACCACCAAAATAAGTGCTCAGCTTTGCCCTTTCTACCAAATGCACGGAGGGACAAGCATATCTCTGCGAAGGGGAGCCAGAGGGGAAGCCATCGAGGAATCCAAACGGAAATCGAGGTATCCAAACGGGTGAGGCATTATGAAGAAAAACGGAATTCAGCTGAAGGAGGTTGAAAAACCAATCCAAAATCTCAATAAAGGAAGAAGATGAGAGAGAAAACCACACATGTGAAGTTTAGAAGGCCCAAGAAGATCCAGGAATGGCAAAGGAGCATGTAGAAGGCACTAGGCCACTTGGAACTCTAGGGGGGCCATTGAAGGTACATGGCCCTCTAGGGGGCCAATTAAAAATGCCACATCATCATTTTCCAACAACCACTCTTTTAATTCCTTAGAATGCCTTTGGGCCTAGGGATTAATTACGCTTATGTGCTAGGCACCATGCCGTGCTTAATTACACAACTTAATTACACACTATTAAGCCCATGCTTGGACTTTTAAAACCAAAGTTATCACGGTCTTGTAGTACATTAAAGTACTTAGAATTTCACACCCCTGTGACATACCCCTCTCTTGAAACAGCAAACCACAGTTTGCTGCCCCAAAACACGAGCGAGTATGAAATATACCATAAAGAGTATACAAGAAAGCCGCAACTATAGTATAGAGAGAGAGTGAAAATTTGGCTTGGAGAGGCATGCATCCATCCATATACAACACTGCTCAAAATCTATGTGATCGTCGGCGATCAATAGTCAAGATGCATCAATATCATGAAGTCTCACAGCAGAAATACTGCCAGCTCAGTATCTCGAATGAAACATACAGTGTCATCAAGCGATCTCATGAAATCATGGTGAGCCCGTTTGTATTGAGGGAGTGGAGGTGCTATCCCCCTCTCGAACACCAGGTAATGCTCCAGACGCTCGCTCTGCTGAACTACCTGTAGGAGCCCGGACTGCAGTCGGTTGTAATTGGAAAGCATCAAGGTAAAGCTGTAATATCCCAGGTGAATCTGCTGGTTCACCTTTCTCCATCCATTTCGCATCAAGTGATGGGTAATTTTGAAAATTTACCAAGTAGCGACGTATAACTTTACATGGGACAAGTGGTTGCCATTGTTGGAGTTTGCCTACAATGATAGAAAACATTCCTCTACAGGGTTCAGTCCGTTTGAGCTGAACTATGGTTATAGACCAGCCAATCCAACTATAGTTGGAGTATCTCAGAAAGTGCCTAGTGCCGCGAACTTTGTGGTTCAGATGCGGGAGATGCTAGCACTTGCGAGAGCTAATATCCGCCAGGCTATGGATAGAGCCAAGGTGTATGCGGATGAAAACCGATCTATAAGAGTATTTAAGGAAGAAGAAAAGTTTTTCTTAGAGTTCCTTCGCACTCGAAGTCGTTGACTTCAGGAGAGTGTGCTAAGTTATCACCTCGATACTGTGGGCCGTGGTTAATTCTAAAAAGAATAGGCCAGGTAGCCTATAAATTAGAATTACCACCGGGGTGTAAGGTGCACCCAGTGTTTCATGTTTCTCGTTTAAAGAAATTTTTGCATACTGGTGACTCACTAATCGAAGGTGTGGTTTTGTTTCAGGAGATAGAGGATAATGCAAGACGCAAACCAACAAGAATCCTGGACCGAGGAACAATGCAAGTGCGCAATCGGAAGATCCCCACGGTGTTGGTTGCATGGCATGGTCTACCTCTATCGGAAGCTACCTGGGAATCCGTATACCAGTTACGGAGAGTGTTCCCAGATTTCATCATCGAGGACGCTAATGCTTGAAGAGGGAAGGAATGTTATGCTCTAGCCGAGATAGCATGACCTCGGAAAGATCGGTGGGCATTTTCTCTTAGATGACCGACTTCTGTAATATTTAATGTGCGTAAATAAAATGGTCAAGAAAAGTAACTGCCAAGGTCCTAGGTGAGGGTGAAATGGCATTGACTAGGTGGTTCTGAGTGCTAAGGCCTAGGTGCACCTAAATATGTAATAATGCCAAGGGGCAAATGGTTTAATTGTGCCCCAAGAGAGGGGTAAAAGCTGTACCAAGTAAAAAGGGCTAAAATGATGACATGTGGCAAGGGGAACCATCTAGGGAGTCGTGGGTCTTGTGGATAGGCATGAGGAAAAGAAAATACGTATCTGACGAAAAGAGGTGATCCATGAGAGCAAGGCTGGGAGGAAAAACGATATGCCATCACCCGTGATTTGAGTTGGAATAGGAGAGAGATAGAAACAGGTTCGTTTCACAAAATGGGAGGTATCTTCCTAGCATCTTCCTATTTCAAAAGGTGCTTTACCTGTGGATGTGTGCATCGTATTATTGTAAGCATATTCCAGCAAAGGCAAATAATGCTCCCATTTGCTTTTGTGGTCTGAGACATAGCATTTAAACATATCCAAGATGGTAGAGTTTTCCTGCTCTGATTGTCCATCAGACTAAGGGTGAAAAGATGACGAAAAATTCAGCGTAGTGCCCATATTTTCAAACAGCCCTCTCCAAAAGAGGTTGGTCATCCTCGGATCTCTATCATTGATTATGGATTCAGGCATCCCATGATACTTGAAGACATGCTGCAGAAAGAATTTGGCCATTTGATCTGCTGTAATTTTCTTTCTTACTGGCACAAAGTGGGCTTCTTTCTTACTGTCCACAATCCATCATATCCAATAGGAGTACATGGAAGATCAAAGACAAAATCCTTAGCTATGCTTTGCCATGTCTATCCGGAATTAGCAAAGGGTGTAACAACCTAGGTGCCTTCTGCCTGTCAAACTTGACTTTCTGACAAACCATGCATGTTCTCACATATTCTTCCACATCTTTCCTCAAAGATGGCCAATAAAAGTATTGCTCCACTGCTGTAATTGTTGCTGTAATTCCCCTATGTCCTGCATATGGAGGAGCATGACTTTCCATTATGACTTTTTGTCGCATCTGATCAGTGACACAGAGTCGTCCATGCATCAAAATGAAATCCTCTTTCAACATATAGTGATCATGCCTTTGACCATCAGAAAGCTGATCATAAATAGTTGAAAAATCAGCATCATTAACATACTGATCTTTCATCACATCTAACACATTGTTGTAAGCAAAGCTCATTGCTGAAACATTGGGTTTCTTGGACACTGCTTCAGGCTGTGGTTTCTTGGAAAGTGCATCAGCCACGGCATTTTTGTTGCCTGGCACATGTACAATTTGAAAATGAAACATTGAGAGGAAGTTAGCCCATCTCATGTGCTTTTCAGATAATTTTCTCTGCGTGAGGAAATATCTAAGTGACTGATGATCTGTTTGCACATAAAAATCAGCTCCAAGAAGGTAATGTTTCCATGTGGTCAAAGCATGTATCACTGCTAACATTTCCTTCTCGTATGTCTACAAGTACAATTCAGTATCTTTGAGAACTCTACTCTCATATGCAACCACTATGCCATCTTGCATTAAAGTGCCTCCTATGCTGTTCACACATGCATCACAAGTTACAGCAAAGGGTTTTGCAAGATCTGGCAAGATAATAACGGGTTCAGAACACAACTTTTGCTTCAGCTCTTCAAAAGCTGCATTTTCCTTTGGTCCCCACGGAAATGGTACAGCTTTTTTCTGTAAAGCATGCAAGGGAGAAGCAATATCTGCAAAGTACTTTATAAACCTCCGATAGTATGAACACAACCCAAGGAAGCTTCTGACTTCATGCAGATTTTTCAGGATTGGCCAACTCCTTTTGGCCGCCTCAACTTTTGCAGGGTCCATCTTGACTTCATCCTTTGACACTATATGATCGAGAAAATGAATCTCATGCATAAAGAACTCACTTTTCTTGGTGTTTATTAATAGCTTGTGTCTTTTCAACTCTTGAAACACAATAGTGAGGTGTTTCTTGTGCTCCTGCTCATTTTTAGAGAACACAATGATGTCATCGAAGAAAGTGCCCACAAACTTTCTGTGTGCTCTAAACATTCTGTCCTTATGCATCATCTCACGCAGCTTATGCATCATCTTGGTTATCTTTTGGGGTCGAGGATTACCCATTCTAACAGATTGATCGAGTGCTTGCAAAGCTGAGAAAGACACTTGAATACTCGAAGCTAGCTACTTGGCCCTTACATGTTTGTTTTTGCTTCGTGGAATCTATCTTGTTTGCTTATCTGCAATTTTACTTGCCTTTGATGATGTTCACAAAGCATGTCCGCTGTTATGGATCATCATGGACGTAAAGCTCTCAGATTTGTTTCACTAGATCATTTGTAATCGCCGAAATGCATGGTGGGTTAAATATTTTGAATATTCACGTGCATATTTTAGCAGATAAGGGCAAAATGATGATTTAATTCATGCAAGATGACCAACTATGGGTGTAAATGATGCGTGACTTGATTTCACATTTATCTATAGATGCCTTTGGTGATTGAAAACCCACTCAATGGGATTTTTTGCTTGGGCACATGGATGGCATGGTCAAGGGTTGCCCTTTTGTTTCTTGTTTGCTTTCTGGCTGGAAACATATACTTTTCCATCTTAAATGGAAAGGTAGGGATGCTTTACATGGAAATTCTTTGCGTGCGGAGAGTTTTCATTGGTAAAAAGTGTTCCCAAATCCTTTAGCTATGCAGGATTCACGTCACTCCTATTTTGTTTGGTCTAAGGAATAGCCCTTGTGCATGATGTGCTAGATGATGTGGGTATGATGTTATCTTTTCCTGAGGCAGTGAGAAGATTTGGCACGAGACAACATTATAGATCCCTCTGGCACTTGCTGTCACGGATGTAGGAGGGATAGGCAAAAGAGAGAGAGAGCAAGGTACAAAGAGTTGATAGAGTCTGCCGTCACGTCAAAACTAGGATAATGAAAAATAGAGAGTACAAGGTACTTGTACCTAGACCTAGGACTAAGTGTCCTAGGTGTCACATAGGACTAAGTGTCCTATGTGGCCTAAAAGTCACTAACACTATAAGTGCCTCTATTTATGCCTACATCATGGCCTATAGGGCATCACTAGAACCACAAGGAGATGGCCTACAAACCCCCCTCCATGGGATGGGCTGAAGTACTTTGGAAACGTCTCAGAATACCTGGTATTTTTTGGTCATGGTGGCACATGTTCATCCAAAAGGATATAGCCACCTATGAATGTACAAGGGATGTCAGATCATGTAACAAAGGGAACCAAGTGTAAAGCCTCTCGGAAGACTTTGAACTTGGGACAAGGAAGTGCCTTTGTAAACATATCTGCTATGTTGTCCTCTATGGGAAGATAGGACAACTCTATGTCTCCTGCTGACAACCGCTCCCGAACATAATGATAGTGAACTTCAATATGCTTGGTACGCGCATGAAACACTGGGTTACGCACAATGGCCAAAGCACTCTGGCTGTCAGTGTGTAGAGGATGTTTGGCGAATACCAAGATCTGTAAGTAACTGTCGAAGCCAAACACACTCTACTGTAGCGGTGAAAGCTGCCGTGTACTTAGCCTCACAGCTAGATGTGGCAATTGTCGGTTGCTTCTTGTTGAGCCAAGAGATACATGAATTGCGAAGCAAAAAACAATTGCCAGTATGTGACACTCTGGTGTTGGAACATCCTGCCCAGTCACTATCCATGTAAGCATGCATGGTAAGTGAACCCTGATCACCATAGAAGAGGGCTAAATCCTGAGTGCCTCTGAGATATCTGAAGACTCTCTTCAGTGCCTGCCAATGCTGTGAACTGGGCATGTGCATGAATCTGTTGAGCTGAGATACTGCATACTGTAAGTCAGGTCTGGTGTGACATAAATAAATAAGGCATCCAACAGCGTGCTGATAAAGAGTGATATCACATGGTGGGCTCCCATCATGAGCTGACAATTTGAAGCCAGGGTCCACTGGAGTAGAGATTGGCTTGCAATCCTCAAACTGAAAACGATCAAGGAGCTGTCGAATATACTTGGACTGAGACATCATGATACCCCCCTCAACATGAGCAAACTGAATGCCCAAATAATAATGGAGCGGCCCCATGTCTGACATGTCAAAAATCTGCTGCAAATCAGCCTTGAAAGCTGCAATTCGCTGAGTATCTGGGCCCGTGATGAGCATATCATCCACATATAAAATCAGCACTAAAAAATCAGATCCATTCCCACGGACATAAAGAGTGGGTTCTGTGGGACTATTCTGAAAGCCAAGAGATAGTAAGTGTGCATGAATTTTGGCATACCAGGCCCTGGGTGCCTGCTTCAAACCATAAAGGGCTTTTCTAAGCCGGCATACCTTAACAACCTCAAAGCCAGGAGGTTGTGTGACATAGACTTCTTCCTCAAAGCTAGGAGATTGTGTGACATAGACTCAAAGCCAGGAGGTTGTGTGACATAGACTTCTTTCAGAATTAACAACCTCAAAGCCAGGAGGTTGTGTGACATAGACTTCTTTCAGAATTAACAACCTCAAAGCCAGGAGGTTGTGTGACATAGACTTCTTCCTGCAGATCCCCATGAAGAAAAGCAGTCTTGATGTCAAGTTGGTGCACTTGCCAATGATGATGGGCTGCAATGGCAATGACACATCTAATGGTAGTAATCCTGGATGTGGGAGCAAATGTCTCTTCAAGTCAATGCCTTGTTGTTGGGCATACCCTTTTGCAACAAGATGGGCTTTGTGTCGATCTATAATACCATCAGATTTCCTTTTTATTTTGTAGACCCACCGGGTACCAATGGCATGCTTGCGGGGAGGGAGATCTACCAATTCCCATGTGTCATTTTTGGCAATGGATTGTAACTCAGCTCTCATTGCATCCATCCACTCTTTGTTGTTGAAAGCATCTTTATGGTGTCAGTGATCATGTAAGAGGTGCCTACTTAAGGACCTCATCTTTCTTCATTCCATAAGCAAGATTTCTGAGTTTGTGTTCACTCCTTGCTTTCTTTTCAGTTTACCAACATGGTATCAGAGCCCTTTGATCCCCCTTGAGCCTATTTCTGCCACATCACCTTCTTCTTTTTCTTCATCATCTTCACCATTTCTCCTCCTTCTTCCCAAATCTTGCTAAAGCCTGTTCTCCCTCAGTTCACCGCCTTTCTCCAAGCCCTTCCTGCTGGAGATACCTCTCAAAGGGGCAAACCTTTGGCTGCAAGGAATTGAAGCATCTCCATCTCTGCTGGTCGCCATTTCACGCAGATCGTCGAATCTCTGTTCTACATTTTCTCTGTGCCTGCTCCTTCTTTCTCTAATTCCTTTCAGGGGAAGCTTCTCCATACCTTGGGCTATCTTGTGCTGAAATCTGAGCAGCAATGGCTGCATATTTAAGGAGAAAACAGAGAAAAACCAGTCGACTTTGAAGAAGCGAGCTATGGCGACCTGACGCAGAATTGCGCCTCTCCTCCTCAGTGGATCTTCTCTGGTATAAGAGCTTTCTTTTGCTTCAAAAAGCCCCTTTTTCTTTGCTTTGGAGAGTAAGATACAAGCCCTCCAAGTTCAGGCCTCTGTTTTTGACAGTTTTGACAAGGTTGTGAAAGTGATGCTACATTAGATGCTACTTTAGCATTTCTGAGTTTTTGATGTTTTGAAAAGCATCAGTACAACTATGGCTACAGCTTTGCTTTGAGTTGCTACTCCTGGATTTGCTTGGAAAGCTTTCATTTAGCCACCTCTGTGAAGCATATAAGTGAAAGCGTCATTGATTGAAATTTGGTCACAAGACTTTGCTACATTGAATGTTTATATTTTGAAGCTTTTCAGTTGTTATTCTAGCCTTGTTAGAGAGAAGACACTGCCCAATACCTGGGTTAGACCCTCTCATGGCTACCATATTGAATATAGATAAGTTCAATGGTAAGGGCTTCCACACATGGCAGATGAAGGTGAAATTTGCATTGATGAGGGAAAACCTCTGGGGACTTGTCAAACCGGCTTCAACTTCTTCTTCAACAGCCTCCAATGCTGGTGAATCCTCAGCTCCGACACGCCCAGCAAGGGATCCCGCTAGAGAGGAGAAAGCATATGGCATCATTGCTCTTGCTTTAGAAGATGATTATATTCATCACATCTCTGACTTAGAGTCTCCTTCAGAAGCTTGGCAGAAGCTTGACATTATTTTTGGTGCTAGCTCTCACATCTCAAAATTTCACTCAAAATTTCTCTCTTTGAATTGAAGATGGTTAGTGGCACTCCTTTGGCTGCCCATGTCAATTACATGCGGAGTCTTATGACTCAACTTGCTTCTATCAACTCTCCTATCACTACAGATGATGCAATGGCAGTGTTGCTCAAGAGTATGCCTGAAGATTATGATCATATTGTTACCACTTTGAAAAATCTTCCTAATCCTAATCTTGAAGGTCTTATCTCTGCTCTCCAAGAAGAAGAAAGGCACATGGAGCTCCGGAAAGGCAATGACACAGCCTATGCCATAAAAATCCAGAAGGGCAAGTTTTCACCTTGCAATCATTGTGGGAAGACAAATCACCTCTCAAAGGACTGCTTCAAAATCAATCCATGCAAACACTGTTGCAAAAACAATCATCATGAAAGGTTTTGTAGATCCAAAAAGGAAGCAACTTCAAAGACAGAAAATGCCAATCTACTTTCAATTGATGTGCCTCCACAAGATGAGGCATCCTTTGAAGATTATGCTTTTTGAATCATCTCTATGTATGCTCCAGATCTCTCTTTTGTTGAGTCAAGGTACTCAGCCTGGATAGTCCTCCAAAATGAATGAAATAAACTATTGTGTTTTGTGTGTTTTGTAAACACCTCTGGTCACCATATGATGTAGGCTATGTGTATGTGTTTTCTCCATGGTACCTCCTGCAGACATTGTGTGCATGTACATGCAGGGGAGATAACCATTGGAAGATCTTTTGTATCCCTTTTGTTTACCTTACACCCATGGGAACCCTTGCTAGCTTGAGATATAGATCCATGACCACCATGAGATGGCATGTGACACCTTGTGCTAGATGTATCCTTGACATAGCCTGAGGCATTCCCTTGAGGGGGGGTTTGTTGGGATATCTCAAGGTGTATGCCTCAGGCACACCCCGGTTTCTATGTGTGTGTGCTAGAGGCACAGTTAGGTGCCCATAAGCACAGTTAGGTGGTGGTAGAAGCCACATAGGATGATTGAGAGAATCTAGGAGCAGATTGAGGAGATGATTGTGGAGCTCAGAGGTCATCAGTGATGTCAGTGATCATGTAAGAGGTGCCTACTTAAGGACCTCATCTTTCTTCATTCCATAAGCAAGATTTCTGAGTTTGTGTTCACTCCTTGCTTTCTTTTCAGTTTACCAACATATGGCACAAGTGCTCTTCATTGCAAGCTGTAGCAAGGAGTGCAAATTCAAGAAAGTGACCATGCATCTGTCTATTCCCTGATCTTGTTCGGGCAGCAAAAGCCTGATCTTGTTTGCTGTCCCTCAATGTATCAAGAAGCCATCTGGGAACTTGCCTTTGCTGTCTATTGACAGCTCTTTCTTCAATGACTGCATCATGAATAGTGGGATCATTTTGTGCTAGAAGATAAACCTGCAAATCAGCATGGGGTAGTGGCTGATTAGTGCTTGGTGGAGGGCCTGCAGGAGGCTCATGTTGCTGGTCAAAGTCCTCTTCTGAGGATGGCAGAGGTAACCAAGATTCAAAGGCATCAAACATGTCAACATTTGGCTTAGCTTTGCTGTCGACAAGAGGAGAAGCTGAATGTTCAGCAAAGATTACATCTCTACTGACAATAATCTTCCCAGTATTTGGTTGATATAACCGATACCCTCTGCTCTCTTGGCTGTAACCAATAAATATGCATTTGATTGCCTTGTCATCAAGCTTATGTCTCAGCTGAGATGGTACATGAACATATGCAAGAGACCCAAAAACTCTCATGTGTGAAAGTGAAGGCTTCCTGCCTTTCCATGCTTCATAAGGTGTAATATTCTTCAATGCCCGTGTAGATGATCTATTCAGCACATAGTTGGCACACATCACTGCATCAAGCCAAAATTTATTGGGCAAAGACTTGGCCTCAAGCATGCATCTGGCCATCTCCATTGTGGACCTGTTTTTTCTTTCAGAAACAGGATTCTGCTGAGGAGTGTAAGGAGTAGTGCATGAGCGAATAATGCCCCGTGAAGACAGAAATGCCATCCAACTTATCATCTTCATGAAGAACACCAAATAGATCTTGATTGTTTCGAGCCATAGCAAATGTGATACCCTGAAACAGACCTCAAAACCCAAAAGCCTCAAGGTTATCACTGCAAAAAGCTGGCTGTCCGAAAATGACAGCAAATATCTGCAAAATTTCCAACCCAAATCAAAGGGCAAATGTAGATCTGACCCAAATGTGACTGTGGCAGGCAATGTTCACTGCAAAAATAGCAAATCTGGCAAAAGCCCCAAATTTATTGAGGGCAAATAGGCCAAAAAGAGGGCAAATACAGAAAAGCCCAAAATTTTGCTGAGATCTTTGCAAATGTGACCCAATGTATGAGAATCTGACTCAATGTCCTGCAAAAGTGACTCAATGTAGTGCAATCAAAATAGAAATTGTAGACCAAATCCCGAAAAGTAGCCTCAAGTTTTGCAACTGCCAAAAATTAGGACTTGTTGTCCACAAATTGACTGCAAAAATGCACCTGTCCCAAAGTATAGATCTCAAAATGTAGACTTTCCAGACTGTTGAAATGGCTTGAGAAGATTTGAAACAGTAGAAGGGAGATAATTATAGCAAAAGCCCTCAAAAGCCCCAAATTTTGAGAGTGTTGTGCAAATTTCGCACGTGCCAAACTTGTACGGAACTCTCGAAACAAGTACAATTGTACGGATGTACGGAATAGATCCGAAGTACAATGTACGGATTGTACGGTGTACGGTTGTACGACAGTACGATATCCAATGTACGATGTACGACGATGCAGGTACGACTTGTACGGTTGTACAATGAAGGAAGTACGGAACAAGTACGATGCAAGTACGGATTAGGGACGAGCTACGTCACGGGTACAACGTACGTAACAGATACTTTGTAGATACTTGTACGGACCATGTACTCTGCAGGTACAGTGTACAGCGATGCAGGTACATTGAGTGAGTACGATGGCTGTACGTTGTGGGTACGTAGTAGGGAGAAGTACGGAGCCGTACGGTTGTACGGCGTAGGTACAAGGGACGTCCGTACAGTCGTACGAAACTTTACGAAAAAGGAGGCTGGTGCAAATCCGGGCTCTGATACCACTGTAGGATCGATATGCAAAAGAGAGAGAGAGCAAGGTACAAAGAGTCGATAGAGTCTGTCATCACGTCAAAACTAGGATAATGAAAAATAGAGAGTACAAGGTACTTGTACCTAGACCTAGGACTAAGTGTCCTAGGTGTCTCATAGGACTAAGTGTCCTATGTGGCCTAAAACGCACTAACACTACAAGTGCCTCTATTTATGCCTACAAGGCACATACCATGGCCTATAGGGCATCACTAGAACCACCAGGAGATGGCCTACAACGGATGATGCATGATCTTCAGCTTGTGCCTTGACTTGAGATCAGGGGCCATTTTAAAGATTGTGCTTTTATTTTGGATAATCTTGCTTGTCGTTCGTTGTTGCTGGCTGATGTTATAGTGGCAAGCTTGTATAAAGTTTTGCATCCTCCTCCTTGGATTTTGGCTCATGCAAATCATATTTGGTCTTTGACTTGCACTACCAGATGGTGGAGGACGGTGGATTTATATTTGGGCTTTCAAACTTCCTCTTTGACAATAGATTTTCTTATGGATAATTCTTCTTGGGGTTCTCCCTTTGGATAGATTTTGGCAGGTAGTTGTATTGCGCCCGTTCTTTGTTGAGAATGTTTGTCCCCATGGGAGACTATGCCTCATTTTTTTTGGCATTACCCAGACTCTTGTGATATTTTTTGTTTATGCAACAATGTCTACAAGCATCTGCTTGTTTTGACAAGTGTTTTTGGTTGTTTGATATACATCCTATCAGGCAAGGATATGATCTCTTCTTCACTTGGGTTGGTTATTGTGCACTATGGACTCTATGGAAGGATAGAAACCATAGGTCTTTGGTGAGCCGTCTCTTGCCAAGTACTCTTTTTTTCGGGCCTCCTTACGGCAATTGTGTTTTGATTGTCTGCCGGCTTGAGATTATCGTGCTTACTTGTCTTATATTGACGTCTTCTAATATGTTGTAGGTTAGAATCCCGTTTTTTGGGACTGATTTTTGTAATATAAGGCAATATAGTTTTCACAAAAAAATTAAGCGTGTGTTTTCCAGCTTTACCCAACAAAAAAAGTGCGTATTTTCACCAAAAAAAAGTGTGTTAGGTTTTCAACCTTGTGGGTGACTATTGTGATATTAAAAACTCTACTACCCATTTTGTTTTTACATGATGAATGTGGGCATTTCTTTAAAGAAATCAAAATAAAAACTGGGAATTCCTTGGTTCATATAGCTATATATTTTCCCACCTTCACTTCTGTGAAGTCCTATGCTGGCGAAGCCTCTTGTGTTTGAAGCGCTACTCTTTGCAATGGTGCACTTTCATTCTTGTTTCTTAACCAGTGCAAATCTTTTGACATATCAAGTCAAGGTTTTAATGTTTTAATGTATGCAGTTATACAGCTTCCGTCCCCCTACCATCGCTGGTCAGTTACAAATGCTTCAGTAGCTGAGGTTGATCAATTCATGGGTACTGTTTCTGCACGATGCATTGGAAGCACAAATGTTATAGTGGAAGACATCAGGGTGACAGGCCATCAACAGATATCCTCACTCTATGTTGTGATACCCTCAAGTTTGCTCTTGTACTTAACACCTTTGTATCTTAAGGGTACAGGTCAGCTTAAATGGGAAACTTCCACTCCATCATCAGATGCTCCTTGGTATCTTGTGGTAGGCTGGGATTATGTCGTACAGGTGATGGCCTTTTCGCTTGAATCGGGTTCCAGTCCGCTGTATTTGTCCAAGGTTTGCCTAAGACTTGAACCTTCATTACACAAATAAGGTTAATTGTAAATTCTTGAGTTAATTAATGTTGTCCCCTTGTATAAATTACCAGGACAATGATCTGAAATTGCTTTTTGGAGAATGGCCATACTGGAAGGCCATATCTATTCCGGAAGATGTTAGGCAGGAGCAAGGCTGGCAGAATGGAACTCTTATAAAGGTTGTATCTGAAGGCATTGGAAGGTTAGCTGCCTCTCTGAAGTATAGAAGGTCACTCACAGAAGAAAACCTGAATGAGGTATTGTTCTAAAACTGTGCAAGATAGGCTCAAGTATAGTAACAAACATTCATTCATGATGCAGATCTGGAACTGCAGTATACCTAGCTAGCTATCAAGTTTTAAATTAAGTATCCATGTGTAGACATACACTGCAGCTAATCGTCATGATCATTGAACTTGTTATGTGATGTACTAGGTCAAATGGGTTGAGCTCCCTAAGTTATAGAGCACATTGAATAAGAAGAATTCAAATAGGTTTTTTTTGTTGGGACTACCAATTATGCAAGATGTTAATCTTGACATTCTGGACTGCAGGTTCTGATTGTGGAGCAGGAAGTGATAGCATGTAGTCCTGTACTTATTTTATTTGAAAATGATGAAGAGGGTAATGTTTTCTATCTTCCCTGGAATCCTAAAGCTGTCCAAGACTACCAGCTCAAAGCATCTGGAGGTACTTCGCCCAAACTAAAATTCTGGCGTGGAGTATGCATTTTTTTGCTTTGTAACTTTGGTGTAAATATCTTTCATTACCTTGAAATTTTTTGTTTGTTTTGTTGCTGAGTCCTGACATAAAAAGTTTGCTATATGGATTGGAAGCACGAATGCTTGAGGATAAGTAACAGATGCTGATCTCTGAAAGTCAGATTGCTGTCCATGTACATTTGCATTTCCACCTCCCGTACTGTCCTATGCCAATATGTGGCTTTTATTTGTTAGAAATAGTACATTTTGAATAAACAAGAGATGAGATGGTCCATAATGATAGGTTTGACCATCAGGAAGTGTCAGGATTCAAATCAGCTACTTTGTTGCTGTCTCCTTCATGATATTGGATTAACAACAGATTACTTTGTTTGCTTTGGAGTTTGTGGGTTCTCTCAGCTCTAGGGCTACTAATTTTGACATTTTCTTCTTACAGACCATTGCCACTGATCTAAGCAACTGAAATAATAGGACTATATTACCAGATTCCTGTTGACCTCATCTGTTTTTCCAAGCCTTCTACAAGATGTGGCAGCTGCTCTGACAGTTACTTATGAACGCTACTTGGATCTGTCAAATACAGGTTGCGGCAATAAACCTTCTGACTATCTGTGGGCGTCCTCAGATCTTGGGGTTGCTACTGTCAGCTCTCTTGGATTAGTCCATGCCAAGGGTTTGGGCCAAGCGGTGATTCGAGCATTGGCTTTGACAAATCCGATGAACAATGATGAGGTGGATTGGGTTCTATAGTGCGTTCTGTGCTTCACAGTCATGGCCTATCTACTCATGTTGAGTGTGTATGATTGTGTGTAGGTGCTCATTGTTGGTTTAAAAGTAGTACATCCCTGATGCATGCAATTGCAGATTCAATAAATAAATTTAGCCTCTTCATTCATATGACAGACTTGCAAATTAGATTCCAAATCCAGAGCATATTAAGTCATTGCTTTAATATAGTGTTGTGAGTTTGGGCATGTTCCTGAATTCATCTAAAAGTGAAGGATGCAAATAGAAATCCTGCCTTGAACTACTTTTCTGGCATTATTTTGCAGTCTGATGCGTCTATCTGCAATCAATAGAGGTTTGTGTGGTTGTATTTTATCTTTGTTTGTTGCTAGGACCACATTCAGACAGCCTTTGGGTTTACAGATTAAGTGGCTGTAACACTAGGAATGTTCTGCAAGCCAGGCTTTGGCTTTAGTGGGAACCAAAAAAGCAAACTGACCAATCCAGAAGTAAAGAAAACTCCTGGTTAATGGACATCCTAAGCTGCAGACAGTTTTCAGGAAGCTCCGTCCATAGTTGCTTTGATTAGTTCCTTGCTGAGGTCAGACAATTTCAACGCTGTAAACTGATTAGGGGAATGCAAAACTTGGTGCAGTTTGGCAATTGTTGAATCTTCTGTCTAATTTTTATATGGGATTTTGCACGTACCTATAAGGTGCATCGGTAAACTGAAATTGTCCAAGCACAAAGGAAGCCCATTCTATCAGGTTAAGGCGTATAAATAGTGTGACGTTTATGTAAGAAGTTTAGACTTCACAAGTAGTTGTAGCTTGAATGAAGAGATTTTGGACTACCTTTTGATTAGCCTTCTCCTTTAGTGCTAGCCTTCATCATGGCTGAGTCTGCCCTTCACCTCCGGAGTGCCGACAGAAACTCAGTACGAAGACTTTGTATAAATGGATGCTCAAGTATGTGTGGGTGTGTGGATTTGTATGTGTGAGAGCATATTTTTATACTATGGTCTACACCCACTGTTGGGCGCTGATGACGTCAGTGGGGATGTCATAGTAGCTAGTCCCTGCTATGCATGATGGAGTTTATGGTTTCCAACCTTGTGAGTGACTATCATGAGATTGAAACTGCACTATGTTGTGTTTTTAGAGGATGAGTTTGGGAATGTTCCTGGATTCATCTAGGTATATGACGTTTATGTAAGAAGCAAGTGTCAAGTTAACCGGAGATTAAAGCTTATCGCAAGCATTCACATGAAAACCTAATGGAGGCACACAAAAGCTCTGGATTTGTAGGCAAATTTTTAAAGATTTATAGAATAAGGCAAAGCCTTCAAGCTCAAGGCGCGGGATTCTAAGAATCTTTAATGGTTTTACAGGTGGTGGTTGAAGTATCAAGTCCATCATCTCTTTCTAAGGTTGAGGAATTGCCAGTGGAAGCAGAAGTAGGGTCTCACCTTCCTGCTGCTATCACCTTGAAAAATGCAGAAGGTAGACCTTTATATTTTGGTCATGGGTACTGTAAAACATTTGGCTTTGTCACAACTTGCTAGTCATTTTGCCAACCACCTGATTTTTAAATCACGTTTTACACTTCCACCTGTGCTGATTGCATCATAAGCTTATACATTGCCGACTTCTGCATGGATTTTTTATGTTTTGCAGGATTTCATTACTCAAAATGCCAGTCCTTTTCTTCTCTTATCCACTGGAGGATCTTTGGTGGAGAGGCCTCGTTTGTACAGATGAATGAATCAAAAACTCCAGGTTCCTTTGAGAGTGGTTCTCAGCATTTTGTTATTCCATCTTGGGCTGTTGTGCCTTCTCCTTGTTCATGGACATACTTTGTGGCTGCCCGCCCTGGCAGAGCAACTGTAACTGCTTCTCTGAGCTTTGATGATGCTTTCGGACCTCCCAGTCTGGCTGCTTCTAGGAAAGATTTAATGGCTTCCTGGACAATAGCTGCATATGCACCATTGATGATAGTGCAGGCTGGAGATGGGAAGTCTTTTGGTGGATATGATTGTTGTATACGCCAGGTGGAACCCTCGATGGTTGGTTATGGAAGTAGTCTATGCCAACTTAGTGTATTGCTACTTGTGCCGGGAAGCAGCATGAAGGCTATGCTGCAAGGCGGACCTGAACGTTGGGGACAAGGAGTGGAATTTATTGAACGGTATGATATCATACCAAGTGGAGAGGGAAAAGGAGCTGAACATATTGTTATATCTTTCCTTGTCAGCAGTGGAAGAAGATTCTTCGAGATCACATGTGCTTCCCTTGGTAACTATGTAAGTGTTTCAGGCCCAAGCTTAAAGAAAGAAAAGTAGGCACTGTTCATGTCAATGAAAGGAGACCTTAAATACATGAAAAGAAAACAAGTCAATGCTTCTCCGATAAGACATTTTCAGTGATGTAAGTTGATTAACAAAACATTGTGATGAGAGGATGAAATGTGCAAACAGAAATTGACTGTATTATGAGTGCTGCTATACATGAATCAACAAGTGTCAACAAATAGATTTTGCAGCTTAATACATAGGTACATATTACATCTGTTGGTTTGCTTACTAAGTAGTATCCCTTTCTGAATTGGCTATAATTTTGTGCATTTTACTATGCGTATACGTATGTTTGTACAACAAGTGGAATACAAAGGGACTAGGGACCAGGGTTTTAGTTGAAAGACTAGAGACCAGGGTTTTATAAGAAACTCTACAAGAGTGATTATGTGACACAATGTAATCACAGCATTGGGTAGGGCATATGGGAAACCGGAGCTTAACTAGTCTCATTATTTATAACTAGCCCTGCAAAGGCCATTTCCTGTGGTGAGTAGCCGACATAACCCTTTAATTTTAAATCCATATGATCTTCGACCTAAAGGAAGGGTGATGTACTCATGCAGACGTCTTAACAATATGTAGCCTGGATCCAGAATGTAACCTTGCACACATTACATTAGGGATCAAGTTATAACAGAATATGGAAGTACAAACAAAGACCACTTTCCTACCTGCCTCTTCAATTGGCAAGAGTTCATACTGACGTCTGTTTGAAAACATTTCAGACTTTAAACTTGCAAAAAGCTTTGGTGAACACGCTTGCCACACTTTCCTCCAGGGAGGTGTATATAGCCCCTCCATATATATAGACCACGCATCGTTATCCACCATGCATTCCCATATAAGGATAATGATTCTAAATACCACTTATGTGAAAGGAAAAATGTGAATCTTTGCAATGGCAAGTATTTCTGTGGCTGTCACACTAATTGGGAATGCCTTATTCCATTGGTTCCTTTATATTCTGCTTTATTGATGGAGGATAGAGAGACCCGTTTGGTATGTTATTGGGCCAAGAGATAAATGTGAAGCCTAGTGAGAAACTGTAAGACAGCTGAGGGGGATTGGATGCCAGCGTGGAAGAGGGAAGAGGGAACAGAGAGAAAAAGGAGAAGAATGCTGCGTTAGACTGGAAACACCCCCTGCCCCCCCCTGCCCCCCCAAATTGAAGAATTATTAGTCCTTGCAATTGCAACAGAGTACAAGCTCCAGTCTGAGCTCCATGGCATGCAGGCCGGAGATTACATCCAAAGAACCGAAGCTCTGACCCCTTTTTGGTAATTCCCCGAAATTTCCAACTAAGACTAGCAACCTTCGAAATAAAGCCACGCTCTAGAGCTTGCTGAACCCCAATCTCATAGAAAGCTGGGCGCCTCCTAGAAGGTAGCACAACTCCCCTCAAGGCCGGGGTAATAGACCATTCGTCTGCAACAATTAATACAATGCACATAACCATGGCACCCATCAATTGTTAGCCTTTTGCATGCAAGAGAATTCCTCTAGGAGTGCACTCTTAGAGACTAATCCTAGTCTCTAGGAGTGCCCCCTATATATAAAGCAAATAGAGGCAATGGAAACTTTATATAAAGCAGAGGAATACACTAGTAGAGTAGTAGAATGCTCCACAAGAGATGCTAAACAAAGGGGAGGGCAAGGCTATAATAGCCTGCCACATGGGCTGACCTAGGGGCAGCCAGGTGGCCGACCCTAGGGTTAGTCAACCGACCAGGCTGGTCTGTTGACCCGACCTTCCAGTTGGCTAAATCTGACCAGGGTCAAGGCCCTCTATAGCTTGGCCACCCAGCCCTAGAGGATGGGCCAAATAGTGCCCCCCAATAGCCTTGAAAAGGCCTCCCAAATATAGCCTATCTCACCTGAATAAGGGCGGGCGCACCCACAAAAAAGCGCTCACTCAGAAGATGCAACCATGGACCTTCCAGCACCAGATTCGTCTTGGTGATGTCACCAAATAACTTGGACCCTCGAACCAAAATACCACCTCGAATAGAGAAGGAACCTTCCTCAATGTGATTTTCTAAGCTAGTCGCATTGAAGTCCAAGTCGGGTATAATGATTTGTGGTACCCACCATGACTTGTATCCTCTAGTGAACTCATCACGAATGGAACTCCGGACTTCAAACATCGGCACACACCAGGTTTGTAGTCTCTGTGCCATCAAGCAGTGAACCTCAAACTCATCTGGTCCATAGCTCCACACTATCACCTTGCTTGCCAGGATTTCGACGGATTAGGGCCAGAAGCAGCCCACACACCCTCCCACTAGCCCTCGTTGGCTATGTCCCGTGGGTGGAACCGAAACTAGTGCTAGAACGCTGGGGTAGTGATGGCCATAACTACCTTGGAATCTCTAGATTGAGAAGAGGAATCCAACTCTGAGTCCCGGTCATTTCTTCTTGGACTTGCAATCTCTAGCCAGATGCCCTCGTTTATTGCATTTGTAACACTTGCTTTGTTTCTTCTTGTGCACCTTTGCAAGGGCTTCACCTCCAGAAGTAGCACCTGGAGTGGCACCATAAGTAATCCTAAGGAGATAAAAGAACAGACTCCTCTGGGACAAGGGAACTCAGATCATCAAAGTCTAATTGACGTGTTGTGACTTGGCTTCTGAATGCATAGGCAACTATGTCATAATGTGGAGGGAGCTTTGTAAGGATGAGTGACGCCAATTGACTCGAAGTCAAAGCAGCAGCCATAGGCAATAATTGATCATGGAGAATCTTGACTTGCATCAGAAATGGTTGCATAGAACTTCCTTTAGGGAATTTGAGACCGTACATCTGTCCATGCAAGGTGATAGCCCACATTGCGGACTCCCGGGCATAGAGGTCCTCGAGTAGACCAAACCTCGGATGCACTCTCCAGTCTTTGAAGTGTCGGAGAAACTTCCTTGGTGATGGTCTTGGCCAAAGCTGAATGGGCCTTCGAATCCCGATCCTCGAAATCCTTGAGCTCCTCTTGGAACTCATCCTCCCGGTCAGCATCTAGATGATTGAGCTCTTTGGACGCTCAAGCCGCCATTCATAACCCTAGACAAGCTGCCACAATCCCTTATAGACAAACCAAATTTTCATGTTGAGCCTCAAGCGAGCATAATTGGTGCCGTCGAGCTTGTCCTCCTTGCTCATACACGGGGGTCCCATGGAGCTATTCTAGACTTGGTACTTCTATTATTGATCTTGGCAACAAAACAACATCTCTCTTGGATCTATTTGATCTTGTCAAGACACGGGCGATGGTTTCATCCATGCGCAATGCAGGTAAGGATGGGTGACAATCCCCGTGCCGCCCCCTCATCTTGATCCTACCATGGCCCTCTACAGTGGAGCTGCTGGCTGTCCTTGGAGTGGGCAGACTGCCCAAAAACACGCCTATATATTGTGCGCAAACAGCCCCGCTTCTGTGTGGAACCAGAACAAACAGCCCCTATGAGCTGCCTCTATGGGTGGCAGCAGATCGCCTAACAAGCAGGCCTGCAATCACAAAATAGTGCCCCAGATCCCTCAAGATCTCTGCTGAAAAGCCCTCAAGCAGTGCGCTGAAACTCTGCCCTGCCCTCCCTTGGTCCCTAGCTGACCTAGAAATCTGATACCATGTCTGAGCGGAGTGCAGTGCTGAAGCATGCGAGTGAGAGAGAGAGAATTTGCACAAAAAGAGGCAATGGGAACTCCAGCAGAGGAGTAGAATGCTTCACAAGAGATGCTGAACAAAGGGGAGGGCAAGGCTATAAATAGCCTGCCACATGGGCAGTCCCAGGGACAGGCCGTAGGGTCGGTCAACTGACTTGGCTGGTAGGTAGACCCAACCTCCCAGGCGGCCAAACTTGACCAGGGTCAGGGCCCTATATAGCCTGGCCACCAAGCCCTAGAGGCTGGGCCAAACAAGATGATCACTTTAGCAAATCAATAACAATCTCATATCATACTTAAAATCATTCTCATACTAGCATAGAGGAAGCACGGGAGGGACCTTCAGATCCCAGTTAGAGGACGATCATGGACTTTTTCATATACCTTAACCACTCCACAAGCTCATCTCTCAGAACCAAACACGGTTGCTAGAGTCAGTTCGCACCTTGGAAAACAAGCTTGGAATGGGCTGGCAACTTAAATTGCAGCAAGAAGGATGAATCGCAGCACTTTGGAGCAAATCGCAGATGAGGGTAGACCTTGCCTGGAGGCTGGAAACTTCTGGACAGCACGCTAGAAACTCAACGATGAAGCTGTAGTTGAATCGCAATAGGGAGAAAGAAAGAAAGAAAGATATATTAACGGCCTTAGGAGACCTCACGGGTCTATGGGACAAAGCACACACCAAAAAAAGATGACTTACAACATCTGGATATACTAGAGGGTTGAGGAGTGACAGCTCGAGGTTATTATAGCACACATCCAGATTCTAGTACTATGATAAGAATGGCCTTCATTACATCAGTTTAAGAAAGAGTGTCTTTGGGTTTGGATTTGAAGTCTCTAATAAGTGCTTTCCCATCTCTGTAAACAGCCCATTTACCCTTGCGAGCTTCCTTTACTTTAGTTAATTCTGTGGCTTGCATCTTGAGCTGAGTCGGGGTGAGCTCCTCTGTTATCCATATGTTGGTGCCTCTTAGCGTGTTGGTTTGCTTGAGAATTTTACTTCTTGCTAGCTTGTCCTTCAGAACTAATTGGGTTGGTGTCCCTTGTTGGAGGACACCAACCATATCTGTTGAGTCCCATTCAATCTGGAGGATTGCTTCTGTGACATGTTCCAGCTTTTTTGCCATGCTCCCATCATGCCAGCCCATGGGTAATCCTCCTATATGTAGAATCCGGCTGTTATTGGCTCTTTTCTCATGTTCTTGTACTTCTTCATAAACATCCCATGTGTTGATTTTGTTGTCCATTTTTGCTGTAATTTCCTGTTTTACTGATTTGACCTGAGTGGTAATTAAGTCCTGCATTTTGGTTACCAGCTTTGGTTCAAGCGCTGCTTCACTTTGTACGTGTAATACTTCTTGTATGATTTCCTATGTTCCTTTGTTTTCCATATTGAAAACTTTCATCTCTAGAGAGGGGAGTTGAGCCTTAGCCTCTCTGAGTTCTTGTTGTAGATAATAGACTTGTTCTTGTAGGTTTTCTTCGTTGCCTTTGATTGTTCAGATCATAAGGAGAGGGAGTCAGGGCAGAGCCAGTGATGGCAGCAAAGGAGAGTTTCCTTGTTGCAGGGGACGAGGTCGGGGTCGAGGTCTTCTCCATGGTGGCTCGGTTGTAGAATGTCTCCCCCCTGCAATACTCTAACCCCTAAAGCTAGGCTGGGGGAATCAGCCCAGCTCAAGGTCTGAGAGGTGCAGACTGACCCCCCTTCCCCTCGAGCTACTTTGACGGTTGCTATTCGGGTACCCGGGTGACTAGGGTTTGTCGGAGAGTTGCTTCTATTGGCGACGATTAGGGCTACGGTGATGCTGTGGAACGGGGCTTCCTTGCTGAATGGTGGCGGCGCTCTGTTTGTTTGCGGCGGCTAGGACTAGGGCTATGACAAATGGGGGGCGGGCGAAACGACGACGACAACAACGACAGACGAGAGGTTGCAACGACGACGGATGGGGGGTGTGTGTGTGTGAGAGAGAGAGAGAGAGAGAGAGAGAGTCTATTAAAGTCCATAGGAGACCAAGAAGTCTAGCCAAGTAGTACACCAGCTTAGGGAGGGTAGCTCCTAGGGAGTGCATAAAGCAGCTCCAATTATATATATAGAGAGAGAGAGAGAGAGAGAGAGAGAGAGAGAGAGAGCACTAGGGCCCAGAAATAAGGTCTGCACTGCCGGAAGGTCTTCATTGCAATAGAGATGTCTTTGTACAAAGCTGCTCACGTGGGAGCAGAGTCTGGGTACAATTCTCTATACAACTGGGAACCTAAAGGCTCTTATCTTATAGAGTAGGCTAGCCAACTAGAAAGCATGTGCTTGTTTTCTAAAAGCTGGGTCTGCTTTTCTTGCCTAGAATAGTCGCTTTTCTCTAAAAAGTTGAGCTTTCTCTTGAATCTTGGGATTTCTCTAAAAGCAAGCGCTTTTCTCCATAGAGTGGGGCGCCTTTAATGCTTCTAGCTCAAGTGGGCCCTTCATTAATTGGGGCACCATTTGTCTTGTGCTTTTTCCCTTAAAAAGTGGGGGAATTCAGCTCTTTCCAAAGTCCTGCATGTTACACAAACGGTACCCAACACTTTAACCCATTAGAGGCTAGCCAAATGCATGATGCATTGTTGGCTACCACATTGCAGCCTAAGGAAGTGTCGGGTGCGGGGTCCCAATCCCCGCCCCATAGCCATGCATGCCTCTCTCACATCCACCAAAAGGGCCGGCTATGATATGAGAGAGGGATAACTTCTTCATTATATACCAAGTACCATAGTTGAATCCCATGCTTATGGGATAGTCTTGTACACGTGTCCATTGCGCATCAAGGGCCTTCTTGTCCCCCTTTTAATTTTTCATACTACCAAGGTACCATGAGGGGGTTAGGACCACACCAAGGCCCTTTATAGGCCAATATTGCTAACATGCATTCTAGTTCTTGGACTAATAAAACTTTTTCTAGTTAATCAAAGTCAACTTTAAATATTTCAATTTATTTCTTGGGAGAAGTTATAAACTTGTGACATCCCCTCGGCTTTTAAATAGTTGACCTCAATTGAAAGCTTCTTGGTATAACTGTAGAACTAGGCGGTACTCAGAGAACCTCATCTTGGGGGTACTCAGAGAAGAACTCCTCATCCACCCACTTGGCATCAAGTGCCTTGCAAAATGTCATCCTTTATCCTAAGAATTTGTGGCAAATCGCCTTTCCATAGATCACTTCAAAAGGGGCTTTTCCTATTGGAACTGTGAGTGTTGTTGTTATATGCAAACTCTAGTAAAGGAAGACGCATTTTCCCACTCAGCTTTTTGCACAGGCACATAGCACTTTAAAAGATTTGGCATCTTGGAATTCGCAAGCTCACTTTGACCATCTATGTGGGGGTGAAAAGAAGAAGAAAAATCTAACTTCGTCCCCAAGTTATCAAATAAAGCTCTCCAAAACAAGCTGGTTATCCGGGGGTCTCGATCACTTACTATTGACTTGGGTAGACCACGGTGCTTCAAAATCTGTGCCATAATTTACTTTGCCATGTGGTCTGCCTTAATGTTCTGCTTGATAGGAATGAAGTGAGCTTGCTTGCTAAACTTGTCAGTTATAGTCCAAATCCCGTCATTTCCATTCTGGGACCTAAGTAGATTAAAGATGAAATCCATGGCGATGCTTTTCCATGGAGCTTGAGGCATTGGAAGTGGCATTAACAACCTTGGGGTCTTGTGTCTGTCCTACTTTACTTTTTGGCAAGTAAGACTTTCCGTCACGAACTTACGGATGTCCTTTTGCATACTTGGCGAAAAGAAGTACCTTTCAATAGCTTGGGTTGTGGTGGAGCTACCTTGATGACCTGCATAGGGTGGTGCATGAGATTCCTCCATTGCTTTCATCCGCATGTTATGGGTCACACATAGATGAGTATCCTTCATGAGATACCCATCCTTGATACAAGCTAGAGGATTGGCCTTGCTGAATATTCTCCATGATTTTTCCAAAGTTTGGGTCTTGCAAATAGTGCTCTTTCATCTCTTCAAGGTTACTATAATGGGCTATGGTGACATTAGTTTTTTACAGAAAAGAGCTATGGTGACATTATTCGCTTGAGGCCTCCTAGAAAGAGCATCGGCCACTCTATTGTGTCCTTCTAGGGTATGAAGAATCCGAAAATGGAATATGGACAGAAAGTTTGCCAATTTCATATGCTTCTCTGAAAGCGTTTGGGTCAGGAAATACCTGAGACTTTAATGAATAATCTTGACTGTAAAATTAGCCCCTAAAAAATTGTGTTTCTAGATAGTAAGAGCATGAATTACATCTAACATCTCTTTCTCATATATCCTCATATCTACCTCGCCATCACGTAATGACCATCGTAGTCCACATCAAAGGGCTGATATAATTCGGGAACAATAAGAATAGGCTCCGTGGTTAGCTTCTCTTGAGAGTGTTGAAAGCTGTCTTTTGTTGCTCTCTCTATCTAAAGGTCGCAAACTTTTTTGTCAGGTCATGTAACTGGGCTGCAATATCAGCAAATTGTGTTATAAACCTTCTATAGTAGGAGCAAAGTCCTAAAAAATTGTGTACTTAACTTAATGCACCGTTTTAGGCTCGGGCCATTCTTGGATGGCTTTGATCTTTGCGGGATGTATCCTTATTCCATCTTTGGAGATGATGTGTCCAAGGTAATGGATTTCATCTAGAAAGAATTTGCTTTTCTTCCCATTGATAAAAGGCTTGTTGTCTCTGAGTTCTTGAAACACAGTGGCTACATGTCTTTTGTGCTCCTCTTCTGACTTTGAAAAGCCAAGAATGTCGTCAAAGAGAATACACGTAAAGTGTCTATGAGGTCGAAAAATGTGGTCCATCATCCTATTGAAGGTAGATGGACCATTAGTCAATCCAAATAATCAAGAACTCGAATAACCCAAAAGTTGTTCGAAAAGCCGTCTTATGAATGTCCTAAGGATGAATCCTGATTTTGTGGGAATCACTCTTGACTCTTCCTCCGTACCCCTCCGTACAGCTCGCCGTAACTCTTCCCGTACCCCTCCGTATAGCTTGTCGTACCCCTCCGTACAGCTTTTCTTACTCTTCCAGTAACAGTTTAGTTTGTAACCCTTCTCTAAATTGTCCTGAACAGCTCCCGTATAGCAGGAACGCATCATATCTAGCTCTCCGTACCTCTCCCATAGAGCTCCTGCTGCTCGTGTTAGATCTAGCTTACAGCAGTTCCTTTCTCGATCCCCTAACCCTGAGCTGGGTTTGAACTCCCAGCCCAGCCCGGGGGTTAGCTTCAGCCAAGATTTGCTACAGGACATGGCGAAGATGGACCGGCCTATGCTCTCATCTAGATCCCCCCCTCTACCTCTACCCCAAAAACCGACTATTCCCACTAGCAGTAGGAGACCCCACTACTCTTTAGTTGCCAGGACACCCTCTCTGTATGCACAGACATATTACCGAGGTGGTTTTGACTGACCCATTCTCGGGCAACAAGAACATATTTATTTCTTACAGCAAGAAGTGAGGGAGTTGAAGATATTACTGGAAGAGGTGAAAGCTAGAATTCGGGTCCTTGAGGAGCTTGGACAACAATCAGATATAGACGAAGCTCTAAAGGCTTGTAAGGCTTCTCCCCCTTGTTGGTCTCCACCCCATAGTCAAGGATATAGTGCATACCGAAGTTTAAACAATTAAGAAGGAAGTGAGTGTGGAAGTGGGTACAAAAGCAAGAAAGATTGATATTCAAGGAGAGATTAAAGAACATGAAGCTAGACGGGACAACACGCTGAAGATTAGAATAGGGGGACTCCTAGAAGACTGGTACAAAGAGGACACATTTAGTGAAACATTTGCAAAGGTCAAAGCGGCCTTGTCCAAGATTGAATGGACAGATAGTGATGAGGAGGAAGATGACAACTCCAGACCACCCTCTATTCGAATGGCCATCCTTACATTAAAATCAAAAGATTTGCAGATCAAGCTCCTCCGACAATCTTATAAGTTGAAGGGTATCAAAGTATCGATAGCCGAGGAGATTACACAAGCTCAACTCAAGAATAAGGCAACGGAATTAGCAAAGGTCAAGGCTGCCAGGAAAGATGGGAAATGGGTAGTATAATGTGAAGGAGTAGCACTTATTAAAGAGTTGAAATCAAAACCAAAAGACTCTTAGTCTTAAACTGATGTATGGCCAGCTATATATGTGTATGTTTTATCTAGGTTATCAAGTAGGTACTTTAAATAAAATGGAGCTGCCTTTGCACTCCGTGGGAGCTTCCCTGTGCACCTAAGCTGATGTACTAGATGGTTTTTATGTTGTCCCATAGACCTCTTGGTCTCCCTGTGGACTTTAATAGACTTTCTTTCTTTCTTTCTTCAAGTCTACCTGGCTGAAAATACTGCCTCTCTTTATTCGGACCTAACACATCATCGTGCGTGGGATCGGGAACCTATTTTTGACAGTCATCTTATTAAGGGCTCTATAGTCCACACACATCTGATAAGACCTCTCCTTCTTTTGAACCAATAAGACAAGTGAGCAAAAAGAGAAGAACTAGGTCAAATGAGCCCTTTGGACAGTAAGCCGTGTACTTGTGCCATGATCTCCTCGGTTTGGGCTGCACTTACCTAATATGGTGGACGATTTGGGGCTCACTTCTTGGAGAGCTCGATAACATGATCCTATGGTAGCTCAGGTGGTAGCTCTCCTGGCAATGAATCTGAAAAACAATCTTTAAAAGCATCTAAGAACTGACATTTTTCTTGATATGGAGGATCCACTTCATGTTCTTTTTCCTTGACATAAATTTGTAAGCTAAAATTGAGGACTTTATTGGTTTCCTAGCTAAAACTCTTGATATAAACTTGTCTCTCCTTTCCCTTTAGTCACAATGCAATGTTTTTTGCCTCTATGATTGAAAACAAGTGTCTTTTCAGGCATCATGAGATGCACATTGTTCCAAAGGTGAAACCATAAGTCCTCATCATCTACAAAGTTTTGAGTATGGGAATGGGATCCAGAGCTTTCCAATGAGTGGTGTCACACAAGGTATTGACTCTCCTTGAAAAATCAGTCGGGCGTGAAGGGATGGCCCTAGTTCTTCAGTCTTTATCCCTAATTGCATGGCTAGGTCT
Source organism: Dipteris shenzhenensis (assembly GCF_047967505.1). Taxonomy (NCBI): domain Eukaryota; kingdom Viridiplantae; phylum Streptophyta; class Polypodiopsida; order Gleicheniales; family Dipteridaceae; genus Dipteris; species Dipteris shenzhenensis. The sequence continues at coordinate 4,541,388 of NC_141603.1, read as the reverse complement.
TGGGAAATTTTATTCCATGACAGACAAAGCTCTTTGGCCTTTGGATCGGTCACTCTCCCTAGTACGTTGGGGACTCCTCCCACCAGAGGCTTTGGCGGTTTTTGGCCTTTTCAAGTTCTTTGAATTCTTGGGTCTTTCGGGAGAGTCGGCTGCTAAGTGTCCTTTGGTCCCACATCCTAAACACTATCTTGCTTTTGAAAGGTCTAAATCTGCTCTGGAGTGAATTTAGACTTTCCTTTATAGGGCTTTGGTTCACCCCCATGGCTTCTGAGGTTGATACTCCTTTTCAAATCTTGGTGGCATAGAAGACTTCTTTCCAGGTTGTCGTGATACCGTATTCTTCTTTTTTGACCTTGTTTCGTTGATTTCTCGAAGGAAAGAAGATCTTTGATGTACAAAAGAACTCCAAGGGTAGATGAATGCATAACATTATGAAGCCACAATGTTCACATAAGCTCATACCTTAGGTGGTAGACTTGCCTTGTACTTTTGAAAAAGGGCCAGGCAATTGTGTGGGAGGGGATAGTGAGTAGAGCAAGGGAGGAAGAGGGAGGGAGAGAATTGAGGAGGGGAACATGGTAGGGAAGGAGGGGAGCAGGGGAAAACCAAGGGTGGCAATTATGTGAAAGGGGGGGGACCACCTCATAGATGATTGAAAAGGGGGGTTGACTGTGTGAGTGGGGGGGCAAGAACAGTAGAGGGTGGGAAGGGAAGGAGGGGGGACGAGGGAAAACGGAGGGTGGGAAGATGAGATGTGAAGGGGGGAGTCATCTCACATGAAGGGGAGTAGGCGGGTGAGGGGAAACCGAGGGGGAGAAGGGGCATTGGCGGTCTCAGAACATGGCGGATGAGAGGAAAGGGTGGAAACTCCGTGTGTGTGAAGAATAAGAAACTTGCATTTAGGTGTCCTGTGTTGTAGACTTCGATAGGATCTTTTTAATCCATGTGAAGACTATCCCATTTCATTTGTACTTCGTCCACGAACTGTTTTGGGAGGAATTGGCAATAGAACACTTTCTTGAAATCTTCCCGAGTTTTGGGAGCTTTGCCGGCAACCAATTGCGCACTCCACCATGCACTGGCCATGTCAGTGAGCTCCAGATTCACCATGCGAAGCTTACAAGATTTTTCGTAGTTGTCAGCACCAAAGTCCACATCGAATTGGCGTATAAACTTCACTGCTTTTCTGAATGTCCATAGTTCCATCATAAATGACAAAATGGACTGACTTACCTCCTCCTTAGAACTTCTTTGCCTTGGTGCTGAAGGCTTTTCTGAATGCTTCTGATGTGAAAAGGTAGCGGAACTTGTGCTGGAATTGGTAGTAGATGTCTTTCTTCTGCGCTTCTTACTTTGAGAAGTTGAAGATCTCCGTCGCTTCCCTTTTGGATGCGGACTCCTTCCTCTTTCCCTAGAACTAGGGCAATATCGGAAGTTATGGGACTAGGGGAACGGCGTGGACGGACTTGCTTGTGAATGGCTGTCACCTGCTTAGACACGTGTGGGCCTTCGAAAAGATGCTGAAATTGAGGGATTTTCTTAAAAATTCAAACTATTGGATTTTGTTCTTTACAAATGCTTCATCAAGATCATCGTTAGGTTCTACAGGCCCCCTCTGATTGGGCCATTGGGAAGCTGAACTGTCATGTTCTGAAACCATGATGTGGGAGATGAAACATTGGACCCAAACTGAATTAAGTTTGGCTGAGCCTAAAACAACCGATTGCAAAAGCCCAATCCTTTCAAGGTTGCGGGTGAACACGGGAGCTGGCCTGATGCACGATGGAGTAAGGGTGGGAGTGGCTTTTGGTTGTATGATTCAATCACTAGTCCGGGGTTTGGTCTAAGCCAAATAGAAAATATACTGTGTGATAGCCTGCACCAGAAAGAAAGAAAGAAAGAAAGTCTATTAACGTCCACGGAAGACCAACAGGTCTATGGGACAGCCAAAAAACCTCTCTAGTACATCTGCTTAGGGAGGGCACATGGCATCTCCCAAAGAGTGCAAAGAGCAGATGTCCAGGTATGGCAGAGAGAATCATGTGCGTGTAGGTCTTTGGAAAACAACAATCACGTGGGTGTAGATGTAGTTTTAGTACCTTCTCTATTTCATATCTTTTGAGGTATGAATGGTATTGGGATGAGCTCTCTCTCATGATGTAGATAACTGATGTTTAATGCTTGTGGGACCCTAGCGTGCAATTCTTATTGTTTCTCGGCAATGAACTTGCATTGAAGGCATTTGTTTGCATCACTTGCACAACTTTTATTCTGATGTACTTTCTTTTCAAGTTTTTTCAAGAATACCCCCCCCCCCAACAAAAAAAAAAAAAAAAAAAAAAACACCCTGAAATGAAAGGAAAAGAAAAAGGAAAATTTTGAAAATAATTACCAATCTGCCAATATGTCCATTCCTTGTTCACTCTGTTGTGGCACAAACTCAGAATTGATACATATTGAGCAGTTTGGAATCTATGCGATCTATGTTGTAATTTGTTTAATTTTTTTCTTTGTAAAATTTTGTACTTTATATATATATGTGTGTGTGTGTGTGTATCTATCTATCTTGAGTTAAATTTTCTTATGCATCTAGCCTGACCACTTTTTAAACACCCTTCTCACAGACATTAATATTTTATCGTGGCAACTCCATTGGAGAGGATCATCCAACTCCTGCGATAGCTTCAGTCAATTTGTCAGTTATATGCTCTCTTCCCTCCTCAATAACTCTCTTGGTTGATGAGAATGGTAGGTAAATATACCGATCAAGGGTAATTGAGTTTTATACTTATGTGTATTCTTTTAGTTTTCCTCTGGTTTTTTGGGGGATTTCCTCTGCACATCTCAATAAACTGATTTGATTCTTTTTCACCTTTCTATGATGTCCTTTTCGATGTATCAGGAAATCCTGTGTCACGTATAAAAGCTTCTGCCCAAGCAGAACATGATCAGAACCGTGTGCACAAGACTCCTATCACTGTGGTGAATGGTCGCACAGTACGGGTTGCTGCTGTCGCTCTGGATGACACCGGAAGCCCCTTTGCAAACGCATCTTCTTTGCCTTTGAATTGGATTCTGATGGATTGTATTGGTTTAGCATATTGGGAAAGATATGATATAGATCAAGTTTATATTGAAGATGCTCAGTGGGAGCAGAAGCTAGTGCTTAGAGACACTACTGGTCAGGTAATTTGTATGAATGCAGGTACAAAATATATACACTTTTATTTGTTGCTGCATACAGTGTAAGCTGCTAGGGCTAGTTGTAACAATCAGAATTGCACTGCTGCCTGCAAAGAATGAAAGAGTAACTCATTTTGTGGTATCTTACTAAACCCATTGTGATGACAAAGAATGCTCATTTTTCAAATGTTGGGATGGAGACCTAGAAAAATTAAAAAATCTCAATGAAAACATAAATTATAATGAATAGAACTTGGTGTCCTTTCAGAAAAGTCTGTTGGAGGGCTAAGCCCATTCCCTGAATTATATAGGTGACAGCATCATAAATGGGTACTAGGCTTTTATAAAGGTATATGTGCGTATCTGTCAGTTAAGATGAACTTTGATATTGTCTGAAATCTTCACTTTTCAACGTATGGCCTTTCGTTAGGTATAAGATGACCTATCTTGGAGGTGATATCCTGAAGCACTGGCAAGAGAAGTAATTTTGGAGTCTAATTGGATTGAATGCAACACCAAGCTAAATGATTGGTCCACCGACATTTGCCTATGATGTCTCATTGTCAAGCATCTATTCATTTGGGAGAGACTAAAATGAAATCATTTAGACTTGACAAGTAGTTGTAGCTTGAATGAAGAGATTTTGGACTACTTTTTGATTAGCCTTCTCCTTTAGTGCTAGCCTTCATCATGGCTGAGTTTGCCCTTCACCTCCGGAGTGCCGACAGAAATTCAGTACGAAGACTTTGTATAAATGGATGCTCAAGTATGTGTGGGTGTGTGGATTTGTATGTGTGAGAGCATGTTTTTATACTATGGTCTACCTCCACTGTTGGACGCTGATGATGTCAGTGGGGATGTCATAGTAGCTAGTCCCTACTATGTGTGATGGAGTTTATGGTTTTCAACCTTGTGAGTGACTATCATGAGATTGAAACTGCACTATGTTGTGCTTTTAGAGGCTGAGTTTGGGAATGTTCTTGGATTCATCTAGGTATATTGACAAAGTAATAGGGGGTGGTGAGGAGATTTCAGCTTTGTTTTTTTTTTGTCATAGATTTGGACCTGTGAGAGTAGTGCTTTTGGAGATGAATGAGACTTTAAGTGGGCGTGTTTTGGGCATCCAACTGTATCTCGCAATATCACTGATTAGAAATGGCAGTATACAAGACCTTGACTTGTGCCCTCCCTCTTGAGGACCTTGTAGCCCATCCCTCTTGAGGACCTTGTAGCCTATTCCTCTTGAGGACCCTATAGCCCAACACAACACGGAAACTTCCTGGAGAAAAGACTTTTCTATGTAGAGCATGAGATTCACGCATTTATAATTTCTACAGAAATGTGTGTGGTGAGAGAGGTTTTTTTTTTTTTTTTGAGAGAGAGAGAAGAAGAAGAAGAAGAAGAATATATTATCGTCCTCTGAAGACCAAAACCGGCCTATGGGACCTGGGCAATACAATATCACAAGTACATGAAAGCTCCTCCCGAAGATGGGAGGGTGGAAAGAGAAACCACCTTCTAGGATTCAGGTGGATTCCTATGCTTGAAGAGCTTATACACAAATGTTCCTAAAGCTGAAGGTGACCCTTTATGCAGCAAATCAGCCAGTTTGTTATGTCCCTCAAGGAGGTGATTGAACTCTTCCCTAATGTGTGCATAGTGAGGGCATATCATTACCATGTGTTCTTCTGCCAATCTTCTAGACATATTGCTTCCTTGGCATGCCCTGTATGTTCACATCCTAGGGAGTGTGTGCAGCATCTTTTCTGGACTTGTCGTCCCACTCGTGATTTTCTTCCTAGGCTGAGAGCTGGTCTTCGTGCTCATTTTTCGGGGATGCCTGAAGTTTTGGTTATTTAGCATATATTCGTGTAGTTTTTCAGTTGGTGCTGATATTCGTGTAGTTTTTCAGTTGGTGCTGTTACTGGTTGTTATATCATGCTCATAACATTTGATTGTACGAGGGCTCTCAGTTGAACATTTATCATTTCTTCCGTTCCTCCTTGCATCGATCTCTCCCCTGTTTTTAGCATAGCTGCCTCATCTATGAATGTATATTTTTCCTACTGAATACTGCTTCTTACCAAAACAAAAAAAGAGTGTGCGAGTGTGTGAATTGTTAACCAATAAAAGCCTTTTGCAAAGTGGCTGTGTATCATGCACTGGCAGACCAAAATGCAAAGTCATATGGATTGGGAAGTGATCCGATAGGTGCAAAGGATAATCCAAGGGCATTTCACAAGTAAAATCATCAAACTGTGCAGCATGAAGCATGTACCATCGATCCAATCAAGCCCAATACTGACCGAATGCATTATGATGAAAAGTGAACCCAACCGTATCAGGCATAAGATGTTGCCATAAATCACAAGCATGGAGAGTGTTAGACATAAATGTCTAGGCATTGCATCATATGTGATCGATGAGTCATGTGGGTCATTATATGCTATCTGCAGCTGTAAATCATTATGTATGAGCATAGCAACTCTCGAAAAGGAAGCCTGACCAGCATAAAAGATGCGAAATTCTGCAAAGAATCAGGCAATGTTGGACCGGCATATTCCTGACAGGCATTACCTTAATCATCATTAGACAAATCACCAAGAGAGGCAAGATAATGATCCAAAGGTATAGCTGATATAAGTGGTAAACAACATGGATCAGCCCACACCAGCGCGGACCAAAGCCTGCCAACCCCAAATCCATGAAGTGCCTGAGTGTCCTTGGAAGAGGATGCATTCTTTGTCCAATTTCTATTGGCAATTGTTCATGGCTTAAAAACCTTTGTAGGAGATTGCCAATCTGATGATGAGGCTTTTTTTTCAACTAGCCTTTTATCCAGTGCCTTGGAATTTGAGTCCGGCATTTTAGTTTCTCCTTTATCAACCACTCGGGGACGGAGTTGCATTTTAGCTTTGGCATGGAAGAATCATTTGGGCGGGCAGTAGTAGGAAGAGGCTTATATAAAAACTGTGGACATTCGGATTGCATGTATCCGAATTTGCCACACTCAAAACAGGAAGCTGCAAATTCAACATGCGGGGGAGTGGGTCTGCCAGTGTCCCACACACAAAAATGATTTATATTGCCAGTAGAATGATGAGGTTGCCCAATGCTTCAGCCAAATAGGGCAAAGTAGGCCTGCAATACAAAGAGAGGTCAGGCACTTCAACCCATACGAGACAAGACTTTGGTAGTCCTTTGGAGGCATCCACACAAATAGACACGAACCAATTGATTGCCAAGAAAGAGGGGGGATTTTTGCAAAAGGTGTTGCTTATACTGGGCATCTGTGAAAAATAACCTCTTAAAAACCTCTTTCTGCCTTATAGCAGTCCTTAACAAAACATCCTTTAAGCAAGGATTTTAACTATTGTGCCACATCTGCTGCATCAGGCATATGGCCAAGAAAGAACAAAACCACTGCTTTTTGAGCCAAATCTCATAACTTGTGCATACAAAACTTGCCCAGGGATAGAAACTCGAAATTTAGGGACTAGATCATCACCCCAATCATGATTATCTATGAAAAAGCCTCCCGCAAAGAGTGAGTAAATGGCTGCAGCTTGGGATTGGTACACAATTCTACATGTCCGGCAACCAAGACCTACCGACAGTTGAGGTCATTCTTTGGCATTGAACTGATTCCATGGCGGCTTAACTGTGTTGGGGCAAGAAGGATGGAGCAGCAAACAAGGTAGAGAGTGATAGGGGTTATGTAGAAAGAGAATGAAAAGTGGATGCTCGGAGTATTGTTCTTCATAATGGTTCTCCCATTGTATCGCAAGAGGAAGCACATGCTTTGGAGCTACCGTTTACTGATCAAGTATTGAAACTAGCATTGTGCTCCAAATCCTCGAGTTGGGATGGCCTTCTGGTCAAGTTTTTTTGGGAGTTTTGGGATTAGGTTAGCTCTATTTTGCTACACATGATTAATCATCCTTGGATTTCTGGCTCTATGCCTTCATCATGGAAAAAGAGTCTGCTGTTGAGCTTCTTGTTTATTATATGATGCCCTCTCTTCTTCTTGGTCCCTAGGCTGCTCTGTGGGCCAAGGTTGTCCACTTAGCATCCTGCTTTTTGGTATTGCTACACATCCATTGTTGATGTATATTGATGCTTTAGTTTTGCAGGGATGCTTGCATGGTATTGACTTTCTTGGAGGTACACCATTTGTGAGCCAGGCTTATATAGATGATTTCTTTCTTTCTACGGAATTCGGGCGTAGATGTTCGATTTATGTAGGCGTTGAATCTCTTTGGTCTCGCAGTTGGGCTGAAATTCATGCATCCCTTATGGCGCAGTCAAGAGCAATATGAGAATGACGAGTTGGAGGAGGGGATGCAACAATTTCTACAGAATTGGACTTGGAGATGCAATGAAGAATGGAGAATGAACTTCTATTGTTCCGCAATCACAACCTCTCCTTTGGTCGACCTACGGCTAGGCTCCGAGAGACACAGTTGCAGCCTTTGTCTCGTGGTGGGAGAAATATGGCAACTGTACTCTTAAATTCATAATAAGTTATTGGTACCTATCTCTGCTTGAATGGCTTATGGCAGAAACACCTTCCTATATGTGTTCTCTCATAGGACTGCAGTTCAGGTCCTTGTGAGAGGAACTAGAGCACTTGGCCCTCTTTCACACAAAGAACATGAATAGATTGAGCCCAACTCAATTGGAGCGGTTGGTGTTTTGTCATTGCAACCTCCGTCTCCTTGAGTTCTCCGCCGGTTGCCCTGAACCTCGCCAATTGAATGTAGACAAGGTGGACGTGGAGAAGATGAAGGCCATACTTGATATTCCACAGGAGGAGTTGGACATGTACTCCATGTTCTATGAGGAGCTGTTAGCACCAGCACATCACACATGATCGCAGGCTCAACCATCTCGAGATGGTGCTGGTACTTCAGCTGCACTCGATCTTGATGTTCATGATTCGTCTTTAGACAGTGACACCGATGCCTCATGCTCATCGGTGATGATGAGTCGTCCATGGATGATGCAGATGATTAGTAGTGCTGTGCCTTGGTCCTTGACTATGATTGTACAGTGCTAGCCTATACTCCTAGTTAGGACACTTCAGATGCATCATGCATGATGCATCCTCGACTATGTTAATTCTTTTTTTATGGTACAGTACTGAGTATACTTTGGACCTTGGTGGTAGGTGGATGCTTTTTTTTATAGCATCCATGGGTGCTTTTATTTGACGTGACTCGTGAGTCATGATCATGGAATTTGTTAATCATGATAATTTATGGATGCTTTAAAGTTTCAAGTTTCAACTTGTGTACCTCAAACTTCTAAATTTCAGATTGTTGTAACTTCAAACTTGTTAGGAGTTAGAACTTAGAACTTAGTTCATGACACATGTTGATTGTTGAAGCATCATTCATGGATAATAGATGATACTAGATATATCAATCATCATAGGAATTTAGAATCATAGAAGCATGCATGATGCTTCAAGTATAGATAGTTGTATTATGTATAATTTGCACTCTATTGATAATTGTATTATGTATTTAAAAAAAAAATACATAAATTGTACCATATTGCCGTTTCTTCTGTTTCTGTTTCGGCGGGTGACTGGAAATTCCGTTTCCCCGGTTTTTCTTGTTTGCATGTCGGCTAGCAACTATGCCATTAGTGTTTTTAGTCTTGAGTTGTAGGTGTTCCGCTTTGGGACATCTATGAACAGTCTTCTTAATGAAATGGTTCTTTTGTTATAAAAGAATGTGTGTGTGTGTACAATGATAATTTCTTGGTATAGGCACTCCTAGGGGTGCTCCTTGCTTGCTATGCGATCCCCTTGGGGTACTCTAATCCTATGCGCGCCCTTTTTGGGATCCTATTTCTGTTGCGTGGCGTTCTTGGGCTCATTACTCTTGCTGCAACCTTGATATCCTGTAGTGCGACCTACTTGGGAGCTGCCTTGCTGTTGAAAACCTTCTACGGAACCCTCGTGGGACTGCTCCTTGCTTTTGCAATCCTCTTGGGGTGCACCTCTATTTCGCGAACCCCTTCTAGGGTGTTTCGTGCCTGAGCGAATCTTGCTTGTGTGCCCTTCTTGGACACCTTGATTCGTTGTGGCTCATCTGCCCTTCTTTCCATTGTACTATGCTCTCTTCCTGCACTCTTTCTCGCTGTTGCTTAGTGTTTTAAACTCTTGTGTCTATAGGGCTTTCACTTTGTTGTTTGCTTGGCTTCTTCTGTTGTCCACAATCCTTGTTTATTTCTGGCTTGTAGTTGGTGTGGTTGTGAGTGTTCACATAGGTATTTTTGAATGGTGGTGTGAGTAAATATGGCTGCAGTTCAATAGATAAGATTTGTAGCAAGGACAAATCTTCTCAGAATAAGAAGCAAAAGTTGGTTGGGGCTTGGATGGCCTGATTGATGTCTCAAATGAGGTACGGCTGGTTTCTGATGAGGGATTTGAGGATACCAGGAAGGATTCGAAAGAGCCTGTCTCTTTTGTGGGCATATCAGTAGAGGTGAATGGAAAGACACCGCTCGGGTGTATGCAAATAATGCTGTGATCATGTTCTTTTCAGGCCGCATGTTGTTGTGGTTGTTTTAAACTGGTTGACAAGGACATTGGGGTTTTTTTGTTCAAATAGTGTGCTATATCCTTGAAGGGTTCTTTGAGGTCATTTTGGCAGAAGAAAATTATAGGCATACGCTCTTGGAATACTGTCCTCTTTACTATGGTCAGCAGATTGTACATGCCTTGCCATGGTCTTCTACAAGAGATTATGTTTGGCTGATTAGACATTGATGCGCTCTCTGGGTTGAGGTTGTGGACTTTCCCTAGTGTTTAGAGACATTGTTGCCAAAAATTGCAGCTTCTGGGCAAAGTAGTGTGTCCACCCGGCAAAATGGGAATTCTTGTATGGGTTTATGTTAATAAATTCTAGCCTGAGACAGGTCGCTCTGCAAGAGCATAATTAGCATGCATGTATGCAGGCTGGATGGGGCACTTTGTTGGATATGATAATTTTATTGCGGGAGAACACTCTTTCTCTTGTGCTAATTCTTGTGAAACATGCACTTCACCTTGTTGTGGCTTTCAATAATCGAGAAGGTAAATGGATTGTCATGCAATGCCTTGTACAAGGGGAGATAATTGAGTTTGCCTCTTATATGCTTTGCAATCTTTGCATTATAGAACATGGATATGGTGGGTTAAGGTTATTTGTGGGATTTTAATAATGCTCCACAAGGGGATAATACATCTAGTCATAGGCCTATGCTGGTTTCTGAGCGTGAGCATTGGACTTAACTAGTACCTCAGCTGAGTCTTGCAGACCTGTGGAAATAAACATGGGCCTTGATGCCTGGTTACACATTTCAGCATAATGCACTGTCAAGCTATTGGGCACGCTTGGATCCTTGGTATACGGTTAATGTGCACCAATATGATGCATTTACTTGCCACTTGTGAGTGGACTATGCATATCCGTGCTCGGATCATTCTCCATTGTCTTGTCATGGGTTGCAAAATGACAGGTTGCTCGATCAAAGGCTTCTTATTGTACATAACAGTTTTTTGCAGCATGAGGCATACAAGGACATGGTCTGTAATGCGATTGCACCTCTTTGGGCACAGAGTCTGATAAATGTTGAATATGCACGGAATGCATTTATGTCCTCACTTGAATTACTCCACCCTGACAACCACAATTCCAATGCCGAAGAATCTCCTGTTGTGCCAATAGTACATCTTGTGACGCCAAAGCAACATGCCCAAACTATTTGGCACAGTGGTCCGCGCAGGCTTGGGCAAACTGTGCTCATGAGGTTGTCTAGTTACTTTAACTCAGCAAATGTTTTGACAATGTCTTTTATGGTGCAAGCAGCCGTTAACTAAAAAAGCTCTTTGCTTGGCCTTGGTTACATTTTTCAATATTCCAGTGATCCTTACATTTTTTAAAGATGCCTAGCGTGACATAGACGAGCACCCTTAATAGGAGATAAATCCCTCGAGTGGCTATTTCATATCAAAACATGACATATGTTTTTAGACTTGGCAACATCCTCCCAAAGATGGTGCATGTGCTTCCCACCGACAGGAGCATCCATCTATAGATGGGAGACCTGTACGCAAATCAAGATGAGTTTTATGTCACCCCAATATACTTTGACATGGCCTAGGGTGCGAGGGACCCAACGAAACAGTTAGCCATTACAGTAACCGGTTCACATAGACAACCATTCAGCTAGCTATGGATAATAGCAACAACCTCGGTAAGTTTCAGCATGGTCTCAAGTCTAATATCTAGAAGTATGTTCGGAGTTTCAAACTGGACACATATGACTGTGCGTTCACACTCGTGCAGAGCTCATGCACAAGAGCTATCTCGACACCAGTGTTGCTACTGGGTGTGCTTTGCCACCCAGGTGCATGGATGCAAGTAGATACTGCTAGTTGTTTGTGCTTCAGTGAACGGTGAAGTAGTTGTCAAATTGACTAACCGAGATGGTGAGGGTTAATGTGACTCTCTTGTCCTCGTAGTGTTGGTAGATCTTGCTGGTAGGCCATTACTGGTGCGATCGTGTGGGGTCTCATCCATAACATTGGGAGGTTGGAGTAAACAAATGAGCTCGTTTCTTGTGGTGAAGGGCCTCTTGTTGTTCCTAGTAGACTTATAGCTTCATAGGGCCCTCAAACATAATCTTCATCCTAATCTCTATAGTGGAGGCTGACATTGAGTTTGAGACCCCAGGTTCGAGTCCAGTGGATTGCTCTGACTGAGATGAATTGGAGAAAGAGGTAAAGAAATAGAGGGATAGAGGGGATGATCTGCTCAATAATGTTCTGCTCTGATATCAATGTGACGTATGTTTGACTACTGATGTTATCTTCGGACATACGTTGACCAGTCGTCTAAGGGGAAAAGCATTGTTGTGTCTAAATGCAGAAATGTAAAGACAAATACTGAACAGCCTGCGATGCGAAATTGGGTTACAATGTGCAACCCCTACCCCCTCTTCTTTCTCGGCCCCCTGGGCGCCTTCCACGCTTTTACTTCTGGCCCAATGTGAGTGGAAGATGGAAGCCACACTTTGATGGGTGCCTCCTACGTGAAGATCAAGGATGCGCAATAAGCTAACACAAAGTGTACACTCATCTATGCCAGCTGGAAAGGACTCTGAGAACCATCATATGGCTATGGAAGACACCTCCGGAATGGAGCTAGAGAGGGTCTTTGTGGTTGGGTACAGGCTGGACTGAGCTCTGTTGATGCTGTACTGACTGTTACACCTGCCCTTGAGCACTGACTGCTGCCCATGAGAAAGGTGCAGCCGCTGTAGATCTACTGTAGATCTCATATGCCAGCTGGAAAGGACTCTGAAAGCCATCATATGGCTATGGAAGACACCTCTGGAATGGAGCTAGAGAGGGTCTTTGTGGTTAGGTACAGGCTGGACTGAGCTCTGTTGATGCTGTACTGACTGTTGCGCCTGCCCTTGAGCACTGACTGCTGCCCATGAGAAAGGTGCAGCTGCTGTGGATCTACTGAACGTGCATGTGTTGGACCAGCTCCAGGTCTGCAGAAGGGCCCTACTCTACTCACCTAATCCCACAGCAGAGCCATGCCCGTAACAGACAGAGGCTTGCCACACCATCTGTAGGAGATGGGCATGACATAAAACCCTCGCCGTGTCCTGGTGCAGCTCTATGACTTCACTATGGGTCTCATACTATGTAATGGTACATAATCTAAGCAAGAATTTTATAAAAAAGGTTTTTTATGGCGATTAATCTGTTATTCGGAAAGTTTCTTTAGAGTTCACTGGTTTTGTTACGTTCATTTAATGTAGCAAAAGAGGATGGGAATCTCACAGAGAAAAGGAACTTGTTTTTCTGTGATTTCCCTGGTAACGGCCTCAAAAAAGTACGACTTGCAGTTTGGAGGTGTAAACCACAGAAAAAAGTGCCTATTGCAGTTTGGATACCAAGAGTTTTCTTACTTCTCGATCTGTGTGCTATGGTGCTGACCACTTACCTTGTTACACTTACAGCTCTTGTCTTGATAGTCATCCTTCTGGAAGATACAAATAAGGATACCGGATCGATCATATGATCCCTCGTGCATCGACGTGCTTGCTAACAGAATCACACTTTAAACATTTAAAAATGGTCCAACATGTGCAACTTCATACAATGGGGCATACAATGGGGAATTTCAAAGTGTAAATGCGTAGATTCCTGCCAAAACTTTTCAGTACAAGCAAACTTTAGGGTGAAATGTGGAGAGTAGATTGCATATGTAACAAAACCCAATGGTCTGTGTTTCATATAAAGTTTAAGGTGTGATATTTTCTCCTTGTTAGTTTTTCTGCTGGAAAACCCTATTTAGGTGATTGCATTTTTGTGAATGGGCTTTTTGTTTACTTTAGGTTTAATGCTTGTACTTGCATTTTGGCACTGTGTCTGTTCCTGTAGTTAATTCCCAATTGGCTGGTTTTGCAGTGTCTTCTGAGGGCCTCTGTAAGTCTGGTAATGGAGAACAAATGGTTCTCACCACCGTTGCAACTGGCTATTCAAGAAGTTCTGAAGCAAAGAGTGCATATCCTCACAGATGCTGTGCAGTTACAGGTTGCATCAACTGTGATTTCGTGCTATTTCTTAAATGGAAAAGGGACCTAAACTTTCCTTCTTCACTTTTCATTTGTATTGCTGTCTTTTGATAAATGCATTAGTCTCTAATTTATTATTTTGCAAACTTGAAATGTGATGCAGACTTATCTGTTGACCCTTATCTTACCTGTGCCGCTTTTCGTGTTTTGTTATAATTGTCTAGTCGTCTTTCTTGAGTGAGGTTTATGCTAATTTTGTATAGCTGTGATTTTGCAGCTAGTGACTTGTGTCAGAGTGGAACCAAAGTTTCTTCTCCTCTACCATCATTTTGATGCCAAGGTACTTATTCCTTACAATTTTCTTTTGAGCTTGAGTCACAAAGTTCGTTCTCTTTTTGGAAAGACAACATCCACCGCTTTTAAGGATAAATAAATTGTGCTGATGTTTATGACAAGGATGCTAAAGTAAAATAAAAAGCACTCTTCTCAACCAAGAAGGCAGGTCGTAGGGTCTTTTTTTGGATGGCGGGGAAGAGAGTAGTCTTTCTCAACCAAGAAGGTGGGTCGTGGGGGGCCGTGGGGTGGGGTGGGGTGGGTATTTTTTCTTTGGGCGAAGCGGAACATAAGAGTTTTCAAATTGATTACAAAAGATTCAAGCAGTGAATTGTTGCATGGACAGTGTAGTTCATGTTAGATAGATCTATGTCGACATTCCGGAGTTGAAAAGGGCACCAAAAAATTAATTGGAAAGGAACTTGCTCAAAAATTACTTTCTGTGTGTTTACAAGGGCATTATTTTGTTCCGGGAAAGGGCTTTAATAATTAAGCTATTACAATGGCAAAAATTGCCAAGGATTGTAAGGCTGGTTTGATGCCATATGGTTTAGTAAATTTTCCATTTATTTCTTTTATGAAATGTTCAGTCTGAAATTTAAGGTTAGAATACTGGTCAATTGCCTCAAAATAAAAGTTGGTGTCCAACCTGTAGAAATGATTATATCTACATAACTCCAATGAGCATGATTCCAAGCGTTCTATTTTTGAGTAGATGAATCCCAAGACTAGAAGATTTGCTAACGTAGCCTAACCTAACCATACCTAGCCTAAGCTAACCTAAGCTAATCTAGCCTAACCTACCCTATTTTTTCTTTGAAAAAAAAAAGCTACCCTGTTTGAAGCCAAGCCCCTTACGGTATTTATTTAATGCTTCTGAATGGAAATGCTTTACAACAAGGGTTCTTTTTTTTTTGCCGAAAAAACAGTGCTAATTATATTACTTCGAGAACAAGATACAAAAGGTCAGCTTATAGCTGACGGGCTGCGTACACAAATTGGACACAGCCCTAAAAGGTAGCAGAATAAATCATACTCTCACGGAGGGATAAGACGAGTGTGAATGAACAGCCATCGGGGTGGTGGGTAGTGCCACCGAAGGCCCTGCGTAGTCTGCTCGAAGAAGAGGCCCTGTGTGTCCCAAGCCCGGAGGAAGCGTCTCCGCTTCTCCTGACCGGCTTGGGAGTCTCCCTGAATCTGGTCCCACTGGCCTCTGAGGGTATGAATAATCTCACTCCAAATCTCCGCCATGATCTGGGCAGTCGATAAGGAGGTGCCACCGAGGATCTGCGCGCAGCGCGAGGTCCAGATGTGCCACCCTGTAATGCTGCTAATAATCTCCCAGACTGGCTGCCTCTCCCGAACTCCTGTATCAGCCTCTGCTAGGTGCTGCGGGATACCCTCGAGCGGCCCCCACGTCCCCTGTGTGATAAGGAAAGTGGGGTCCTGCTGGCATGCCTCGAATAAGTGATGAAGACCAGGTGCGGTGCTGCACCAACAGAACGCGCCCCAAGTGATCAATCCTAGCTCTGGTGCTGCGCGAGTAAGAATCCCGAACGTCCACCTCCACACTTCCTGGGCGCGAGTGCAGCTCCACAGGCAGTGTTTTGGTGACTCCTCATCTGCATGGCAAATCTGGCAGCATCCGTCGTGGCCTATCTGCCTCAACCAGCTCCCCACTGGAAGACCTTTGTGGGCAAGAAGCCAAAGGAAGTATGAGATCTTCCGCGGCCGCCAGCTCTCCCACAAGGCCTTCCAGAATGCCTGCAAAAAGAACCTGGAAATACCCTGTGCGTACCAGCTGGGTCGCTGGGTGGGGGGCGGCTCTGCATCCTCCCAAGAACTTGCCTGCCCAGAGTCGTGCTGTAGGCGAAGAAGGAAGTCGGCCCCTGTCCTGTCACAATCTCTGGCCACCACCACTCTCCTGGGTTCCCAATCAAGCTCTGACAAGGCCCGCCCCTCCCAGAGCCAAAGACGCCAAAGCTGCATCTGGTCCTGCTCGATGCTAGGGTCGGTACGCCAGACCTTCCCCAAAAGGCCTACGACCCGAACCCTCTGCCATGGGAGTAGGGGGTCGATGAGCGCATCCTCTCTCCTGAGTCGTCCATCCCCAGAAACCGCGAAGAAGGAGATAGAGGAGTCATCCATACGTCCTGCGATCACCAGTGGGATGCCACGGGGGGTGAACTGTCCCAGCCAGCGGGCGTCACCGGGCATGAGGATCTGAGGCTCAGGTGGAACCAACCAAACAGCTGGGATTGCGCCGTCGATCTCCGTGCGTCTCGCCTGGGCTCCACGTGCACCTCCAGCTGCGTCTGCAAGATCAGCCGTCTCCAGATGTCTGTACGTATCCCTCCAAACTCGAAGGGACCGGGCTGGCCCCCTCATCCAGTCGTCCCACCTGATATGTGATCTCTCCCCCAACTGAAGGCCCTCGGCATCTCTGACCTGACCGTTCCAGATAAGCGGCTGGCGATCGATCTCCTCCTGACAGCTGGGAGGGGACTGAATGAGACTGAGGCGGAGCCGCCTCCAAACCATGAGGAGGCTACGAACGAGTGGGGAACGGGGCTGAGTGAGCGGGGCGGAAGTGAAGATCCACCTGAGGGACGGTAGCCACTCTCCACCTCGGCGCGGGACACAAGAACCGACTCCCTGCTGAAGTAACATCTTCCACGTCTGCCCCCCCGGGGTCAAACCGCGGATGACAAGCTTGCCTAATAAGGCCTGACTCTGAAGCTCTGGATCGATGACCCCCAGGCCACCCTCAGCCTGCGGAAGAATGACTGTCTGCCAAGCAACCCTGGCTCTGGTATCTTTAAGACCATCCTCCCCGGACCAAAGGAAGTTCCGAACTAACCTCCTGAGCTGCGCCACGCTGGATCTCGAGAAGCACCAGCAGGAAGCCACATACCAAGCCGTGGCTAGGAGGACCTGGTTAACTACCAGTGCACGACCTGCAAGAGAGAGCTTAGCAGTGCTCCAGAAAGCCAGCTTCCGTCGGATGGAGTCTAGCACCGGGAGAAACTGCTGAGCTGGCGTGATGTCTAGGCCAACCTGAAAGCCAAGGTATCTAGCTGTCTGTCCCCGTGGAATCCATCTGAAACCCAGAAATTGCCCCCACTGAGAACACGCCCGAGGGTCTGTGAGAAAACCAACTGATTTGTTCCAGTTGATTTTCGCACCAGCGGCCGAGCAGAAGACCTCCAGGGCCATCCGCACCCTCTCTAGCATCCTCTCATCGTCTTGGACATAAAGGGCTGTATCATCTGCGTACTCCGAGTCCAAAAGCTCCGTGTCCTCCCGGAGTGGAAGGCGAACACCCCTGATCCCTGTGGACCTCGCCCGAAGGTAGTAAGTCATAGCCTCGGCGAAGAAGAGAAACAGGTAAGGAGCAAGGGGGCAGCCCTGACGCACTGATCTCTCCAAGCTAAAGCGCTCACCCATCCTGCCTCCAATGATGACCCTGCTAGACGCTGTCCTGTACAAAGCTGAGATACCCTGAATCCAACCTGCCGGGAAACCTAGCCGCTCCAGAGTCCCCTCCAAAAAGGACCAGTCCACTCGATCGTAGGCCTTCTCGAAGTCGAGAAGTAGAATGGCAAGGTGTGATCCGCTGTGCTAAGCCCACTCCGCCGCCTCTGAAAAGGTGAAGACATTATCCAGGATACTGCGCTCCTGGACAAAGCCTGTCTGAGTGTCATGGATGAGGTCTGGGAGTAGAGGCCGAACTCTGGCGCTGATCATCTTGGGGAGGATTTTGTAGGCAGTCGTAAGGAGAGTGATCGGACGCCACTGGCGGATCTCCTGTCTATCTCCTCCCTTCGGGATGAGGCAAATCAGTCACGAGGAAAGGCTCTCTGGCATCTGACCGCTGCTGAAAATCCCCTGCAGAGCTGCAAGGAGGGGCTGATGGATCTGGTCCCAGAAGGAGGTGAAGAATGCCCGGGATAGCCCATCCTCACCTGGGCATTTCTGTCCGTCGATGGCCATCAAGGCCTCCAACATCTCATCCATGGTGAACGGTGCCAACAACGTCGCCTGCATGCTAGGCTGGACCAGGGGTGGAATGTGCCTCCACACCTCCTCACGGGCACGACTAGCACGCGGGGCAAGCGGCTCCTGCTGGAAGAGGGTCCTGTAGAAGTCAGTGGCCAACCCCAGGACCTCCCCCGGATCCGTAACGATGTGACCATCCGCTGTCCTGAGACTCCGAAGCTGATCACCTGCAGCTCTCTGGCCATGCGTCCTGAAGAACTCCTTGCACATCCGGTCACCCTTCCGGGCCCAGAAGGAGAGAGAGGCGTGATAGGAAAACTCTGAGCGACGCTGGAGTGTCTCCTCCAGAAGGGCTCTGGCTCGAAGGGCCTGGATCCGAAGCTCCTCCGAGCCCGGGGAAGCCTGCTGGAGTCGCTGAATGGAGGCGAGGTCCCTCCGAAGAGCTCTCTCTTTGTCCCACCAATCCTGTCGAACCTGTAGGGCTGCGAGCTGGCAGATCTGGCTGGACTCCTGCAAAGCCTGCGCAACCGAGTCAACCAGATCCACGCACTCACCCCAGTCTCTGTCCCAAAGACTGCAAATACTGCTGCGCACGTCCACCCTCGAGAAAATGGAGTCGGGAATCCTGCATGACCGGGGAGGAAGGGTCTGGGCTGCCGAATCTAATGATAGGAGCACAGGCGCATGGTCGGAAAGTGTCGTCCCTGGAACTATACCCGCCTGACCGCCTCTGCTGATGGCCCAATCACTGACATAAAATCTATCAAGCCTCTCCAGGAGTCTGCCTCCTTCCCTGCGGAAGCCCCATGAGAAGTCCAGGCTCCCGTGCCAACGCCGGAAGGACGGGTCTCTCCAACTGTCCCTCCCTCCTGTCGCGAAGATGAAAGAGTCCCAAGCTGACTGCTCTGCCTGAGCCATACCTGTGAACTCCGGACCTCTGCCCTGCTGGTCCTCCAAGGTCTCCAGATTGTTGAAGTCACCTCCAACAATCCAGGAATCCATGTCTGGAAGAATCCCTGTAAGTGTCCTCCAGAAGGTGGCTCTGCATCGGAGGTCTGTGGGAGCATAAATGTTGAGGATTCCTATTTTGGATCCCTCCAATTCCAGGCCTACCTAAAGGGCCCGGCCTGGGATCAACGTGCCATGACCGAAAACTCCCTGGGCTAACTGCTCGCACACGGAGGTACAGACACCCCCACTCCTCCCCTGTGCGCCGATCGAGGGCTCCCAATAAGTGTAGGAACGTCCAGGGAGAACCTTCCCGCAGCTACGGGAATGAGCCGCAGAAAGCTTGTGCTCCTGGAGCAGAAGTACATCCAAATGACCAATCACTGCTGGCTGAAGTTCCTGTCGCAAAATGAGCTTCCTGGGACCACGGGTGCCAGAAGAGTGAAACCCGTTCACATTCCAGGATACGAGGTGTAGGCTCATGGAGAGGGATGGGAGGCTGCGAACAACTGTTTGCTCGCGGTCGAGGTCGATGAAGAAGCAGACATATCGGAATGGAGGCGCTGCCGCTTATGAGAAGGTTTGGAGGGGGAGACGGGGTCGTCCTGCCCGTTCTTCAACACCTTTAGCAAAGGCGAGAGGCCTTTGGTGCCATGAGCAAATGCTTTCTCGAGCCAGCTCGAGATCTCTGAAGTGGTCATCCCATAGAAGGTTCGGAGTTTCTGAGGGGACCAAGCTCTGACATCCTGGGGGAGGGGCCATGACAGGGGAGGTCTGAGGATCACAATCAGTCGGAAGCGTTTGGCGGCGCAACGCCACCGCAGGCGCACATCGCCCTCGGACCATTGAGTCTCGAGAAGCTGCCCACCGGACGGGCCTATCCAGGAGCAAACCTGGGCGTGTGTCTGCTCTCTGAGAGCCTCCCAAACCGAGTCGTCTGTCCAGGTCTCGGTGCCATCGCTGAGGAACGTGAAAGCGAAGCTAGGGCCATCCCTAGGGGCCAAGGTGGCAATCTTCCCATCCGCCCCTTTGCGGAGCAGGAAGATACTGATGTCGAGACAAGCCGGGAAGGTCCCAAGGTCGGCCACATCCAAGTAGTCCCAGGGGCCAGATCTGTAAAAGTCTCGAGGAAGCTCTCTCTTCTGAAGCTGAGACCCATCAGAGTCTGCCACTGAGGGGCTAGCGGACAGGGAAGCCTGCTCCAGTGGTGGTGTAGACTCCGGGTGTCCTGCCAGCGGGGGGGAGGGGGAGGAGGCTGAGGGGTAGGCGACTCGGACTCCACGGAGGCGACTAGCGGAGGAGGTGGAGGAGGAGGAGCGGGGGCTGCCCTCGGCTAGGAAGCCGACGGTGCAGCTAACTCTGTAGGAGAGTCGAGGGAGACGGGGGGGGGGATGGGGATGCATCTGGAACTGGGGCTGAGAGGGAGGAGGAGGAGACTGAGGAAGAAGAGGCGGGAGCTGAAGCTGCGGGTTGGGCGAAGGGGGGGGAAACTGGGGAAGGGGCTGGGACTGAGTGGAAAGGGGCGGGGGAGCGGGAGAGAGGGGGATCTGAGGCTGTGGAGGGCGGCCTGCCGTCGAAGAAGAAGCTCTCCCAGGTCCCTGGGGCGGCTGCCTGTCAGGTCTCTGGGGTGCTGCTGCAGGAAGGGTAACCTCTGCCTCCTTGCCTTTATCCGAAATCTTCTTGTTCTTTCCTCTTTTCCTTCTAACCTCGGTCCAACCGCCCACTAACTCTGGACCGGACTCCGGCTGCCTCGGCTCCTCCTGACGTGGCTGTCCGGGGGGGGCGGGGGCGGAGGGGGCGGGGGTGGGGGGGGTCGAGACGAGCTGGCGAAACGTGGACAAGCAGCCGCCAAGTGCCCAAAGCCGTGGCACCTCAGGCACTGACCTGGCTGTCCGGTGACTATCATGCTCTGGGTGATGCTGCCGGCAGCTGTCACGATCTCGATCACAGCAGGGAGAGTCGCAGGATCTGCCACAGCCACACGGACTCGGGGGGCTCCTGCCGTAGTCACCGCGTCGGCGAAAGTGTCGTGCATAACCCAGCCAAAGTGGGAGCCCAAGTCCCTGACAATCGGCCGCAGCTCAGCAGCAAGACCTGGAAAAACTAGTGTCACTGGGTGGCGAGGTATACGGAACCGAGCATCAAAATCCGCTGCGCTGAATCCACGGTACCACGGAACTATCATGATAATCTTTCCATCCACCGATGTGGGGGAACCGGCAATCAGGTTGCTCGCAGCTTTCTCATTGGAGAGTTTGAGCCAGAAGATGCCCCTTCCCATAAGGGCCACCTCCTCAATATGGCCATCCTCTAGCAGGAGAGTGGACTGGAGCTAGTCCCTGATGGCTGATATGGAGGGAGAGTGTCCAATGACTCTGCCGTAAACAGAGGTACGGGCAAAGTCAATGGCAACCTCCTGAACACGAGATGATTGTTGCTCTGTCAGGATAACGCGGTAGGCATCTGGAGAGGGAGGGTCCGACTGGGCCTCCGGATCCGGGCAGGGAGCCGCGATACCGCCAAGACTAACTGCAAGCTTCCGATGAGGAAAAGGCTGCCACCCAAAAAGGGGGGTCGAAGCGGGAGGGTGGAGCCTGGGTGTGGAGAGGACGGTTGCGGAGGCGGAAGGTGGAGAGAATGGAAGGCGGAGGACGGAGGGGCGAAATGGAAGGCAGGGAGGCGGGGGTGACGCGGGGGGAGTGGGGGCGGAGAGTTGGTGAAGTGAGGAGGCGGCGGGAGCGGGGTGAGGCGGGGCGGGGCGGAAGGGTGGGGGTGGCGGGGTGGAGGAGTGGAGCGGAAGGGCGGGCGAGGCGGAGTGAGGGGGCGGGGGTTCGAGGGCGGGGGGCGGGGTGAAGGGTGCGGGGTGCGGGGAAGACGGGGGGCGGAAGGGCGAGGGGGGGCGGGGGTTGGTGTGGCGAGGGGGCGGAGAGGTGCAGCGGGGGGCGGGGAGAGCGGAATGGAGGCGGGGGGGGGCGGGTGAAGCGAGGGGGTCGGGAGGGTGAGGCTGAGCGGCGAGAGGGGGGGTGAGGTGAAGCGAGGGGGGGGTTTGCGTGAGTCGAGGTGAGGCGGAAGGGGGCGGGGTGGAAGGGAGTGGAGAGGCGAGGGGGCGGCTGAGACGAGGGAGGGGGGTGAGAGCGGAGGCGAGGGGCGGCGAGGGAGAGGCGAGGTGGAGGGGAGCAGAGGGAACGAGGTGGAGGGGAGCGGAGAGGCGAGAGGGCGGCGAGGGGGGTGAGAGCGGAGGCGAGGGGCGTAGCGAGGTGGACGGCGGGTGAGGGGGAGGGGGGGCGGGGGGCGAGGGCGGAGGGGCAGGGGGTGGGGGTGGTCTAGGCGAGGGGAGGAGCTAGGGGGGAGGTAGAGCTAGCGGTGGGGGGGGAGGGGAAGCTCGCAGGAGCAGATGTTCTCTCACACCACCCCTACAATTCCACTGATCATGACTATATTACAACAAGGGTTCAACCCTGCATTGTTCCTCTTTGCAAATCCTCTACTTGTCTTCAAGGCATCCAATCCAAGTGAACCACTAGAATTCCCAATGGCAAGGCATCTGACACAACTTAGAGGCATTCAAGCATCCAAACCACTAGCAAACTGAGCTCAAGGTAGCCTCAAGACTATCACATGCATCCACACTGTCCTTAGGCCTTCCATAGGATCACCCTTGCCTTTGGGTGCTTGCTAGAACCTGTAGGAGTCCTGAAAGGACTGCACACAACACGCATGCACTATAAAAAGCTGCAAAGCAAGAAAGAACAAGGAAAAATAGCGCTGTCTGTGGTAGAGGGGTGAGCTCCTTCCTCGCACCTATCCTCTGTCCAGGCTCCTCGTAGGGTGCAGGTGTCTTCCAGCAATCAGGAGAAGAGAGGAGAAGGTAGAGAGCGGAGGGTGAACAAGAAAGAGCTGTAGAGGAAAGTGGTTCACAGATCTGCCCCAAAATGATTGCCTCGGGATCTATGCCTGAGTCCTCCTAAGAGAGGGTGCCAAAAGCAGCAGGGAAAGTTCCTCCTACAGCCTGCACAGCTCCAGAAGCCACCACACAGCTAGAAACATGTGCACAAAGGTCCAATGCAGCAAAAGACAACCCCGGGCACCTGTTGGAGGTAGCTGAACACAGCCGTACGGGCGAAAAATTTCAGAAAGTTCAGAAATGACTTCTGGCACTTCCTAGAAGTGCGTATTAGCCTTGGAACAGTCAAAACAGACTTAAAACGGCTTAAAATGGATGAAACCAGGCTTGAAACAGCTCAAACAGCTCAAAAACTGCACAAGAACAACTGAAAACGTCCAACACCTCTGGGAGAGTGAGGGAAGAGAGATGGAAGGTGGGGGAAGGGCATGCATATACATGCATGAAAAATGGCACCTCCTCCTTGCTGTTTGCCCCTTCATTAAAGTCCTAACGCCCATACCAAGGACAACGTTGGTTGTCCTTGGGCCCAACTTTTAAGCCCCTCTTTTAAAGCCTTTGCCTTGCCCCTAGGACCTAGTGGTGCACCTAGACTTTGCCCTTAGGAACTTCTAGGAAGTGTGCACTTCCTCTAGCTAGTCCCTCATGGCCAAACCATTACAACACTTAACCATGGTTAACCCTGGGTTAAGCGTAGGTTGATTTACTAAGATACTTTACATCACTTTTCATGTCCTCGTGACACCAACTAGTACATCAGGTTAGGGAGGGCACTGGGCAGCTCCCAAGGAGTGCAAAGGCAGCTCCATTTTATTTAAAGTACCTACGTGATAATCTAGATAAACATGCGTAGATATAGCTTGCCATACATCAGTTTAAGACTGAAATTCTTTTGGTTTTGATTTAAACTCTTTTACGAGTGCTACTCCTTCACGATAGACTGCCCATTTACCGTCCTTCCTCGCAGCCCAAACCTTTCCTAATTCCTTTGCCTTATCTTTCAGTTGAGCTCTTGTGCGTTCTTCGGCTTTCCATATCTTAGTCCCTTTCAGCTTATGAGATTGTCGTATTACTTTTACACATAGGTCTTGTGAGTTGAATGTTATGATAGCATGACCATTATGCCTACCGATCTGGACTGCTAGAGCTTCACCATCATCATCAGGATTGTCAGGATTGTCATTTGCGCCAGCTGTCGAATCAATAGTAGGCATGGCTGCTTTGACATGTGCAAAGGTATCACTGAATCATTCCTCTTCTTCATCTGAAAGCCCCCCAATTCTGATTACAAAGCATTATCCTTTCTGGCTGCATGTTCTTTAATCTCTTCCTGAATATCAACTTTGTTGACCTTTGCATCAAACTCCACAATCACTTCTTGCTTGGCTGTCTGCACTTATGTTTGAAGTAGATTCTTGACTGTACAGATGAGTTGGGGGTTAGGGGGGGAAGCATTACATGAATTTTCAACCTCGTCAATGACTTCCTTCTTACGAGGTCCTTCCAAAACTTGAATTCGAGTTATGGCAGCTGCCAGTTGCATCTTCAGCTCTCTCACTTGATCCTGTAGGAAGCAAATCTGTTCATGATACCCAATAATGGGTCGGTCAAAAAGACCACCTCGGTCATAGATATGCGCATATAGGAATGGCGTCCTGGCTGCAACTGTGGCGTATCGGGCTCTGCTATTGGAGGTTGCTGGAGTAGAGGGTGATTTGGAAGAGGAGAGTAGGCTAGGCCATTCTTTGCTGGCCATATCTCCTGCTACCCCCTGGCTTAGCTAACCCCCTAGTTGAGCTGGGGGTTCAGCCCAACTAGGGATTCCTAGTTGGTGAGGCTAGGTGGCGATAGGCGGAGGGCTGGGGGTGGGCGGAGGGTTGGCAGAGCTAGGCGGGGGTAGGCTGAGGGCAGGCGGGGTTAGGTTGAGGGCTGGCGAGGCTAGGCGGGAGTGAGCGGAGGGTTGGCAAGGGTAGGTTGAGAGGCGGCGGGGCTAGGCAGGGGTAGGCGGGGCTAGGCTGAGAAAGAAAGAAAGAAATTTTATTAAAGTCTTCGGGAGACCGTAAAGGTCTATGAGACTAAAGATAACTAGTACAATGAGCATAACGGTGGCGGTCTCAAAACGGTCCGGCCAACCGTTTCTTCAAAAAAGTTCTGAAGGACGGTGTGTCTAGTCCTGGTGCAAAAAATGTGTATCTATTTTCAGATGATACAAAAAATGGCACAAAAAAATGGAATAGAAGGGGGGAGATACAAATATATATATATGCCTGTGGTGATCGTCAGAGGCGAATCATAGAGAGAGATGGCAAAGGGGGGGAGAGAGATGGGTTAGGGAGGCGATAGCGAGGGGGACAGAGCTGTAGAGATAGCGAGGGAAGGAGTAGATATGGCGAGGAGGGGGGGGTAGGTGGGGCAAGGTTGCATGGGAGAGATGGCGAAGGGGTTGGGGGAAAGTGTCACGGGGGCGTGAAATTCTAAGTACTTTAATGTACTACAAGACCGTGACAAAAAGTCCAAGCGTGGGCTTAATAATGTGTAATTAAACGTGGCATGGTGCCTAGCACATAAGCGTAATTAATCCCTAGGCCCAAAGGCATTCCAAGGAATAAAAGAGTGGTTGTTCGGAAATGATGATGTGGCATTTTTAATGGGCCCCCTAGAGGGCCATATACCTTCAGTGGCCCCCCTAGAGTTCTAGGTGGCTCTAGTAGCTTCTACATGCTCCTTTGCCATTCCTGGACCTTCCTGGGCCTTCTAAACTTCACATGTGTGGTTTTCTCTCTCATCTTCTCCCTTTGTTGAGATTTTGGACTGGTTTTTCAGCCTCCTTCAGCTGAATTCCGTTTTTCTTCATAACTCCTCACCCGTTTGGATTCCTCAACTTCCGTTTGGCCCGATGGCTTCCCCTCTGCCTCCCCTTCGTAGTGATATGCTTTTCCCTCCGTGCGTTTGGTAGAACGGGCAGAGCTGAGCACTTCTTTTGCTGGTCGAATTTGCAAAAGTGGCTTTTTCTGGACCTTTTTGCTTCTACCGCCTCGTGGGCCTCTCCTCTTGCAAAGCTACAACTTTCTGTTGAATGTCGAGTGGTCCCACGCGGTGGTTGACTGGTTTTTCTTAATTTTGGAGGACTTTCGGGCGATGAAACTTCTCCAAAACCTTCTCAATGCATTCCTCTCTGAAGCACGCTTCTTTTGAGCCCAAGAACTCCCACTTCTTCGTGATAGAAGTGCTTCTTTTTGCATTTTTCAGTGGAATTCTTGCTGGTGGGCTCTTGTAAATGCTCTTTCTTCATGCCTTTGCACTCCTCTTTGGCTGAGAATGCAATTGGGCATTGGCTACTATGTCCTCTTGGCGATTGAGGACTTGGTTCGAGTTTTCAGGGCTTGGTGAGTTGTGATTTTGCTACTGCAATTTCTTTTTGCCATAAGCTATTGGTTGGCCTCGTGTGCCGCCTCTTTCTTGGCTCACAGGTGCTCAGGCAGTGCTACATGAGTCATTCTTTGGTTGGGTACTTTGCTGATTTTATTTTGGAGCTTTGAAAAGCTTTGTGAATGCCATCTGGAAACCACTCAAAGAGAGTGCAGCTGGGGTGCAGTGTGATTGCATTTGGACAGCCAATGGAATTGGACTCGGAAAAGAGAATGCCTTTGGGTTGAGCCTATGGGTTAAGTGCACTTATGTGATGGTGTTCTATGCTTGAGAGCCTTGCGAAGGCTTAGTGAATTGGGGCTGCGTGCTCAGTTGCAGGGAAGGTCTCCCAGATGCAACTTGTAATCATTTCACTGTGAAATATAAAGAAATACCGAAAGGGGCGCCACGGTGTTTGGGGCCAATCGGGTGCACTTGTCTATGTCTGTAGAGAAGGGGCATTCTGTCATGACAAGAGAAATGATTATTTAGTTAATTAATAGTCATTAGAACTTTATTATTGTTAGGCGCCAATTTGATGGTGCGGTTATATGTTTGTTTTTATGATCGATCAAGCGGTGTAAATAGTACCGCCAAAACTATCACACGTGTCTAGGTCCTAGGGGCAATAGGAAAGGGAAAGGATGCATTAGAGTGCATTGAATGGTAGGTGCATGGGTCATAGGCTAAGGGTAGGTGTAAATGGGAAGATGGAACTTGAGTGATCTCAAGGGACATTAATGAAAGGGTATCACCCTTTTATTGTGAATCTCACGTAGCATTCTTTCTACCACATTGCATTCATCCGTCATCTCTCTCCCACCTTGCATGTAGGTCGAAAAAGAAACAAGTACTCTCATGAGGGCGCTCTTCCCCATTGGAGGGCCAATCGGCATTCAAATTCTGCATGCATTGCACACATTTGCATTTTCGAAAAGTGTGGATCTTCACATTTGGTATCAGAGCGGTGATGATCCACGAGCGGGATGAGAAGAGGGCGACAGTTGCGAACGGCGGAAGTCGCAAGAGAGGTTGCGGAAAAGGATCACGACTGACCGATCTCGAGGTTCTGAGACAAGGGATTTTTCTGAAAAATTTTGGCCTTCAACGGTGAATGGGATGTCCTCACGGAGGGGATTTGCCGCCCCCCCATGTGAATGTACCCTTAAACCGTGAGAAAAAGGGATCCCTGTTCTACCCAAACGGGAAGTCGGATCGGAATAAGATTTTAAGGGAGTGATCCACCCATCAAGTACCCCCTATAACGGTATCTAGAGCTCCAATCCGCCGGAGCGTACCAGTTTACAGCAGAAATACAAGAAGAAAAGCTTGAAAGAGAAGGGAAAGGAGGTCATTTTAAGTGTCTTCTCAACACAAACGAAGCGGGAGTCGGATAAGTACCACCACCTTTACAACACTTGAAGTTTGCTGTAAAAAAACCTTCTTTTTTTTGAAATTACAGCAAGACATTTTCTCTCTTGTATTACTAAAAGGAAAGAATGGAAGGGGAAGGGACATATAACAATGAACTTATTCCTTTTTCTCCATTACCCCAAGGAGAGAGAGAAAGAACACCTTCACCCCTTCTTGAAGAGGATGGATTAGGTGAGAGTTATACACATCTTGAGTATGATCACAAATAGATTTACAGCAGTCTCTCCTTCAAGAACCTACTGATAGGGAGTTCTCCTTTCGTAATGAAAGAAGAAATGAGACCAACCAAGAACAAGGTGATGAGTTCACGCCTTCAACTCAAAACCCAATACACATGGATTATAATCCAAGTGCAAGAGGAAGAGAGGAGACTCCTGTTGATAAGCTGGTTTTCTAGCTTAGCAATATGATTGAGCAGTCCATTATGACAAGATTAGGGACTAAGAGGACTTTAAACTTCGGGGATGAAGAGTTGAGTAACCCTTCTAAGAGGTCCAAATTCCAACCGCGAGAGAGAATTGAGTTTCCCAAATATGATGGGGCAAGGGAGGCTGACAAAATCCTCAATTGGATTTGCCATTTTGAGCTATACTTTGCCCATCAAGACAAGACCGATCAAGAGAAGCTTGCTCTTGCCACATTGCATCTGCAGAAGGATGCTCTAATGTGGTGGTCCTTGTCACAAACATGAAAAGAGCCTATTCATGAATGGGCTAAATTTGTGGAGCAATTGAAAACCACTTTCATGCCACCGAGGCATGAAGAGAACCTAACCTTTCGTTGGGAGAGGTTTAGGCAGTTGGATAATGAGAGTAATGCAGATTTTACAGCCAGATTTTGGAAACTCTCTCTAGAGTTACCCTAAAAGAGTGAGGAAGATAGGAGAAAGAAGTATTTAGCAGCTTTAAGCCCAAAAGTAAGGTACGAGGTTGAAATGTTTAACCCGACCACGCTTAAGGACCTCACTAAGCTGGCTGAAATAGCCGAGAGAAAATTGAATCCTCGTAAACCCTTCAATAAGGAGTATGGGTCATCATCTAAGACCAATAATATACCCACTTTTAGGAAACCAAACCGGTTTAAGAATAATAAAGGGAAGGGTAAAGCTCTTGTAAGGAATGTGAACAGCCAATCACGTCCTAGATGGGTGCCATTTCCTTCTATGACTGACGAAGAGAAGAGGAAGTTGATTAAGGAAGGAAAATGTTTGAGTTGTAAGAAACATAAGCCAGGGCACGTATGGCATAAGTGTCCCGTTCTCTTGGCTAAGATTGCCAAGACGAATTCAGTAAAAGGGAAAGCCAAGGCATCCAAGCAGGAGGGTGAGGCTTCTACCTTGTCACCCTCGAAATCTACTGTGACTATTGAGCCAATAGTGAATGCTGTCCATTCAGCCAATACCTTTGGGCCTCATGATCTTTTTAAGGTGTATGGATTCGTGAATGGACAGAGAATAGTGGTTCTCCTAGATGATGGATGTAATTATGAAAGTGATAGATTGGCAAAATTACTCGATCTTAAACCAGAACCTATAAAAAATACGTCGCTTTCTGGAGCTTTTAGGGGACACAATGAAGAAGACACATCCGTAGTACGAAATATTCCTTTTCGTATACAAAAATATAGAGATCGAAGGGATTTTCTAGTAGCCCCTTTACAAGACATTGACATGATTCTAGGTGAACCATGGCGGTATGATTTTAACCCTGCTATTCATCCTCATACTCATCATTGTTGCTTTGTACATAAGGATGAAAACATAAGGATCGTAGGGGATCGGACGTGTATACAATTCCATTGATTACTCCTACCCAAGCGAAAAGGTTTGTAAAAAGAGGGGTAGATTGTAATCTTGTGTATATACGGGGTTCACGAGATCTTCATATCTCAAAAGAAGATCGGAAGAGAAATGAGTTCCTTAGAGCTTATGAGGATCGATTTTCAAGAGATGACTCATTCGAATTGCCTATGGAGAGAGAAGATGATCATGCCATAGACTTAGAGCCAGGAGCTTCTTCTCCATGTAGAGCCCCATATAGGATGAACAGGATAGAAATGGAGGAGGTAGAAAAACAAATCGAAGATCTGTTGCAAAAAGGCCTGATTCGACAAAGCAGTTCTCCATTTGGAGCACCTGTATTATTGGTTAAGAAGAAGGATGAATCATATCGTATGTGTATAGATTATCGTGCTTTGAATAAACTTACGATTAAGAACGGGTATCCGATTCCAAGAGTGGATGATTTATTGGATATGCTTAAAGGTGCTAAAGTTTTTAGCAAATTGGATTTGAAATCTGGTTATCATCAACTTCGTATGAAAGCTGGGGATGAACATAAGACTACTTTTCGCACTCTCACTGGACATTATGAGTTTTTGGTCATGCCTTTTGGCCTAACTAATGCTCCAGCCACTTTTAGTAGGCTGATGAGAAGGGTTTTGCGACCCTACTTGGGAAAATTTGTCATAGTTTTTTTTGATGACATTTTAGTGTTCAGCCAGAATGAGGAAGAGCATAAGGATCACCTTGCTAAGGTGATGAAGCTTCTAAGGAAGGATCGATTGTTCCTAAATACCAAGAAGAGTGAGTTCTTCAAGACAGAAATAGAGTATTTGGGACACATTGTGTCTGCCGAGGGAATTCGGGTTGACCCTAAAAAGGTCAAGGCCATAATTGAATGGCCAATATCCAAAAACATACATGAGCTGAGATCCTTCCTAGGGATGTGTAGTTATTATCGCAGATTCATTAAGAATTTTGCACGTCTTGCTTCTCCACTAACAGATTTTGAAGAAGCATTCCTTGTATGAGTGGGGAGAGGTTCACCAAGTAGCTTTTGAGAAGCTTAAGAGAACATTGGTGACTGCACCAGTATTAACACTTCCGGACATGGACAAAGAGTTCTTTGTTGTATGTACGGATGCAAGTGGTACCTCGATTGGGGCAGTGTTGATGCAAGGAGGGCATCCCATTGCTTATGAGAGTAGAAAACTTCAAGGGGCTGAATTGAAATATATCACGTATGAGAAGGAGTTATTGGCAGTCATTCATGCTCTAAAGGTATGGAAGCATTATTTATATGGTTCTGCTTTCAAGATTAAGACTGACCCTCAAAGTATCAAGCACTTGTTCTCTCAACCCATTGTCTCTTCAAGGCAAATCAAATGGGCTGAATATATTCAATCCTTTGGGCAACCAAATATCGAATATCAGCCAGGAAAGGAGAATTTAGTAGCTGATGCTTTGAGTAGACGGCCCCAAGTTAATCACGTTTCTGTGATTAAGGAGAAATCATTAGGAGCAATGGTTGAAGCTTATCCTTTAGATGAGGACTTCGCTGACATTTATGGGAAGATTCAGCGTAATGAGGTCGGGGATTTAGAGGCTTATTCCATCGTGGAGGGATACTTATTTTTGGGACGTGCCATAGGTGTACCCAAAACATTTCGGTATCTAGTCATGAGCGAGTTACATGCGAGTCCATATTCTGGACATAGAGGCATTAGAGGGACCATTGACAATATTGAGAGATACTTCCATTGGCCTAAACTTCGCAAAGAAGTTTCAACCTTTGTTCAACAATGTGACGTATGTCAGCGCATTAAATCTGACACAAGTAAGACTGCTGGTCTTTTGCAGCCTTTGCCTATTCCTTCGGAAAGGTGGGAACACATTACAATGGATTTTGTGTCTGGTTTCCCCAAGGTTGGTCAGTTCGAGAATATTTTCACTGTTATAGATAGGCTGAGTAAACAAGCTCATTTTATTCCCTGTAAAAAAGAGTTGTCTGCTCTTGAAACAGCAAGGTTATTCATTAGGGAAATCTTCAGGTTACATGGGTTACCAAAATCCATTGTATCCGATAATGATGGCCGTTTCATTAGTAACTTTTGGACAGCTCTATTAGAGAATCTCGGAACCAAACTGAAATTTACTACAGCCTTCCATCCTCAAGGAGATGGACAAAGTGAGAATGCCAATCAAACCATAATTACTTTACTTCGAGCTTATGTCCATGATCAACCTAGAAGGTGGCCAGAGTTCTTACCCATGTTAGAGTTTGCTTATGATAACACTGTACATACTTCCACCAAGAAAGCCCCATTTGAAATCATCTATGGGCAATGTTTACCCACTCCAATAACACACTTGGGGGAGCAAATTTTTGCTGCTGACCAGTTTGCTGAGGATATGTCACAGGTTATTGAGCAGGTAAAAGAACATATTAAGAAGGCCCAGGTTCAACAATCCAATAAAAAAGGAAAAGAAGTTTATTACAAGGAGGATGATTGAGTTTTATTGAAGATTGATAAAAGAAGAATCAAGTCAGTGAGAGGAAGTACCAAAAGTACTTTAATGTACTACAAGACCGTGACAACTTTGGTTTTAAAAGTCCAAGCACGGGCTTAATAATGTGAAGTGCTTCTTTTTGCATTTTTCAGTGGAATCCTTGTTGGTCAGCTCTTGTAAATGCTCTTTCTTCATGCCTTTGCACTCCTCTTTGGCTGAGAATGCAATTGGGCATTGGCTACTATGTCCTCTTGGCGATTGAGGACTTGGTTCGAGTTTTCTGGGCTTGGTGAGTTGTGATTTTGCCACTGCAATTTCTTTTTGCCATAATCTATTGGTTGGCCTCGTGTGACGCCTCTTTCTTGGGTCACAGGTGCCGAGGCAGTGCTACATAAGTCATACTTTGGTTGGGTACTTTACTGATTTTATCTTGGAGCTTTGAAAAGCTTTGTGAATGCCATCTGGAAACCACTCAAAGAGAGTGCAGCTGGGGTGTTGTGTGATTGCATTTGGACAGCCAATGGAATTGGACTCGGAAAAGAGAATGCCTTTGGGTTGAGCCTATGGGTTAAGTGCACTTATGTGATGGTGTTCTATGCTTGAAAGCCTTGCGAAGGCGCAGTGAATTGGGGCTGCGTGCTCAGTTGCAGGGAAGGTCTCCCAGATGCAACTTGTAATCATTTCACTGTGAAATATAAAGAAATACCGAAAGGGGCGCCACGGTGTTTGGGGCCAATCGGGTGCACTTGTCTATGTCTGTTGAGCAGGGGCATTCCTCTTTCAGTGGTTTTGTTTGTGAACAAATGGGTAAATGCCAAATGGTGATCATGCAATGGTTAATGGTTGTGATATATGCTTTGTGAGCTGTAAATAAGTGCTGAAGTGATTAAAGGTTTAGTTCCACTGCCCTCTCAGTGATTAGAGTCCGGTTTCAGAAAGATACCAATTTTGCTTAATTTCCATGCATGTGGGAAGAGGGAAGAGCACAGGGGGGTGAGCAGCTGGGCACGACTATGAGGGAGGGAGAGATGGTGAGGGAAAGAGATATGGCGAGGGGGGCAGAAAGATGGTGAAGGGGGAGAGAGAGACAGTGAGGGAGGAGATAGCGAGGGGGAGGATGGCCGCGGGGGGGGGTCAGATGGTGAGGGGGCAAGGTTACACAGGAGAGATGGCGAAGGGGGTGGGGGGAAGATACCAATTTAACTTAATTTCCATATGGGGGGAAAGGGGGAAGAGCGCGGAGGCGAGGGATGGGGCAAATGGTAATTTGAATCAGATTTTGATTTTTTATTTGAAAGGGGGACATAATGACTAGATTGTCATGAAATTTTGGTATTGCTATATCTTATCATTGAAAATATAATCTGTTTCTGTGGTAAGAATAGGGAAGTCGTTTGTACAAGCTGACTGAGGTCGACCTCGTAGTCCAATGAAATACTGCAATTTTTGTTGTCAGGACCTAGTTGGTCCTTGATTCCTTTGACTCTTGAAACTGCAAATCCCCCATATCAGTCTCTGCATTTTTTGTTGTCAGGACCTAGTTTGTCCTTGACTCCTTTGACTCGCCTGTACACTTTGCCTTGCCGTTGTTTTTCTAAGATTTTCTCAATCTATGCTTGATATGCAGGCCGACCTCCTCTTATCCAGTCTCAAAGGAGTAACTTTGTCTTGTTTTGCAGGCTAGCTTGGCAGTGTTTGGTGGTTCAAGCCATATTGAAGCGTACAGCAATGACTCGGAGGTGGCTATGGTCCTTGAGGAATCCCCAGAACTATATTTTATACGTTTAACAGCAGCTGCTAGGGGCTTAGGAACAGCAAATATCACTGTACGGGATGTTGGGCCTCCCACTCCAGCATCAGATTCTACCCTGGTACTGTTATTGCTCGCAGAGACTTCCTTTCTGTATGCCTTTGTTGATCAGATCTTTTAGAATAAGCTACATGTAAAGTTAGGACTATCCACAAAATAAGGTCACATTTTGTGTGAGGATACAATACCCTATGGTGTAGTAATGAAAGCCTTGGATACCTAATCTCTGTACTGTTTAATGATTTTGATGTGTCTTTATACAGAGCTTTGAATGTATAACACCAAACTTTCAAGGAATGTACCATGAATGATGAGTCTCATCGTTGAGTCCAGTGTTCACAAGAGTGTTCTTTTATTATTTAGGGTCCATGTGTGATCCCATGGGTTTGCTGTGAAATCATGTGGACATGACTGATTCTGACTCCATAGATTGAGGTTTGATCATTGTTCTCATCCGTCTAGGAAATGATAATGATAATATAGTGTCATAATCATATCTCATTTTCCTAAATTTGTTAGACGTGTAGTGAATGTGGTGATCATCTATTCTTGGGCTCCAGGTGCGGGTGGCCGAAGTTGCATGGGTACGATTACTTCTGCCTGAAGAGGCCAGCATTCAGGTGCCTTTTTGTTTTTGTCTCTACAACCTAGGTCTAATTATTTGTCTATGCTTAGAAAGGAAATAGGAAGAATATAAGCAGTTTAGTGTTGTAGGTTTCATTCATTTTATTGACATCATTTGTGGAAAATGATTGCAAGTCACCAAAAGTGAGTTGATGAAGATCTTATGATTGAGTATATATCTTGAATTAAGAGCCTATTGGATCTTAGTAGTTGCAGGTTAACTGATTGGTGGGTATCGAGCTAAACTTAGCCTCTTGTTTAAGATGTAGGTATAACTTCACATATAGGCTGTGCAACATTACATGCATCACCTCTCGACCATGCACTTTTGTGTCGATTTCATGCTGTGAACATAAAAGCCATGACAATTAGTCTTTCAAGAAATTTGTGCAAGAGGAATTAGTCTTTTGAGGTGGCTCATAGGAGAGTGCTGCATAATAGAGAGGTTGTTGAAAAGCTATGATGCCAGGAGATTCGGGACTCTCCTTCTATGGCCTTAGCAGCAGCCATACTTATTGAATGTTTGCTTTCCCATAATTTCTTGCGTGGAACCTTGGCAAAGGCTTTCTTGAAATCTACAAAGCAGCAAAATACAGCCTATTTTTTATGCTTTGCCCCTTCCGATGCAGCTAATATGGCGACCAAATGGTCTATTGTCGAATGCTAGGGCGGAACCCTGCCTGGTTTCCGGACCGCTGTCTCTCTGCTCAAGAATAGTGCCATACAACTGGGTTTTTAGGCTGCTTTACCCCCCCCCCGTTGTGGATTGGTAGAATTTTGCTGAGTTGCCATTCAGGGGAAAATTCTTCTTGTAGGGCCATATTTAAAAGCCTGGTGAGCATTTTCTATGTCTTCTCCCCCCCATGTGAGCATCTCTACTACCAGTCCTTGTGTGTCTGGAGCCTTCCCATTTGTTAGCTCTTTCAGCCCCTTCCCTCCATCTTCCTCCATTATGATGTTGTTTGCTGCTTTGATGAAAAAATCATTATTTATTTTCTCTCCTCCCTCCCTTTCATAGAGATCTTTGACAAACTGTATCGTGTCTTCCCATGTCACCTTCCTCTCCAGAGGTTTCTTGCCATGCAACTTTGGGGTTGTGTTTGAGCTCCTCCAAACTTTCAAGCTGCTTCCTTTTAAGAAACACTCTTTTCTTATTTCTCACCACCTGTTTGTATGTGTGAGCTTTGCCCTCTTTCTTGGCTTCCTTTGCTGTTTTCCAGGCCTTATTTGCGTTTTTGCCTTTTTGGTCATACCTTTGATCGCATGGCATTCCAATGCTCCTTCCCTTGCTTTTACCAAAGCATTTTCAGCAAGGAATCTCTGATGTATTTGTTCATCTCATGGCAAGTAGATGGCATTTGACCTTGTGATAATGCTACCTCAATGTCTAGACCTTCTTGTAATCCATTCTCAGCCTCCGCTCAAATCTCTTCCAAATTGCTATCGGTAGATCACATCCCCAGAAGGGTGCTCCATACATGGAAGTTGGTCACACTAGCGTATTGAAAAGCCAGCACTTCGTCGGTGGATCTTGAAAGGGTGCCTGGAAACATTGTCTCTCCAATGTACCCCGTCCCCGTGTGAGTCGTGCCTGGGTTGCATGTGTCATAGTGAAAAGGGGTCCTGTGAAGAGTGCTCCCAAATACGTGTAGGACTGCACTATCTCCACTGGCTCGGCTTGATAAGTGAAACTGAGTTGTCGGATTACTGCATGTGAGGTGTTGAAGACCATAACCTTGGTCTTCCCAAGGTTGACTGTTAGGTCTCTCTCTCTCTATAGAACACCTCTAGGGCCTCCAAGTGTCTCAGCAGCACCTCCGTTGAGGATGAGATAAGGACTATGTCATCAGCGTATAGCAATATCTGTATCATGAGATCGGCCAGTAGTGATCCTTCGGCTCCTAGGCAGTCTATGAAAGAGGTGATCTGATCAATGTATAGTCCGAAAAGAGTCGTGAGAGGGGGCAACCCTCCTTCACTCCGATCGTACTCTCGACCCAATCCGATAGGCCACCTGGGGAACGAGCTTTGCCTTTGACTGACTCATATAGGCTCATCATCCCCCAAATCAGTGTCTCTAGAATCTGTAACTCCTGTAACCTCCCGATCATGAGGGATCGTGGGACAGTGTCAAAGGCCTCCCGAAAGTCTACAAAGCATGTGTACACTTTTGGGTGTATAGACCTCACCTCCTCAATGATAGCCCTCAAAGTGAAGATGTGTTCTAGTGTAGAGTGCTGTCTCTAAAATCGTGCCTGTGCTAGTGCCTGCTTCCCTCGAGCCTCTGTATGACTCGCTTACTTCCATATGGTGGGGAGACAAGGATAGTGGACTGTTTGTTGGGGCCCCTCTTGGCTACTACACCTAATATAGGCCCCAATCCTTCTATCACCACCCATGTCCAAATACACTTTGATTGTGTAGCCTTCTTTTAGTACTAGGCATTGTCACAGTTGAGACTGCCCTTTACCTCCGGAGTGTTGGCAGAAACTCAGTATGAAAACCTTGTATTTATGGATCTCAAGTATGTGTGGGTGTGTGGATTTGTATGTGTGAGAGCATATGTGTATACTATGGCCTACACTTGCTGTTGGGGGTTGATGACGTCAGTAGGGATGTCATAGTAGCTAGTCCTTGATGTGCGTGATGGAGTTTATGATTTTCAACCTTATGAGTGAATATCATGAGATGGAAACTGCACTGTGTGTTTTGTTTTTAGAGGATGAGTTTGGGTATGTTCTTGGATTCATCTAGATATATATACTTTGATCGTGTCCTCGGAGATGATGCATGTCTTGCCTATGCCTCAGACCCCTTGGATCAGTGCTCCAAGATGCTGCCTTTAGCTCACTCCGATGCATAACTTGATTCGCATCACGTCTCTTAGCTTGAAAGATGCCCCAAAACTCATGGTTTGATGGTGAGTGTTGAGAGTTAGATCTCACCTTCTACTTGAGGAGGCGTTGGAGCATCAAGGCACAATGACTCTCACCTTGTCTTACACGTCATAAGAGGTGGCCTTTTCTCTCACATGGGCTTGATGAGGTGATTTGCTTTTCTACATGTCACGGGGACGTGAATATCTATGCTTTTGGAATTTACGGCGACTGCTCTAGCCTTAAATTGATTAAAATTGTTAAAAGGCCACGTCCGTGAAATTAGTTCCATGGGCCTAGGCAAGGACGCTGAAGGGCAAGAGAGAAGTAAACATCCCACATCTAAAAATAGCTCCATGGGCCACATTTGGCAAGCTTGCTTGGGAAAGGCCTATTGCTAGGGAGACAGAGGAGTGCTAGAAGAAAGTCGATTTGCTGCCTTTCATCATTCCAAGGCTGCTTTTACTGATTTCTTTTTTTTTGGGTGCAAAAAATTACTTCTATTAAGTATGAATGAAAACCGCAGAGCAAGCTCAAGGCGAAAGTACATCGTGTCAATAAAAACATGAGAGAAATCAAAGCTCAAAAAGAGCTAGTAAATAACCAGGGATGAGGCTGAAAATGCCAAGTCAACAACCTTGAGACAAAATCAGAGAAGAAAGGAGATCCCCTTCAAACTCTGAAGAAAGTGTTCCTCCTAGTAGAAGTTGCTCTTGATGACCCTTGTATACTCGCCTAGAGGGCTATTGAACCTGGGATCCATCCAATGCCTCTATACATTTGGCTCTTCAAATATGCCAAGCTGCAATGCTAGCAGTATCTCCCAAGATGTGTCTACCGAAACATGAGCAGCTCTAAAAGGAGTAGGAGCAGCATCTTGTAGGGAACATGACTCTACTAAGTGTCGGCGGACCAAAAAAGCCCCATCGGAATCACATCCCTTGAAAGAAACCTGAGGCCCCATAAGAGAAAGCCAAGCCATTGAACCCCAGGTCAACCCCGGGTCATGAAGAAGGGTGAACTATGGAAAATATCTAATATCCTTGCAACACCCTTCCAAATCGTCCTCGCCTGTCTGCATCCCCAAAGACAATGCTGAACCGAATGGCAACAAGGATATGTAGTATAGGCCCAAACGTGCAATCTTTCCACAAAAAAACCGTAGTGCATCTACATGTCAATGGAGGCCCTCAGCAGATGAGGACATCATAACCACATCATCCATGTATAAGAGAATCTGAATCAGGGTGCCGGCGAGAGAGCAACCTGCCCCTCCCAGTGATCCCATAAAAGTCTCGAGCTTGTCTATGTAGAGGCCAAACCACTGGTGACAATGGGCAACCCTGTTTGACCCCAATGGTGCTCATAATCTCATCTGTCCATCGAGCACTTGTGCAAACTCTGCCTGAGACTCTCTCAAAGAGTGCCATAACAGCCCATATGATCTTCCGGTCATACCGCAGTGTCTGTAGGCGTCGGATGAGGAGGCCTCATGGGACCGTGTCGAAGGCTTTGCGGAAATCCACAAAGCAACAACACACTCTCTATTTCTGCGACCTGGTCCCCTCTATGATCCCCCTGAGTGCAAGTATGTGATCCATGGTCTCGTGATCACGTCGAAATCTTGCTTGCCCCTCGGCCCTGAGCCGTTGCATCTCTACGAATTTGCTGACCTCTGTGTCGAGTACTGATGCATAGATCTTGGACATGACATGCCCAATCATAATGGCCCTGTAGTTTTCCGGGCTCATGGGATCTCCTGCCTTGTGAATGGGCGTGATGGTGTTGAGGGTCCATGTATGTGGGAAGCCAAGGCAAATCGTGTCACTGAAAAGCCTTGCGAAGATTGGGGCCAGGACCTCAATCCCATATGCAATAAACTCAATGCATAGCTCCTCATGATCTTTCGCTCGGCTGTTATGGAGCTTCAATGCTGCGTCCTTGACACCGCCTCTAGTGAATAGGGTGCAAATGGTAGGGCGAGGTGAGTGCGGGGCTGGTTGGTTGGTGACGTCATACAAGCTACGTGCGTAGGTGTGTCAGACTTGAGTGTTAGTGAGGGTTAGAGGTGATTTCCTCTCGAGGAACTTGCACCAAAAGCCTTTAGAGTTGCTGCTGAACAAAGTATTCAGTAGCTCATCCTCGTTTCGGTGGACAAATGCCTGCTTCTTCCGGCGTACTAGACAACGATACTCGCGTATCATGTCAGGGTCACTCGGAAGGCTATATTTGGCCTCGAGTCGGAGTTGACGGCAAAAAGGCTTACACTCCTCATCGTACCAGCTATTGCAGGGCACAGAACTAGGAGGTGGAGGTCTAGTGGAATGTGTGGTGTACGGGAAGGCATACAGGGCAGCCTCATGGAGTGAGTGGCTAACTAGGGCGGCACGATCCTCTAGAAGGGGTATGTGATCAATGTATGTGAGTAGTGTGTATAGCTGTGCGGAGTAGGCGGGTGATAAGTCGTGATCAGAGTGTATGTCATGATAAGTGGTGTATGCGATCCGGGGGGGGGGGGTGGTGCTGTGAGACGGGGAGTGGAGATGTTGAAAAAGAGATAAGTGTGGTCTGCCCCAGGTGGGAGTGGTGAAACAGAGAAGTCAGAGAGATTGACATTTTTCATAGAGGCATAGGTAGAGCGAGCTTTGGGACAAGCTGGGTTCCGAAGACAATACTCTACTATATATCGTTTGCGGGCCATGGTCGAGGAGGCCAGATTGAGATAATTGAAAGTCTACGCTTGCTTTGTACTTTCGAAAGGCTTTTGACACAGTTTCACGATATGAGTAGGAGAACTCAAGAGATGCGGATTCTAGGCGTCATGATTTGGGGGTGATGAGTGTTTATGAGTCAGTAAGAGGGGGAGTACGAACCTTGGATGCTTGTCTGATTGGATTGAGAACATGATTAGAGTGAAGCAGGGATGCCTCCTCTCTCCGACACTCTTTGGGCTCTACATTGATGAGATCACGACTTTGATTGACTGGCACCTTGGACGTGAGGAGTGATTGCCTGCTAATAGATATTGTTATACACAAATGATTCGTTCTCATATTCCTTCTTGGCAGTAGGCTTATAGAGACATGTAGAGGCCCTAGAGGCATTTTGCAAAGAGATGTGCGGTCAAACTTGGAAAGACCAAGATTATTTTTTTAAAACACTCCATCGGTGGTATTGCATTGACATAGATTCACTTATAGAGGGAGCTGATGGAGATCGTGCAATGCTACACGTATGTAGGGACAATTTTCACAATATTGATGTTCACAATGATTCATGCAGCTAGGGCATGGCTTACGAGAGGTCAAGGAATTGTGGCTCAACAAAAGTGAGTGATTTCAGGCATACTTCTATGATCCCTCGACAAAGGGATGATTATTTGATACCCTGGTGCGGCTGATGGCCACGTATGCAGCACCGTTTCGGGGGAGTGATCCCGTGGCGATTGAGTGGAGGAGGTCGGAGAGGATACATGTGATTATGGGGTCTTGGATGACAAGCTCTCAGTCCCTCATCAGATAGTACATGCGGAGTTTGCCGTGACACCACTCCAGATTGGTGCTGTTTTGCTGACAGTGACATACACTCATCCTCGTGTAGCTGGAGACTGTCGAGGTTGGCATTATAGTCATCTACGTGATTGGTGATATAGGGGTTTGCACGGCTTGGTATGCACCAATACCCATATGATTTGCCAGTCAGGGTGTGAAGATAGATCAACTCTCGTACAATTGGATGCCTTGTCTTCTCGGATTTGACGGAATGAGATTAACCCCTTATTATATGGTTAGACCTACTCAAGCTATGTGTAGGGAGAATGGGAGGGATTCAGGTGCTCCCCCCCAAGCTCCTAGTTTTATCACGATCACTTGCTGAGAGTATGTGATTATTGAACCATCATACTTGGAGAACAGATGCGTCTCATATCACTGAGGATTCCCATTAGACTGTTGCGGGTCTTGTTCCACTAGCTGAGGATTAAAACAAGGAGAGCTGCATGCACACTAGAGCAGGTGGAGATAAAGGGCACATTCTATGACAATACTATGAGATTCGTGGACAATATTACTGCCTTTCCAGTTGGGGCAGGAGTTTGGACCACTTTCTCAGTTACCCATCTTCATGATCAGGTCCGCATTGACCTCTACTTGATCGAGATGCGACGACATAGAGAGACTCTCTTTGAGACGGAAGGCATGGTGGTGGTAACATGGAATATAGAGCTAGCCCCGACATGTCTACACTTTAGAGTTGGCAACGGGTCACAGTGGAGCAGAGGGACTTTTGGATTTTGAGTTTTTTAGTATAACAGTCAGCGAGGGCCCTTGCATCTGCCCATGGCGGCTTGTAAAGAGATACTATTTTTGACTGTCTCCTACACTCGTGAGTCCTCCAGAAGAAGTCTAATTTTCTTTCTTTCTCTCTCTTGTTTTTGCCTCCTTTATGATAAGGTTGGGCCGGGGGGGGGAGGGGGGGGGAGGGGGGGGGGATGTTGTAGGATTTTTGTTAGAAGGTTTGGTGGGGGAGGGGGGCGCGTGGGATTTTCCTCCCTTGCCTTCTGTTGGTTTGGACCATTGGTCTGTAATTTTGAAACTAGAATAGCAATTAATTTTATGACATGTCTAACTTTACATGCTCTCACTTAATTTGAAGGACCTTTTGTGAAAGAGAGGAGTCAAGGGGCAAGGTAAGAAAGAGTAGAAGGACAGCAGAAGGGCGAAGTGGGAAGGAAAAGAGAGCAAAAAGATATGTCAAAGAGAAAAAACAATTGAGAGGGTTGAATCCCAGTCCAGGTTGAGAAGTGGGATCAAGGTCCTAGATCTATAAGGGGTTTAAGCCCCTAGGGCAATCGAAGGGAGCTGAAGGGGGGGAAGTGATGACCGTATGTGAAGTAGGAGAGCCAATGTAGGGGGAGAGAAGGGCAATCTAGTCTGCAATACGGGCAGCCATTGAGGTATCAGAGCAGCTGCAGGTACTGCAAAAAGAACAGAACACAGAGTCCTAGAAGGCAGAAAAAGATCACAGACAACATGCAGGGGCTGGGAGAGAGATGTTCGCCGTATATGCCGTAACAGGCGAAGAGAAGATGAAAGGGGGCCAATGGCCAGGAAAACAGCAAGCAAGTGCGGGGAGTGTTAAGGAGACAGGAGACAGGAGACAAGGTTGAGGAAGGCTGGCCAAAGGAGACAAGAGATGAGGTTGGGGAAGGCTGACCAAAGGGAGAGTAGGAGAAGCGGTTTTGGAATTGCCTGGGGTTGAGAGTCAGATATTCATTGTCCCATATTACAGCCAGCTACCGTCTCTTTTAATAAAGGTGAAACCCTCTGGGATTCGCCGTAACGATATGAGCTATGGTTGGCACAAATATAGAAGGCTTTTTTCTTGGAAATTTAGGAATTCTGATTATTCTCAACGTTGAGTTACTGAGAATTATGGTTTGGACTGCTGTAGCTGTTTGAGATTTCGCTTCCTTAAGTAAGTTGTACATTGTACAGGTGGGATCATTGTTAGCAGTAAACCTGCAAGCAGGAGACAATATGGGAAACATGTTTAATGATTCACAGGTTTGCAAAGTGTTATTATAAAGAATTTTGTCTGAGTTTTAAAAAAACGAATGGCTATATTCATTACAGCATTGCCTAAATTAACGTATTTTGTAATCGCTTGGATTGCATGTTGCTGTGTTCAACCTGTCATACAAAACTGAAGTTTGAGTTCATGGATATTCGTGTTGATACTAAAGATGAGATACTAGAACTTGTCCTTAATGACGGGGTTCACATGGCTACAAGAAATAGAGTTTTGGGATCAACCTTTACAGTTCGCGGTGCCAATGTCGGTGTGGCCGATCTTTATGTAAGTATCCTGTCTCAGTAATGTTTTACTTGTGGCTGATGAATTCATCAACCCCTTTCTATATATTTAGTGGATTCTGCTGAGATTCGGCAAAATGGGTAGGGTATCTGTTTTGAGAGTCACTGTTCTACCGTGCATTAGCCCTTATCAAGCTGACTATATGAAACTGAATTACAGAAACGCTGAAAATTCCAAGTTGATGAAAACTCCCAAGGCCATATATATCTGAGCTGCTTCTCACTTCTTACTTTGCCCTTATTTGAAATGATTTTTATAGCTCTGAAGCACTGACATGTTGTCATTAGTGGTTGTTTCTTTGGTATGATGCATTCAATAGAACAGGTTACAGGGCTTGCTTGCTTTTAAGTTACACAGATTTGGAGATTATTTCTGTAATGTATTCCTAACAGTATCTGTGTGTACTGGTGTCACAGGTAAGTGCCTGGCCAAAAATTGGACATGAAATCCTTAGTGACTTGCGAAAGGTTGAAGTTTATTCACCCCTTTCCATTCATCCAGAGGGGCTAGTGCTTGCTCCTGGTGCACGATATGTGGTTAGTTCTTTCAACTCTGTTTTCATCATTTAATTGCGTTTTGCTGAAGCGTAATATCTTGTAATCAAAATGACATCAGATATGTTCACTATCTATGGATGCACTACAGAGGGCATGTGATTGACACACGGCATTTCTCCTTGTGTCTATCTGATATTTATCTAGTCCTACAAGCTAAAAAGATGAGTAGAAAGCTGGAGTAGTCAGGCTCATAAGTCCATCCCAAAAGGGAAGCACCTTTGTCTATATCCCTTATGCATGAGGTAGGAAAGCTCACAGTCTTTGAACTTCTTCTATTTCTAACCACCAGGGATGCTAATGGCTGTTAGTAGTCCAAGCAGTTATCAACAAATTCTTAATGGGGATTGATATTTCTTGAGGCTTGGATGTTATCTATGTCCAAAACAGAGCAATATTTTCTCCATTGTGGAAACACTGAAAAGTGAGCATCAGCTTTAACCCGGTCTTTGAGCGAGAATTTGCAAGAACCAAGGGCAGGGTGACAAGGGCTTCCTGCATTTCCATGCTTCTGTTATCATATTATCAGAGTAACTTAGCAGGTCCCAACCAGGGCCTAACTATGAAGGAGGATTGCTGAACTTAATGTCTATAACTACATCTCAGTGTTGCAGAGACACATGGCAACTTGAACGAAAACTTCTGCTATGTTTATAGTTACATTCATGTAGACAAATCTAAGACATGCCCAACATGGAATCAAAACAAACAGTGCAGTTTTCAGTTCATGACACGCATCCACAATATTGAGAAAAGCAGAGCAAGGAACATTTCCAACATGGAATCAAAACAAACAGTGCAGTTTTCAGTTCATGATACACATCCACAATATTTAAAAAAGCAGAGCAAGGAATATTTCCAACTAATTTTAATGTTGTAAATGCTTATGCTGTGTTGGTGCCAGCTGCTCCCTAAATAAATTATGGGTACCTTCTTGACGGTATTCAATGCGTGGAAAGGTCTTTACAACTGTGTAGTGGT
Source organism: Dipteris shenzhenensis (assembly GCF_047967505.1). Lineage (NCBI taxonomy): Eukaryota > Viridiplantae > Streptophyta > Polypodiopsida > Gleicheniales > Dipteridaceae > Dipteris > Dipteris shenzhenensis. Next base: position 4,496,582 of record NC_141603.1, on the reverse strand, counting down.
CCATGAATCTGCCAATGGATTGATAGCTTCAGAGGGCTTTGATTTGTTAATCTATACACTTTGATGCACTTGATCCAGGTCTGGGTGCATGGAGGCCCAAGTATTGGGGCGGCTATCAAATTCTTAAGCTCTAATGATACAATCGCTTCCATTGACAGCTCATCAGGCATGCTCAATGCCAATTCTCCTGGTGTCGCGGTAAGCATGAGCAATTATGGCTTATGGGTAAGTACATGTACTTTGCTGGAGTAGTGATGTACTGGTGTCATGTCACTAATATCTATGATTTATGATATCTCCTATTTTGAGTTGCGCGCAGGCTATTTATGCTCAAGCGTACACTCCTAGTGGAGCAGTTTTATGTGAAGCAGCAATGGAAGTCAAAGTGTATATTCCCATGTCAATGATTTTGAATGTTCGAGGTGGACAACTTGCTATTGGGCGAGAAGTATCAGTTTTTCCAAGGGGAACAGAGGTTTGGTCTACACATTCTCTAAGCTCTTTAGCATTTTTTTCCTGCAAGTCTGCCTTTTAGTGTTTTAGTAGGTTCCCTGTTTGTAGAATCTGGCCTGTGCATTTTGGAGTTGCTTCCTAGCAAGTACAACCTGAAATTTTTTTTGTTGGTTTTTTTCCCCCCCCCTATTGATGCTTGTAAAAAACGATCATACAAGTTGGCAAATACCATAAAGGTGCCAACCATGAAAATCAACGAAAAATTAAATGCTAGCTGTCAGAAAGACACTCCTGCTGCCAGAGATCCAAGTGCATCTCTGTAACAGGGGCTAACAACCAGGGTGGCGGACTATACAACCATCTGATCCCTCTCGGGGTGATGTTGTAGAAAACACCTGCAGGCCAAGCCTTGCAGAAACGTTCCCGTCGTGCGACGGTAGCTCGAGAACCTAGAGAGCCTCGCTCCTAAATGGTGTGAAGCGTGAAGATGATGTCTTGCCAGATGGCTACCAAGGTGGCCGACGGTGGAACATGGTGCTGGCCCATCACCCAACTGCAGTGAGCAACCCAGATGTTCCATGCCGTAATGTTGACTAATGTGTCCCACACACTGTCCTCCGACGAAGGAAGAGGTCAATGACTAGTGGGAGGGGTCGCCTCATGAAACTCAATGCTGTAAATGCACAGGCCCTGTATCTTGTATGCTAGAGCGACCACGTCAATGGGAAAGGCATGGCCACCCTCTGACAACCAAGCAGCCATGCCCCACGTGAAGTCCCTCTGCGTGACCTGAAGCCTCGCCACGATTCGAAGCGCTCCTCGCCATATCCTCTGTGATGCTGGGCAGCTCCAAAGGCAGTGGGGGATTGTCTCCAAAGTCCCAATTGTGCATCTATGGCAGCTGCCATCCACTCACATCTACTCCAACCAAGGGCCAACAGGAAGACCTCCATGCGCTATCATCCAGAAAAAGTAGTAGATCCTCTGCGGTCAGAGATTGGACCAGAGGCGTGTCCAGAACTTGGATTTTACCTCTTGAGGTACCTCTTGCGCTGCCCAATGCGTCTCTCGACGGAGTCCAGGCTACGCTTCCAACTGCAAGTGGTGTCCTATGCGTGTAGTATAAGAGGAGAAGGGCACCTCCTCCACTCTCTCTGAGTGGCCTACTCTAGACGGCTAGAACCACTCGCCTGGGTCCCACTGTACCTCACTGAGGGGACGACCCTTCCATAACCATAAGCGCCAGCGAGTTGCATCCATATTTGAGATGCCCACTACTCTAATCCTCTGTCACCCTAATTGATCCAAGGCTCCATCCATCTCTCGATCTCCATCTGTGAGAGACTGCAAGAGTCCAGCTGGACCCACACTATAGAACCGGGCTCGGCTGAGAATGGGGGAGGGAGGGGGCATAGCTGAATCCGAAGAGGTACCCTTGTCCCTGAGAATTGGCTCAACCGATGTGCTGGTGTGAAACTTTAAAGGCCCGCCCACTAAGATTGTAGGATAGTTGCCTCAATCTGCCATCCTCGAGCCCACGTCCCAAAGATGTGAGAGGGTCTCTAATCGTACCTCTGTGTCAGTCGGGAGTCTCGCCCACGTCTTGAAAGATCGGGCTGGGCCGTTGTCCCACTGTGCCCAACCAATGTGTAACCTCTTTCCTGGTATGCGACCATCCTGATCTCGGACCTTCGGGTGCCAGATTAGAGATTGTTGTGCAAACTCCACAGAAAACTGAGGACTAGCCCGGATAAGACCTCTGAAGAGGCAATAGAAGCGTCCTTGAATCTCATAGTAAACCGGACATCTGAAAATGAAATGGTCCTCCGAATAAATCTCCTGTATGTCACATAATGTGCAGAAGCGTCTCTCCCTGGGCAAACTCTCAGCCCTGCACTATCAATGCGAAGTCTATATGAAGAGACCCGAAACTGCCCAAAAGAGATCCTCAGTGAGTGGGGTGGGTAGATCTGCGTATATCCTGGTGGGTCGATAAAACCCTCCGTTGTGATATGTAAACAATGATCCCTGTAGAAGCTGAGCTTCACTGGAAGCTCGCTCGGTCCCAACCAGGTCCTAAAAGTGTGTAGCTGCAAAAGATACTCACGAATGACCTGGTTGACCTAATGAGACAGGAGAGGGAAAAAATGCGTGTTAGCGCCATACTGGAAGGGGGGGAGTCTATCCATGTGGAATCCCTATCGCTCAAACCATCTCTCTGTGCATGCAAACCATCATCTTTGATCACGTGCTACTGATAGTGCCATAGAGGAGGACAATGATAGCCACGGTAATCTATTGGGTCCAGAGGTGCAATCTTTATACCCCCTAACTTGATATAGGTAGGTGATAACCTGAAATGCAACGTTAAGCTGTAGTGGAGATGATCCAAGCTCAGCGTGAATGATTTGGCGAGGAACTGACGGCTTACTGCAAATCATCCGTGATAGCATAAGAACCTATTGGCGCTCCACCTGAGCCCACTCTATATCTGACAGGTCCGGCCCCCAACTAGGGCTGCCATAAATCCCTGTTGGGCGGACCAAGGAGTCAAAAAGCAAGCCCTTGGTCCGTGGGTCCTGGAACTGTGAACGGAAGCACTGCCTCTCTAGTCTGGCCAATGAAGCGTATACTCTACTCAGTTGGGCCTGCATAGTCGGTCTCATAGTAAAGATAGGTCCAGAGAAGAGAATCCCTAGGTATGTATATGACAAAACAATCTCAACTGGCGACCCGTGGAAGTCAACTGCTCCTGGTGCATAGTGGCTTAGGATGTGTTGAAGATCATGACCTTGGTTTTACCAAGGCTGACCTTCAAATCATGGGAATCACAAAAGGACAATAGTGCATCTAGGTGTCTCTAGAGACCCTTTGCTAAGGAAGATAAGAGTGCCATGTCATCTGCGTATAACAAGATGTGAATCAGAGTGCCAACGAGAGAGCATCCCTCCCCCTCCAATGCTTGCAAACTATCTCAAGCAAGCTCATGAATGTAGAGGCCAAACAAGGTTGGTGATAAAGGACACCATTGTTTGATCCTAATAGTACTTGTGATCTCATTTGTCCACCCAGACCCTACCCAAACTCAACCTGAAACCCTCTTGTAAAGTGCCATGACAGCCCAAATAATCTCTTGGTCATAACCCAAGTCCTGCAGACACTTGATGAGGCGTGCTCTCGAAATCGTATCAAAGGCTTTGCGGAAATCCACAAAGCAGCAATAAACCCTCTGTTTCCGTGCCCTCGCCTCCTCAATGATACATCTAAGTGTGATGATGTGATCCATGGTCCCATGACCACGTCGGAATCCAGCTTGTCCATCTGCTCTAAGTTCCTGCATCTCTGCGAACCGACAGAATCAAGCACCGATGCATAAATCTTGGACATGATATGTCCGATCATAATGGTCCTGTAGTTCTCCGGGCTCATGGGATCCCCTGGCTTGTGGATGGGTGGAACATCGCTAACAGTCTAGGTGCGTGGAAACCCCAGATAAACAGCTTCATTAAAAATCTTTGCTAAGATTGGGGATAGGAGATTAATCCCATATGCAATGAATTCAGTGCATAGGTCCTCATGATCTTCTGCTTGGCCATTATGAAGTTTCATCAGGGCATCCTTCACGCCCCTCTTCGTGAAGAGTGCAGAATGTGGGTTGGGGTATGTGTGAGAGGTCAGGAGCTGGCTGATTTAGGATATTATAAAGCGTGCGTGCATAATTATGCCAAACTTGAGTGTCCGTGGATGGTGAAGGGGACCGCCCCTCTAGAAATCTCCACCAAAAGTCCTTAGAGTTGTTACTAAACAGAATATTTCAGTAGCTTCGACGAGTGGAATCTGGCTTCTTCCTACGTACCAATCGACGGGACTCACGTAGCGTCTCTAGTTAGTTCGGGAGGTGGTTTCTGGTTTCGAATCTAAGTTCACGGTGTAAAGCCTTGCACTTATCATCTTACCAGCTATTACAAGGGACGGTCCTTGGTGGTGGTGGACGAGTGGAGCAAGTAGTGTTAGGGAAAGCGTGAAGGGTAGCCTCGTGTAGTGAGCGGGTGACCAGAGCAACGCGGTCCTCTAGTAAGGCTATAAAGTTATGACCTGTATATGACTCCGACAAGTTCCCAATCGACAGTACTCACGTAGCATCTCTGGTTAGTTCGGGAGGTGGTTTCTGGTTTCGAATCTAAGTTCACGGTGTAAAGCCTTGCACTTATCATCTTACCAGCTATTACAAGGGACGGTACTAGGTCGTGGTGGATGAGTGGAGCAAGTAGTGTTAGGGAAAGCATGAAGGGTAGCCTCGTGTAGTGAGCGGGTGACTAGAGCAGCACGGTCCTCTAGTAAGGCTATAAAGTTATGACCTGTATATGACTCCGACAAGTTCCCAATCGACGGTACTCATGTAGCATCTCTGGTTAGTTCGGGAGGTGGTTTCTGGTTTCGAATCTAAGTTCACGGTGTAAAGCCTTGCACTTATCATTTTACCAGCTATTACAAGGGACGGTACTCTAGGAAGGCTATAAAGTTATGACCTGTATATGACTCCGAGAAGTTTCCTGGTTTTGAACATAAGGTACCATTACAATTCCAAATGGTACTAGACATGGTCTCGGTATGCTGAGTCTCAAAGACCCCACCCCCTTATGTGGGAGGCGGGGCAGATGCCCGACGGGGGCTTGTAAGGAGTCGTCCATCTCGAACTACCTCCCACTTCCCATCCTTGCGAGCCTGATCCGGCTACTGTATCAGTGCACCTCTCCTCAACCTGTAAGGGGGTGAGATCCTCATCCATGGATATCGATGGCTGGTCCCGTAAGACTGATCTACGCCGGAGAGCTGAGAGTCGTGCGTAGGCATCGTGGAATCGTATGATAAGGGCTGCTCTCGATTGGGGTCTCTCCCCACCGGCCATGCCCTTTCAATCCTGTGCTCAGCTACCCTAAGAGTGGTGGCCACAAATGTAGTCACATCGCTCATCGGTGTAGCCTTAGTACGTTGAATGCCACGGACTCTGATGTTGAGAGCCTTATTGGATCTTTGCTCTTACTCCGTAAGGGTGATCGAAATGGTTGGCTTCGCAGGTTCCCGTTTGGCCACGTCTATGGATTCGGATGTCTCCTCGATTATAGATTGCATGCTCGCAATCTGTGCCTCGACCACTGGGGTACTCTATGGGACTGCACGGATGGCTGCTACCTCTTCTTGAAGCTTCAAGGTGTGCTATCTAAGCCCCTGGATGAGGCCCGCCTGCTTCTGAATGATGCAGATTTGCTCCTGCATGGCACGAGCCTCCTCTGCTTTTTGGGAAGGCCCAAGATCTTGGAGAATTCAGGACTCTTCAGAGAAAAGCGCCTATTCTAGGCAAGAAAAACAGGCCCAGCTTTTAGAAACAACATGCTTTTTAGTTGGCTGTCCTAGTCTATAAAATACGGGCTTCTAGGCTCCCAATTGTATAGAGAATTGTACCTAGACTATTCTCCCACGTGAGCCACCTTGTATAAAGAAGTTTCTATTGCAATAATGGGGGTGTCAGCCCTTATTTCTGGCCCATAGTGCCATGTTCTTGTTTTCTTTCTCCCTGTCCCATCCACTCACTACAGCGATTCACCTATCAGTTTCATGGTTGAGTTCCTAATTTGTTGTCCGGAGTCTTCAGCCTTGAGACGATGTCTGCGATTTGCTCAAGAGTGCCGTGATTTATCCTCCTTGCTGCGATTGAAATTTGAGCCAGTTTCAAGCCTGTTTCCAAATTGCAAATTTACTCCAGTAGCCGCATTCTGTTGTGGGAGATGAGTTTGCTGTGTTGTAAGGGTTTCAGTAGTTCGGGGTATAGAATTGAAGGCCTGGTCGACAATGCAGTAAACTACCCTATTTCCTGAATCCGGCTTTGTCCAAGGTGGTGTAAGCTGTGTTGGCTGTATCTCTCTGGAGGAGCTCATTCACACGAGATCCCATTGAATCTCTCATGTCAACCTTTTGCTTCATTGACTAGATTAAGATCCTCACAGCAATTTCCAAAGAACTAAGGTATACAGCGGAGCATTTGAAAAAGACAATACTTATCCTGGTAGGTTACCTTGGATTTCACTAGATGTATTGGGACACTGTGTGAGTATGGATAGGATAGTATAGATTTAATGAAGAATAGTGTTATGAAAAGGTTTCATATTTTCCATCATCGAGTTCCTTGGCGAATTGAACAAGCTAAGTAAATTGTGTTGTATGGACCTAGATCAATTGAATCAGGTAAGGAAGCAATTATGGCTTTGTAAAACCTTTATGATCCTTTCCAGCAATATCAAACGGAAAGCATTTGTATGGTTTTTGGTTATTGGAATGCGTTCTGATATCTCGAGAAGGTGCAATTGTAGGCTATATTGGCTAGATAGACCTAGATGTCTTTTTCTATTTCATTGATATTTCTAGATAGACCTAGATGGTTGAACGCTTAGTTGTGTCTTTTTGTAATCATGGATGAAGGGGCTTTCCTTGTTAAAGATAAACCACAAGCTGGTTGTGCTAAGTCCTTTTCAACAATGTTTGAAGGATTCAACCAATTCTCTGGGACCTGGTTGACTGGTTAAGCAACTGGTTAGTTGTTTATTCTTAAGCAAATGGACCTAAAGTAAGCTAGTTAATTATATGGTTAGTTGTGTTTAAGATTTCATACGATTGGATGCAGAATTGTGGAAGCCTTTATACTCCTAACAGTAATGTCCAATGTACTAGCTTAGTGCAGTTATTATTGAACAGAGTGGTAGTACCAATTTCCAAATGACATCAGTAATATATAATCATTTTTTCACAATGTTGTGATCATCGATCGCCCGGTATAAGCCACCTTGACTTTAATGGGTTGGTGCTTTAAATAAGTTAATGGGTCATGCTTTAGGAGAATGTTTCTTCTTTTATATTTGAACTTTATGTCTTAACATGAGTCTTTTAAAAAACTATTGTATCTTGATTAAGGTTGAATAAGAGAAAGGTTTTTCTGTACCTAAGCTAAGCACTCCTGCCTAATGGAATATGAATTTCGTTTTGGTTCTTTGGGAAATTGGTTTGCAGGAGGATTTGCTTTCTTTCTTTGAGCTGTGTTCTGACTATAGATGGACAGTTGGAGACAAGCAGGTAAGGTTTCCGATTTCGAAGAATTCTGCACATGATGTTATGATCTGAAGTGAACGGCTATTAACTTGTGACATATTGTGGTACTTAATTCTAAGGAGTTAAATTTTTTCTTTTATACTTGAAATCCAAACAAAAGTTCTCTGACTTTTCAGTATTCCTCAGTCAGGAATCTTGGCTAGCTAGTCAACAATCTTAACACCAGGAATGTAGCTATATATGGAAGCTTAGTTTCCTTATGTTGTCAATCCAATTTAAATCTCTATTTTTATACTAAATGCGAAAAGTGGTGACTGTTTTCTTTTGGCGAGCCCACAGTCAGGAATCTTGGTTAGCTAGTCAACAATGTTCACACCAAAATGTGGCCATGTATGGAAGCTTGATTTCCCTATCTTGTCGCTTGAAATGAGGTAATCCATAGATGAAACACAGAATCTAAGGTACATCCTGTTCCCATCCATGGTCACTTTTTTTGGAATAATAGGATTAATATCCCACCTGCGAGTCCCTGTACGAGGAGGACAAAGGGGCTTAACACCTTGCATAGCATGGGTGTATAATAGGTGTCATGTGGGTATATAGTGTAGATGCACATAGACACTCATGACTGGACTCTGGGCTGCCAGTGGGCAGCAACCAGGCTGCCACATGGGTACCAGACAGTAATCCTTTTTAGGGTTACTTTAGGGAAGCTGCAGGGGTACCAAGGCCAGAAACTGGGGCTGGTATTGGCCCTGGTTTAGGGCAGACCTCCAGGCTGGCAGAAGCTTAGAGGTGTGTTTTCCAACATCATTACAGGTTGGGGATGTGAAGTGTCAATTGCCTTGGGGATTTCAAGTGTCACTGCCTTGTATGGTCTCTCACAAGGAAGATGCTGGGAAGCCTTAGCGTGTCATATGTGGTGAGCTTTGTGCTATCATTGAGGATGCCATTTGTCATTTGAGGCTGGCCTATTTCACGGTTTGTATGCTTGTGCATCGTACTTCAGAATTATCTGGGACCACAGTAATGGATGATCTCCACCTCTTCAAGAATGCCTGCATTCCTTTGTGGAGTGACTTTACTTTTTTATGGTCCTTGGTCCGCTAGTCTGTCCTTTGGCCAGAGAGTAAAATAGGATTTAGGTTCTTTAGAATTTCACATTTTAGGATAACATACTTTATAATCATGATAATCTTTTACAGAATTGCAAATTCTTCCAGGGTCTTCTGGCTTTCCTTATTCTTTGTCTCCTTTTTCTTTTTCTTCTTCTTCTTCTTCTTCTTCCTCTCTCTCTCTCTCTCTCTCTCTCTCTTTCTGTCTGTCTGTTTGGTTGCTAGAATGGCTATTAAGGGATCAGTGTGCCAGTATCTTTCATTTACTCTTGCAGAAGAGCTGAAAGTTCCATTGAAGTAGTCATATCACCATGTGTGTCCTAGGCTTGTGAGATGAATGTCATTACAGCCTAGTGTTATCTTCTGGGTCTTTTTTTTAGCTTTGACCTGGCTAGCTTTAGTTAACCATTTTCCCATGAGAGTCTGCATTTATGGCTATCTTAGTTGTTTAGAACCTTCAAATGGCAGGCTGATTAAGGGAGAGGAATGTGCCCTATGCTTTTCAACTGAATGCATGTTGCCCTGTCATTCAAAAACTTAACATGAAGAATATATTGATTGTACGATGGATGGAGTCAATTGACATGAAGTAAATTGACATGAATAATCTATTAACTCAATAATCGTACGATGCCTGGGATAGATTAATATGAAGAATAGTGGGCCCAAATATATGATCTGTAGGTTTGGATGCGTGTTCTGATTGCATGTCCATTTTAAGCTTTAGTTCAAATATGTGACTGCATGTTGTTTCTATCATGAAACCAGGTGTTGACCTTGCACTCTGCAGAAACTTTGGAAACCCAAAGTGAATTGAATCATTTGCATGAAGAAAGTGCAAGTAATTTTATGTCAAGTGCATATGACAAAAGCAGGCCTGTGGATGCACGATTTTCTGTAATAGCAGCTGGAAGGTCAGTATGGTTCTGCAAGTGTAAAAGTTTAATTGTTTTATGTCCTCGTGATCTGTATGTAGTATTCTGAAATGCTTGCTGTGTATTTTATTTAACAGGAAGTATTTCATCATGTAAGAAGGTTCATTTCAACTGTCAGGGATACTTATTGTTGAAGCATGTAATGCATTTCAGGGCTCCAGGAAAAACTGACATTACTGTGGCATTTTCATGCCATTTTCACTCAAAGATCGGGTATCACAGAGCACAGTCATATGTAGCATCAGGCACAATACAAGTCATTCCTGATCCACCGTTAGCTCTGGGAATGATGGCAACTTGGTTGTTGCCCCCGAACTTCAAAACATCCAGCCTGCTATCGCACTTGAGTGAGTCAGTTTCAGATAGCACAGCCATGGGAAAACATAGGATTGTTTACACTCTATTACAGGTAAGTCTTTTTTGCAGGTGAGTGCCTTGAGTGCCTTATACAGAGAATAGACAGTATGTTGAAGTAAAAAAGAACAGCTGTAGTTTGTTAACCCCGTTTAATACATGTATTCGGATACAGGAGTCTGGCAGAGATTCTGGAGGCATTGCCCTTGAAGGCACACATATCAGGACATCTGATATAAAGGATCTAGCCTGTATTCACGCAAGGGATCGCAAAACTGGACGATGTGAAGTGGCTGTCTGCATTAAAGTTGCAGAGGTATGTTTCCTTTCTGCTGCATCAGTGATGCAGAAGTGGATGGAATGGTCAAATATGATATGAAAGCTGGCACTTGACAAATATCAGATTTTTTAATGATCGAGTTTCTCCAATTTCTGTTAACTAAAAATTTCTCATATTGAAGAGAATATGCATTGTAAGCTCTTGAATTTAATGACAAGATGAGCAATGGAGTAGGAACGATGTGCTGCATGTGTTTGGTCTTTAAAGGTTTAATTATGATTCCTTAGACCTTAAGGTACTGCTCTGGGCTCATTGGGCTTTGTGGAAGCAGATACAGCGGACCAATGGCTTTGAAACGTGTAAATAAGTCAAATGCAAGCTTCGGAAACTACTTCACGAGTGCATGATCCAGTTTTATGGATGGTAACAATCCTAAATTAGTGGGAATGATGGAATGATATGTTTGTGGAATGAAATGAAAAATAGGGACATTGAGGGTGGAAGTACAACATAATTACCAGGGAATGTGTTCCCCCATCTGGAACTGGGGAGCGTGAGTTCCAGGAAGTCCGGGTGTCTCAGAATATCCGGAATGGTACCAAAACGTTCACTTGGTCTGGAATTCCGTAGTCTGGAATTCTACGGAATTCCATTCGAGGCATTCCAAAACTGCATTCTTGGCATTCCAGTGGCATCTCACCATGGTTTATGCCATTTTGGCACTGTTTGATGTTACCTCCTCTACTTTGAGCCTTCTCTCAGCCCCGCCCAAGCCATAGGTTTGGTACTTCGAGCCACCCCTGACACAAAGGTCTGCCAAACTGAAGGTTTTAGGTAACCTAATAAGTTGTGAGGGTATAGTAAAACCCTGTGGATGTGCAAAGCGTCTCAGCCATGTATGACATACTAATAATCTATGATAAAGTGAAGGGGCATATGGTATTTGTGAATAGTCAAAAGACTTGTAACTTTACTCAATGTGAACTCACCTTTTGCAATAGCATTCATGTCTCTAGCTGAACAATACATAGGGTGTCAAACAAAGCCATGGAAAGATCCTCACCATACTAAAAATGGTGAAAACATAATGTAAGTTTATGGAAAAGCCTCACCCTTTAGAATATGGTGTGAATGTACTTAATATAGAAAAGCACTCACCAAACTGAAAATGATGGAAACATAATATAAGGCTACAGAAAAGTGCCCACCATATACGAACTGGTGGAGTGATTGTGAAGATGGCTAAAAACATGTTAAACATCATGATCAACCATGAAGGAGATAACCTACTAGGGTAAGAACTCAGGTGACAAATCTCTCATGTGTGATCAGTAAGTTGGTATTCGATGGACTATGAGATAAACAAATTTGGTAGTAGTAGTCATCAATCCTTTGGTACCATGCGCTTGGGGCCTATTTCAGCGGGTACAAAGCATTGCGAAGCTTGCTAACCTTATTCTTAACACCCAGGAACCTTGAAACCTTGTGGTGACCCCACATAAACTACTTCCTACAACTCACCATTCAAGAATGTGGACGTCACACCTATATCTAGAATATTGGTCGCCTGTGAGGGGAAATCAGAACTATTACTATACGAACAGTAGCTAAAGCTTTCTGTTCGGAGAAATCTTTCACCATAACCAACCCCTTGTGCTTGCTTTTACCACCAATATGGCTTTGTACTCATATGAAGTTCTATAAGGCTTGTAGTGAATTGCTTATACCACCTAGTTTCGACAATCTTCCTCTTTGGATGCTTTCAGCTAGATCCCATGTATTATTATTCAAAGTGACCTTCATCTCAGTGGCTTGGCTTACTCTTTGAGGGCCCCAGGTATTTTTTGAGAGACTTGACTCCATAGTTACTAGCCGAAACGGAAACGGAAGAAACGGAAACGGAAGAAACGGAGTTTCCGGGCCCCGCCGAAACGGAAACGAAAGAAACGGCAATATGATACAATTTATGTATAAAAATTTATTTTTTATACATAATATAATTATCAATAGAGTGCAAATCATACATAATACAAATTACAATTATCTATACTTGAAGGCTGAAGCTTCAGGCTTCAGCCTTCAAGCATCAATGCATCATTCATGATTCATGCCGCTATGATTCTAAATTCTTGAATGATGCTTCAATAATCTGAAATCAACATGTATCATGAGTCATGACTAACAAGTTTGGCATTACAAGAATCTGAAATTTAGAAGTTTGAAGTATTTAAAAGTTTAAACTTAGCACACAAGTTGAAACTTGAAACTTGAAAGTATTCAATGTCCAGACTCCATAGATGATCATGATTCATGGTCCACAAATTTCATGATCATGATTCATGACTCATGACTCATGAGTCATGCAAGACTCAACATAAAAGCACTCATGGATGATATATAAAAAAGCAGCAGGACTACTGATCATCTGCATCATCCATGGACTCCTCGTCATCGTCATCCTCTGCGTCCTCAGATAAGTTCGAGGCATCTGTGTCACTGTCTGAAGAAGAATCATCAACATCAGGATCATGACCATCGGGTGCAACTGAAGTACTAGCACCATCACCAGATGGTTGAGTGTATGATCGTGTGTGGTGTGCTGGTGCTGACAGCTCCTCATACAACATGGTGTATATGTCCAGCTCCTCCCGTGGGATATCTGGTATGACCTTCATCTTCTCCACGTCCACCTTGTCTACATTCACTTGGCGAGGTTCGGGGCAGCCGGCGGTGAACTCAAGGAGACGGAGGTTGCAATGACAAAACACCAACCGCTCCAATTGAGCCGTGCTCAATCTGTTTCTCTTCTTTGTGTGAAAGAGGGCCCAAGTGCTCCAGTTCCTCTCACAAGGACCGGAATTGCAGTCCTGTGAGAGAACACGTATAGCAAGGCGTTTCTACCATAAGCCAATTAAGCCGAGATAAGTATCAGGAACTTGATAACTTTAAACATATTTGTAGTAGATAAAACTTCAAATTACTTAACGACTAAGCTCCAACTAGTGGCGTTGGAACTTGTCTCTTAGACTCTTACCCAAGTAGGAGTACAGTTGCCATATTTCTCCCACCAGGAGACAGGTTGCAACTGTGTCTCTCGGAGCCTAGCCGTAGGTCGACCAAAGGAGAGGCTGTGATTACGGTACAATAGAAGTTCATCCTCCAGTCTTCGTTGCATCTCCAAGTCACCACCCGTCCAATTTTGTAGATACTGTTGCATCCCCTCCTCCAACTCGTCATTCTCATATTGCTCTTGACTGCGCCAGAGTGGATGCAATACATGTGCCACCGCATGGATTGGGCGGTGGAACCAATTCCACCGCTTATTCCATATAGCATGGATGGACTCAACCCTAAATCATGCCACAAGAAATTAGAATGCATTATGCATGCAAAATTCATAGACTATAGATAATAGTACATACATAATATATATATGAAAATTCCAGGCTTCATGATAACAAATTGCCATTTAGTAACTGCAATAATTATACATATTACAAAAGTAAAAAGTCTTACTTATCAGGCGATAGGGAGGTGTTTCTGTTGAGGGCCTCTCCAATCTTGTCCATAAACTCGTACAAGAGCCCTAATGTGCTTCCCTCCATGTCTGTGATGCGAAGCACCGTGTAGATAGGATTAATCGATTTGATTAATGCCTCCGCTTGATTCCACCAAGACTCATCCATGATCATGCGAAAAAATTTGATAGACTTTGCTTGGCCTCTATCATCCCAATCTCCCCACTCCCGAGACACAACCGTGCGCAACAAGCCCTGGCGCACTCGCACAAGCCTCTCCACCACTATGAACATGTAAGCAAACCTTGTGGTTGGAGGTTTCAATAGCTCAAGGTCACTGTAAGCCCGATAGATGCTGAGGACTTTGGGTCTCTTCGTGACAAACTTCACGATACTGTGGGCTGTGGAGAAGATGGCATCAATCCAAGGTATCTTCCCTAGGTCCTCGATCAAATGATCAAGGCAATGTGAGGCACAGGGTGTCCACACAATGTTAGGGAACTCATCTTCTAACATGGCACCCATTGACACACAATTGCTGCCATTATCTGTCACCACCTGCACCACATACTCAACACCTATCTCCATAATGGCTGCCCGTAAATGCTCCCAAATATACAGCCCTGTAATCACTGTACCTGCAGTGGAAGCGTCTATGGCTCTCAAGAACATGGTTCCCTTGCAAGAAGACACTAAAATATTGTACACATTCCTCTTGCGTGCATCTGACCATCCATCGCATAAGAGTGTGCATCCATATTTTTTCCAAGTCTCTTTCAAGGGCTTCATTTGGTCTTCCACACATTCCCTCTCTCTTCTTAGCTCTCTTGTCCGCAAGGCCTCATATGTAGGCCCTTCCCATTCATACCCAATGCGGCTTACGGCTCTCATGGCCTTCCTCCATCGTGTAGTCTTCGCCACATGAAAGGGTATTGCACATTGTATGAAGAGCTTTGTGAGCTCACTAGTGGCCTCCTTCACTGCTTGCTTTTGCAAGCGTGCTTGAATGCTAGACCTTTGCAGTGATCCTCTTTTCCCCGCACTAGCATCCACACTAATTGATCCATGTGGCAAGGGTGTTCTTGTGGCACTAGGACCCGCGCTCGATGTAGTTGATGCCCCTCTACTTCTCTTTGCAGAACCCAATGTGCTGGCATCATCCAATGGCTCAGTGTCAGCAGCCTCTTCTTCATCTTGCAGCCCTTGTCCTCCACTTTTTGCAGCCAAGGTTGCCATACGCGCACGCTTCCATTCTGTTAGGCCACCTTTCACTGCAGTAGGCACGAACTCACAAGGTCCTACATCCTTGCTGGGAACACCTGCTAGATGGTCTTTCACCCGTGTGACAGACCCCGTCTTGCTTATGCCGCAATAGTTGCATCTCCACTTCTTGGAGCCACCGCCTCCTTTATAACTATCCAGGAGGGAGACATGGACCCAATAAGCATCTGTCGGCATTGAGGAGGATGGAGAGGTGAGAAGGAGGATGGAGAGGTCACAAGTGACTCGTGAGAAAGGATGGGAGGTAGACCGTAGAAGGAGGATGGAGAGATAGAGGTAAAAGAGGATGGAGAGGATGGAGAGGTAGAAGTGAAGGAGGATGGAGAGGTAGAAGGTAAGATTAAAGAGAGGATGGAGAGAAGAAGGATGGAGGGATGGAGTCAGGAGAGCAGGCTGCCAAGCTGCAGGCTGCAGCTTGCAGGATGGAGAAGATGGAGCAAAGGATGAAGAGGATGGAGAGAGCTCAGAGAAGGATGGAGGTGAGGGTAGGTCCAAGAGCAAAGGATGGGATGGAGAGAGCTTGAAGAAGGTGGAGAGAGGAGGAAGGATGCAAGAGAGGAGTAGAACAGGCGGGAGGCGGCGAAAGACGAAGAGAAGCGCCGAAATCCCGTTTTTAGGGTTAGTGAAAAAACAGAAAATACGAAACGGCGTTTCTTGACGAAACGCCGTTTCCGTTTCGGCGTTTCCGTTTCCGCCCACGAAACGGGCGTTTCGTGCAACTATGCTTGACTCCTCTTGGGCTCTTCACATCCGATAACACCTTGTGGAGTCGTGCTCTCTAGAGGATGTTCCGGCCACTCTTTTCAGGGTTGCTCACTCCTCGGTCGACTCTCCATGGGAGATCCTAGCTAGCATTGCAGCATGGCACATTTGGAGAGCCAGATGCACTGAGGCTTTGGAGGGTTCTCAGGTTCACCCTTCTCAGATCTTGGCAAGTACTTGGACAGATACGATACACACTCTGATGGCCATTTGGGCGACCATGCAAGGATCATCTGGAGCAGCCTCCTCCAGGAGAGTTACTTTTCTCAGAGATTGGAGAGACTCTCCCGTCTTTGCTGAGACTTCTATAGGGTTGAGATGGCTTTTTTAGCCTCAGCCTTGGTTTCTTTCTACCTCATTCCTATGAGGTGTTTTTATTACATGCTTAGCATGGTGTATTTCCGCACAGAGCTTGTTCTAGCGGGTTTCTTTCTTACTTAATAGAAGTCTCTTTTTTGAAAAAAAAAAAAAGAAAGAAATATCTCCAGACAATCTACAAGCAGCTTTCCTGTCATTGTACAACCAGTAAATAGCATGCTGCATTTTTGTGCCTAAACCCAAAGCATGCATGGTCTGTGAGATGAAATCCCTTTGAACTATATCAAAAGCCTTGGCAATGTCAACTTGCAACAAAAGCACATCCTTCTCCGTGTATGTTGCATATTCTATCCCAACATAGGCATTTGCAATATTGTCAGTGATATGCTTGTGAGGAACGAACCCATATCGACTAGGATGAAGGCCATCATGTAAGTATCCTTTGATGCAATCAACCACCATTGTGGTTATGATCTTATAAATAACCGGTATGAGATTGATAGGTTTCCAATCAGCCAATGATTCACATATTTGCTTCTTTGGAAGGAATTCGACAAGCCTTTTCTTGCATGAAGCTGGCATTTATTGGTTTTGTCAGACTTTAGGGTATCCCAATATGCAAGGAAGAATTCAATAGTGAGACCATCCCATCCTGGAGATTTCCATCTGCCACATGGTTTTATTGCATCAGATAACTCCCTTTCAGTAAAAGGTTTCTCCAGCTTCAAAGCCTACGCAGGAGAAATGATGGGTAAGATATGCTGCAAAAGTAGTCGTCGTGCAGATAGAGCTTCTTGCGAAGGGAGATCTGCATGCCTAAACTTTCGAGCATTGTAATTGACACATGCTTTAGCAAGGAATGCAAACATGAGTACATTCTTATTTTCTCGCCAGCAATTATCAGTTTGTATTCTCAAAGTCGGTGGTAGGCGACCTTTTTCTACATGTACATTGCGAATTGCCTTCATAATAGATGTTACAACTTGATTGCTATCATGTACATGCAAGGAATCAATCCATATATCTGCAAATCATAGAAATTAGTAATACGTGTTTGTGCTCTGTCGATCTCGGGGACCTGTGGCATCCCCCGATGTTGCTCTCTGGTCTGTCGCATCAGTGTATCTCTCTGTCGTCGCATCTCAATTTGATAGAGCCCAACACAAACCTGGTCGAGAAAAAGGATCAGCTGTGTATCCGGACCAAAGCCATGCCCTCCTAAAAGAGGCAGTGATACCGCCCTCGGATCTCATAGTAGTCTGGGCAGACACATAAAAAGTGCTCCTTTGTCTCAACCTCTCCCATTTGGCATAGTCTGCAGATCCTCTACTCTCAAGGTATGCATGCAGCTCTCCTTCCCTATGGGACAAAGTGCACCAAATAGAAAAGAAACTCATACAAGCCTCTGAGGGCTGAGGCAAAGGGTAGGCTAGGGCCGTGGCTGCATGCTATGTTGAACTAAGCTACAAAGCTCAAAGCTCAGACAAAAGCTAGAGCTGAGAGTTTGAAACTTAGAAACCAAAACCTAGCACCGTGGTGGCTCTCTTGTGGGTTCAAAGATCTCTTGGATCTGTGTGTGTCAAGCCGTCTCATGCTATGGGCGGGGGACGTGGTCTCCTTGACCCTTGTATCCGATGGGCTATGTCAAAGAGTGACTCCTCGTCTCTGGCAGTCCCCTTGAGGAGGGCGTAGATATTACGTCCATCGTACGTGCACTAGTGACTCTCTTTGTCTGGTGTGGACTTTTTTCCTCGCTTGGTAGTATTGTGTCGCCTCTCTCCAGTGATCCACACTTGTCGCTAGTCAGCTAACTCCTCCTCCACTTGACTGTGTCCTGGAGCTGCCTCAAATGCATAGAAGTCTATGACACGTCGTTGTGATCGGGGTCTGCCTTAGCATCTTGTGACGCTGTCACTACCTGATTTGTCATAGTAGCGTATCTCTGTGCCGTCGCATCTCAATCAAATAGAGCCCAATGCAAACTTGGTCTTGGAAGTGGATTAGTCATGAGAGTGGGGACCAAAGCCTTGTCCTTGCTGGAAGAGACAATGGTATCGTCCCCAGATCTAATAGTAGGGTGGGCGTACACACGAGAAATGCTCCTCTATCTCAACTCTCCCCAAGTGTGCATAACGTGCACATCCAGTCCTCTCTAGGTATACCTGTAGCTCTCCCTGCCTCAATTGCTAGCTAATGTGATGAGACCCACATTTATCCAATGTCAGTTCTCATTGCATGTGAAACTCTTTAGTGTGTCGTCAAGATATTGGGGTCTGATGACGACTCTATCTGCCGATACTCTCAAGAAGTGGTTGTGATAGAATTGGATCATGGTGGAAAACTCTTCGTCCCCCCAAGCTCGAGATGTATGTAGCTAGAGGTGATCTAACCATATGATATGACGAATCTCATCTCGAGGGACCAACTCGGTCGGTGCATCCATGTTGTATTGGAAGAGAGGGGAAGCTGGTCTATTGGGATACCGTGAGTGGCAAACCGTGTGCATACATGTGCATACTATATTGCATCAGCCCCACTCATTGCTAGTTGTATGATTGACTCTAGTGCCAGCCTCGGTAGTCTCTAGCGAGGTAAGGCCCAAACTTTGTGGAGGAACGTGCCGTGTCATACAGCGTGATTGAACAGCTATGCTAAAATTAGAGCTAGGACCTCCTGCCCATGTGTGAAATGTTCAATCTGTAGTCCCTCATGATCCTAAGCTCTCCGGTTATGGAGCCGATGGAGTGCGCTCTGTGCATCTTGTGTAGTGAACAATTGAGATGTGCTGGGCCCGGGCATGAAGGACATATTAGGTGGTGTTTTGCACGAGATGTCATAGAGTGAGCTCGTATAAGTGTGCTAGACCTTTGGATCTTTGATGGGAATCTACGTCTTCCCCTCATATAGAAGCCCCCATCCAATGGTAAGGTCTCCCTCAACGTGATCGGATCACCTCGTCCATCTTTTGTGTGAGGAAAGCCCAACTCTTACAATTTGTTGGTCGTCGTGAAATCCGTTGTGGCTCCTATGTTGTTAGATGGCCCAAGGCTCGCTCTTGTGTAAGGTGAGATCTCCTCTCTTTGCACTTGTCATCATACCAAGGATTTTGAGGCATTGTCTCAGTTGGGGCATGTGTAACTATTTCCTCAACTTTTAGATAAAATGAACATATTCTTGATTAGAATGAGTCTTTTCATACTTTTTAAGTCCCATAGTCTAAAAATAACTATAACACGTGTTGGGATTTTTTTTGGAGTTAGATAATCATACTTCCTATAATTTATGAACTCAAAATTAAATTTGCAACTGCTGTGTAGGATATTATATATCAGCATGAGTTTTTAGGAGACCTATAGACTATCTTCATGTATAACGTTAAATTTAGACCACAATATATGCTAGTTTCAAGATACAAGGACTAAGCGATATCATAGGAACCTTTAAAGGTCTAAACTATACTTACAGAGTGGCTCTAGTATGAACAAGTGATAGGGGAGTGATATCAACAAAAACTTACTTATATGTACAACACTTATGGATACTTCACAACTATTAAAATGAGGCTACTATGAAACCTATTATGAATCCTACCCGAGTGAAAATTTGTGTTACTATACATTTATGGGCACTTTGCAATCATGTGTGATGCTTTTCTATGATATATTTTTCAAAAATACTCTTTTGAGTCTACTTGAAGCGCAAGAGGGGAATTCTCAATAAAACATCTAGATGATGTTGTGAATTTTTTGCAAAAACATCAAAACGATAGTTTTTTGCCCTATAGTGCTACCAAACTAGTATTAAAGGTCTCTTTGACATGTTCTTCCATCTCTTGCTCACGATGGTACAAGCTATCTTGTCAATGTCATCACAAGCAACTTGATGCATCTCTTGCTCCATGTTATCATAGTAGCCATCCAACATGCCATTTTGAATGAAATTGTAGGATGGCATAATATATCTAGGATCCACTCTTTGCAATGGAAGCCATGGAATTTGTCCAATGTGGGATTTGTACCATGTTCAAAGATAGTCGGTGTGATAGATGGCCTTTTAAACATCTTGTTTTCGCCTTTTCTATGTGTTGTGATTTGAAAGACAATTCCAACAATTGTTGGTGGAGTCTTGCATGTGGACGAGATACGTCACTACGTTGGCCATGTTTCATTGATGCATTCATGGATCTATGTGTTGTGATTTGAAATATGCTTCCAAATTTTTTTCTTAGAGACATGTATGTGGACGAGACACATTGCTACATTGTTCATGTTCCATAGATGCAGCATTCATGCAACATGCTGTTGTCTAGCTGAACCCATAATACCGCAATTGAGGACATCTTGTAACAACACATCTAAACTTATAGATGCATCACTTGGGATTATTGAATTGATATTATTACATCTTTGTATGCCCCCAAGTCTTGCACGACGACCTCGACTCACGGTCCAATATAGTTTCCGATTTGCTCGTAAGAATCTCCTAAGAAGTGCAAATGAATTCTTATGCTTGACCCATAATGAATGGCATATGGAAAATGTTATAGTTCCACTTATTACTGACTTATTATCCTCCTTCATATTAACATACTTATGTGCCTCGTCTAGTTTTATACATCGGCTCTCTAGAGGCATGACAGTTGTCATGGTGGAGAAGAAAAGATAAACACTTGTTGAGATTTGAAAGCATAGTGGGGAAAGACTTAACGGTAGCATCCTGTACCACTGGGGCAAGGGTGTCCGAAGCATGGTGAGATATGCATCATCTCCAAGTAGGTCCAGGAGCTCACCAGCTAAGTGACTCACGTGCGGATGTGGGAGGGACCTTGTTGTGCTTGGCATGGTAGCCGAGATGCTAAAAGCTAGGTAAGAGTGGTCAGTGAACGAGCAAGAAAGGGGGGGGGGGGGGCATCAAAAAGTCATGTATCCAAGGTACAGAGGCCAAAGGAACCATCAGATAATCCACTGTACTTGACCATCCACCGTGTGGGAAACGAGCGAGCCCACTAGATGACATCCATCTTTGGAGGCGGTTATATATAATCAAGTCACGCCCACATCCTGTCACATGTGGGGCATCTGTTGAGTGTCTCACTATCCTGAGCTATGCTAGATCTAGTTCCGGTACTATGAGGGAGTGATATTGAAAGTCTAGCAAGCCTACCCATCTATCTCCTATGCGTGCATTGAAGTCACCGATGAGGATATCTCCCTACCTGGAGAACTCCGTGATGTCATCGTATATCGTTTATATGGGCTATGTCCCGATGTACTGACCTCATGTGCATAGGATGATGTATCCGGGGGGAATTGGCACAACGCAATGAAGTGTTGAAAATGGGGAGAGGGTGAGAGACACTCATCACATGATTGGAGACAAAAGCTGAGGCACAATAGCTGATGTTGATAGTTGGTTTTAATCGTAGCAAGTACATGGCCTCATTTATAGGCTAGGCAAGCCTTATCTTCCCACATTGATACCTCATAGATGAGGTCACACACAAGAGAATCTAGATCCTATAATCTAGGTGATGAGGTGGCACAAGTGGCCTCAAGACTCTTCACACTCACACAACTGTAGGACACACATACTAGGACCACACACACTAGGACTCCGATTCCAACAAACCCCCCTTTGGAGCTAGGGTGAGAAACTATGACATCATCCAGACTGTGCATCCCAGGCAATCTCAGAGGCTAAGAGCTGAGTATAATTCAGAGGTTGAACCAAGCACTCTCATGGCTTAGGTGTCAACGTGATCAGAGACTCAAATCTGAGCATGGATGCATGACCAACTCATAGGTCTAGGGAGTACACCAACATCCTGGAACTCGGCCAGGCCTGATAAAGGAAAGACATAACAACCCCCCCTGTCTCCTAACTGGGTATATGGAAATAAGTGGAGCCTTTTATAGGACAAGGCACACAAAAAGACAAATTATTACATCATTTTAGGGGGACTACCCAAGGCAGCGTACCTAACACACATGACTCTAGAAAGCCCACTCTTCATGTATCACCTCATGGAGGGATAGAACAGAAATAGCAGCAGTGCAGGCTTGTTCCTCAGGTCGAGAAGGTGTAGCTTCATCGTCTTCGTCCTCGCTCTGCTCCACAACCAGATTGGCATGTTCTTTGGCTTGTACCTTTGCCATTTTCTTGAAGCAACGACCCTCTGGATGGCCAAGTTTCTGACAGTAACTACATTTAAGAGGTTTTCCGTTCTTCTTGGGCTTATTCTTGAGAAAGAATGCTTTGCCAGATTTGAAGGAAGATTCTGCTTTCTCTGTAAGCGTACGGTCCTCATCAATGAGATGAGCTACCATATCCTTAAAGCTCATATTGCGGCTGACTCTTAGGACAGCAAGGATCTCATTGTACTTGGAAATGTCTTCAATACTGGGGAGAAGTACAACAACTTGATCATTATCTTCAACAATGGCTTGGATGGCAGATAATTGTCGAAGAATTGACCCAAGATTGCTCAAGTGTTCATTGAGGGTTTCAGTTTCCTTCATCTTGAGCTTGACGAGTTTTTGTTTGAGAAATACTTTGGAATTATTGATCTTATTTCCAAACGAATTCTCTAACTTTTCCCAAACGTCGTTTGTTGTCTTATCAAAATCCACATGGTGGATAAGGTTGTCAGCTAAAGCGAGGCCAATGATAGCCATTGCTTTATCATTTTGGTTCTCCCACCAACTGATTCTAGCATCATCACCTTGGGATTTGGGCTCCTTGCCATTGGTGATATTCCATATGCCTTCTCGCATAAGAAGAAGCCGGAGTTTTGTCTGCCAAGTTGGGAAATTGCTCCTTGAGAATTTCTCGATGAACGAGGAGTTTTTTATGCTATCCATTGGTGGGAAGGTCTTCGCTGTTATTACAGCCAGTGTCTAAATCCCTTACAATGTTTACTCAGATTTCAAAAAAGGCCCAAATTTTACATGGTAGAAGCTTCAATTATGCCAAAGGAAGACATAGGACAGAAAAGCCCTAAATTTTTGGGTTAGGGTTGCTGCAAAAATTAGGGTTTGCAGAAAATTGGGGCTTTTCAAAATTTCCTAGAGCATAGTGTTCTAGCAACACTAGGGGAGCTTCAGACCATAAAAGCCCCAACAAATTCACCCAAAATGAGGCAAAAATCTTCAAAAACGCAGAATATCTCAGACGGACTATTTGCAGAATATCTCAGACGGACTGTTTGCTGGTCAATGGAGAGCCATAAGTCCGGGCTGATACGGGCTCTTGTACACTGATGCTGAGGCTAAAGAGCAGTCGATGATGAGGCTTGGGTAGGAGCTCATGTGGAGAGGCGAATGAAGAAGATCAACAGCGTAGCTCCAAATAGAGAAAGAGGAACGCCATTAGATCAGAATCTAGACTCCAGCTTGCAAAATAGGTAATCACGAACCGGGTAGTTTGCAGAGGAAAGCGTGGGAAGAATGCAAATGCAGAGCAGCCACGTAGAAAACCTTTGCCTACCTCGCGACCTGTACTCAGGAGATCAGCCCAAGAGATACGCGATGAACAGCTGCAGATAAGCGATGCAACTTCAAAGGATATGTCGGGCATGAACTAGAGATAAAGGGGCGCAACATCCAGCGTGAGTATCAGTAGCACATGTCGATATAGATCAGCTCCTTCATGCAGCAGTTGTGACAGTATGGCCCATCAGTACGAACGGCATGCAAGCAGTAGGTGTACGGGGGAGATAGCGGGCAGAATGGCGCAGCATCAGCGGCACGTTATTGCGGGCTGAAAATGAAGACGATGGAGAGGGTAACGACGAGGCAAGGGAGAGGAGAATCAGGGCAGTAGCATTGGAGTGGCACAGATTTCGAGGCTGTTTGGTATGGGCCTGCTCTACGGCAACGTAGAGATGGCGACGTAGGGTGGAGGTAAGGCTCAGTCAGGGAAGACCCGCTCTGATACCGTTTGTTGAAAATGGGGAGAGGGTAAGAGACACTCATCACATGATTGGAGACAAAAGCTGAGGCACAATAGCTGATGTTGATAGTTGGTTTTAATTGTAGCAAGTACATGGCCTCATTTATAGGCTGGGCAAGCCTTATCTTCCCACATTGATACCTCATAGATGAGGTCACACACAAGAGAATCTAGATCCTATAATCTAGGTGATGAGGTGGCACAAGTGGCCTCAAGACTCCTCACACTCACACAACTGTAGGACACACACACTAGGAGCACACACACACACACTAGGACCACACACACTAGGACTGCGATTCCAACATGAAGATGGGTCGTATCTCGAGTATCGGAATTGTATCCACATATGTCGTGTATGCTCTCCTCCCACATATGTTGTGTATGCTCTCCTCTACATCCTATAGATATGAAATGGTCTCAATAGATAGATATGAAAAGGACAGCTACACCTCCAGAGCCTCATATCCCATTGTCTCTCCTCAGGGAAGTATGTCGTGCATGCTCTCCACCCCTCTATCTAAAACACCGCCTAAGAGATCCTGAGTGAGAAGGAGTGGGAGTTGCACTCCCTCGACAAGCCTCAACCTTTTGCTAAGCCAGAGAGCAGTAGCTCCATTCCCCTCATTGTGTCGAAGGACCTCAAACTGCCCCAATGGTCTGAGTGTCTCTCCATGACACTATGATGCTTGGGCAGGTTCGCTGTTGAGGAGAAGGTGTGATCGCATACGCTGCTGATTTCTTTTATGTAGATTAAACAACTTCATGCTCCATGTCTGAGAAGTGCATAGTATTGTGACTCGACGATGCACGAACTGGCCCTCATATGTTTATGGCTGTGGCAGCTCCGTGAGACACCATCGTGGGTAACATGGTAGATTAGCTATGTGATATTTACGGTAAGTGATTTTCCAGTGACCAAAGGCGGAAATACTGATATGTGTGACTAGAGATTTAATCATAAGAGCCTAAGGCTGATCACCTTGCAGAATTGCAGCAACATTTTTCCCCTGTGAGCAAGGATGTGTGTGTGGATATTCGTGATGTTCAAACCACCATGCATCTTAGGAGATCAAAGTTGATGCACTGAAAGTAGTTTGATACTTTTTCTGCCATGTTTGGAATGCCAGAAGATTTCCATAATGGCAGACATGAAAGAAGCAAGGTCTGCTTTGGTGAATAGGATCAAAGTAAAATGAAATTGAATATATGCCACAAGGATGGACTGCACTAATCAAAGCCGAACATGCAAAGGCCAGGTTGCCAATTTTCAATATTCTAGCTTTTTCTGAAGCTTGACCATAACCCAATCAGTTTGTTGATGACGAGTGAGACCCCATCCCAAAGGGTAACCAAGGTGACGAACAATCTGAGTGGGTGGAATGATTTCCCCGGGCCACAAAAGACTATGCCAGTCTTTAGAATGCAATGGGAACAGCTTGGACTTTTGAAAATTTACATGAAGACCAGCTGCCAAACCATAAACAGAGAGAGCCTGCATTAAAGCAGAAAGATCATTCTGCGTATTCTTCGGGGTAAAGAAGGAATCATCAGCATAGGCTTGAGCAACCATGTTGCGATTTGCATCCGATTCCAAACCATGAAGGGAGCCTGTAGCCACGAGATGATCAATACATTGCGGCATAGGATGAGCAGCAATGGCATACAATAAAGCACTTAGGGGACATCCTTGACGGAGCGAACAACGAAGAGTCCACTCATCAAAGTGATCTCCAGAAAGAATGCAAGCTGCATTGCTGTCCCTGTAAAGCCAGTAAATAATCTGCTGCATTTTTGTTCCTAACCCCAAAGATCGCATTGTTTGCGAGATGAATTCCCATTAAACTGTATCAAAGGTTTTTGCAATATCCACCTGTAAGAGCAGAAGATCCTGCTGCATGTATTTGGCATATTCAATCCCAATATAAGCATCGGCAATATTATTTGTGATATGCCTACGCGTAGGGAACGAAGCCATATTGCGAAGGATGCAGCCCATCATGCAAATAACCTTTAATATGATCAACAACCATTTTGGCTATGATCTTGTAAATGACTGACATGAGCGTTATTGGTCTCTTATCAGTGAGCAAATCACATAGCTGGTTTTTGGGAAGGAGCTTGACAAGTCCTTTTTTGTCCATGACATAGGCATTTGCTGATTTTCCTAGGCTGAATTAACCATTTGCAGCAAAGTTTGCTTGGGGATATCCCAGAAGGCAAGAAAAAATTCCACAGTGAGACCATCCCATCCTGGACATTTCCATCTACCACAGGATTTAACAGCATCTGACAATTCTCTTTCAGTGAAAGGAATTTCCAATTCCAAAGCCTAAGCATTAGAGAGGATGGGCTGGACATGCTGCAAAAGAAGCTGACGGTCAGACACAACCTGAGGAGAAAGAATGTCCACATGTGCAAAATGAGATGAAAAATGCTGCACACAGAAAGTAGCAAGCTCTGAGTGGGATGAGGACCAAGAACCATGAGGCATCCGGATCCGACAAACTGGCAGCCTGTCTTTTGTAATGCAAACTTTAAAAGAATTGCTTGGAAGAGCAACCTTTATCCAAAAAAGACCTTTGCCGAGATCGGGTCTCCCATTTAGCAAGCTTTCTTTGATCATTCAATTGGAGATAAAATTTAGCGTGACATAATAGCATGCTTTCTTTTGAAGACAAAGGCCGAAGATGACTAAGGTCAGTGAAACTCTAGCAAGTGGAATCTGTGTGTACGGCCGGCTGCCAGAAAACTATACAGATGGAAGGGGGAAACCTGTACGAAAATGCAGACAGGGCCTGTATCGAACCTATACGGACTGCAGACGACCTATGCGGGACTGTCACACGGGGCCTGTACAGATGTGTGGACAGTGTATGGGTGTTGAGGGAAATCTGTACGGGGGCTGTACAGATGTACGGACGGAAGGGGATGTTGTACGGAGGTCTTGACGGGGCTGAATGGGCATAGGTCGCTGCTCTCCCTGTCTCACACTTTGCACACCACACACACACACATTTTTTTTTTTTTTGGGTGAAATCTTATATTTCCGTGTGGGAAACCCCAAAAAGGGATAAAAACGCACCAATAAGTACAAAGTAAAAATTTACAAGTAAAGCCTTAGAGCAAAAGTCATGAGGCATTCGTTACAAGATTCAAACTGGAGGAGGATCAAAGAGAACATCCTCCAGTTTCAAATTGTTGCTTTTTAAAAATTGATGCAGTGAAGAAACTGCATCATCAATGAAAACCACCTGTTTTTTGCCCTTGTGATTCTTCTGTATATAAGCTGGGAGCCTGTATTTCTGAATCACAGGGTCAAAAACTTGTTGCACATAGGATGAAAGGACTACAGAGAAAAAGAGACATCTACCTGCTGAGAAAGAGACTCTGGCATAGTCATCACAGGCAAAGGAATTGGAGCAATGTCTGCACTCTCTAACGAAGGAGCTGCATCAGATAAATCAGGGCTGCTTATATCAGCTTCACTTTGAGTATCAACCGGAGAAATAGCAAGCACACACACATACACACACCCCCCCACACCACCCACCCACACACCCACACACACACACTTTTTTTGTGAAACCAGTAACTATATTATTAACATGAGATCAATGTACATGACATTAGACTCCCAAAGAGAGCCTAATGGAAGAACTCAAAAACAGTCAGAAAACACTTCAAGGCTAGTAGCATCCAGGTCCCTCGCAGCATAACTATCATATAGAGATTGCTTGAGGGACATTCTGAAGAAAGCATATGCATGACGAAACTGTTGTCCCATCCTAGAATGCAATCTCTGTGTTCAAATAGTCCATAGTACCCAAAAACGAGCCCAGTGAAAGAAAAGGAGGAATGGAGACATCTGAGCTGAGGAGCATCCAAACATCCAGAAGAGTTTCCCGAATCTGATAGAGGGAAACCGAAGCCGCAGCAAATGAGAGACATGAGTGATCAATATCTGAGAGTGCGGGCAAGACCATAACAAATGGGGAACTGTCTCACGGTGATGAGAACAACGGGGACAGGAAGGGGAAGCAATGCGACGTGCTGCCAATTTCACCCCAATGGAAAAAGCTCCCACAATACATCTCCAAAAGAAAAGCCTCTGTTTCAATGGCAATTTAGCTTTCCAAATTTTCTTGAGTTGTGATTGCCACCAAGATAAAGGTCTATCCAAATTCCAAAGAGTGTTGGCATGCTTATCAATCCATGGCGGTGGAAGAAGAAATCTGTAAACCATCGAGGAGGCCAGATTATGCATTGAAAGTAAGCAGATATCGGGAGATAAGGAAGTCAGATTCCAGTCCAGTAATCTGTCCTGTACAAACAATGGAGGAACATGAACAAATGGCTGCAACATAATTGTAAGTATTCTCCAAATGGGCCTATGATGCAGACCCGAGGGGAATGTCCTGCAAGCTTGTGGAAATGAAAGCACATAACCATGTTGATCCACAACATCTCCGACAAATCTTATGCCCAATTTCATAAGATTATATGCTTTAATAGGAGCCTGTAAAGCAAGAGAAGATTCAAACACCTTGCTCCAATGGATGCTTTCCAAGCGAAGAGAATTACCATGATGGGAAGAAGCAGCTGACCATTTCGCATAAGAGAGAATTCTCTTCCAATCATGAATAAAAGCAGTAGAAACAGGAGAACCAGGAATTTTCCCCTGAAATGTGGACATGACTGCTTCCCAGTGATCTGTAATCCAATGCCCATATGCATGGGACTTCATGTTACCACACATAGCTGCTAGCATAATAGCCCATGGCTGTTTTTGCTGAAAAAAATCAGCAATCATGGTGCTCTTTCTTGCCAACATATGAAACTGAAGATTGAGAATATTCAGTCCCCCATGAGTCTTAGGAGAACAAACGGACTGCATGGGCAGTAGTCGCAAAGCCTTTTTGTGAGATTTGCTTTTCTAAAATATCTCCATAGCCTGGGACATATAGGAAGCCAAATGCTTAAAAGACCAGGGAAGAAGAGGCAGATAAAATTGCATATATGCCATGATGATAGACTGTACTATCCGAAGTCGAACATGTAGAGGCCAAGTGGACAAATGCCAGTATTCCAGCTTCTTGTTTATGTTTTGAAGCACCCATTTGAGCTGTTGTTGAGGGGTAATATTCCAGCCAATGGGATACCCTAAATGCCTCACAATAGCATGGGAAGAGATAATGTGGCCTGGCCAGAGAAGTGCATGCCAATCAGCTTCTTTCAATGCTAGAAGATTTGATTTCTGAAAGTTAATATGCAGTCCAGCAGCTATGCCAAAATCATTCAGAGTATGCATCAAATGAGAGAGATCATTTTGGGAATTCCTGGGCATAAAATATGAATCATCAGCATATGCCTGTGCAAGAAATTGCTGTGCCCCTGGAATTTGCAAGCCATGAAGCTGCCCTGTATCTGCAAGATGGTCCATATGCAACAATAACGGATGAGTAGCAATGGCATAGAGTAACGAACTAAGAGGGCAACCCTGTCTCATCGAGCGGGTCATAGTCCATGTTCTTGACAACCCACCACCAAGCAAACACTGCGCGGTGGTATGAGAATAGAACCAGTAAATAATATGGACCAGCCGAGGGCCAAATCCCAATTTATGCATAGTCAGAGAAATAAAATCCCAATGGACAGTATCAAATGCTTTCGCAATGTCCACTTGCAGAATGAGAACATCTTGCTTGGAATATTTGGCATACTCAATTGCAAGCAAAGCATTGGAGATGTTGTCAGTAATATGTCTTCTGGGAACAAACCCATAGTGCCTGGGATGAAGTCCTGCTTGCAAGATAAATCGGACCCTGAGGACAATCATTTTGGCAATGAGTTTGCAAATGACTGGCATAAGAGATATGGGCCGCCAATCAGCCATTGTCTCACACAACCTTTTTTTGGGGATCAATTTGACAAGGCCATGTTTCCAAGAAGAAGGAAGAGATTGTTCTGCCCAAGCATGATTGATCATAAGAAGCAGAGTGTTTTTGAGTTCACCCCAAAATGCACGGAAAAATTCAACAGTCAATCCATCTTAACGAGGAGAGCTGCCTCTACGTAAATGACTCAAAGCATCATCCAGTTCATTAAGCATAAAGGGCTGTTCCAATGCATGAGCCTAATCCAGAGGCAATATAGGCTGGACATGCATAAGAAATTGAGACCTAGCTGCATTCACTTGCATTGAATGATCAGGCTGAGGAGAAAAGAGATGCTGGAAATGACTAGAGCATTGCGATTCCAATGCTGATTTGGAGGTGGTCCAGGTGCCATCATCTTCCTTGATCCTGCAAATATCCTCCTTTCTCCTATCCGCATGCATATAAGAGCTGATTATATCCATTTGTTGCTTGTGAGATTGAGCCCATTTCAGCTTAATCCTGAGGTTTCCCATGTAACTCCGTCCATAATCTTGAATAACAGCCTACAAACGATGTGGGCAAGACTGATCCAAGCGAAATCCATGTCCTCCTGAGCATGTAAGAGGAGGGATGGACAGCCAGTCTCACCATGTTCTGAAATTGTTGATGAAGCAAATAAGCACTATTGACATGGAGTAAGCGAAGACCAAAAAAAGGCATATCTTCTGTCAAATGTGCTATAGATAATGTCAAACATACTGGAAAGTGATTAGATAGCAAGAGGAAATGATCAACCCATAGTGCACATGTGAAACTAGCATACTGCTGAGCATGCAGCAAATACCATTTGTCAAGTCGAGCCCAGTAATGAGTAAAGGCATTGTGACGGTATGTATAGCCCATATCTCTGTCCCTTGTTGAGAGCCATAAATCTTCTGCATGCAAGAAAGAAAGCATATCCTCCCAATGTCGAAGCTCAGTGGGGATCATGTGAGAATGATGAGTGGTGTTGTCTTGGATGGCAGGTGAATTATTAAAATCTCCACACAAAAAGGCATTAGACAGCCATGGATATTGTTTGAGGGAGGCCCACATTCGAGCTCTTGTCGCAGAAGTTTGAGAGGCATAAACGATGCTATTTCGTAAAGATCAGCATGATAGATGCATTTGATCGCCATCCAACGACCCTGGGGGTCATTGTAAGCAACCGTGGGCTGCATATCATGTTTCACCAGCATGCATACCCCTGAAAAGGACATTGTACCAGCATAAAATATGTCATAACCAGCAAAGTGGCCTTGCTGGCCAGCCAAGAAGTGTTGGTTGTGTTCCTGTAAAGAAATTACATCGGGGTGCATTCTATGTACATAATGCCAAAAAAGTCTCCACTTATTGACATTACAAAGACCTTGAACATTGTATGTAATACAAGTGATTGAAGTAGACCTAGAAGATATGTACAGCCAAACCAAAAAGCATAGTATAAGTTGTCAGGCCTCAGCCATGACATCGAGGTCCACCTGGCCTCCTGGATCATTGGCTCTATTATCCTCATCATTGTCACATACAGGGATGCCCTTCTTGAGCACATCAACCCACAGTTGAGAAGTGAGGCTATCAGCAGGGGTAGAGGCCTGACCAGGGGTGGAAGTAGAGGCATCCCAATGGCGAGATTGTAATGGTCGTGGCTTGAGCGCAAATACCTTTTTGGGTTGCTACCAGGCACCTTGGGGAGAGGCAGGAGATTCTGAAATTTTACCCTTTCCTTTATCCTTTTGCTTGGCTGAAATCTGAACCACATTTTCTTTTTGAGGGACAGATTTAGATGCCGCATCATCCAACTTGCTAGGCATAGCTTTAGGCCTCGGACCATAAGTTGGAGGGGAAGTATTTTCTGGAGCAATAGCTGTAGGTGGGAGCTGATGCAGGACTGCAGGGTACTGTGAGGCTAGGTGGCGAAACTTATGACATTTGAAGCAAGCACCTGCAAATACTCCCCATTTCAAATCAAAATATTTTTCTCCCAAGGGAACATCCTCCACCTCTACAGCAATGGAAGGAGGGGTTGGGTGATCTGTATCCCAAAGAACACAAAGCCGATTTCGATTACGCGAAGGACGGGGAGGGCATACAACTTGCCCCAAAGTAGCTGCCAGGCTTGGTAACTCAGCCCTCATATAATCCGGAAAGTCCACTACCTCAACCCATACAGGGCAATGATGTCGAATGAGACCATGATTATCCTTATTTGGCGACCATGGCATGACTTGCACCATTTGTTTGCCATAGAATAGAGGGGACATCTCCAATATCTGCTGACGATATGAGGCATCGAAAAAGTGCACTTCATAAAAACCTCGAGAAGCAAAGTATACTCCTTCCACAAAGCAGCCTCCCAACAAAGCCTGAACCCACTGAGCTACATCATTTGCTGAAGGTAGCTTCCCTTGGAAAAAAATGATACTGCTTGCTGAGAAAACTTTCGGAGAGGAGCAACCAACGAGGGCAACTTCAGCTTATACTTAAGGGCTGGGGGAGGTTTGGCCCACTCCTTCCGGCTGTGATGAAATTCATCCTTGAGCATGTCGAAGACATAGTGAGCATCTACAGATGCTGAAGAAGAAAAGTCGACTTGCTGTCTTTTGGAGTCCCGGGACAAGTCCTTCCGGGAGTAGCTTTTGAGATGGTCCTCCATGGAAGTTAGCAGGGCAGAAACGATGAAAAGGCAGAAAAAACAGACCTGTACGAGAGGGTTTGTAGAGGGCAAACAGCACGGGAAGAGTAAAGACAAACAGTACAGAAAGAGCAGGGCTGCACGGACTGTACGGGACATGGCAAGGATGTACGGATATCCGGAATTGTATGGACTGTATGGGATGCAGACAGAAAACAGAGAAACTGTACGGGGGAGCAAGAACCGAATAGAAATGCTGACGGGGTAGAGAGCTAGACTGTACGGAAAGGCCAGGGGTGTACGGATGTACAGAGGGGACTACAGAAAGGGGACAGTGATGGCGAGGTAAGCAGCAGCTGGACTGCTCGGGGACTGCGCAGGGATGAGCAGAGGCCGTTCGTACGGCCGTACGGAAGGTGTACGGCTACCGTACGATTGTACGGACAGGGAGGGGGCTGTACGGGAACCTATCTCTCTCTCGATCGCCTCCCCCCTAGCCACACACACACACACACACACACATGTTACCCACACACACTTTTTTTTTGTGAAGCCATTAACTATATTATTAACATAAGATCAATATACATGACATTAGACTCAAAAAGGGAGCCTAATGGAAAAACTCAAAAACAGTCAGAAAACACTTCAGCATAACTATCATATAAAGATTGCTTGAGGGACATTCTGAAGAAAGCATATGCCTGAGGAAACTGTTGTCCCATCCTTGAATGCAATCTCTATGTCCAAATGGTCCAGAGTATCCAAAAACGAGTCCAGTGAAAGAAAAGGAGGAATGGAGACATCTGGGATGAGAAGCATCCAAACATCTAGAAGAGTTTCCCAAATCTGATAGAGGGAAACCGAAGCCGCAGCAAGTGAGAAACATGAGCGTTCAATAGCCGAGAGTGCGGGCAAGACCATAACAAGTGGGGAACTGTCTCACAATAATGAGAGCAACGGGCAGAAAGGGGAAGCAATGCGACGTGCTGCCAATTTCTCCCCAATGGAAAAAGCTCCCACTATACATCTCCAAAAGAAGAGCCTCTGTTTCAATGGTAATTTGGCTTTCCAAATTTTATTGAGTCGTGATTGCCACCAAGATAAAGGCCTATCGAAATTCCAAAGAGAGTTGGCATGCTTATCAATCCATGGCGGTGGAAGAAGAAATCTGTAAACCATCGAGGAGGCCAGATTATGCATTGAAAGCGAGCAGGTAGCAGGGGATGAGGAAGTCAGATTCCAATCCAACAATCTGTCCTGTACAAACAGTGGAGGAATAGGAACAAATGGCTGCAACATAGTTGTAAGTATTCTCCAAATGGGTCGATGATGCAGACCCAAGGGGAATGTCCTGCAAGCTTGTGGGAATGAAAGCACATAACCATGTTGATCCACAACATCTCCGACAAATCTTATGCCCAGTTTCATGAGATTATATGCTTTAATAGGTGCCTGTGAAGCGAGAGGCGATTCAAACACCTTGCTCCAATGGATGCTTTCCAAACGAAAAGAGTTACCATGATGAGAAGAAGCACCTGTCCATTTGGCATAAGAGAGAATTCTCTTCCAATCATGAATAAATGCAGTAGAGACAGGACAACCAGGAATCTTCCCCTGAAATGTGGTCATCACTGCTTCCCAGTGATCTGTGATCCAATGCCCATATGCATGGGACGTCATGTTTCCACACATAGCTGCTAACATAATAGCCCATGGCTCTTTTTGCTGAAAAAAATCAGCAATCATAGTGCTCTTTCTTGCCAGCATGTGATACTGGAGATTGAGAATATTCAGTCCCCCATGAGTCTTAGGAGAGCAAACAGCCCGCATGGGAAGAAGTCGCAATGCCTTTTTGTGAGATTTGCTTTTCCAAAATATCTCCATAGCCTGGGACATATAGGATGCCAAATGCTTAAAAGACCAGGGAAGAAGAGGCAAATAAATGTACATATGCCATAATGGTAGACTGCACTATCCGAAGTCTAACATGTAGAGGCCAGGTGGACAAATGCCAGTATTCCAACTTCTTGTTAATCTTTTGAAGCACCCATTTGAGTTGTTGTTGAGGAGTAATATTCCAGCCAATGGGATATCCTAGATGCCTCACAAGAGTATGGGAAGGGAGGATGTGGCCTGGCCAGAGAAGTGCATGCTTATCAGCTTTCTTCAATACTAAAAGATTCGATTTCTGAATATTGATATGCAGGCCAGCAGCTATGCCAAAATCATTCAGAGTGTGCATTAAGTGAGAGAGGTCACTTTGAGAATTCCTGGGCATGAAATATGAATCATCAGCATATGCCTGTGCAAAAAACGGCTGTGCTCCTGGAATTTGCAAGCCATGAAGCTGCCCTGTAGCTGTAAGATGGTCCATATGCAACAATAATGGATGGGTAGCAATGGCATGTAATAGCGAACTGAGAGGGCAATCCTGTCTCACTGAGCGGGACATAGTCCATGCTCTTGACAACCCACCACCAAGCAAACACTGCGCAGTGGCATGAGAATAGAGCCAGTAAATAATATGGACCAGCCGAGGACCAAATCCCAATTTATGCATAGTCTGAGAAATAAAATCCTAGTGGACAGTATCAAATGCTTTGGCAATGTCCACTTGCAGAATGAGAACGTCTTGTTTAGAATATTTGGCATACTCAATTGCAAGCAAAGCATTGGAGATATTGTCAGTGATCTGTCTTCTGGGAACAAACCCATACTGTCTAGGATGAAGTCCTGCTTGTAAGATAAATCGAACCCTAAGGACAATCATTTTGGCAATGAGTTTGTAAATGACCGGCATAAGAGAAATGGGCCGCCAATCAGCCATTGTCTCACACAACCTTTTTTTGGGGATCAGTTGGACAAGGCCATGTTTCCAAGGAGGAGGAAGAGATTGTCTTGCCCAAGCATGATTGATCATAAGAAGCAGAGTGTTCTTGAGATCACCCCAAAATGCAGGAAAAATTCTACAATCAAACCATCCCAACCAGGAGAGCTGCCTTTGCGTAAATGATTCAGAGCATCATCCAGTTCATTAAGCATAAAGGGCTGCTCCAGTGGACAAGCCCGTTCCCGGGACAATATGGGCTGAACATGCATCAGAAATTGAGACCTAGCTGCATTCACTTGCACTGAGTGATCGGGCTGAGGAGAAAAGAGATTCTGGAAATGAGTATAGCATTGCGATTCCAATTCTGATTTGGATGTGGTCGAGGTGCCATCATCTTGCCTAATTCTGCAAATGTCCTCCTTTCGCTTATCCGCATGCAGGCTTTTAAAGAAAGCTTTGGAGGAGCAGCCCTTATCCAAAAGGGGTTTCATGCGAGCTCGGATTTGCCACTTCTTTAATTTGCGAAGATCATTTTGATGGATGATGTGAACCGGATAAGCACAAAAATGTACTCATTATACCTTCAACACGGCACATACCAAATTAGTTGGAGACCAAATCTTGCATGGATGTAGGTCTAGGTTAGACTAAGTGTCGTGCAAAGTTTCATTTCCAACAGATAAGTCCACATGCCCATTTGGTTAGGACGTGCGTCATTTTTCCTACGCATTGAATCTTGTTCAGAGGAGGTGAGCTGCCTATGAGAGCTGATTAAATCCATTTGTTGCTTATGAGATTGAGCCCATTTCAGCTTAAGCCTGAGATTTCCCATGTAAGTCCGTCCATAATCTTGAATAACAGCTTGCAAACGATGGGCAAGACTGATCCAGGTGAAATCCATGTCCTCCTGAGCATGTGAAAGGAGGGGGCGGACAGCCACTCTTACCATGTTCTGAAATTGTTGATGCAGTAAATAGGCACCATTAACATGAAGCAGGCGACGACCAAAAAAAGGCATATCATCTGTCAAACGTGCTATAGATAATGTCAGGCATACTGGAAGGTGATCAGATAGGAGGAGGGAATGATCAACCCATAGTACACATGTGAAGTCAGCATACTGCTGAGCATGCAACAGATACCATCTGTCAAGTCGAGCCCAGTAATGAGTATGGTATGTGTAGCCCGTATCTATATCCCTTGTGGACAACCATAAATCTTCTGCATGCAAGAAAGAAAGCATATCTTCCCAATGGCGAAGCTCAGTGGGGATCATGTGAGAACGATGAGTGGTGTTGTCTTGGATGGCTGGTGAGTTATTGAAGTCTCCACATAAAAAGGCATTGGACAGCCATGGATATTGTTTGATGGATGCCCACATTTGAGCTCTTGTTGCAGAAGTCTGAGAGGCATAAACAGATGCTATTTCATAAAGTTCAGCATGACATATACATCTGATCACCATCCATTGACCCTGGGGGTCATTGTAAGCAAGCGTGGGCTGCATATCATGCTTGACCAACATGCATACCCCTGAAAAGTGCATTGTACCAGCATAAAAGATGTCATAACCAGCAAAATGGCCTTGCTGGCCAGCCAAGAAGTGTTGGTTGTGTTCCTGTAAGGAGATTACATCGGGGTGCGTTCTATGTACATAGTGCCAAAAAAGTCTCCACTTATTGACATTGCAAAGACCTTGAACATTGTATGTAATGCAAGTAATTGAAGTAGACATAGAAAGTATGTACAGCCGAACCAAAAAGCGTAGTGACAGTGTAAGTTGTCAGGCCTCAGCCATGACATCAACATCCACTTGGCCTCCTGGATCAGTAGCTCTATAATCCTCATCATTGTCACATATAGGGATGCCCCTCTTAAGCACATCAAGCCACAGTTGAGAAGTGGGGCTATCAGCAGGGGTAGAGACGTGACTAGGAGTGGAAATAGAGGCATCCCAATGGCGAGATTGCAGCGGTCGTGGTTTGAGCGCAAATACCTTTTTGGGTTGCTGCCAGGCACCTTGAGGAGCAGCATGAGATTCTGAAATTTTGCCCTTTCCCTTATCCTTTTGCTTGGCTGGAATCTGAACCACATTTTCTTTGAGTGGAGTAGCTGTAGATGCCATATCCGCTGCCTTGCTAGGTATAGCCTTAGGCCCCGGACCATAAGTTGGTGGGGGATTATTTTCTGGAGCAATGGCTGTAGGTGGGAGTGGATGCAGGACTGCTGAAGGACACTGTGAAGCTAGGTGGCCAAATTTATGGCATGTAAAGCAACCGCCTGCAAAGACTCCCCATTTCAAATCAAAATATTTTTCGCCCAAGGGAACATCCTCTACCTCTACCGCAATAGAAGGAGGAGTTGGGTGATCTGTATCCCAAAGAACACAAAATCGATTGCAATTGCCCGAAGGACGGGGTGGGCATACAACTTGTCCCAAAGTAGCTGCCAGGCTTGGTAACTCAGCCCTCATATAGTCCGGAAAATCCACAACCTCAACCCATACAGAGCAGTGATGTCGGATGAGACCGTGATAGTCCTGATTTGGCGACCATGGCATGACGTGGACCATTTGTCCGCCATAGAATAGAGGGGACATCTCCAAAATCTGCTGGCGATAAGATGCATCCGAGAAGTGCACTTCATAAAAACCTCGAGAGGCAAAATATACTCCTCCAACAAAGCAACCTCCCAACAAAGCCTGGACCCTCTGAGCTACATCATTTGCTGAAGGTAGCTTCCCTGGAAAGAAGATGATGACGGCTTGCTGAGAAAACTTTCGAAGAGGAGCCACCAAAGAGGGCAGCTTCAGCTTGTATTTGAGGGCCGGGGGAGGTTTGGCCCACTCCTTCCTGCTGTGATGGAATTCATCCTTGAGCATGTCAAAAACATAGTGAGCATCTACCGAGGCTGAAGTAGAGAAGTCAACTTGCTGTCTTTTGGAGTCCCGGGACAAGTCCTTCTGGGAATAGCTTTTGAGATGATCTTCCATGGAGTAAAGCAGGGCGAGATTGATGAAGAGGTAGAAGGAACCAGAGCTGTACAACCGGGTTTGAACAGAGCAAACAGCACGGGAGAAAGAAGGAAAACTGTACGGATAGGAGGAAGCTGTATGGGCAATATGGATGAAAGGACTGTACGGACTGTACGGAGGGCTGACAGTGCAGACGGGAACTGTACGGAATAAAAGGAGCACAACAGGGATGCTGACGGAGGGTAGGCGGGCTGAACTGTACGGAAATGGCAGAAGTGTATGGAGGCACAAAGAAGGCTTCGGAAGGAAAGGCGATGGCGACGCACACACACGCAGGGTTGGAGCGGGATTACACAGGTTGCGCAGAAGTGAGTAGACGGGTCGTACCGCCTGTCCGTACGGACGTACGGCACCTGTACGGCAGCCGTACAGTTGTACGAACAGAAGGGGGAGCTGTACGGGGCTCTGTCTCGCGACATGATCTCCTCTCCAAGCTCTCTCTCACACACACCAATTCTAACACACACCAACTCTCTGTGACACACACACACTTTTTTTTTTTTTGGGGTAAAATCCAGTGCATTGTATTTATATCGTCATAACTTTACAAGAGGGAAAGTCTCCAAGATGGAGAGTATCCCACCGATCAGAAGCATATAAAGAAAAGCTCAATGCAAGATGCATGTATATCACCCTCATGGCAGGCATCATACACACACACACACACACACACACACGCACATACACTTTTTTTTTTTTTTTTTTTTGGGGTAAATCCATGATTATATTGTCAGCAAAATTTACATGAGGGTCTCAAAAAAGCAGAGAGCCTCATTTGTTTTGGATGTGTTCCAGCACTAAGACCTTCCTATGCACACGCACATACACACACACACACGCACATACACACACACACACATACACACACACACACACATACACATACACGCACGCACGCACACACACATACATTATGTGAGACAGCTTCAAGGGACGACATGAGGACCCTGGCAAATGGAGTGTCCAGTCTTGAAGTCGATCCTGAATTTGCAAAGGAGGTATTGGAATATAAGGTCGAAGCATATGAGTAATAAGATACTGAACAACACGGGAATGCATGCGAAGACTGAATTTTTTCAGCAGCCTAACGAAAAGAAAGAGGGGTCCCATCATCATGAATCACATCTGGAACAGAATGGATCCGCTTAATTCTCAGAAAATACGAACGTCGAGGCTCCTGCAAAGCCAACGAAGGGGAAAATGCTCTCGACCAATGTGTGCCTTCAGAACGTAAAGAATTGCCCTGTAAAGAATCCCTGCCATTCCATTCCAAGTGAGATATAATATGTTTCCAGTCCAGCAACATCTTGGAGATCAGTGGGCAGCCTTTGATTTTTCCTTGAATAGAACCTAAGATAAAGTCATAGGGAGTGGGCTGCCAATAACCAAAGGCAGGGGTAGTAAGTTGAGAGAGCAAATGACACATCATGGCAGCCCATGGCTGAACCCTGCATAAATTGCAGCATCATTTTGCCTGTATGAGCAAGAATATGTACATGAAGATTCAAAATATTAAGTCTTGCATGCATCTTGGGAGAATATAGATGCTGCACCGAAAGTAATCGCAATCCTTTTTTGCCATGTTTAGAGCTCCAAAAGGCTTCCATGGCCAGAGATGAAGACTACAAGATGCTCTTTGTTGAACATGATTAAGGGCAATAAAAATAAATATATGCGATAAGAATGGATTGAACAATCTGCAGCCAAACATGCAAAGGCCATGTGGCAAGTTTCCAGAATTCAAGTTTCTTCTTCAGTTTTGCCAAAACCCAATTAGATTGCTGTCGACGAGTAATCATCCAACCTGCGCTCTAGAGCGACTGTTGCGAGGCGCACACGTTTCTGCAAGGTTTGGCCTGCAGGAGTTTTTTACATATTCACTTCGCGAGGGATTTGTTGGTTGTGTAGTCCCCAACTTGCTGTTAGCCCTTGTACTAGAGACTCCCTAGGCAAAGAGCTGGGTTTCTTTGGAATATGCTGGTTTTTTCTTCTAAGAGCCTTTTTCTAAAATTTTGAGATCTCCTTACGAATCACTGACAAAGGCCAAAAGTTGAAGTTTAAGACATTGTAAAAAGTGTTGTCAATAAGGAGAATCGAGTCTTCTTCTGTGTGCGGGACATGAATTAACACTGCATTAATGATCTTTTGTTGATACTTATTTGAAGGTAATAAGTGTCATATTTATCTCTATAGTGTTTAATGCTAACCAATTGTTACAGTTATTAACTAGCTTCTTTATAGTACAAAACATGAATTGTCGCTATGTTTTGATTGGGTTATATAGCATGTGCTTGTTATTCACAATATGCCTGTTTCTAAAAGGACTAGGCTTCTCATTGTTTTCCAAGATCCTATCTAATAGATGCATTATAATCGTTAGTGCTTGCCATGTTTCAAATGCCAAAATTGTGCCTTATCCTGGAACTCGGTTTTGAAGGCTTCCTTTTAACCACATAGAGCTTTTATGCCATGAGCATAATGTTCCATAATGCAGGTTTCTCAAATGATGATTGGTAACTCCAAATTCCCACTTCATGTAGTCGAGATATCCGCGGGAACAAGTCAGCTATATCCTATCACCTTTCAGGATAACATTGGTAATTATGTCGGTCTATTTATATTTTGTTATCATTCGTTTAAATAGTCCTTCTATTTCACAGAACATGTTAAATCTTGTGTTTAGCAAACGCTTAAGAAAATTTCAAGGTATGGTAAGGTTTAAGTTTCGTGTTAACTAGAAACTTGAACTTCGGTAGTTAAGTAGTGTCATTGCATGTGTTTTTATTGCCAAATGTTATTCAGGTGATATACATTTTATACGTCAATGTAAGCTTAGTGCCCTTCAGATGGTTGAATATGAGTACACCTTTGCATACTATCTTTTACATCCAAATGAGGTAACTCATTGGATTACTCTGATGTAATGGTTTATTCATCAAATGCTTAAATGAAAGCCAAACACTTATCACATAGGGTGTAAATGCATCCAGAGAGAGAGAGAGAGAGAGAGAGAGAGAGAGAGAGAGAGTGTGTTTATCAAAGTCTTGTAAAGACCGATGGGTCTATGAGACTGTGAAAATCTTGATACAACAAGCTGTGGTAGTGGAGCTACTAAACGAGCATCCATACCAATGCAAAATGCAAAAATGCAGAAGGCAGTACTAAGTCCTAACTACAACATAGTCATATCGATGGTCGACTATATATCAATCTCAGCATCGTGATCAATATCATCATCATTATCGGCAGCAGCAAGATATCAGGATGGATGAGACAGTGGAGGCATGAAGTCGGCAATATAGTGTTGTCGGTCACTCAGAGGTGCCATAGCTCTGCGTCTGACAAGGGCTACTTTGACCCCGTCGATCGGGCTCCGACTCTAAACAAGGAGGGGATGTTCCCAAGTGTGATATGTGTGTCGACCCTCTGTCTGAGCTGTCGGGTCACAGGCTCCGGGTCACGGTCATGTCGAGGCCTCGTCTTTGGGGGTCCATGTGATCTAGCTGAAAGAACTTCGTGATAGAGCTCTGAGAGGGAGCAGTCAAGGAAGAAGTCTGCTCCTGTCTCCGTGCTCGGAGTATCCTCTTACAGAGTCTAAGTGCCTCATGAATGAAACCTGTCAAACACCGCTGGTCTGGGTAGGAGAGGAAACAAGCCAAAATCCCATAACTATCCCCGAAGAGGTAGTGGAAACGCCCTCGATATCATAGTACACAGGATACCTGAAGATGAAATGCTCCTCTGTCTCCACCTCTTGCATGTCACACAGTGTGCATATGCACCTCTCCCTGGGTAGTCGCTTTGCTCTGCCGCTCTCGATGCAAAGTCTGTGTGAAGAGACCCAGAACTGCCCAAGAGAGATCCTCAGCAAGTGGGGTAAGTGAATCTACGTGTATGCTGGTGGGTCAATGAAACCCTCCGCTGTGATATGTAAGAAGTAATCTCTGTAGAAGCTAAGCTTCATTGGGAGTTCACTTGGTTTCAACCAGGTTCAAAATGTGTGTAGCTGTAGTAGATCCTGACGGATAACCTGGTTGACCTCGTGTGATAAGAGGGGAGAAAACGGAGCATCCATGCTGTACTAGAAGGGAGGTAGTCTATCCATGTGGAGCCCCAATCGCTCAAACCATCTCTCTGTACGAGCATACCAGCACCTTTGGCCATAGAAGAGGATAGAGCTATCCATGGTAGCCTGCTACGCCCCGAGGTATAATCTCCATATTCCCTAACTCGGTACAGATACGTGATGACCTGAAATGCAGCATCTAGCTGTAAAGGGAGTGACCCAAACTTAGCCTGAATGATCTGGTGAGGAGCGGATTACTTACGAATCATCCGTGATAACATGAGAACATGTAGCCGCTCCACACCGGCCCACTCCATATTCGACAAGTCTGGCCCCCAACAAGGACTGTCGTACATCCCCGCTGGGCAAACCAAGGAGTCAAAAAGCAACCCCTTGGTGCGTGGATCTTGAAAGTGCGAGCGGAAGCAGTGCCTCTCTAGTCTGGTCAATGAAGCATACCCTCTACTCGAGCGTGCTTGCATCGCGGGTCTCATAGTGAAGCTAGGTCCGGAGTAGATAACCCCAAGATAAGTGTATGATAAAACTATCTCAACAGATGACCCCTTAAATGTGAACTGCTCCTGATGCATGATGGCGCGAGATGTATCGAAGATCATGACCTTGGTTTTACCCAGGTTGACCTTCAAATCACGAGACTCACAAAAGGACTGTAGTGTGTCTAGGTGTCTCTGAAGCCCCTCTGCTGAGGAAGACAAGAGAGCCACGTCATTTGCGTAGAGCAAAATCTGGATCAGCATGCCATCAAGAGAGCAACCTATATCCCCCTGTGTCTGCATCACTGTCTCAAGCTCGTCAATGTAGAGGCCAGACAAGATAGGTGACAAAGGACACCCTTGTTTGACCCTCATGGTGCTCATGATCTCGTCTGTCCACCCGGATCTTGCCCGAACTCTGCTTGAAACTCTCTCGTAAAGTGCCATGACAGCCCAAATGATCTCCTGGTCATAACCTAGGTCCTGCAGGGGCCGTATGAGGCGGGCTCTCGGAACTGTGTCAAATGCCTTGCAGAAATCCACAAAGCAACAATAAACCCTCTGCTTTCGTGACCTCGCCTCCTCGATGATACATCTGAGCGTGAGAATGTGGTCCATAGTTCCATGATCACGCCGGAATCCGGCCTATCTTGCTGCTCTAAGTCCTTGACACTCTGCAAGTCTGCTAACCTCGGAGTCAAGTACGGACATGTCCAATCATAATGGACCTGTAGTTCTCTGGGCTCATGGGATCCCCTGCCTTGTGGATGGGTGAGGTAGTGTTAATGGCCGAAGTGTGTGGAAATCCCAAACAAAGAGCTTCATTAAAAAGCTTTGCTAAGATCGGGGCTAGGAGGTTAATCCCATATGCAATGAATGGAGTGCATAGCCCCTCATGATCCTTCGCTCAGTCATTATGAAGTTTCATTACGACATCCTTTACCCCTCCTCTAGTGAAGAGGGTGCATGATGTGAGACGAGGCATGTGTGAGAGGTTAGGGACTGGCTGATTTAAAATGTCATAAAGTGTGCGTGCATAATCAAACCAGATTTGAGTGTCAGTGAGTGGCGGAGGGGACTGTCCTTCTAGAAATCTCTGCCAGAATCCTTAGAGTTGTTACCAAACAAAATGTTCAGTAGCTCCTGGTTCCGATGAACGAAGTCTAGTTTCTTCCTTCGTACCAGTCTACGGTATTCGCGTAGTGTATCTTGTGTGCTCAAAAGACTGTCGAATCTGAGTTGACGGCGTAAAGCCTTACACTCATCATTGTACCAACTATTACAGGGTACGGTTCCAGGGGGTGGTGGGCGGGTGGAGCGGGT
Source organism: Dipteris shenzhenensis (assembly GCF_047967505.1). Lineage (NCBI taxonomy): Eukaryota > Viridiplantae > Streptophyta > Polypodiopsida > Gleicheniales > Dipteridaceae > Dipteris > Dipteris shenzhenensis. Next base: position 4,452,212 of record NC_141603.1, on the reverse strand, counting down.
GGTGTGGGGGAAAGCGTGAATGGAAGCCTCGTGTAGTGAGCGGGTAACAAGGGCAGCATGATCCTCTAAAAGGGATATGAAGTCGATATAAGCAAGAAGTATGTACAGACGGCCAGAGTAAGAAGGTGAGTGATCCCGATCAAAGCGTATATCGTGGTAGGTGGAGTAAGCACTGAGTGGGGTGGAGGGTGCTATGCGAATGGAGGTGGAGATGCTAAAGAAAAGGTATGTATGATGAGCCCCTGGGGGGAGAGGTGCTACAGTGAAGTCAGTAATGCGAGATGTGAAGACAGGGGATCCCATGATGTAATCAGTAACACTAGAGCCCCCCCCATGTGGAAAGCATATGAAACCACTTGAAGCGGGCCATCTGTCAAGACCATTATAGATAATTAGATCATGTATCTTGCCGAGGTCTAATAGGGCCTGTCGATAAGATGAGAATGGACCTCGCCTGTCAGCCGAAACCCATAGCATATGTGACAGTAGAGTGGGATCATCTATGAAGTCAAGAAGTGGTACCTGACGTCGTCCTCGCGTTGAAGTCCCCCACTAGGACTTCTCCGCAGCTAGAGAAGTCAACGATGGACTGATAAAGGGCAACAAATGGGGATGTCTCATCACACCTCGGATATCTCTTGCAAAGTGGGAGGCCTCAGGGGGGAAGTAGCAAAATGCAACAAATAGATCCCGGCTGTCCATGTGTCGAATCCGGATCCAAAGAAATTTGGAATGTGTATCTCTCTGCTCTACTGAAATGGTCCCCCGAAGTGTGGATTTGAAAAGGACTGCAACTCCACGTGAACCTCGAACTCCTCCTGTATCCCTCGTCTCATCTTTGTAGGCAGATTCCCATGTATATCCGCTGACTATTGGAAGAGGGCGCTCTGGACTCTGATGTGTCTCTGTATAAAAGACTATGTCGTGGCCTGTATAGGATTCCGAGAAGTTCCCTGGTTCTGACCATAAGGTACCATTACAGTTCCAAATGATGCAGGACACGGTCTCGGATATGTGAGTCTCATAGATCCCCCTATGTAGTAGAGGGGGCAGGTGTCCTACGGGGGTCTGTAAGAAGTCGTCCCTCTCGTACCACTGCCCACTTCCCCTCCTTCCGGGCTTGATCCCGTTGTTGCAGCAAAGAGCGCCTCTCCTCAACCTGTAGAGGTTTGAGGTCCTCATCCATAGAGATCGCTGGTTGATCTCGAAGGACTGACCTGTGTCATAGAGCTGAAAGTCGTGCTTGAGTGTCATGGAACCGTATGATCGGGGGTTGCTCTCGGTTGGGATCTCTTCCCACTTGCCATGCCCTCTCTATCTTGTGCTCAGCCACACCCAGGGTAGCGGCCACGAACGCAGTCGCATCTGCCATCGTTGTAGCCTCAATGCGTGGGACCTTGCGTACTCTGATGCTGAGAGCCTTATTGGCTCTCTGTTGCTGGTAGCCGAAACGGTTACCCTTGCGGGTTCCCGTTTGGCCACGTCAACCCATCTGGAAGTCTTCTCAATAGCAGATTGCATGCTCGCAATCTGCGCCTCGATCACTGGGGTGCTCCCTGGGACAGTGTGTATGGCTGTGACCTCCTGTTGGAGCTGCATGATATCATGTCTGAGTCCTTGAATAAGACCCGCTTGCTCCTGAATGGCCCACCCTGCTCCTGTATGATGCGGCTCTACTCCTGGTTTAAGTGGACCTGCTCCCATGCAAAGCGAGTCAACTCCATCTCACGCTCACGGAAACTATGTATCTCCATGAGCAAGGTCTCACGGGCCTCTGGTGTATCAGCCCACCCATGTCCATGCTGAAATTGTGGTGACTGTGGCATGAAAGTGTGGGATTGAATCCGAAAACTGGACGGTGACTAGGTGAACTGGGTGAGGAACGGAGATGACAGTGGAATGGATGAGGCAGTCCCAACGGGGTGTGGGAGCGTGGGCTGCTTGAGAGGGAGAGGGGAGAGTGAAGCATAATGCGGAACAGTGTATGACACCTCCGAAGTAGGGGTCATAAGCGGTGCGAGAGCTGTAACAAGAGAGGAGGGGAAGGGAACAACAACCGGCGCTATGGGCATGAGTATGTCACTAATAGTAGATGTAGAGGGAGCTGAGACTGGAACTGGAGCTGAGCCTGAAGCGGGGGCTGAATTCGAGGTAGAGATAGACATAGAGGGATCTGAGGTTGGAGCTGAAACCGAAATTGAAACTGTAGCGGGAGCTGAGGTTGAGGTAGAGATAGAGGCTGAAGAAGCTGAGGCGGGTCCTGCCTTTGCCTTGCTGTCTACCCCGAGTCCACTTCGGTTGTAACGTGTGTTCACATCCTCCAATTTCAGTTGTGTCGTTTGCTTTTCTTTGTTGTTGTTGTTGTCTTTCTTGGCTTTGTCCCCCATTTCTCCTGGACCCTTTTTTTTGTGTGGTGTAGGTCTTAGTGTCCGACCTAGAGCGGGAGCACCGGCTCCCCCCCATAATGGGAGGCACATCCAGTGCGAGGTGGTGGCGAGGCAGGGTGGAAGCCTGAGGTGAGAGGCAGCCAGGAGGTGGAGAAGGAGAGGCTAAGATGGTGAGGAGTTTAAAAAAAAAAGGGAGGTGGTGAGGGGCTGAAGCGGGATCGGGAGGAGCAGAGAGGGGGTGGCTAGGTAGGTTAAGCGTAGGGAGTGGGGTAGGGGGCGTAGGTGTAGGATGAGCGTAGGCGTAGGGGTTGGGCTGAGCATAGGGCGTAGGCGTAGGGGGCGTAGGGGTAGGCGTAGGATGAGTGTAGGGGGCGTAGGGGTAAGCTGAGCGGAGTAGACTGAGCGTAGGCTGAGCGGGGTAGGCTGAGCGGGGTATGAGCGTAGGCTCAGCGTAGGGAGGGGGTGGCTAGGTAGGCTGAGCGTAGTGGGTGTAGGGAGAGGCTGAGCGTAGGGTAGAGCGTAGGGAGAGGCTGAGCGTAGGGAGCGGGAGACCTCATGGGTCTATGTCACGTAGAGCAGGAGCAGCAATGGAGCAGCGTAGAGGCAGCAATGGAGCAGCGTTGAGAGCAACGTAAGGAGCAGGAGCAGGAGCAGCGATGGAGCAGTGATGGAAAGGCTTGATGGAGCGATGGGCAGCGATGGAGCAGAAGCAGCGATGGGCAGCGAGAACAAAACCAGCGATGGAGCAGGAGCAGCGATGGACCTCCGAGAGTTGGGGATCAAGGTGAGCAAATAATTGTATGATATGATATGATTGTATTGATGTCCTCGTGAGACCCTTCAGGATCTATGGGACAAGAAAAGCCATCTAGTTCATCTGCTTAGGAAGGGCAATTAGGGGGGGGGGAGAGAGAGAGAGAGAGTCTATTAATGTCCACGGGAGACCAACAGTTCAATGGGACAAAAAAAGCCATCTAGTTCATTAGCTTAGGGAGGGCACATGTCAGTTCCCAAATAAGGGGGGGGGGGGGGAGAGAGAGAGAGAGAGAGAGAGAGAGAGAGAGAGAGAGAAAAGAAAGAAAGAAACTATTATTATCATCGTGTGGGGGCCTGAAATCGACCCATGGGACCCAATGGAATGTTACAAAAAGTCAGGCTCATTTTTCGTAGAAATCTATAACGTGGGCACACTTTTATAGATTTCTACGCTTGTTTGAACGTCACCTTTACACTAATTTACAAAGGCATACTATCAGGCTCCCTTAACGATATAAAATCTACGCAAACAGACTCTTGCACAACCTGATTTACGTACTCACTTCAAAGTCCGACTGTGCACTTTTTTGTCTTTCATTTACAGGTTCACCTCAACTCTCACGCCAACTAACTCGATCATTCTACACCTCACAGGCCTTGACGCATCCTAATCTCCTCCTAGAGACTGTAATTACACTATGCTTTGCGCTGAGACGTTGGAAAGCAGTTGGAAAGCCTTGGACAACGCTGAGATGAAATGAAACGTACCTGGAGAATAGTGAAACGAGCTTGGAGGTTGATGGACGCGTTGAGGGGGAGGCTACGAAGCTAGCATGTTGCTACCTGTGTAATACATTGGTCACAGTATGCAAGGACCTTGGTAATGTAATTGCCCAAGGCTGCGAGGTGAGGATGGGAAAGCAAGCTCTCCAAACTGTTGTGATGCTGCGTGACATTGCTGAAATCTTCTCTTAGATGCTCATATCGCGGACATGCCAAAAGAACATGTGCCTCATTTTCCACTTCATCTAAGTTGCATAGTTGGCAGAGTCTTTGTTCCCTCGATACTCCTTCCCATGCTTTTTTCTCCACTTCTAGGGAGTGTGATGGAGTTCGGATGATTGCGATGCTTCTTCTTGCCCTGAGAGAGATAGGTGTGCATATATATTTGTGTGCTTTGTTCTCTTTCTGAGAGTATGTGGTCCAATAGTTGGGGTTGATATTCTCACAATAATATTCATATTTGGTCCTTTTCTTCGCTGATTGCCATTTACTGTGTAGTGCTTCTAAAAGGGCTGTAGAAAATGTCCTTTTCTCCTCTTCCCTTGGCATTGCATCTAGGTAAGAAGCAACTTCCCATCTTTGGAACCAGACTTTAATGTCATACCCCCATCCAGATGATAGCATCTTGCTCTTGTTTGTTTTTTGAGGTCTCTTGCTTGCCTCCCATGCTCTCTTTGGTAGCCTATGTGCTTGCATATCTTGAATCCTCTTTATATATTTGAAGACTCTTTCCAGTGCTCTCAGCTCAATGGGTCTGCAACCAGTTTCAAGAAGCATGATTGAGTATGGTGTGGTGGACTTAATTCCTAAATGCCTTTTGAGAAATGACTTCTGCAATTTCTCAATGTCGTTCCATTTTGATGCTGAAATACTGCCTCCCCATACCTCCACACCGTAAAGCACTGTTTGAATGACATACGCATCAAATAGCACACGCCTAATATCCCATCTCGTGGTGTCATTGTTTCTGCAGTCATTTTCAAAGCGGTAGTACTTACCCCATCCTGCATCAATCCTCCTCTGAACACAATCTCCCCATCTATGGTTAGATGGTACATCTATCCCCAAGTATTTGAAAGTTTGCACCCTCTCGATTTCCTTCTTATCATACATAATGCTTGGGATGTTGGCTGGCTGTATTGTCTTTATTACCATCATTTTGGTCTTATTGACATAAACTGTTAGACCACTCTCCATGCAAAATTTATGGAGGGTGTGCATCATCGGCTGCATATTCTCTGCTTTGTAAGAGATGAAGACCACATCATTTGCATAAAGCAATAGTAGAATGGTATATCCACATATTTGGGGACTCGTTGGCTGCTCTCCCTGTAGCATCATATGAATTAACTCTTCCAGCTTGTCTATGCATAGACCAAACAATGTTGGGGATAATGGGCAGCCTTGTTTGACTCCCATGTTACTATAAAATGTGGCTGACAGTCCATTATTCCCTTTTAGTTGGCATGCTACTTTCTCATACATTCTGAAGATTGCCATTCTCAAATGATCAGGCACTTCTAAATGCACCGATCTTTCCCACAAATGGTTCCTGGGGACAGTGTCAAATGCTTTTGTAAAATCAATAAAGCAGCAAAAAAGGGGCTGTCCTCTTAGCCTGCTTTCTTCCATTAGTACCCTCAAAGTAATCAAATGATCAGCTATACTGTGGTTCTTCCTGAAGCCTGCCTGTCCAATGGCTCTTTTTCTATTCAGCTCGGCCCATAGACTCAGCTCATTTTTGATAAAATGTAGAGTGCCTGGTGCTTTCCCATTGGCCGTTTTTTTAAGACCTTCATTTACAGCATCTATAGTGAAAATGTCTGGACCGTTGTAGAAGAACCTCTCAACAACCATAGGTGGGGCATTTGGGTGCATGTATAATTGGTTCACATATTGAAGCATTTCCTCTGCTGTAAAATCTCCCAGAACATCCTTTTTTCTTCCCCTTGTTTTCCTCCAAGTGCCTTTCGGGTTCTTTGCAAACTCTATGGCATCTTCCCATTCTTTATCCACCAAGTATTTCCTTCTCTTCCTCGGGTTAAGGGCATGAAAGAACCTTTCAGCTTCTCTATGTTCACTCCCATTTGGCATATGTTTTATCTTCAGTCTGGTGCTCTTACATTCTTTATCGAACCACCGATTACATGGTAGCCCTTTTGTACATGTTCTCTTATTTTTTCTCTGCCCCAAAACTGTTTGTGCAGTAGAGAATAATGCTTCCCTCATTCTATTCCAATCTAGCATGCATGTGTTCTTGAGCAATGTATACAGCCTCTTCATAATATTCCCTTTTGTCTGTGTCCATGCGGAGGGACCAGTTTTCTGCTGTGGCTGTTTTAACTTCTGCCAAATGGTTCATCTCGATGTAGAGAGGGATATGATCCGATTCAGGCATTTTTGAGCCTATCTTGTAACATGCTACTAGATGTATTGTATCTGTGGAAACTAGAACATAGTCCACCACACTTTGTCCTCCACTAGCTGGGAAACAGGTCGGGACCTTTGTACGTGGAAATAAGGATGTTCCATTTAACACAATCATTTGAAGGCCATTGATCAAACTCATAAGTGCTTCCCCATGTGGATTGGTCTCCTTATCTTGAGAGCATCGATGCCAACTAGTGTCTATTTCAATCTCATCCTCTTTATTGTACTCATGTCCTTTCAATGACTGAATTTGGGCATTTCCAATTCGTGCATTCATGTTTCCCATTATTATTACTCTTCCCTTGGAGGTGAAGTGGGCCACATCTGAGCATAGATCTCCAAATGGGTCTGAGGCATCTTTACCATATCGTGGATAGTATGGGGATTCCCGATGTGGGATGTAGCATCCCACAATGTATAATGGCATTGGCTTCATCTCTATCTTTATCCATATGTATCTTTTGTAAGGATCATCCTTGCATAAACTAACAATGTCTTGTAAACATTCCTTGTACATGCATGCAATCCCTCCTTGTGTTAGAATTATAGATATAATTCAGCACTGACCAATGTAATATAATAAGCTAGCTAGGGGCACTTTTCCCTCTTTAAGAGGTTTTTCCCCCTAACCGCAGTTAGTTCACTAACTATGGTTAGTGACTACTAAGGTTTTGTCACTAGGACAAAACCTTATCTCTCACTCATTGTGTTGTACTCTTTACACTCTTCTATTGCAACTCAGCTTTCAGCTTCCAAGCTTTCAGCTCTCACTCTCTTGCTCTCTCTCACTCTCCTTTCTCTCACATTTGGTATCAGAGCATTAGATCCAGCTCCCTACGACTTCCCCGTTGAGCTCCAGCTGCAACTCAGCTTCACTGCTACACCTCGTTCGTATAGTCCGTACGATTGTACGGAATCTGTACTTCCGTACACCTGCGTACGGTATTGCTCGTCCGTACACCCACGTACCATACTTCTCGTCCGTACACCCGCGTACCGTACTGCTTGTCCGTACACCCGCGAATTGTACCTGTTCGCCGTACAGTGCAGTACATCGTGTACCGTACTTGTCTTCGTACCTGTTGCAGCCGTACTTGCGTCACCTTCCGTACGAAGTTGTACCTGCAATACCTGCTATTGCTGTACCTGCGCGTATACACTGTACAACAGGTAGTTGTACCTGTTTTCGTACAGGTTCTATTTCAGTTCACCTTGTCATCGCCGTACGGTGCTGTGTCATCAGTACTCTGTCGTACATCTGGACGTGTGGCAGATCTGTACCTGCAGATCTATACAGGATTTCCTTCATCTGCAGGTGATCTTTGGGAGGCACATTTTGCAGAAAGCCATAGTTTGGCTCAGTTTTTTGGGAGTACATTTGGGGCATTTTGTTTGTTGCAGACATTGCAATCAAATTGCAGGATCTACTTCACAAATTTGGGGTATTTTCAGGTTCACAGTTACTTGCAAAGCAAACATTGCAGATAGATCTGCAAATTTGGTCTAAAATTTGGGGCTTTTATTCAGAAATTGCAAATTTGGGGCTTTTGGTGAATTCGCCCCTTTCTGATTGCAATTTCAAGCTCGAAATTTGGGGCTTTCAGTTTTGTAGTACAATTTCTTGAAGAAATTTGGGGATTTTGTGATTACACTACAATTTTGCAGTAAAATTTGGGGCTTTTGTAGACGGAGCGCAATTCTTGCAACATTTGGGGCTTTTGATCAATTTGCCCCTTTCCGGTTGCAATTTCAGGCCTATTTTGGGGCTTTTGTGTTGGGAGAGCAATTTTTGGATTTTTCAGTTCATACTGCCTTTCTTGGAGTGTTTTGCAGCACTTTTGGCAGATTCTGGAGAGTTTTTGATGCTTGGACAGATTTCTGACAATGCAAGTACAGAAATCTAAGTTGCATTTACAGCCCATGCTTGGCTGTGTTTTTTGGGAGTTGTGCATTTCATTCCCAGTAAGGGAATTCAGTTTTGTATCTGCTTCAATCTCTATCTTAGATAATGCCCATCGAAATCAGAATGACTTCCAGTTGGGTGGTCTTTCACAGGAAGACAAGTTGGATGGTACCAACTACTCCCTCTGGAGTTTCATGGTACGCAATATTCTGATTTCTCGCAATTTATGGGATTATGTCAATGGGGATGAGATCTGACCAGCACTTATTGCACCTGCTACCCCTCCCCAGCAAGGAGGTGGAAGAGGTCGTGCACAGGGTGCAGCTGTAGGACAAGTTGTTGGTGCAGCTACAGTCACTGCTCCAGAGCAGAAGAGATGGGATTCACGGGATGCCTTAGCTTTGTCATGCATGTCTCTTTCAGTGAAAAGATTTATCATTCCGCATATCCGGTCGTGTAAGACCTCCAAGGCAGCGTAGGATATTTTGGAAAGCATGTATGCAGCTCGGAATGATGCAAGGGTATCTTTCTTGAAAAGAGAGTTGAGTAATACACATATGGAAGAGGGTGACTCCATGTCAGTCCACCTCACAAAGCTACAGGATCTCAGAGAGCAATTGTTAAATATAGATGAAATTATTTCTGATTCAGAGATGATTACAACCACTCTGAATTCTCTTCCTGAGTCTTATCTCAGCTTTCATACCTCGCTGAACTTATCATTGAGGGGGGGTGCAAATCCTCTCACTTTTCATGAGTTGATAGGACTTCTGCTTCAGGGAGAGCAAACCAGGAAAAATTTGGCTTCACGTCCAGGTGAACAAGCCATGCTCTCAAAGTTTAAATAAAAAACAAAGGGACATCTTGGAGGCTCTGGCTCTATGGGGGAGTTCCCATCAGGTATTTGCAGTGGGACCTCGGTGAGTGGGAGTGGATTGACGCAGGGCATCGAGAGAAGAGCAACCCCTTCTTTCGTTACACGGTCAGTAATGCTAGGAGATATCAGCTGAGTAGTAGAGGTTGGAGACCCTCCAGAGTTCCTTATTGGGAGACTTTTGTTATTACTGCGGATCAGCAGAGGTGCTTCTGGAGGAGACTCTGGAAATCCCACAGGAATAGAATGATCACTATCTTCTTTTGGCTTTCTATCCATGGAGGGATTGCAGTGAACCTTTGGAGGTCCAGGTTCGGAGCCGACCCTACATGCCCTCGATGCCTTTCTGCTTCGGAGTCTATTCAGCACTGCTTATGGGATTGCAGACAGGCGAGGATGATTTGGATGGGGGTATCCAGGATTTTCAGTCACTTTGCCCATTCCCCATTTTTTATGACATGGGGCTCGGTGGCTTGGCTTTCTCTTACAGGACCTCAGGTTTTCTATCAGGGAGTTGACTCCTCTCGGGCCATTTCGGTTCGACGTCATCGGATTGAGTCCTGTTCGTTTATGTGGTACCACACCTTCTTTTTACAGCTGTACATGCCTCTGTGGATACTTCTTGGGAGATTCTAGCGAGCATAGCATCCTGGCATATCTGGAGAGCCAGATGCACAGAGGATTAGGAGGGTACTCAGGTTCATCCCTCGCACACATTGGCTAGTATCCGGACAAGCATCGTACATACTTTGATGGCCGTATGGACGGGTATGCAGGGGGACTCCCGTGCAGCCTCAGCTAGGAGGGCTTCTTTCTTCAGGGAATGGAAGGATTCTCCTTTCTTCTCTGAAACTACTACAGGGTTGAGGTGGCACTTTGAGCCTCAGCCTTGGTTGTTTTCCACCTCACTCTGAGGGGGTTTTTTATTTTTCCTCATGTTTTCATGATGTATTCCGCTTTGAGCTTGCTCTCGCGGGTTTTTTCTCTTACTTAATAGAAGTCTTTTTCTTGGAAAAACAAAGGGACATGCGAAGACATCAGTAAATCAGCCTTCCAGTGGGTCAGGACAGCCTTCCCAAAAGGCTAAAAATGATGCAAGTAAGCCCAAGAAGAATGGTTTTTGTCATTACTGCAAAAACTAGGTCATCACATAGCAGAATGCAGGAAAAGGCTTGCAAAAGAAAAGAAAAACAGCTCAGATATGGCTGTTTTAGATTCAGCTCCTCATGCATCTGACAGTGGGGATGCTGCAGCCAACTTTGTTGGACAGGATTATGCCTTTTTATCTTGCATTTCAGATTCTAGGTTGGCTGTTCCAGATGCTCGGGATAGTACAGCCACTTGCAGTGATGATACATATGCATTTCTGACTTGCAGTTATGACTCTTCTACAGATGGATCTGCTTTCAGTGTCAATGAAACACTGAACACTTGATATTTTGACAACGGTGCATCCAAGCACATCACTTCTAGGAAGTGTCTTTTTACTTCCTTGCATCCACCTCCCGTTGGTAAGAAAGTCACTTGTGCCAACAACTCATCATATTCAGTACGTGGCACAGGAGATGTTGAGCTCACTGCCATTGATGGCTCAATTTTCAGACTTTCAGATGTCTTATATGTGCCTGGCATAACCAAAAATCTTCTTTCAGTGTCCACTCTTAACAGAGGTGGATTTCAGGTCATCTTTGAGGATGACAAATGTGCTGTCCGAGACAGGGAAGACGACTATGCCTTAAGGTTATCTGGTACTCTGCTGCGTGGGCTTTTTCAGCTTGATATTTTTGAGAAAAGAGCAGCCCATGCTCTTGTAGTTTCTACCCCTATAGCTGCCATGTAGAATGCAGAATTATGGCATGCCCGATATGGCCACATGCTTTACAATAGCTTGATGACACTTCAGAAGTATTCCATGGTTGATGCATTGCCACCTCTTGAGATACCTCCTCCACATGCCTGTGAAGGGTGCATTTTAGGCAAGATGCATAGATTCCCCTTCAAGAAGGATGGTTCAGTTAAAGCTGTCCGCAAATTACAGCTTATACACAGTGATGTCTGTGGTCCCATGAGGACTCCATCGTTGGGTGGTCATCTCTACTTCGTTACATTTATTGATGATTACTCCAATTTTACTTGGGTTTATGGGCTGAAACACAAATATGAAGTGTTCACGGTGTTTAAACACTTTTCAGCCATGGTTGAAAATGAAACCGGACTCAAGATACAGACATCACGCATAGATAGAGGTGGGGAATACCTGTCTGCAGAATTTGATGCTTTTCTGAAAGACAAGGGTATTGTGCATCAGCTCATAGTCAGGCTGACCCCTCAGCAAAATGGCAAAGCTGAGAGGAAAAATAGAACCCTCATGGAGATGGACAGATGTATGCTGAAAAGCAAACACATGCCTCACAAATTCTGGCTTGAGGGTTTGATGTGTGCCAATTACATTTTGAATCGGGCTCCCACTAAGGCTTTAAAAACAAAAACTCCTTATGAGGTTTGGAATGACAGGAAGCCTTCAGTGGATCACTTCCAAGTCTTTGGATGCCTTGCTTATGCTCATGTGCCGGTTGAATTTAGGCACAAATTGTCTGATAAAGCCATTAAGTGCATATTTGTTGGGTACAATGCAGAAAGCAAGGGGTACCGTCTCTACAATCCTGCTACACGCAAGATCATAGTCAGTAGAGATGTGTTATTTTCTGAAAATTCAGCTCACACTCGGGCTGACTTTCAAATGCCTTCTTCTTTAGAGGATGTGTGTGAGGGGTTGCTTCCCATTGCCTTGGGTTCCCCTGCTGATTTTTCTGATGCAAATCAAAACAGCAAGAAATTGTAGACATACATGCAGCAAAAACAGTCCCAAACTGGCTGTTACAGACTCTCAGGGAGAGTAAAATTGATGCTTTGTTACCTGGCAGGACTCGCAGTGCAGCAAGGCACATGGAAGGTGCTAATTTAGTGGAATCAGCATATGCAGGTACTCTTCTTGATGAGGAGCCTGCCACATTTGAAGAGGCAAAGGACAATGTGCATTGGATGAATGCCATGCACGATGAGTTGCAGTCCATTGCAAAAAATGAGACTTGGGATGTTGTAGACTTGCCACAGGGTAAACATGCCATTGGCACACGATGGGTTTTCAAGGTCAAACGGAAGCCAGATGGCTCCATTGACAGATATAAGGCAAGGCTGGTTGCTAAAGGCTATGCTCAGAAAAAGGGCATAGATTATGAGGAGACATTTGCTCCTACATCCCGGATGACCACCATCCGTTCAGTTATTGCAATGGCTGCACATTTTGAGTGGAATGTTCATCAGTTGGACATAAAAACAGCCTTCTTAAATGGGGACTTGCTGGAAGAGGTGTATGTCAAACAACCTCTGGGATTTGAAATTACAGCAAATGCACTTCAAGTATGCAAGCTTAACAAAGCTTTATATGGGCTGAAACAGGCCCCTCGTGCATGGTATGCCAAGATCCATGCCTTTTTGACTAGCAAGGGGCTGCACAATAGTCCTACTGAGAGCACCCTCTACATCAAGATGGATGGGGGGGAAATTTTAGTCATCCTTCTTTATGTCGATGACTTACTGCTCACAGGGTCTAATGAAGACAAAATTGCAGATTTCAAAGCTGATTTGCAGACCAACTTTGACATGTCAGATCTGGGGCTGCTTCACTTTTATTTGGGGATCCAGTTCTCCCATGAGAGACGTGGCACTGTTATGTCTCAGTCCAAGTATGTTCAAAAACTCTTGGACAGATTTAACATGCATGAGTGTAAGCCCATAGCCACTCCCATGGAGCCGGGGTTGAAACTCACAATGCATGATGCAGGTGAATTAGTTGATGCCACACTTTACAGTCAAGCTGTTGGATGCCTCATATATCTCTGCAACACTAGACCTGATATTCAGTTTGCAGTATATCAGGTGAGCAGGTACATGCACAGCCCAAAAACTATGCATTGGCAGGCAGTTAAGCGCATCTTCCGTTATTTGCAGGGCACGAAGTCTTTTGGCTTGCTATTTCCTAGGGGGGGTGACTTGCAGATGCATGCCTACAGTGATTTAGATTGGGCTGGTGATTATGACACTAGGCAGTCCACTAGTGGCAATTGTTTCTTTTTGGGCAAATCTCGCATTTCCTGGCTGAGCAAGAAACAATCTACAGTGGCTACCTCATCATGTGAAGCTGAGTATAGGGCAGCTTTCACAGCAACAGTTGAATGTGTCTGGCTGCGACGTCTATTTGCTGATCTTCATCTGTCTTTGGAAGGTCCTTCTCCAATTCTCACTGATAGTCAGAGTGCCATTGCAGTGGCAAAGAATCCAGTGTTTCATGCTCGCACGAAGCACATTGAGGTTCACTATCACTACGTCAGAGAGAAGTTGCATGCAGGAGAGATCAGTATGATCTTTGTGTCCACACATGACAACGTTGCAGATATTTTCACCAAAGCACTACCACGTGAAAAGTTTGAGGCATTTCGCAGTGCCTTGAACTTATATCCATTTGGTGATTGATCAGCCTTGTACATGACATTGCCACTGCAGGGGGGTGTTAGAATTATAGATATAATTCAGCAGTGACCAATGTAATATAATAATCTAGTTAGGGGCACTTTTCCCTCTTTAAGAGGTTTTTTCCCCTAACCGCAGTTAGTTCACTAACTATGGGTAGTGACTACTAAGGTTTTGTCACTAGGACAAAACCTTATCTCTCACTCATTGTGTTGTACTCTTTACACTCTTCTATTGCAACTCAGCTTTCAGCTTCCAAGCTTTCAGCTCTCACTCTCCTTTCTCTCACACCTTGCCCACGAGTGCCTGCTCGTGTTTGCCATAGTGAATGTACCATGTATCCTTGAACTGCTGGTAATCTTTGCACGTCTCTTTCCCATGTTTCTGCTAAAAAAACTATCTCTGCATCATCTAACACATCATTGAGACTAGAGTCTTTATGCCATGGGAAACCCCTACAGTTCTAGAATATTATTTTAAGCATTGTTTGGGTCCCATGGCCTGCGTGTCCCTAGAGAGTCTTAGCTTCCTCTACCTCTTGCTCCTTTGTACGTGCTTCATAAAATTTGCGTCTCTCTGCCTGTTGTTTAGGTGTCCTATCCTCAGTGACAAAAAAAGAGGTCCCTCTTAGGTATATCCTACTGCTGTCCAGGATGATTCATTGTGCAAATGATAAACCGATGGTAATCTTTGTCTTCCTTTTTTTTTCCAACTCTGTGTGCCCCAAAAACTGTTACACCCTGCATCGCAAAATGTTCAGTAAAAAAATCTGTTACTTTCCTTGCCAAGGACAGTGGTGACTCGTTTTCTTGCTCGGGTATACCCTTTAGTACAATGTTCCGTGCCCTTCTTTCTCTGTCAAGAATTTCTTTTTTGTCCAGATCTCCCTCAGCTTGCCTATGCTTCTTAGAAACCTCTATTTACTGGCAGTGGTATTCCCAGTTTTCACTGCATCTGCCCAACTAGTGGGCTGTTTGATAGATCCTTGCATGCATCATGTCCCTTGGAATTCTTCTAGTGTCTGTTCTAGCTGATCTATTTTAGCTTGCTGCATAGTCACAGTCTGTTCAAGATTTGCATTCTTTTGTTCAATGTTTGCATTCTTGTATTCAAGCTCTTGGCACTTGAGAGCAAGGTTGCTTAGTTCTTGCTGTTGTTGGGCCATAGTTGCTTGCAAAGTAGCCAAAAATGTCCAAATGCTTCCTTGTGATGGAATGAGAGGGACTGCAATTTCATCTAATGCCAAAGGAATTACCTCTGTTGTTGGGGATTGTGGTACTGCTGCTGCATTCATAGACTGCATTGTCTTTGTTAAGGCTGCATTCATTGTTGCTTTACCATTTTTTGGCACTGTTCCAAAGCTTCCCATTTGACTGGTTTTCAGAATGGGAGTGGAGTGAGAGGAATGCCCACTGCGTAGTATTCTCCTGTTGAGGGCTGGAGATGCCAGATTGTAGAAAGAAATTGGTGACGCCTGGCAGAGAACTGCCCACAACTTTGCGTATAGAGCTCCAAATGGAGCAAGCTTAGGCTCAAACGAAGCCTCTATCTCATATCTATGGGACCCTAGACCCGAGAGAGAGAGAGAGAGAGAGAGAGAGAGAGAGAGAGAGAAAGAGAGAGAGAGCCCTCCAAAAGGATATCCAAGGCAATGAGTGAATGCTGCTCCACATGGCCTACTTGTGCTCTTCTCCGAGGTGGAGATATGCAGAGAGATAAGGTGGAGAGAGATTCTACAGGATAGAGAGAAGTCTCTGCATGGAGAAGGCCACATCGACAGAGGTCGATGACGGAGCTTGGAGGAGTAGCGCGCTTGAGCTCGCTGGCGTAGGAGCGAGAGAGAGAGAGAGAGAGAGAGAGAGAGAGAGAGAGAGAGAGAAAGAAAGAAAGTGTATTATTGTCCACTAAAGGCCAAAATGGGCCCATGGGACATCAAGAACTCTGCATACAAGATAGCACAAAATCAACGTGCCACAAAGAAGAGGCATCGTCGAATATCATCTAAGTGCTATGCAATACAATGCAAGTGAAAGTACATAATGTCAAATCTGAGCCTAAATACAAAGTAAACTAGATGCAAGGAAACCGCCCCTGGGTGCAAAATGGGGGGATGAGTACAATATGCCAATGCAAAGATACAAGTCCAGGTGTCACGGAGTCTGAGAACCAAAATAATACTGGAAATCCTGTCCATCGACTCTGCCTCCTGCTATGAGAGTACAAATCTGAGCAAAGGTGAGGTGAGCGGCTGGTGGGGCGAGATCTCCATGAGGAAGTCTCCTCCAAAAAGCTGCCATCATCCTGGATCGTCTGGAGATGAAGTGACGAGTACGTCCCCTATGTAACAAGATCTTGCGGCGTCTACAAACCATCTCATATGTACATCCACAGGGTGGAGGCATGTGTCTTGTGTGAGCTCTGACCTCCTCGTGCTCCTCCTGGTCTCTGTCCTCTGGTATAGCGTGTGCCTGAGCTCTATCAGGCTGGGCTCTATCACGCTCCGGTCTGTGCTGATGGTCTCTGAGGTAGTCTCGTCGAAGCATAGTGGCCTCCCCGACATAAAGAGCTAGGCAATGCTGATCCTCGTAGTCCATCACTCGTGAGCGAGGTCCAAAGCCATCCGTGAAGAGACAGTGGAATCTACCTCTGAGCTCATAATATAGCAGGCATTTGCAAATGAAGTGCTCCTCTGACTCCACCTCTCCCATGGTGCAACAAGGGCAGATCCTGGTCTCTCGGCCTGGTCGCCGTCCATCCTCCATGCGTCGCATCCTACCAGCCTCTATCTCGAGCTGATGCGAAGAGACTCTAAGCTGGCCAAGGGCAATCCTCAGTGAGTGGGACATGTGGATACCTGTATAGCCTGGTGGAATGACAAATCCATCCTCTGAGATCCGAAGGAAGTGGTCACGATATGTGGCCATCTTCGTCGGAAGCTGCGTGGGATAAATCCAAGTGCGATACGTATGAAGCTGCAGCAACTCTGCTCTCGTGACCTGGCTAAGCTCGTGGCGAGTCAACTCGAGATGAGGGGCATCTATGCTGTATCGGAAGGGAGGCAGTCTATCCATGTCTAGTCCAAGAGATGTGAGCCACCTAGTGAGTCTGAAGCACCAGCAGTATCGGGCCCCAGATCGTGCCAACTCCATAGAAGATGTAAGTGCTAACCATGGCAACCGAGCTCTGCCTGCTGTGCTGAGTCTCCAAACTCCCTAACCCTATGCAAATACATGACCGACTGAAATGCTGCATCCAATGCAAGGGGAGTAGCTCCAAACTCTGCTAGCATGATCTCGTGCGGAACTGTAGCCTTGGCCCTAATGAGCCGAGAGAAAATGATGATCTGTAACCTCTCTACTCGTCTCCAATCTGCAGCGCCGAGGTCTCCTGCCCAGAAAGGAGCTGCATACATCGCAGCTGGTCTCACCAATGTATCAAAAAGCAAGGATTTCGTATCGGGATGCTGAAAGTGGGACTGAAAACACTGACGCTCAAGATGAGCCAACGAAGCATACCCTTTACTAATCCTATCTCGTGCTGCATAGGTCATGGTGAAACCGGTCCCCTGAAAACTGCCCCCAAATAAGTGTACTCTCTAACAAGCTCAATGGGCTGTCCGTCATAAGTGAAGCAAAACTCATCCGTGCTGTAAATACGATCAGAGGTGTTGAAAACTGTAACCTTGGTCTTGCCAAGGTTTACGGTCAACCCCCTGTCCTGGCAAAACCTGTGGAGTGCCTCAATATGTGCCTGGAGGCCCTGAGCAGTAGAGGAAATGAGAACCACATCGTCCGCATACAGGAGGATAGGAATGGAGGATCCTGAGAGAGTAGAGCCCACACCGCCTGTCATCTGTA
This sequence comes from Dipteris shenzhenensis, assembly GCF_047967505.1. Classification (NCBI taxonomy): domain Eukaryota; kingdom Viridiplantae; phylum Streptophyta; class Polypodiopsida; order Gleicheniales; family Dipteridaceae; genus Dipteris; species Dipteris shenzhenensis. The sequence continues at coordinate 4,434,692 of NC_141603.1, read as the reverse complement.
TAAACATCTCTAGCTCATCAATATATAATCCAAAGAGAGTAGGAGAGAGCGGGCAACCCTGCTTCACCCCAATCGTGCTGCATACCTCCTCTGAGAGCCCTCACGTGTCCGAACCCGACCAGTGACCCTCTCATACAAAGCCATGATAGCCCACTGTATCTCTCCACTGAAGCCCATCTGGCGAATCCTCTGAAACAATCTGAATCGCGGAACTGTGTCAAATGCCTCCTTGAAGTCCACGAAGCAACAATAAAGCCGTTGCCTTCGTGACTTCGCCTCCTCTACCAGTGCCCTGAGTGTGAGGATGTGGTCAAGTGTCGAATGATCCCTGCGAAATCCAGCCTGCCCTCTGGCTCTGAGTCCTGTCATCTCGGCATGGTCATTTATACAGCTTTCCAAAAGTGATGCATAGATCTTGGCCATAACGTGGCCAATCATGATGGTCCTGTGATTCGACGGCTCCATAGGGTCCCCCGACTTGTGGATAGGTACTATGGTATTGCCTAACCAGGACTGTGGTAGGCCTGTACAAACAGACTCATTGAAGAGACGGGAAAGAACAAAATCTAAGGCATCAATCCCATGGATTACATACTCCGCTTGCAATCCATCATGATCCTTAGCTCTCCCGTTCTTCAATCGGTGGACTGCTGCACGGACACTCTCTGGTGTGAAGAGACTAGATGAAGCTGGCCTAGGGGAATGGGATAAATCGATGGCTGGCTGATCTGGAACATCGTATAGAGCTGAAGTGTATGCAGACCAGACACGTGGATCTGTGAGGGGGCTCTGAGACTTCGAGCGGAGGAATTTTCTCCAGAATTCCTTGGAGTCACAGCTGAAAAGCAAGCTTCTCAACTCCTCCTCATTCCGGGCTAGAAATTGGCGTTTCTTGCGCCTAACCAACCACTTGTAGTCTCTCTTGGTTTCGGCAAGGAGGGGAGACTTCTCCTTGGTCTCAAGGTGAAGTTTCCTGCGGAGTTCCTTACACTCCTCGTCATACCAACCGTTGCAAGGAACAAGACCAACTGGTGGGGGACTAGACGAATGACATGTGGCAGGGAACGACAGAGAGAGAGAGAGAGAGAGATTATAGGGGGGAGAAAGAGAGAGGGAGGTAGGTAGGGATATAATAAGGGTATAGAGAGAGGGAAGGAGGGAGGGATATTATAGGGGAGGGAGGGATATTATGGGGGGGAAGAGAGAGAGAGAGAGAGAGAGAGAGAGAGAGAGAGTCTATTAACGTCCACTGAAGACCAAAAGGTCTATGGGACGTCAAGAAACCCTCTAGTACATCTGCTTTAGGGAGAGCGCATGGCAGCTCCCAAGGAGTGCAAAAGCAACCCCAATTTATTTAGAGTACCTACCTAATAGTCTAAAAGAGTAATCAGCCATACATTGGTTTAAGACTGAGAGTCTTTTGGTTTTGATTTAAACTTTTTGATTAGGGCTATGCCTTCACAGTAAACTGCCCATTTTCCATCTTCTGTGTCAGCCCTGACTTTAGCTAATTCAGTTGCCTTAATCTCGAGTTGAGCTTGTGTAAGCTCGTCAGCTATCCATACTTTGATACCCTTCAACTTGTAAGATTGTCTAAGAAGCTTGATTCGCATATCTTTTGACTTTAGTGTAAGGGTTGCATGACCTTTAGAGTGTGTAATAGAAGCTGGCTTGGAGTCGTCAGCATCCTGCTCATCATCATCCGTCCATTCAATGTTGGGCAACCCTGCTTGATCTTTGTCAATATTTCACTATAAGTGTCCTCTTTGTTCCAATCTTCTAGGAGTTCCCCTATTCTAATCCTCAGCGCATTATCATATCTAGGTTCGTGTTCTTTAATCCCTGCTTGAATAACATATTTACTTGCTTTGGTATCCACTTGCGCTATCACTCCTTCTTAGGAGTTTGTACTTCAATGTGAACAAGATCTTTGACTGTAGAGACTAGGTGCGGGGTATGGGGGGAATCCTTACAAGATTTTACAGCCTCATCAATTACTACTTGCTTACCAGGCCCTTCGAGAATGTGAAGTCGAGCCTTTACTTCTGCCAGTTGCAATCGTAGCTCTCTCACCCCTTCTTGTAGATGAAAAATCTGATCCTGTTGTTGAAGGATGGGTTGTTTTGAGCCCTCTTGTTGGTAAGTGCGTGCATACGGAGAGGGTGTCATGGCTGCATTTGTAGAGTATAGAGTCCTCATGGAGGTTGAAGGAGTTGAGGGTGCTTGGAGGAGAGGGTAGGCGAGTCCATAATCGGCTGTCTATAGAACACCCTAGCTGAACCAAACCCCTAGGTTGGGTTGGGGGTTTAGTCCAACTCGGGATTAGGGTTAGTTTGTTTTTTGAAGAAAACTAGGGGGGGTTTTGTTGTTGAGGACGGGACTGGGGGGTGCTTGCGACGATTGGCGGCTACTGGCTGGCGGCGGCCCTCTGAAGCGTATCAAAGGCTTGGTGGAAATCCACAAAGCAACAATAAACCCTCTGCTTCCGTGCCCTCGCCTCCTTAATGATACACATCATTGTGAGAATGTGATTTATGGTCCCATGATCACGTCAGAATCCGTCTGCCCATTTGCTCTAAGCCCTTGCATCTTTGCAAATCGCCTGACCTCAAAATCGGGCACTGATGCATAAATCGTGGACATGATATGCCCCATCATAATGGTCTCGTAGGTTGCGGGCTCATGTAGAGAGGAAGTGATATTACACGGAGGGGTAGAGAGAGAAAGAAAAGAAAGAAATTTCATCAAAAGTCTTCGACAAGAAAATGGATACAATGATCTGAGGTGTGGAGCCACTGGCGGGCATGAACACCGTTGCTGGATTGAGGGATAACTTTGCAGCACGGCATTTGGTAATGCACATTGAGAGGTGGCTGATATGCAGGCTCTGCTCCCCAAAGACACGGAAGTCATGACGTTCGATGCGAAGACTCCCATTTGGTGATAAATGTTGTCTTCTCTTGATCTTCTTTGGCTATCTAGACCTGATTGTATCCGTTGAACCCATCAAGTAACGAATACTTCTCGTGGCCAGCAACAATGTCCAACATGGAATCGATAAAAGGAGGATTGGTCACAATTGCGGCGTTGAGGTTGCGGTAATCTACGCACACCCGCAGCCCATAATAATGATCATAACCATGAACATTATTAGAATGGCATTGATACATAGAGAGGAAAGCTCTCCAAGACGAGACATCAATCCTGAGAAGAGGGTGTTGCTATGTGAGGTTACTGTAGTGGCAGAAAGCTTGTGATGGAGCGTTCGTGTCTGTTGGCATTTGTGGCCCGCTGTGGTCGCCTGGTTGTGGCTCTACGGTGAGCAAGCGCCACTGTTACGCTCGCTGGTCTAGTGAGCATAGAGGGAAGGTCCCCTAATATGATTCGTGCCTCAGTGCGTTGGCGAGTTTGCTATATCTCTGGCTCGAGGCCTTGCATCTGTCGCCTCCGTAAGTCTTGCCAATCGGTGCTTTCTGGCTGGAAGAAGTGCTTTACCTCTACACTTACGTCGTGCCGTAGATTGGGACATCTTTGCTGCACACACAAGTCCACCCCTAACACCTAAGATGATCAATGAAGGCTTTATTAAAGTCCGCATGAGACTTTAAGGATCTATGGGACTTTTGATCAATATCAATAGATAGTGATCTTCTAAATTTAGTGGAACAAATATTATAAACGTGCTATGTGTTGAGTAGTTGTTGAACTAGCTAGTGCTCTAGTCAGAGTACTTTGCTGCTGTGCTCCAAGAATTTTTACATAGCTTCCTAGCTTTTTGGCTGGCTGCTCTTACAGATTTTTCGGTTACTTTTGCTGTCTCCATAGCTCTCTTAGATGTGTGCATAGGCTGGACATCTTAGGATTACATGCTGTGCTCATTTTGGACCTCTCTTGTGGGTTCGTGTATCGTCTCATATGGGTTGTGGCCCTCCGTGGTGACATCATGTGCATAGGACGCTGTATCTTGGGGAACGTAGTATATTGCACAATGAAGATTAGCCATGCAGTCGCATCCGTTTTCTGAATACGTCGCACATGCTCTCCTTTTGCATCACAGACATAAGAAGCGTTTGATGCAATGTGAAGTGAATTACTACACCCCTAGAGCCCGGTACCCTGCTATCTCTCCTCATGTCCTTCTCGTGGACCAACTTCTATGTGTATCTTGTCACTACACTATGGGTATCCCTCTCCCAAGACTCTTGAGTGTCTAAGTGTGACAACATGTCTATCAGTCTCTGAAGCCCTCCTAGGTTAGAACCAAAGGGTGCTATTACAGCTCCACACAGCCATGCTCAATCTGTTTTGTATCCGTGCCCCATAGCCCAGACACTGTCATGTGCTGTTTTTATCCCTCTTTTCTCTTTCTCCTTTTTCTTGGATGATCACTTTACCGTCTCAGTATGCAAGCACATTTCCCTCCTTGTCTTGCTGCCATCACTTGAATCATCCCCTCCCTTCTATGCTCTTGCGGCACACAGCAAGAGCGTGAGGTCATTGTCTAGTTATGTGCCAGTTATGTTGCCCTTATGCCTATGCAGGTATCTGTTTGCTGTAGTCTGAAATCTGATCACCATTGGCCTTGTTGGTGCATCAGCTTTACCCACTCTCATGACTGCCTCAAAGATCAGATTAATACCCATCTTGGTAAGTAAGGCTTCAACATCGGCCATCGGGCTGTCACCCACTGCCAGTCCTTTGACAAGTACATTCAGGGCTTTGCTGTTTCTCGTATTCCACAAGACCCTGTTCTTGCAATTTTCTTACATGCCAGATCGTTTGTTGGTATATGTGGTAACTTGCAGCTCTATACATGTTTGTAAGGTAATTGCAGCCAAAGCAGTCCTTCAAAGTGTGCTTCAGTTAGTCTGGTGGCATCGCCATTTGACGAGCGTTACTCATGCTGGTGGTCTCTCTTTTCAAGTCAACTTGAGGGTGACTTTGTGTTGTCTTGGTTTGTGGGTCCCAATTCCGTCGTGTCCCTTGCTGCCTCTGGCTCGAGTCATGGAAGAAGTTTGTGATTTTCCTTTGATTGGATTCTGAAAAGTCCTCTTAATCTTGCCTTTGCATTCGAAGGAGTTTAGAGCAGGATAGTCGCCAGGCGTCACTGATGAAGATGGGCCAATAAATCTTGGAGTTTTCTAAATCCTCTCTTGAATACATAGTGATATCGCCCACAGATCTCATGTACACAAGGCATCTGAATATGAAGTGTTCCTCTATCTCAACCTCCTACTCATTTTGGTGGATAAAGTCTCTACTTTGACAAACTAGATGATAATATTCTAGTTTGGTCTGTATCTCAGCTGGAAGACAATGTTAGTCTTGAATCTATGTTGACCGCACAAGGACTTACACTAATCATCATAGGGGACTAGTCCAATGGGTGTTCGGCAGTTGGATTTAATGATTTGGGGAAAAGACTAGAGAGAGCATCATGAAGGGAGTAGGTGATCAAGGGCGACTGTATTCTCTCGTAAGAGAGTATGATCAATATCAAGAAGCATAGCATAGTGGCGGGCAGCATATGAGTGGGCTAATGCGTCGTCAAAGTGGATATCCTGATAGGTGGTATGTCTATTTTGTGATGCAATGTGCTCCATGACGGGAATGGTATGGACAAGCTAAAAACCAAGTGCAGATGGTCCGCTCTCTAGAAATCTATGATGTGGGAGGCAAAGGTGGGGTATTCCATGAGATAGTCAACTACATTAGAACCTCCTCCATGTGGAAAACAAGTGAGCCCATCGGAAGAAGCCCATCTCTCTAGTTATTGTAGACAATCAGATCGTGCATCTTGCTTATATTTATGAAAGAGTGTCCATATGAGGTGACTGCGGCTTGGACTGGAAATACTTGCCTCATCTACAAGGCAATATGACCGAGTGTTGCTCAAAGTCAATGCTCGATATCTGGCGGACTGCAGTCCTTGTGTTGAAGTCGAACGAGAACTCCCCCATGGCTCGAGAAATCCAAGATGTCCGGATATAAGGTTGTATAGTTTCCTCATCCCCAAGTCATAGAATGTTTGCCTTTTTGCATTTGTTTTGAAGGTTGAAAGCAACTTTCAAACATGCATTTCACTTGCAGTTATCTTCCGACTCCAATCTGAGATGTTTGTATGATTTGACTACTTCTAATTCCGTCCACTCAAAAGTAAAGTGAACAAGCTTTTTTACTGTGTCCCAATAACTGACGTAAATGTTTTGGCAATTTAATATGCATCCCTGAAGGAATGAAAGAAAGAAAGCTTATTAACATCTACAAAGAACAAAGGGTTCAGATACAATGTAAGGTCAGGGATGGGGCCACTAAATAGGCACCCACGCCCAAGGTTGGCATCAGATACAAGAAAATGAAGCGCTGCTCCACCAGGCAGCTGAGGATAGATAAGACGAGCTCGTTTATTAGTGGTTGTTGATCTGGAGAGGGTTGGCATTACCGAGTAAGCAATCAATAATGGAAACCTTTTGGCGATCAGGATGACTGGTCTATCCCAGTCCCTCATTCCTCCTCGGTATTCTCCGAGACATAGATTACTGTTTGACAAGTGCTGCAGTCTCGTGTCTCTCCACGTTAAATAATAAAGAGGAAATGTCTACAATCCTCATTTGAGAGTCCACCCAAGGTTGGGTTCTGTCAAGTTGTTCTCTTTCGGTCTCATCTCGTCCCCTGTTGCCCTTGGCTCGGGTCACCGTCCTCTGTTTGGGCTCTGACGGTCCCTCTTGTGCTCTCGTTTTCACTCAAGAGCTGATCTCTATGTTGCTGGGACTCCAGAAGGAAGATGGCGGCGTATCGCTGATTTGATCAGGGTGTCTCAAGGAATCTCTCATTGGACTGAAACAGCTCATGAATGTCGAGAAAGTGGTACTGTCCACCAATCTAGAGTCCAAAATGTGTTCCAAAATGTGAAAATTTGTACTCATATTTGGGCCTTCTTCATGGCCTGAATCCTAGCTCTGGCAACCTGCCTCTCCGCAACGCAAGGACTCCTGGGCACCGTCTCCTCCAATCTTTGAAGAGCTACCAAGCTTGCACGTGTGGCCCAAGATCTTTGTGATGGGCTCTCTGAGAGAAACCTCCTGGCATAAGAAGACATGAATCCTAATAGCTGAACGCTCCCCTCTCTGCTGCTTCAAATGAATGATCTGTGTTGGAGAATGATTGGAGAAAGAAGTACCCAGTTCAATGCCTGTAATCTCTTCTTTGTTGCGTGCTCGGGGCAACAGGTAGACAGACTCTTGAACCAGCATTTGTCAGACTCTTCCTGTCATTGATCATTAGTGTATTGGAGGTGGGTTCAATATGTTAGAGACTTTATACGGCAGTAGCACAAGAGCAAAGGCAGAGGAAAGGAAGAGATGACATTCTCCATGTGAGAGGACATGAGACCTGTCATCCAGCGTGCGGGCATCCAATTGTTAGTCTCGTTTTCTCTAGTTAGTCATCTTGTGTTTGTATAGTAGGAAGTGAGGACTTCTATGTGCCCTTTCTCAGTGCATATATCTGCAGGTGAGGAGGGGGTTTAGCCAGGGCACAATGCTAGGGCTAGAGGCCATAGTTAGGTCCTAGTTTGAGGCTTTTTCAGTTGCCCAGGTCAGCGGTCCCTTGCCCTCAATAAATAAGGTCAGTTGGGGCCTCGTTGTATCGTTGTTGTGGGAGTTTTTCGCAGTTGTTTGGCACTGTGCCCAGCCTAGTCTTGTCGTATTTGTGGCACACTTTCTTGCTTACTCCTGTGAGTTGGGAGGTGCAGTTCTACCTCACGAGTTTTGCCCTAGAATTGTACTTCCATGGAGGTTGTCTCAACTATTCTGCCTAGTTTTTCCCATGTTATTTTTTTGCAGTTCCATCTCTTTGCATTTGCATTTCCTTGCTGTCTCAGTTCGCAGATCTGCTTTCCATTGTCTATTCGCATACTCTGCTGCACTTTGACATGGTGTCAGAGTTTGAGGCTGACTCTGAGATATTGTCGCTACCCATATCCCATCCACCCTTATTTCATTCTGAATGGATGAAAACATCGTCCGTCTTGATTTTATGATGGTGTCATGACTGTGCAGGCAACATCAGAGCACAAGATCGTGTAAAGTCTGATTTATGAGAGTGTGAGGGGCAGACATAAGCTGTTGCTGGTTTCTGAAATTCTGGACAGCACGAGAAGAAAGTGAATAACTGTCGAAGGTGTTCTGAATGCGTGGACAGTCCGGGAAGAAGGTGACGTGCTGTAGAAGGTGTGTTGCAGGTTTGGACCACAATGGCGCCCAAGATCTGTTGAAGGAGGCGACCTTGTAGTTGCTTCTTCTCTCTTTCTTCTTTTGCAACCACCCTCCCTTTCAGTAGCAAGCCCCCCCACCGCCCTCGCCCCGCTCTGAAATAACAAATCTGATTGATATAGCTAAAAAGACAGTCAAGATTCTAATTCTTTTCACATTTCCTGTTGATCGTTAGTCAAGTGGCAATAACTACGGGGTGTGGAAGGTGACGATGGAAGGAGTATTGCGGTACTACAATTTGGCTGACTTCATTATTCTTGGAGTTGAAAGGTCAGAACCAGGCACGGAGCACCTTGGCATCCTTGAACAGGAGGCAGAGACATTGGCCCAATCGTGGTATCGAGTAATTGCTCGTGTTTGCTCTTTGTTTTTCTAAATTGTATTCCTCAGGTAATCAACCACGTCAAGCACATGACCCTAGCAAAGGGGATTTGGGAGCATGTGGCATCCCTCTACAACTAGGCCTCCCTGATGAAGTGAGTCTACCTAGAAGTCCAAATGCAAGTGTTGAAACCCACAAAGTCAGCAACTAGTCTAGCTATAGACTAGTAAATCCATAGAGTAGATTAAACTTCACCAAGCCAAGTAAGCCATTGCCAAATCACCCGGTTAGTTCCCACTGGCGTCAGTCCATTTAGTTGTATCATTGGTATACACATTCACACATCTGACACCAATTTAGTATATTTGTCATTTTGGCACTTCGCCATATTAGGATTGGTGACACTTTGCAGAGTGATCTTCCTTTGATCCAGGATTGTTGCACACATCTTGCACACAGGCCACCCATGTAAATGCATGAGCATATCAACAAATTGTAGGCACTTCAATTGGAGGTACTCCAAGCAGGCAAGGAGATTTCTTCAGAAGACGTGGCCATCACATTGCTATCCCATTTATCTTTCTAGTATTCAGCATTGTACTCATCTCTCAATATCAGTGGGAGGTTGAAAACTCTCATGTGGAAGGAGATTGTGCCTATGGTTCTTGATCATAGGAGCGGTTTTAGGACCCTCCATAGGACGGACGTTGTGCGTATGGTTATTGATCAAGGGAGCGCTTCTAGAACCCTCCATTGGGTGGAGGTGCGACGGTATTAGCCGCCATGCAAGAAAAGGGCAAAACAACAAGGGAAAGGGTAATTGGAAATCTTTTCCATCCACCTTTTGTTAGAAGAAGTGTGATGCAGATAAAAATGCCTTGAAGGCGGAGCGAACATGCAACCACTATCGCGTGAAAGCTCATGTCCTCAGAGGAGTAATGATAAGGCTCGTGTTCTCCCCGGTATCGCATGTTCCATCACGAAGTTTTTATTTATTGTCAGTTCTCGAAGGGTGTAAAACTAGCAAACATGTATAGTTGGAGGAAGATTTTGTTGCCATTAGGGACAGTCTCCGTCCAAGTTGTTTACAATGAAGATAATCAGACCTCCGTCGGAGAGACATGATTATGATAAAAGAGGCTTGACTCTTGTTCAAATCCCTTAATCATGGTCAAAGAGGATTGGCCTTGGTCCAGTAGAGAATTGAAGCATGTGCATTAAATTGCACCGTGGGGATGCCCACAGACTAGGACTAGTCTAAATATTTTACCATGCATCATGTAAGAGCTGACAATTAACGGGTGCCATGGCTGAGGACCAAGAGGGGCTTATTTCCCTATTCTTATGGAGCACATCTATTTCCTAGGCGAGGCGTATGCTTGCGCATGCTTGCAGAGCTTGACAAAAATGCCATCGTAGACTAGTTGATGGTTCTAGTGTGGTTTAGGGGAAGTTGCTATTTTGGGCACTGACGACTCCTCACCCTATTGTAAAAATGAAAACTATTTTGTGTTGTTTAAAACGCAGAGCTAAATCCGCTTGTTGCACTTAGCAAAATCTTCAAGCAATAAGATACCTTCGGGGGTCCTTGCCGGTTGGTTCTGGGCCCTAATATGTGTGCTGAGCATGAAAGTGAGCGTGCAGGTTTTGTTTGGCTTTCATAATTCGATAGTGAATTCGATTTTGAGTGTGGGCAACTCGATTATGGAGGTGTTGCACCCTTGATTCGTTCGTGGGGAATGGTTGTCAATTGGGTTTCATAGATCCATACTCTAATAGAAGGTCTAGAAGATTTACCTAGTCATAATTTCTAGACCAAAAGGATCTAGTGTTTACCCGGTTCCAAGTTTGTGTGTTCTGGTCGAGAGGGATCTGGATTGCCTGTGGGACTCTTCGGGTGACAAAGGAGAATTGTGATCCAACGTCGAGGAGCTGAAAGGGGGTGTTGGAGGGGGTCTGTATAGTAGGGATTGAGGGCTTCTATGTTGGTGTGCGCGCCCAGCGAGAGGTGTACAGTGTACGGTCCATTCTTAGGGAATATTTCTGCAGGTTAGGAGGGGGTTTAGCCAGGGCTAGAGACCATAATTAGGGCCTAGTTTGGTGCCGGTGTGAGATCTGGTCAGTCAGTCAGGTCAGCAAGCCCCAGCCCCTATAAATGTGGTCATTTGGAGCCTGGTTGTATAGTCGTTATGAGAGTTTTTGGCAGTCGCTTGGCGCAGTGCCCAGCATAGCCTTGGCATCTTTGTAGTGCAGTTTCTTGGCTATTTCTGTGAGTTGTAAGGTGCAGGTCTACCTGATCATCCAGTGGCATAGTTCTGCCCTGGAGTTGTACCACTTCTGTGGAGGTTTCTCTGATATTCGGCAGAGTTTTTTCCCTGTTATTTCTGTGCAGTTCCATCTCTCTGCATTGCTGACTCAGTTAGCAGATCTGCTCTCCATTCTCTGTTTGCATGTTCCGCTGCACTTTGATATACGTTACAGCACAAAATTGATTTGTGCGATTTTTTCTATCAAGAGCAACTACTTTTGGGGTTTCTTTAGTTTCCACATTCCCAGCACAATGGCATAGATATGCTAATGCTCCCCTGCAAATTCCATAATAGACATTGATAAATTTTTCCGTTTTTCAACAAGGGAATGAATTAGTTTAGCTGGTTAATCCTAGTGGAAAAGATTGTGGTTTTAACTTGGGAAGGATCCATCTATGTTATCTTGCACTTAATTAGTTGTGAAATCTGCAACTTAATACTTTCTGATTTGATACATTCACACCCATGCATCGTGAATTTTTTACACTTTCAGTTTCTAGGTGACTGAGTTTCTTTATCAGGTGTGAAAAGTTTAAAATGCCATTAGAGTTTCAAACGTTCTTATATGATGCTCTCATCTCACATATCAATGAAACCTCGTTACACTGCAGGTGCTCCTTTTTTTGAAGTCGGCAATGCAATCGTTCTAACAACAGAAACTAATCGCATTGATGTCGTATGTGCGAAAGTTTTAGAAGAATATGATGATGAATACACAATGAATGCTACTATATCAGTGCAGGTAAGGTTTTGATTTTGACTGTTCATATTATCAAGAGTGTTAAGTGAAGGACCAATTTGTAAGCTGGTTAATCATGGGTTGCGTCTGAGAAATGGAATTGTGATTTGCTAGGGGTGCTAAGTAAAGAGCTATTTGCTAGAAATGCCCTTCTCCCTGCTGGCATGTGCCTAAGTGTGGAATTGCAATACTTGCTGCTGCAACAGAGACTCTTTCTTGTGTATTAGTTTGGCACAAAGGTCATCAATATTTGGTTATTGTCACATCAACGGCAACACCAATTGGCGACGCTGAATGTGCATATATAAATCATCTATGCATTTCAGGGGTCCTTTGAGTATTGTTTTATGTTAAAAATATGACAATTTGTTGGTAGGCAGGTTTGGTAATATATTTATCGGCTATGGTTGCAAACTATATATAATTGAACTACATATGATTTTTTATCATCATTGTATGGTAAAAAGTAGAAGGATAAAAGTAAAGATGCTCTTTACCTTTCTCTGCAAGTGGCAATGTTTCCATAGGTTGAAATCTATCCTTGGGGAGCTGCCAGTAACCTAAGCAAGCTTGGCTTAAGGCAACAAAGCATATAAGTGGTGCATGATTGTAATCAAGTTCTTAGTATCTGATTGCAGTTTGATAATGTCCTTCTTAAAGAGTTCCTTCCAGAGAATGAATAAAACAAATCTTTGGATATGTGGGGTTCTTTTTTTTCCGGAGAAAATGACTTCATTAAGTGTGAAAAAAACCCGCGAGAGGAAGCTCGAAGTGGAAATACATCATGCAATGCATGAGAAAAAACACTCCTCAAAAGCAGTGGAAAACAACCAAGGTTGAGGCTGAAAATGCCATCTCAACTCTGCAGTACACTCAGAGAAAAAGGGTGAGCCCCTCCACTCTTTGCAAAACATCGCCTTCCTAGCAGAAGCTGGCCAAGGGGGTGTAGGCCATCTTCTGATGGTTCTACTTATAGTGTTAGTGCCTTCTAGGCCACATAGGACACTTAGTCCTATGTGACACCTAGGACACTTAGTCCTAGGTCTAGGTACAAATACTTTGTACTTGTGCGTTTTCAAGTTATCTAAGTTTTGATGTGACTACTCAACAATTGACTCGTCTTGTACCTGCACTCTCTCTCTCTCTTCGTTCCGTACCTTCAGTGGTATCAGAGCTTCGCTTCGCTTCCTGTGCCTCTGGTCCGTACCGCCCGTACAATAGTACGGATGTCCGTACAACCAACGGACGTTGTACCGTGTACCGTACCTTCAGTGGCTGCGCGTCGTCGTACACTGCATCGCCGTACTGAATCGTGCATCGTTCGTACATCTGCATCGCTCGTACATCGTGCATCGTTCGTCGTCACTTGTGCCTGCGTCGTACAACCATACGGCTCTTCTTTGTACTCTGCGTCATCGTCGTACCTTCGTACCTTCAGTGGTACCTGATCCGTACACGCGATCCGTACTTGTGTTGCCCGTACAGACCCGTACCTTCAGTACAAGTTCTACGCAGATCCCCGTACCTTACCTGTAGTACAAGTCCTACGCAGATCTCCGTACAGCCGTACAGTAGTACTTAAGCTGACAGTATAGCCGTACGTTGTACTTGAGCTATCTGTACAGCTTGTTTGTAGGACATTGAGTCCTTTTTTTGCAGGATATTGAGTCAGATTTGTAGGACATTGGGTCAGATTATCATACATTGGGTCACATTTGCAAAATTTCAGCAAAATTTGGGGCTTTTCCACATTTGCCCTCTTTTTGGCCTATTTGCCCTCAAGAAATTTGGGGCTTTTACCAAATTTGCTGTTTTTGCAGTGAACATTGCCTGTCACAGTCACATTTGGGTCAGATCTGCATTTGCCCTTTGATTTGGGTCAGATATTTGCAGATATTTGCTGTCATTTTTGGGACAGCCAGCTTTTTGCAGTGATAGCCTTGAGGCTTTTGGGTTTTCAGGTCTTTTTCAGGGTATCACAGTTGCTATGGCTTGGAACAATCAAGATTTATTTGGAGTTCTTCGTGAAGATGATAAGTTGGATGGCACCAACTATCCGATGTGGTCTTATCTCATGAAACATATTCTTGTTGCAAAGCATTTGTGGAATATTGTTTATGGGGCTGATCTGAGGCCAACCAATGCTACAGTGGTTGTTTCTACTGCTGGTTCTTCTGCAGGGGGTACTCCTCCTGATGCCTCTTCCTCTAGCACTCCTGCTGCTGCTCTTCCAACTCAAAAACAGTCAAGATGGGATGCAAGAGATGCAAATGCACATTCATGCATTGCTTTATCATGCAAGAGAATCATTATTCCACACATCCGGTCTTGCAGGACACCAAAGGATGCTTGGGATAAATTGGCTTCTCTCCATCAGATATGCAATGAAGCTCGTGTTGCATATTTAAGAAGGCAATTATAGGAAGTGAATATGAATGAAGGTGAGTCAATGGATGCATATGTAACAAAGGTCAAGGACCTCATGGAACAGCTCGCCAACATTGATGAGGTGGTGCCAAACTCACAGCTTGTCAGTACCACATTGAATGGACTGCCAGATACATATCAAGGGTTTGCTACAACCCTTCGATTAGTGGCCATGGGTAATCCAGACCACTATTCTTTTGACCAGCTAGTTACTTGGCTTTTGCAGGAAGAGCAAAGTAGAGCTAACAGACAAGCCATTATTCCTGATCATGCATTTGCTTCACAGCAGATAGGAAGAGGCAAGGCTTCCAAGCCTATGGGCAAGCCAAAATCTGCGCACAACAGCTGCAATTCCTCTACGCATAGCAGCTGCGATTCCTCCCATGCATCTAAAAATACAGCAGATAAGGGAAAGAAGAAAAGATGCAACTATTGTCGCAAGCCTGGACATGACATTTCAGAATGCAGGAAGCGCATTGCTTCGGAGAAAAAGAAAGCAGGATTGACAGTTAATGCCTCACATGCCATTGAATCCCATGAGCCAGCAGATGCTTCACATGCATATGCTCTTGAGGATGATTGGGCATGGGCTGTCCATTGCTCATTTGATCCCTCCAAAGCTGATGCACTCTTTACTACTAATGATGCTCAGTCGTGGTGCTTTGATAGTGGTGCTTCCAAGCATGTCACATCTTGCAGATAGTTGTTTCATTCTCTAGCTAATGCACCTCGAGGGGGGACTGTTACATGTGCTAATAATGCTTCATATGCTGTAAAAGGAGTTGGAGATGTGCAGCTCACATCCATTTCCAGCCATCTTGTCACTGTGACAAATGTTTTGTACCTGGCGTTGAAGTCAACTTGATTTCAATTTCAGCAATTGCTACTTCAGGTTTCAGAGTAATTTTTGATGGCTACAGATGCCTAGTATATGATCTTCGTGATGACAATGCCATAGTTCTCACTGGCACTTTGCAAAAAGGGCTTTATCACCTTGATCATCATCCAGCTGCACTTTCTATTGATGCATTGGCTATTTCAGATTCACAGCTTGCTGAAACTCATCTTTGGCATGAGAGAATGGGCCATCTCAATTATAGAGCTCTTGCAAAGCTACATTCACAACATATGGCAAATGATGTACCTGAGACTCACACAGTTTCCAAACATGTATGTGAGGGTTGTCTTTTGGGTAAGATGCATCGATTTCCTTTTCAAAAGAATTGTCCAAAACTCTCACAAAGGAAATTGCAGCTAGTACACAGTGATGTCTGTGGCCCAATGAGGACAAATGCCATTGGAGGATACAAGTATTTCATGACTCTCATTGATGATTTCACAAGGTATTGCTGGGTATATCCTTTAAAGGCCAAATCTGAAGTTTTCTTATGCTTTCAGAGATGGCTGAATATGGTTGAGAATGAATCAGGAAACAAGCTTGTCACCCTCAACACAGATAGGGGGGGTTAGTATATGTCAAAGGAGTTTGATGCATTTCTATCCTCACGGGTCATTATTCACTCATGCACTACTCCTTACACTCCTCAGTAGAATCCTGTTTGTGAAAGGAAAAACAGGTCCACAATGGAGATGGCCAGATGCATGCTTAAGGCCAAGTCTTTGCCCAATAAATTTTGGCTTGATGCAGTAATGTGTGCCAACTATGTGCTGAATAGATCACCTACACAGGCATTAAAGACTATTACATCTTATGAAGCATGGAAAGGCAGGAAGCCTTCACTTTCATACATAAAAGTTTTTGGGTCTCTTGCATACGTTCATGTACCATCTCAGCTGAGACATAAGCTTGATGACAAGGCAATCAAACGCATATTCATTGGTTATAGCCAGGAGAGCAGAGGGTATCGGTTATATCAACCAAATACTGGGAAGATTATTGTCAGTAGAGATGTGATCTTTGCTGAACATTCAGCTTCTCCTCTTGTGGACTGCAAAGCAAAGCCAGATGTTGACATGTTTGATGCCTTTGAATCTTGGTTACCTCTACCATCATCAGAAGAGGATTTTGAGCAGCAACATGAGCCTCCTGCAGGCCCTCCACTAAGCATTAATCAGCCTCACCCTCATGCTGATTTGCAGGTTTCTTTTCCGGCACAAAATGATCCCATTACTCATGATGCAGTCATTGAAGAAAGAGCTGTCAATAGACAGCAAAGGCAAGTTCCCAGATGGCTTCTTGATACATTGAGGGACAGCAAACAAGATCAGCCTTTTGCTGCCGGACAAGATCAGGGAATAGACAGCATGGTCACTTTCTTGAGTTTGCACTCCTTGCCACAGCTTGCAATGATGAGCCTCTGTGCCATAAAGATGCTTTTGACAACAAAGAGTGGATGAATGCAATGAAAGCTGAATTACAATCTATTGCCAAAAATGACACATGGGAATTAGTAGATCTCCCACGTGGCAAGCATGCCATTGGAACGCGGTGGGTCTACAAATTAAAAAGGAAATCTGATGGCAGCATAGATCGATACAAAGCCCGTCTTGTTGCAAAAGGGTATGCCCAACAACAAGGCATTGACTTTGAGGAGACATTTGCTCCCACATCCAGGATTACTACCATTCGATGTGTCATTGCCATTGCAGCCCATCATCGTTGGCAAGTGCACCAACTTGACATCAAGACTGCTTTTCTTCATGGGGATCTGCAGGAAGAAGTCTATGTCACACAACCTCCTGGCTTTGAGGTTGTTAATTCTGAAAATAAGGTATGCCGGCTTAGAAAAGCCCTTTATGGTTTGAAGCAAGCACCCAGGGCCTGGTATGCCAAAATTCATGCACACTTACTATCTCTTGGCTTTCAGAATAGTCCCACAGAACCCACTTATAGGTGGCTATATCCTTTTGGATGAACATGTGCCACCATGACCAGAAACCACCAGGTATTCTGAGATGTTTCCAGAGTCTTCAGCCCATCCCATGGAGGGGGGTTTGTAGGCCATCTTCTGATGATTCTAGTGATGCCCTATAGGCCATGGTATCTGCCTTAAAGACATAAGTGTAGGTACTTACAGTGTTAGTGCCTTCTAGGCCACATGGGACACTTAGTCCTATGTGACACCTAGGACACTTAGTCCTAGGTCTAGGTACAAGTACTTTGTACTTGTGTGTTTTCAAGTTATCTAAGTTTTGACGTGACTACTCAACAATCAACTCGTCTTGTACCTGCACTCTCTCTCTCTCTCTCTTCGTTCCGCACCTTCAGGGGGGACCCTTGCATGCTCGCCCAAAAGGCCATCAGCGTGTATAGTATCTGTCCATATACTGGCCAAAGTATGAGAAGGGCTCTTTGAGTATAGGAGAGTCCTCATTAAATTAATATACCATGAGGCCATTCGTAATCCAAAAGATCTCTCTAAGTTTCACAAGATTAGGGTTTTATGCGGTCTGAAAGACAATTTTAAGGTTGAAGAGCAGAGAAAGTCCCAAAGGATTTGGAAGAAGCTATTGGATTTGCTCACACCTATGATGATTCTCTAAAATATAAAGCTTTATTGAAAGACAAACCTTTTAGTTTAGTTAACTTGGAAGGCTTCTTTCAATAGAAAATGAAATTTTAACTCTTGTGTTCTCCAAAAGTGCAGATTATGTAGATAAGAGGCGTTTGCTACCTTTTGACTAAAATAGGAAGGCTATAAATACCGGCTATTCTTTGATAAAGATCATGTTTCTGTGAAGTACCTTATTCAATTGCAGAGTAATAAAAACTATTTGGAGAAGAGTTAGTATAGGTGCTAATCTTTTTGATTTCTCGAAACTGCAAGCACAAGGAGGATGTCACCCATAGCCATTTGAACCAGTTTCTCATCAAGAAGTGTAGGTTACCTAAGAGTCTTAGTTTGCATAAGTATGTGATCACGTTGGCCAAAGGCTAAGACAAGAAAGCTGAGACAAAATGCTAAAATATAAATTTGGAAATTTAAGAGTTTAAAGATACTTTTAATTTTCAAATATGCATCTTGATAGGATTGATGTGGCCTTGGACAATGTTTTCTTAAAAAACGAACATTAGAAACTAGGCACTCATTTCTATTTGGAACAAAAGCTAGGCAACCATTGTATTCATTTTATTTTATTTTTCAAATTTTATGTTGAACCCCAAAAATAGCCAAACTTTGACAACCTATATCTTTTGGATTGACAAACCTGAATGGGGTCATGTAGCATATCAAATGAAATGGCAAGACTTGATTTAGATAATTATCATGTTTTTGCACCATTTAGTAAAGTGACATGCTATCAAAGCAAGCATTTTTTATGAAGTTTTGGCTAATTTTCTCCACCAAGTTTAGAGAATGGTTTCCCATCATAGACTCTCAATTTTCAAGGGTGAGGATGGTAGGATAGCGTTGCCTTTTCAACGAGTTAAAAAAAAAAAAACACTAGTCCTGGTGGGTACAGAGGGCCCTATGGGTTGGGTCCTACCCCATAAATTATGTATTGAGGGGCTCTATGGGTTGGGTCCTTCCCCATAAACTATATGTCTTTAAAATTCTATTATTGTTCAAGATGGGTAGTTGATTCACCTTCAAGGTGAACATGATGTTCATGACAGTCCTGGCATCAGTATGCAATTGGAGCACTTGGTCTAGTATGGTGATTCTTAGGCAGTTCTTTGTGATTTTGTTTTTGTTGATGAAAGTTCTTTTGCATTTATTATTTGAAAAGAAAATTGAAAAAGATAAATTTTAATTATGTGAGTTTGTTGATGTTTTTTAAGAGAGAGGACAATGGATCATAGGATAGAATTATTGCTACAAGCTGCTTTAATTTCCAAAGTATCTCATTGTTTGAGTAAAGCAGAAGAGAAAGACGTCAAATTGGTAATTGTTTGAGTATCTTAGAAAAGGGTATGCTCAGCCCAATAGTGTTCCTTAGGTTGTCTTAGTTCTTTTAGTTGAAAAGAAGGATGGCCAAGTGATTGTGCATGTATTATCCTGTCCTTGATGAGGTGACAATTAAAATTGACTATCCAATGCCAAACATTGATGAGCACTTTGATTTGTAGTTATAAGAAGCTACGTGTTTTTGTCGGATTGACTTACGTTCTGGGTATCATCAGGTTGGGATCCATGTGGATAATGTACTTAAGATTGTGTTTAGAGCTCAAAAGAGGCAGTACTAATTTACTAATGTCCTCTTGAATTTTGCTAAGTTCGTGATCTTGATGCACAATATGTTTTAGATAGTAACTAATAGCTTGCTTGCTTATGGAGCATTTAAAGTTAGCCTTTGAGTTAGAAACAGATGTGGAAACCGAAGCATGTGCATTACCATGTATGCAACAACCTATTGCACTTTGGACTGGCACCTTTAAATGTGCAAGTTTTGATGCTAACACTACTAAAGGGCAAGGGGTCATGCATTTGCCCACTCACTCCTTGTAAACGATCGTGGCTAAGGGAGAGTTGATAAGGGAACAACCCTCTTGTGTTGGCTTATTCACTTGACACTGTTTCGTTGTGTCATAGTATCATCATAGATGTTTGCATATCAAATTACATCCTAGAGGTTCTTGCTATGATTATTCGTCACCTGAAGTATGTGATCTTCGCCAAGTCATTTATGAAAAAAACACAATCGTTTGTGTTTGTAATTCAAGGCGTGCCTCTTGGGTCATGAACATGCCCTTCAACTCCTACTGTGTTTCGAAATATATCTTCAGCTTAGCGTGTTACTCCTTGTTGGTGACAAGATTATCCTCACCAAAGTCCAGATCATCTCCCTCTTGATCGCAAGGCTCTTCATAGGAGGCATGCTCTTCATCACAAGGCCACTCCCGTCAATCATCAGCTTACAGATAGATTTTTCAAGTGAGAGCCTGTTTGGGGCGACATCAAGTTTGGGAGCCAGTTCCTTCGCCTGCTGCAGTGATGTTGTCGAGTTGTGCTTCGCTTGATCCGTTGGAGGTGCCTTTTTCTCCTGCATCCGGTTCAAGAAAGCTAGAGGAAGGGAACTCGATCTTTTTTCTCTCACAAGTGTTTTGATGGTTCTTTTTTAGTATGTGTTCACTATTTGCTCCCTCGAAATAGTTTCTGCCATACGTGTTTTACATCCTGGAAAAAGGCAGGCCAATGTTTGCCCCCTCTAATTGTCTTGGGCACATCATGCAGGAGGATTGAGATTTATCCCTCTACCTCTGATGCAATGTTTTCAAGGAGGAAGCTCTCCCACCCTTGATCTCCCACCTTTGATGTAATGATTTTAGAAGAAAGAAATACAGATAGTTAGAGTTTATCACAAATATTTAGGGTTTTCTCCCCTCCTCCTGATTTCCTCTAACTGCTTCACGCAGTCTTAAAAATCTCAGCTATGGTTCTAGTTCTTTCTCAGAAACCATCTTTGTTCCTCTTACTTTTATTTATACTGGCACATGATGGAAGATGATCAACATGTGCCAAGGTTTGAGCTGAAGATCTGATGGCTTTTCTTGTATCAAACTCGTATGGATACCTACATGCCCTATTACTATTTTGCAATATTTTCCGACCTTTTACTTTAAATTTGATCCAATCAATATAATTCCTTAAAATTTTCCATTATCTATGCTCTGTTGATCTGTTACAAGAACGTCTGGAGTCTCCTTAAGCTGTGGAGTATGAATGCATGCAGAAATATAGTGCAATGACAAGAGGGAAGGGATTGAGTATAATGATGTGGTAGGTTCTTTCCAAGACAATGTGATAAGAGGAAAACTGCATTAGTATTATTGTTTTAAACTCTTATTCAAGGGCTGGTGGCTCCTTGTTCTATAGGCAAAATGATCAATAAAATCTGTTTTGCTTGCCTTTTTTTTTACTTTACAGGCTTTGCGACAAGGCACGGCATTGATTCGCATATCTCACCCAGGAAACCTGCGAGTCGCTGGTTATATTCTGGTTTGTTAACTGTGGGGAATGCTTGAAATTTACTTTTCACTCATCTGGTGCGGCCTTTTTTTCATGATGTCAAGTATGGTTGTAGTTACCAGTTAGTCCTGATGATCTGATTCATAAATTCTTCATACGGATAGCTGTCTGTGACTTTGTCTCCCATCGCTTTCATCACTATGAAGCCTTTAAGTTGTATCTACTAAAAGGGTTATATCTTTTAGCTTTAAATTGACATTCACTTATATTAGGAATTGTGAAAGTGTCTTTTGACTGGGTAAACACGCAGGTACATGTTGGTGCCTTCATCAGTCCAAGGAATCCATTTTTACACGTTGGTGGACACATCAACTTCTCTATCGTGGGAAAGGGTGGGATCTTCGGCATTATGTAATGATAGATCTTGTTGTCTACCATCAAGTCCACACTAAGCCATTTTGAGGCTAGAAGCTTAGTTTTGGCATCAGATCGAGTTTGTTTATTTTTTTGATATAGCCTTTCTTGCAGGTTTTTCTTCGAGTGAGCAAGGACATTGGTCAAGCAGCAATACTGATGTAATGCAAGTAAATCAATATAGTGGTGAAGCGACTGCAGTTGGTCCAGGATCAGCATCTGGTAGAGTCTAGGAATAATGAGGGATCAAGTGGCTTACATCATAATCATGGTCTTTTCCAATGCAAAGTACTGCCAATTTTGTTGCAGTTAGTCTTTTAAGATCTGTTGAGCTTAACGTTCTCACAGGCATTTCTGTACTTTTCCTGGTGTACTAGAGATAGTGCAGAATATTTAGTGTTATGAGTGAATGATAATGAAAGGGTGCCTCTGTTCAGTCCCTCTGCTTTCTCCTGGCTCAGTTCATGCTCATAGGCTCTTGCCTTTTCTGGTTCAAAGAGTGCACAATGTTAGAAAAGATGTGGCCCGAAGAGTCGATATAACTTTTGTGGATTCAAGAGAGACATTTGATTTCCCCCCTTCTCCGATGTTTTGTCGAACAGATGCGTACACCTAGCTTGGGGTTTGTTTTCAAACAGAGCTTCAGTACGACTGTTACAATATAGGGTTTCTTTCAATTCTAGCATGTGGGGCATCGCCCACAGCATCATTGTAGAGCATCACAAAGCATGTTTCTTTGAGCTAGAACATCTTAGAACATGCCACATATTTCAAGACAGTTATTGCATATGCCTATTTTATTTTAGGGCACTTCACACGTTTTTCGTTTGACATAAGCATTCATTCAAAAGTTGAAACAAAAGTGAAACTCTAAAAATCTCTTCAGCTTTTTTTTTTTCCAAGAAAATTACTTCATTAAGTATGAATGTAAAAAACCAAGGCGTAGGCTGAAAATGCCACCTCGACGTGAGGGAGATTCAGAGAAGAAAGGAGATCCTCTCCAAACTTTGAAAAAAGTAACTCTCTTGGCAATGGCTGCTCTAGAGGATCCCTGCATGCTCGCTCATATGGCCTTCAGAGAGTGTACTGTGTCAGCCCAAATACTGGCCGTAAGCCTGGGAAGGGTGGACCTAGATACCCTCCATTGCTCTGTACACCTGGCTCTCCAAATATGCCAAGTTGCAATGCTAGTAGCCAGAATCTCCCAAGACGTGTCTACTGAGGCATGAGCAGCTCTGAAAGGAGTGAAGGGAACATCCTGAAGGGAACAAGAAAGGGAACAAGACTCCACTGAGTGTCCTTGTACAATGAGAGCTGGATCTGGATTATGTCCCTCAAGAAACACCTGAGGGCTAATAAGAGATAATCAAGCTACTGAACCCCAAGTCTTATAGAAAGGTGGTGTATGAAAGATATTGAAAATCCTAGCAACACCTTTCCAAATCGTCCTCGCCTGTCTGCACTCCCAAAGGCAATGTTGTACTGACTCAATTGCAATGTGGCAATGAGGACAAGTAGGGTCAGCCCTAAACCTGGATCTCCACAGGTTCACTGCGATCCCTCCATGAATAGAAAGCCAAAAGAAAAGAGTGATCTTTCTATTCCTAAGGGATTTTCAAAGCCTACGCCAAAAGTTTCTCCGCACAATTGTGGAAATCTGAAAACTCTCCCAATGAGGGGCTCTAGAGGGCCTCCAACCTTTACTGCTACTTTTTCCATTACCCATGGTGTCTTTGGTAAACACCTTTCCTAGAAGGCGCTGTTTTTTCTGCACGGTTCTATTTGACTAGAAGGCCCTTTTGGCTCATAGCACTCTCAAGTCCTCTCGTGCTTTTAGGATGTTCCTATGTTTTCATATACTTTTTGCCAAATTTTTTAATACATGAATTGGGTCCAGTAGATATGTGACTTTATATTGCCTCCAATATGGAAGAGTGAGACTGCTACAAATAGAAAAAAAAGCCTTCATAGAAGGATTTCTTGAGCTTGGGATGGAGTAATACAGGCCCATCTTTGAGGAGAAATGCTAGGACAAGGTATAGGGTCATGAAGAACGGGTATGTATACATGTCAAGAAACCAAGTTCAGATTTAGACATGGAGAAACAGCAAGTCCCCCCTTCACAAAACTTACAAGAAACTATAGGAGCACACTCCCCCTCACATGCACAAGACCGATACGTACATCCCAAAGTGGGCCTTGTGAGGGCTGGTAGGACCTCTCTCGCTCAATTTCTCCGTGTTTTATTCTCCTTTAATCAAATATCTCATAGCTTCGGCCACAAATAAGAACAGAAAGGGGGCTAAAGGACATCCATGGCGGACTGATCTGGTGATCTCAAAATTGTCCCCGTGACTCCACCGATAAGAACCTGGCTGTGGCCTGATCTGTATAGGGAGGACACCCCTCTGATCCATGCATCTGAGAAACCAAACCGAGTAAGTGTGCCCTTCAGAAAGCCCTAGTCTACCATGTCATAAGCTTTCTCAAAGTCCAAGAGTAGAACGGCCAGCCTGTGGCCATTATGCATGGCCCAATCAGAAGCCGCCCAAAATGAGAAGATGATGTCAAAGATGCTCCTACCATGCACAAAGCATGTGTGCGTATCATGGATAAAATTTGGAAGAAAGGACTGCAAACAAAGGCTGATAGCTCTAGCTAGGATTTTATACAAAGTACCAAGCAAGGTAATCTGTCTTTATTGAGACACTAAAGTCCTACAACCCCCTTTTGGATTCAAATGAATGAGGCCCTCCCTAAGTGCGTCTGGCATCCCACCCGAGTCCCAAACACCTTGCAGGGCTGAAGTAATGTCATCCCTAATCTGATTGCAAAAAGTGAGAAAAAATAAGGAGGTAACTCCATTTGAACCATGACACTTGCGCTTGTGAAGGGCAGATAGAGCAGTCCTAAACTCTACGTTCGTGAAGGGTGCATCAAGTGAGGCAGTCGTATCCCCAGTCACCAAGCTAGGTAAGTGTCGCCAAATAACCACTCTAGCATCATGTGTGGCATGAGTGTCAAGATCTGCTGTAAGAAGGGAGGCATAGAAATGGATGGCAACCTGCAAGATGGCATTCGGATGTGTCTGAAGAACTCCGCCTAAGTCAACAAGTCGTGAGACACTCTCCCTACTATGTTTGGGGCCAAGAGTAGAGAAGAACTGCTTGCTGACCCTACTCCCGTATGAGTCCAAAATGACTCTTTGGCATGAAAGGCATACTCTACTCTCTGATCTAAGAGTGATTGCTGCTGTTGAGCTCTTGCTACAGCAAGGTGCTCCTGAATCCAAGCATCTGTAGGCCTCTTCTGCTCCTCCCTCTGGAGGGCAGCCAACTGCTGACGGCTACCTATCTCACGCCTGAGGATCTCACCCCTCTTGACACGAGCAACTAAAAGATAAAAGTCGCTAATATTAGAGAGGGTTGCAGCTAAGTCTAACGGAGAAAGCTGCCCATCCTGCATATGAGATACCCAGGTCGTCAACACTATCTTTGTAATGCCCTCTTTCATAAAAGGCATCTGGAATCCTAACACTGGCAGAGCGGCTCCTCACATGAGGATCTGAAACCATCGAAATGACTGCAAAATGATCCGAAGTGGACACGCCAGCTTGCAATGCTAATAGTACCACCTCTGTCAAGAGTCCAATCGTCCACATAAAATCTGTCAATCTGTGCATGGATAGGCATCTGCAATCTCCTAATCGACCAAGAAAATAGGAGAGAATGTGGTTGAGTGTGAAAAGCATCATTGTGCCAAGCATCCCTGCCACTGTATTGAAAAAGGAAGGCATCCCAAGTTGCTCTCTCTAGGGAGTGGATTCCACCTTCCCTACCACCCCTTTTGTCTGAGGGCATTTCAACCAAGTTGAAATCGCCCCCTATAATCCAAGCCTCTGCAATATGTCACCACGAGAGTAGTTTCTTCCAAAAAAGGAGGCGATCCCCTCTAAAATTAGGTGCATAAAGGTTTAAAAGACCAACCTTATGCCCACCAATCAAAAGTAAAATCCACTAAGCTCTGGAAGGGACTATGATCCCGTGTCCAATCACCAAGGGGAGTATAGAAGAAGAATTAGAGATGCAAGTACCTCCCTTGGTGCCCAAGGCGGGTGCCCAAAAAGTATGGCGTGAGATAAGCTTACCGAACTTGGCACAATCCCTAACATCCAATTTGTGTTCCTGGATTGTACGAATATCAATGGGTCCCCCAGTAACACTTGGATGAAGTTGGTTACGAATCAGCTGCCTACGGCGGCGGTGAGGTACACCCCGAGGCCCTGAACATTCCAGCTGACAATCCTTATGTGCGAGAGGAAGAGGCCGGATGGAAGATCCTAGCCAACGTGGTAGCAGAGAAAACCCTCTCCTGTGAAAAGTTCCTCCTACATGGTTTAGCAGATGAAGCTGAACATGATATGTCATTGTTGTGGCATCGTGGACCTTGAGATGATAGGCTCGTGCTTGTGTAGATGTCCAGTGGCTCAGAGTATGTGGGAGTGATCCTTAAGATGGAGTCCAGGATGCGGCAGATTTAACATCGTAGCTTGGGTTATACCTTAAGGATATATGTCTTAAGGATACGTGTCACTCGCTTGATCCTTCGGGTTGCTACCCAAGTTGTGGCATAAGAGATATGGCAAGTTTGTTGACAAAGAAACAACACACTTTCACCATCGCAATGGTCACATGTTTGGATATACAAGACTCAATCCCTCCTCACAAAGTCACTCGGTTCTTCTAGAGGACGGTGTTTGGAAGGGTTGTCATAGCCAAGATTATCTGGGTAGGGAACTTTAGTTAAGTGATGAGGGAGAAAAAGACTCAGCTTGCAGCCACCCTCCCCAACGTTTGGCACAACATCATGTACACCTTAAAGCATGGCTTGTATGCATTACTTACAAAATAAGGAATCTATGGGTTGTAGAGACCCCCACCTTGGTTGTAGGCATTTGTTTCGAATACTCTGGGTAGTGAGATGGGACCTTGAGAAGGAGGTTGTATAGCAGCTAGTTGCCCATTTTGATGGGTCAAGCATCCCATGGATTGCTGATCTATGTTGCATTCCCGTTTTTGTTGTTGATGTAGAGGGCGATCCTGTAGCTAGCAATAGTCAAAAGACTCGTAGCTTGACTCAATATGAGTTTCATGGACCACATGCATAGCTTCCAAAACCTCCTCACTGAGTTGTGATTGACTAGACATTGTTTCAAGTGTCAGCTAGACTATGGAAATGGTGTAATTGTGCTATAGGCATGGAAAAGCGCAAGCCAACCACACGAGAAGTGGTATGTTCATATTATGGATGACTAAGCCATATGAAAAAAATGGCATACAAGTAGCTAACCATGACAAGTGTTGACATTGAATTGATGGTGATGCATGCGCATGATTTGTTAAGGAAGATAATGGTCATGTGTAGAACTTACACATAAAACTTACACACATGATCAGTAAACATATGTGAAATAGATGGAAATAAATACACACAAAATAATCCATAGAAGAAATATGTCTACAAGATATGTGGGATTCTGAGGAGGTATGTGAATTGTACTGTGAGAATATATAGATCTACAACTATTGATGAACAGTCCGTGAGCCTCAAGACATCAGGTCAGTAGGTGGACACAGGTCCACTGAACTTATGTCCCATCTGAGACACCCTCATTGCTGCATCATTAGTGCCAAACTGCTTCACAATGTCCACGTGTGCACCCACAGTGATGAGTGGAGGGATGGTGGTAGTAGATTTTTGCTTCTGGTACCTCATCCTCAACTCTCCTGCTCACCTATGGCAGCTGCCCCAACACATACAAAGACGAACCAAGGAAGGAAGATCATTTCAGACCTGCAAGAACAAATATTTTACCTACAACAGCAAGTCTTCATGTCAGACCTGCAAGAACAAATATATTACGTACGACCAAGGAAGAGCTCAAGCTTCAGCTTCAGCCCTGGAAAGGAAAGTGCAGGATATAAACAACAGGAAAGCAAGAAGTGATTAAAGAAGTATTACACACGTGTAAGTCATCTCCTGTGCTCCACCAGTACCACAGCTTGGGTCGACGGTCCAAGAAATGATTAGCACGCAAACTCGCTGGATGAAACAAGAGATGTCCACCTATGTCAACAACAGAGCTGATCTTTAAATGGAATAAAAGAGCAGGAAACTAGAATAGATAATAGACTTATTGGGGGAATGCCGGATAGTTTCTTTGGTGAGGGAGAGGACACAGATGATAAAATCACATGTCTCAAAGAGAAAATAACACAGGTTGAATGGGACGAAAATGAAATATTGAACGTTTTTACAGAGCAAAAATCAAGATCTACTTCAGAGACAGGGCAGCAAGAATCAAGATTCTCAGACAAACCCACAAGTTGAAGGGTACACAGATTTGGATATCTCATTCCGACCCAGCTCAATAAAGTATTGCCGAACTCACTAAAGTGTAGGAAGCCAAGAAAGCAGGCAAGTCGGTGGCTTATAGAAGTCGACAAGCATTGATTCGGGATTTCAAACCAAGCCCAAAGACTCTCAGTCTTAAGCTGATTTAATCAGGGTCATCCTATGATAGAAATAGAATGTAGCTATGCCTATAATAACTTGAGAGGAGTTGCTACACTGTGCAGTGCCTCAACTCTCTGGTTATCCAGATTCCAGATGTAGTGGTCACTTTTTTTGCTTTACTTTGTCTCACAGGCCCGCCCATGAGGCCTCCTAGAGACATTAATATATATTTCTTTCTTTCTCAGTTGGTTGCATCAGTCGCTTAGCCAGTCGTTCTAACAAGGCTTGAACTGGTGGCAATGCTCCAGCACCAGCAGCTTCTTGGTTGTGCAGCCAAAAGATTCCAGTTTGCTGCTTGCTCCAGGGGCATCACAGAGCAACTTCTCCAGATTGAGGGTCAGGCCAACAGTTTCAGTTGCAAGTCAGCCCCAACTGGCAACAGCTCAGGTTCCAGCTTGGGTTCGCATGTCCAAACTCACAGTTCCAGATCGGGCTCACAAGCAGTACAGCAACAGCCCCTCTTTCCTCTTTTCCCTAACCCTGAGTTGGGCTGAACCCCCAGCCCAGCTTGGGGGTTGGTCTCAGCCAAAGGATAACCTAGAATTGGCCAAACGGGAGAAGGCAACCTCCTTGAGCTCTCCCTCCTATGTCCCCTCCCCTGTAACATGGACTCCAGTGAGAAGGCTCCTCTATTCCACAGTTGCAGCCTTGACACCTTCTCCATACGCAAGGAAATACCACCGAGGGGGGCTTCACCAACCGTTACTAAGGCCTCCCTCTATCATGGCAGGCCAAAAAGATACCTCACATGAGAAAACCAAGAAAAATAAAAAATAAGAAAGAACTCTTACTAGTTTTCACATGAAAGGGAAAGAACAAAGGCAATCATAATACATATGGATTAAGATTCAATTAAGGATGCAAAAAAGTACATTCAAAGAGAAAAATGAAGGAGGGAAAGCAAGGGAGGAAAAAAGAATACGAGGGAGATTTGAGCCTCAAATTTGAATTTGAAACATTAGGGAGAGGAAGTGTATAGTTAGGGAGGAAAAGAGAAATGGAGGGAAATTTGAATTTCAAATTTCAGCCAATCCTACTCCACCTCGCCTATTACTTTTTCTAAAGACGAGTTGCAGTAGCTAAGAAGGACGTAGAGATTGAATGCTCTACCACGTTGCTAGCATGCATCTTCGGGTCTCACCCTTCTAGATCCCAAGACAGAGATTGGATGCTTGTGGCTCTCCCCCCAGACCTCACTCCACGATTGTTAGATGTTCGTCTTTTGGGACAAGGTTTTTTCCAGGTTGTTTTTGACACCTCCAGAGGCTGCAAGCACTGTGCTCAAAGCTGAGTTTTTACACCTGGGACATAGGAAGATCTTCTTTGACGCCTTTGATAGTGGTTTCGACCCAGTGGAGGCAGATAAGGCAATCTTTTCGCTCTTCATCAGATTTCCCGGGCTTCCCCAGGTTTACCATCGACTTCTTTTTGTTATTGGGGAGTATTATGGCGCGGTTGGTGAGATCCCACCCCTCCCTGGGTTGCCATTGACTGCAGCAGAGGCAACCAAGGCTGATGGGATACCTAGAGTTAGGGTCCTCTGTAAGGATCCAAACCTCACGATGGATGATGTTATGATCCAGGGCCTGGATGGTTTCTTTTTTCGCCAGAGAGTAGAGATTACAGGCAGGCAGGGCCAGTGCAGGATATGTAGGACCATTGAACACTTTGCCAGGGATTGCGGCAGGAAGAAGAAAAGGCCCAAGAAGCCCTTTGGTATAGCTACCGCCCCACGACTTCGACAGGGGGGTGGTACAGGTCCAGCAATTGCTCCTTGGCCTCGACAGGGGGGTGGTACCAGGTCCAGTACCTGCTCCTCGACCTCCACATGGCGGTCCTTCTCAGGATGGTGGTGGTACAGGTCCAGCACCTGCTTCTCGACCTCGACAAGGGGGTGGTGCAGGTCCATCACCTGCTTCTCGACCTCCACATGGCGATCCTCCTCAAGATGGTGGTTTAGCTCCTACTCGCCAGAGTGCTCCTCCACTGAGCGCTCCTTTAATACCGCCACCTTCTACCTCAGTTGCCTCACAACCTTCTACCTCAGGGGCACCTGACGCATTCCAGTGGGTTCTGGTTCGTGTGCAGATCCCTCCTTCAGTTCACGAGGGTACACTAGTGGACTCTACTTCACCTCGGGCTGTCGCTCCAGTCTCACCTTGCACAATCCGAGACGTTGAAGCTTCGACATCCTCCCCGGTTTCAGCTTCTCCCCTAGAACTAGCGGTGCCATACACTCTCCTTGAGGCAGTAGAGGTCTCCGCGGCTAGGCAGACACAGGATCGAGAGCATTCCTCACTTCCTCCCTTGGATAGGGGGAAGGGGATGGTTTACACTATTGATCCTCTTCTCTCAGAAGGGATCCTTCACACTCTGGTGTCTTGCTTGCTTCACAGGAACTCATTTTCAGCCTTGGCAGATGCTTCAGATTTCCCAAAGGAGAAGTTTGTGCCCTCTACTTTTGGTGAGCCAGTGATTGGGTTTCCTGTTGACAAGGCTTCTTCTTCAGGTAGTAGGGTTCTATTGATTTTCTGCCACTTGGTTCTATTGCTTGCTCCTCCAGCAGGAGGTCTTCCCCTGTTGAGGGGTTTGTTTCCGCCACTAGGTCGGGTAAGGTGTTCCACTCTACATCCTCCCGTTGATGAGGATTATTAGTTGGAACATACAGGGCCTAGGTGGCGTTCCACATCGTCGCTGTAGACAGCTGATCCGGGATCAGCTTCATCGAGGTGTTACTGGGGGTTTCATTGATATCTTATTTATTCAGGAGTACAAACTGGACTCTAGAGATTGTGCCAAGTCAGGCAAGTTGCTTTTTGGCCATACTTTTTGGTGGCCTGCCTTAGGCACCAGGGGGGGCACGTCTATTTCAGTTTTGTAGTCGGTTCTTCCCTTAGTTGTTGGACATGGAGTCATTATTCCCTCTAGAGCTCAGTGGATTATTCTCTTGATTGGAGGGCATAAGGTTGGTTTCCTTAACTTGTATGCCTCTAACATTACAGGGGAACGTGTCATTATGTGGAAGGATTTGCTCTCCTGGGCCCCCATTGCGGATTCATGGGTGATTGGAGGTAACTTTAACATGGTTGAGTTAGCGTCATACAAAAAAGGGGATAGAGAAGGAGGACTTCACTCTTTGGACAGAGCAGTTTGGGATGCCTTCCTTTATCACTACTGTGGTAGAGATACTTGGTTGGACGATGCCTTTCTCATTCAGCCACAGTCCCTCCTGTTCTCTTGCTCGAACAGGAGGCAGCAGATGCCTATTTATGCACGCATTGACAGATCTTATGTAGAAGATTGGGCACTAGATAGAGGTGGATCGGTATGCATTGTTGCTAGGGTTTCCACTTCAGACCACTTTCCTGTTGTGCTAGCTATCTCAGAGCCTCACCTGAGAGGCCGGTCTATCAGCATCAGGATTCCAGATGCCTTGTACACAGAGGAGGAGCTTACAGAGGCAGCCCTACAGATATGGGTTTCTCATGTCCAGGGTGAGCTGAGACTTTCCATCCGAAGGGAAGAGGAGCTACTTGACAGTGAGTTGGCAGATGACACATCAGCTTACTTGGATGCCACTCCACAGACGCCCACTTCTTTCAGGACATCATTGGATTTATTTTGCTTGGCTGCGGAGGCGCAAATAAATTGGCATAAATCCAATGGCTTTTGGATCGGTGATGAGGGCACTCCATGTTGGGGGCTTGACATAGGATTCACTTGGGTTCAGAGGGGTGTGTCTGTCAGGAATTTGGGCTGCCAGGTCGGCTTGGATATTTCTTCCATGCAGCAGTTTGCTCCCGTGTTGGAGAGCATCAAGAGGAAGCTTTTTTTTGGGAGCTCAGCCTAGTTGGATCTTGCCTCTAGAGTTGTGGTGGTCAACCAGGTCCTCTTGGCCACTGCCTTGTTTGTTTGTTCATGCTGGTGCCGTTCTAGAGACTGCATCACTCAGCTCAGGAGACCGATCATAAATTTTCTTTGGAGTGGGCTTAATGGCACAACAGATTCCTTAGCCAGGGTGGCTTGGGAGACCCTCATCCTTCCTACAAAGGAAGGGGGTCTCAATATGATTGATCCAGATTTACAGTGTAGAGCTTTACTATGCAAGATGATGGTGCATGGACTTATGTCAGGGCAGGAACCGTGGAAGGCCTTTCTTATTAGCAGCATACAGAGTTGCACACCTTCTTCAGGAGGAGACTGGATGAGCAATATTAGGTGGATCTTCACCACAGCACACCTCAGATCACCTTCGTCCCCTCTCATGGTTGCCATTCTGAAAGCATGGGCCAGTTTCAGGACCGCTCTTCGGAGGATTCCTCCTCCCTCTCTTGAAGAGATTGACAGGCAACCGATCATGTGCAATGACAGTATATTAGATGATCATGGCAGACCACCTGGTGCCTCACTCTACATGCAGTGGTCCAACTGGGAGAGGGGACCTGCATCATCTTTGGGGTCTTGGAAAGCTTTCTGCAGGCTTCCAGAGGAGACGAAATTTGAGTTGACAAGACATCTCAGAGGGAGTGCAGGGAGGATCTTGCAGATTGAGGTAGCCCTTCCAGAGGATTGGGTAGACACAGATAATATGCCACTCACTTCCTCCACTTGGGCAGGTACTTTTACGAGAGACGGTGTTCCGCTTCAGGTTTTGGACTTTCTAGATGCACAGGAGAATGCTTTAGTTTTTAGTGTGCAGGATGGTGGCAGATTGCTCGGATCCACAGAGGACATCTTGCTTGAGTCTTCTTTTCAGCCTATCAGGGTTGTAGGTCTTTTGGTGCAGGGATCAGATTCAGAGTGGTTCCTCAACCCAAACCCCTGCTACTCTGCATCGGGTCTTGGAGGCTTTGGCTTTACAGGGGAGTTCCCATTAGGTATTTGCAGTGGGACCCTAGAGAGTGGGAGTGGATTGACACAGGGCATCGAGAGAAGAGCATCCCCTTCTTTTGTTACACGGTCAGTAATGCCAGGAGATTTCAGCTCAGTAGTAGAGGTTGGAGACCTTACAGAGTTTCTCATTGGGAGACATTTGATATCACTGCGGGTGTGCAGAGGTGCTTTTGGAGGAGACTCTGGAAATCCCACAGGAATAGAAAGATCACTCTCTTCTTTTAGCTTTCTATCCATGGTGGGATTGCAGTGAACCTTTGGAGATCCAAGTTCGGAGCGGACCCTACTTGTCCTCGTTGCCTCTCTACTTCGGGGACTATTCAGCATTGCTTATGGGATTGCAAACAGGCGAGGATGATTTGGATGGGGGTAGCCAGGATTTTCAGTCACTTTGCGTACTCCCCATTCTTTATGACATGGGGCTCAGTGGCTTGGCTTTCTCTTACAGGGCCTCAGGTATTCTATGAGAGACGTCATGAGATTGAGTCCTGTTCCTTGGATGTGGTACCACACCTTCCTTTTATAGCTGTACATGCCTCTGTGGATACCTCTTGGGAGATTCTAGCGAGCATAGCATCGTGGCATACCTAGAGAGCCAGATGCATAGAGGCTTTGGAGGGTACTTAGGTTCATCCCTCGCACACATTGGCTAGTATCTGGACAGACATCTGGACAGACACCGTACATACTTTGATGGCCATATGGACGAG
Source organism: Dipteris shenzhenensis (assembly GCF_047967505.1). NCBI lineage: Eukaryota > Viridiplantae > Streptophyta > Polypodiopsida > Gleicheniales > Dipteridaceae > Dipteris > Dipteris shenzhenensis. The sequence goes on along the minus strand of NC_141603.1, from coordinate 4,401,157 downwards.
TATGGAGGGAGACTGCCATGCAGCCTCAGCTAGGAGGGCTTCTTTCTTCAGGGAATGGAAGGATTCTCCTTTCTTCTCGGAGACTCCTACAGGGTTGAGGTCGCACTTTCAACCTCAGCCTCGGTTGTTTTCCACCTCACTTTGAGGGGGTTTTAGTTATTCTCAGGATTTCATGATGTATTCCGCTTTGAGCTTGCTCTCTCGGGTTTTTTCTCTTACTTAATAGAAGTCTCTTTCTTGGGAAAAAAAAAAAAAAGGTAAGATGAGTTAAATGTCTTTAGTATCCGTTCTTCAGACTTCTTAAAAAGGCAACTATAGTCCTGTGCTTCAATTATTTTTCTGTTTGTTATAATGTTAGTTCAACTATTTGACTGATGTGTGTCTCCTTGAATGCAGTAAGCTTTAACAGTTCTCACTTAACAGCGCAAACTACTGCAACTGTGGTCCAAATTTCATCTGTGACATTGAAAGCGCCTGAAGGACAATTGACGAATGTCCATGTCCCTGAGAAAGGCTACCATTTTCTTGTGAAATTCAGGTTGAAGATCCTGCTGCACCTGTTCTTCAGCCATTAAAGAAATTTCAATCTTACTTGCCCTTCATATAGAGGCTTACATGTATTATAGACCACTTTAAGCATGAGTACTGGAGTTATTAAACCAAAGTCAGATAACTCAATTGTCCTAGTACTGCCCTTCAATTTTTATTTTGTGGTAGCAGTCAGTCAGAATCGTTGATTAGATTTGATGACTTTCCTGTGATATATTTAATGCATGGTTTTGCAGCGATCCACAAGGCCTTGACGTAGGAGCCATTGCTAGGGATCAGAAGGTGTCCTACAACTGTCGTGTAGACCCACTATATATCGGGTCAGTGGACGACCCCTCTCTCTTTTTCACGATTAGAATAATTGATTGTATCTATTGAGCTAGAATATCTCATCATTGTGGACTGGCTTGGGCAGGCACTGTTCGCCTGGGTATGATTCTCATGAAAACAAGTCTTATTGTGTACTCCATCCATACCCTCCAGAGAGGCTTTTCTTAACCTTACAGAGACTGGGGGAGGGTGCACACTCGAATTTTCAGAAGGGAGACTTGAAAGGCTGTTTGACCATCAAAGTCATTGCTGACGTTGCAGGATCATCTGAAGTAGGCTCTGTGGCCACTTCATTTGCTGGAGGCTTCACAGTTCTTGACAAGCCTGTATTGGTACATTTCTATTATATTTACACATGCTACTCCACACATGGTCTTGCATTTAAGAGTGCAGATTTGTGCATTTCTCTGGCTTCAGGGTCTGTTAGTCCAGATTTCTATGAGAAGGTTTTGAAAAGATAAATGCACAGTTTTCCTTCAAGGTTCTGAGTTTTCTACTTACCGCACACCATGTCTTATTGGAATCTCTATAAAGCTACTGATGTTGTACTGCCACTGGATTAGACAGATGCTTGGTCTTTATTCCAGACACTTTGTACAGTATTTTATACTCATAAAGCTATACATAACAGCTTTGTTGGTTTCCTGACAGCTTCATTTAAACCCCACAAAGAATAGCACAAGTCTCACTGTAGTTGGAAGTGCTGGTAAATGTTTTAATCTATTTACTGTAGAACTTCTAGTCATGCTTTTCAATTCACTTTTTTCAATTTCTCAGTCATTTCTGATAGTTGCCAACGCTACGGAATAGAGGCATCTAAGATTAGTTGAATCTTGTGCAGGGGGTTTGGAGGTCTCTTGGACAAGAAGGGATGCTTTGGAGGTCAAGAGAACTAGTAGTGACAGGGATGCATATGGTGTCGGAGGTCACGCCAGGTTTGAGGTGCGAGGCCATAAAAAAATCATAATGCATCTTTCCAGTATGCCAATCCCGTTATCAGCTCTTTACCTGTTAAAAGTCAGCAAGAGTGCACAAGTGCCCTAGGCACTGCTCTTATGTCGGTTAAAGGTCACCCCCATACCCCCGCTAGATGCGGTGCGTCCGAGAATTTGCAGGGGGCTGTCAGACGGAGGGAAGCTGGTGTTCCCCGTTTCTGGGAAGGCGGTGGTGACTCAATAATCTTTTGAATGAAATCATTCCTAGCTTTGCAATGTCGTTCAACCCATGGGAATCCCTTATGATAAAGACAAGAGCACACATTCAATTTTATTTTCATCATACAGAATGTCTCACAGGGTTACTGGCTAGCCTGAGTTATTGGTGTCTTGGAGCACATATTTGTCAGGGATAATGGTGCCTAACTCTCAATTTTTAGTTTGCTAGAGCTATATTTGTGACTTGTAAGGCTTCCACGTTTTGATATTTCATAGTCTTTCAGTGGGCTTGGAGAGCAGATAGTTTGCTGGTCAGGGTTTAGTCTGGCACAGAGTATCAAGGTGCTCCTTAGATTTATTAATATTGAATTTACTCAATATTGTTTTGAGTTGGCATTAATGCATGGTAATGCTTTAGATTTCGTAGGCGCGCACGTGACAGTGGCAATCTTGGGAACAGGTGTTTGCATCAAATCTTTGCATAAATTAGTGCGGCAATCTTGTTTTGGATTCATAACATAAGCAGTCAGCCAGTATACAGTAGTTGCTAAATGGCAGGAAAGTGTACATAAGCATAGCATAAGACCCTATTTAGTCAGAATTGCAGATAGAAAAAACTTAATATTTCTATGCCATCAACATGTCGATGCCACCAACCCATATTCTGCGAGCAAACTAGTAGACATTTCCAATAAGGGGAGGGGAGAGAGACACACACGTCCAATTAGAAAGAAAGAAAGAAAGATATATTAATGTCCTCAAAAGCCTCGCGGGCCTATGGGACAAAGTACACCAAAAAAAGATAGCTCATACAAGCCTCATGGGGCTGAAGCAAAAGCAAAGGGTACCGCGAAGGCCCTTTTGCTGAATGTTATGCTAAGATACGGAGCTCAAAAGCTCAAACAAAAAAACTCAAATATAAGCTCAAATGTAAGCTGAGGTCTGAGACTTAGAAACCGAAACCAGGCACCGTGGTAGCTCTCCGATGTGCTGTGAATGTTTCCAGGATCTGTGTTTGTCGGGCTGTCTCGTGCTGTGGAGGAGTGGATCCTTGAAAGTGAGCCTGGAAGCATTTTCTCTCTAGTCAGGCTGGTGCGCCCTGTCCTCGTGTGATTCGTGCTTTGGTTACGTGGGTTATCGTGAAGATTGGTCCTTTGAAAATTGCCCCCAAGTATGTGTAGGACTTCACTATCTCCGCTGACTACACTCGGTAAGTGAAGCTCTGTCGATGAAGTATTGCTCATGAGGTGTTGAAGATCATAACCTTGGTCTTCCCATGGTTAACTATCAAGTCTCTCTCTCTGCAGAACACCTCCAAGATCTCTAAATGCCTATGTAGTCCCTCTGCTGAAGATGATACGAGGACTATGTCATCCGCATGTAGTAGTATCTGTATCATCAAACCAGCAAGTAATGATCCCTTGTGCCTTCTAGGCAGTCTAAAAAGGATGTGATCTCATCAATGTAGAGTCCGAAAAGACTCGATGAAAGGGGGGGGCAAAATCCGAACAGGATCTGATGGAGGTGCTCTCAACCCAATCCGATAGACCTCCTGGGGCACGAACTCTCCCTTTAACGGGGACTCGTATAGGCTCATCATCCCCCAAATCAAGATCTCTGGAATGTACATCTCTTATAGCCTCTTGATCATGCGGGATCGTGGGACAGTGTCTCGACCTCGTCTCCTCAATGGTAGCCCTCAGGGTGAAGATCTTGGAGTGTTGTCTCCAAAAACGTGCATCACCTAGAGCCCTCTGTCCATGGGCCTCTGTGTGGCCGTTGATCTCTCTCTCTAGTTGTGAACCTTAACTCTTGGCCAAAGTGTGGCCAATCATGAGGGTACAGTAGTTCCCAATGTCCATGGGATCACCTACTTTGTGTATTGGTACAATGGTGGTCCAAGCAAGTGGGAAGCCATGGCATATCACATGGTTAAACATCTGTGCTAGGATCGGAGTCAAGAGCTCTTGCCCATGTGCGAAATGCTCTGTCCGTAGCCCCTCATGGCAGAGAGAGAGAGAGAGAGAGAGAGAGAGAGAGAGAGAGAGATTAACATCCACAGGAGACCTCACGGGTCTATGGGATTTGAAAATGCACACCAATCATCAACATTAGCTAGAGACTAAGAGTCTATGGGGGAGTATAGCAGCTCAGTCCCAAATTATTATAGCATAACTACGTTCAAGTACTATATTAAAGCTGGTCTGAATAACATTAGTTTAAGATTGAGAGTCTTTGGGTTTAGGTTTGAAATCTCTAATGAGTGCTTGCCTGTCTCGATAAACCACCCATTTATTACCTTCTTTCCTTGCTTCTTTCACTTTGATAAGTTCATTTTCCCTTTGTTTGAGTTGGGTCGGAGTGGGCTCTTTAGATATCCAAATCCTAGTACCCTTGAACTTGTTGGTTTGTCTAATTCTTAGAATCCTTTCTTTGAAATAAATATGTGCTTGGTTTCCCTTTCGAGGTGATAAGACTTATGTCATTTTCATGCCAACCGATTTGTGGCACTGCGTTCTTGAGTTGGGTAACCTTTTCCTTATCAATACATTCCTCTTCCTCTTCCATTTCAAAATAGCTAAGGCAAATATCTTGCAATCCCCCAATACGTAAAATCTTATTGTTACTTGCTATGGTTTCTACTCTCTTACCTATGTATAAACATCTCATTTGTCGATCTTGTTATGTATTGTTGCTGTAATCTCGTCCTATGGAATTGAGCTGAGTGGTGACCATTTCTTGGACCTTGGCTACAAGCTGTGGTGTAGGAGTTGCAGTGTTGCATTGCTTCATTTCTGAAACTATCTTCTCCAGGAAAGCAATGTAGAGCTTTGCATCTTTGAGTTCTTGTTGTAGGAAGTAGATCCACTCATGTGGATCAAGCTTGCTTTGAAATCTGTGAAAAGTCAAGGCATAAGGAGAAGGTGCTGAGGCCATGGCAGCGTAGGATGGCTTCTTGTTAGCTGGAGTCAATGGAAAGAGCTTCATCTTCGGGAACTCCATGTTGGGAAAGACGTGTGCAATCCAGAACCCCTTTGTTGAAGCTAATACCCTAGACTGAGGTAGGATCTCAACTCAGCCTGTAGTTGGGTTGGACGACAATCCCCCTGTTGTTGCGAGACCTGTTGCAAGAGCTAGGCGACTGCGCAGGGGGAAGAGAGAGAGAGAGAGAGAGAGAGAGAGAGGCTGAGCGGTGAGGCAGAGAGGTTGAGCGGAGGGGGGGCGGATAGGCTAAGCGGAGAGTTGAGCGTGTGAGGGAGGCTGAGCGGCGGAGAGGCTGAGCGGGAGCAATGGGGAGGCTGAGCGACGGAGAGGCTGAGCGGGAGCAATGGGGAGGCTGAGCGACGGAGAGGCTGAGCAGGAGCGAGAGAGAGAGAGTTTGAAAAGATTAGAGCCACATTAAAGTGGGAGAGAGAGAGAGAGAGAGAGAGAGAGAGAGAGAGAGAGAGAGAGAGAGAGAGAGAGAGAGTGTGTGCATCATGTCACCTTGCCAGTCCACATGCCCATTAAAGATGCTCCTACTCCAGTTGCCAACAAAAATAAAAGCAGTAAACAGCATTCTGGGAGTCAGGATAAAGGCAAAGATTCAGTAGCTACCAATGCGAATCTTACTTCACACTCATCTCCTGCTACTCAATCCTTGCCCAAAGGAAAGCAACCTTCAACTGATGGCTGGCAGAGCCGAAGAAAGGGTATTTCTGCTCGAAGAATTCCACCCCCCCGCACTTGGAATGGTGCCTCTTCTAGCGGAAACACCCCAGAGATCAATACAGGAATTGGAATTACATGGGCTGCAGTAACAGCCAGCAGAACACTCTTCCCTGAAGAAGAGGTTGCTGCTTTGCTGTCCACTTCTCAGGCGACTACTTCTCAGGGGTGAGGCCTCGACCCTGAGATAGAAATGCAAGGCTGACCTCATACATTTTGCTGCTGTACATAGTTGTTACATTACTATAAATATCTGTATATATGACTGCTCACATCACCTCTTTTACACTTAATGTCCAGGGCATATGTGACAGTAGGAAATGGAAATCTGTGTGGCTGTACATCAACAGATTTCAGCCTGACATAGTGGCATTACAAGAGCACAACCAGCATATTTATGCAGGCAAGACAGGACACTACTGTGGGTATGACATTTTCTATGCTGGGGAGCACTCTTTCTCAGGGGTTGTCCTTCTGATCAAACATGAGCTTCAACCAGTCATTGCATTAAATGACAACAAAGGCAGATGGCTTGTTCTCCAATGCATTATAAGAGGAGAGGTGTTTGAATTTGCTTCAGTTTATGCACCTCAGTCATCTCGAGACAGAACTGTAATTTGGGATGCTATACAACAATACCCGTGGAGATCTCATGCCTACATATGTGGGGATTTCAATAATGCTCCACAACAGGGAGACAACACTTCCAGCCACGATCATATGTTATCTCCTGAAAGGCATGTTTGGTCTCAACTACTTTTGCATTTGGATCTAGTTGACCTCTGGAAGGAATTGCAGCCTCTGTCACCGGGCTACACTTTTCAACATAATGCTCTTTCCGCTTATAAGGCACGACTGGATCGTTGGTATAGTGTTGCTCCACAACAAAATGGGGATTTCGCATGCAAAATGTGGATTGACTATGCCTTTGTGCATTCAGACCATGCACGACTATGGCTGCCGTTATCTTTTCATAAGATGCCAGATGATAGATTGCCACAAAGGCGACATCTAATCATCAACGACAGTTATTTGCAACATGCTGAATTCAAGGCAATGGTTACTGAAGCAGCTCATTGTCTTTCATCTAACAACCATCTTCATGTTGATGATGCCTGGGCTTCTTTTATTTCTAAAATGCAATTAGAGCTTATGGCAAGTCTTACATGAAGACTCTGAGGGAAACCATTGCTCAGGCCAAGTCTACTTGTCAAGACCTCACTGAACTCAGTCATCATCGTTCGTTGTCCATGCATGAGCAAACCACATTATGTCAGGCCAGACATTGTCTTAAACTAAATGATCACAGGAAACTGGCAAAATGGGAGACTTAGAGCAAGACAAAGAGCCTTCACAGATAAAGGTTGCTCTTCCAAAGAATTTTTCAAGAGTTTGCATCAGAGGAGAATCCAAATGGAAATTTGCAGAGTGCTAATGCCTGATGGATCATGGACTACTTCACGGTCACAGCTTGCCTCTGTTTGTGTGCATCACTTCTCTCAGCAATTTGGCTCTGTAGCTCCTCCCTCGCAACAGGTTTTGCTTGCACGAAATTTACTGTTGCAAAATGTTTCTCCAATCATTTCCCCTACTCAAGCTTTGGAATTGGAGGAACCTTTTACTGAGAGGGAACTGTCAGATGCCATCAAATCATGTGGCAGATGGAAATCCCCTGGATGGGATGGCTTGACAGTCGAGTTTTTTCTAGCTAATTGGCCTATTTTGAAGCATCCATTACTATCTATGGTGAATGCTGCATGGCAACATCAGAAAATGCCAGACACATGGAAGAGAGGTCTTGTTAAACTCCTTCCTAAAAAACAAATTTGTGAGTCTTTGGCAGACTGGAGACCTATCACTCTTATGCCCGTAATTTACAAAGTCACTACCAAAATGATTGTTGCTCGGCTAAAGGGATTTTTACATGATGGGTTGCATCCTGCGCAATATGGCTTTGTCCCGCGTAGGCATATCACCGATAACATTGCTAATGCCTACATTGGAATTGAATATGCCAAATACACACAGCAGGATGTTTTGTTATTGCAAGTTGATATTGCCAAAGCTTTTGATACAGTTCAGTGGGATTTTATTTCATCGACTATGCAGGCTTTGGGTTTTGGCACAAAAATGCAGCAACTCATTAATTGGCTATATCAAGATAGTGAAGCTGCCTGCATACTTTCAGGAGATATTTCTCCATCATGGACTCTTGCTTGCTCTGTCAGACAAGGATGTCCATTGAGTGCTTTACTTTTTGCCATAGCCACTCATCCACTGCTTCAATATCTGGATCACCTCTTGGACACTGACCAGCGGCACGGTTTGGAGATCCTTGGCAGTGGCAGCATGATTGCTCAAGCATATGCTGATGATTCATTCTTTACTCCAAAAAATAATGGGGCTGATCTGTCCATGATCATGCATGCTCTTTCTACATATGGATTGGCTGCTGGCCTTCGGGTAAATTTTCAAAAATCAAAATTGTTGCCTTTACATGCACAGGACTGGCACAACCTTTTGTGGCCTGGGGAAATTGTCCCTGCTTCTCAATTCATTCGACATCTTGGTTATCCTTTAGGCTGGGGACTCACCCGTTCACAACAAACTGATTGGGTGCTAGTAAAGTTGAGGGCAAAACTTGAATATTGGAAGCTTGCAACTTGGCCATTACATGTTCGTCTGCGAATTACACAATCCATTTTGATAGCATACATACAATTTTATCTGCCTCTTACTATGTTCACTAAGGCAGATTTGGTTTCATTTATGTTAGCTATCATGGAAATTTTTTGGCGTTCAAAACATGGCAAGAAAAGTCTCAGATTACTCTCCATGCATCGTCTCTGTTCTCCAAAGATGCACGGGGGTCTGAACATTCTAAATATTCAAATGCATTTACTTGCTCATAGGGGGAGAATGATGATGCAGTTTCTACAAGGAGATCAGCCTTGGGCTTTTATGATTCGCTCTCTCTTATTACATCTTCATACATCTGCTTTTGGGAATTGGCAGCCTACTCAGTGGGAATTTTTATTTGGCTCTATCCAAGGCAAGATCAGAGGATGCCCTTTTGTCTCGTCTCTGCTTCTTGATTGGAAACACATTCTTTCCCACTTGGAATGGAAAGGCAGGGACTCTCTCTCAGGCAACTCTTTGAGGGAAGAGAATCTCTTTTGGTCTAAAGTATTCCATCCACCTTTGGCCATACAAGAACCCCGACGTTCATATTTTCTCTCCTTCAAAGGCATTTCATCTGTGGCAGATGTACTTCAAGATGATGGCACAATTCTATCCTTTTCTTTGGCTGCTCGCAAATATGGCTTAGGAGCTCATTATCGTCCTTTATGGCATAAAATTTCAGCAATGCTCCAACCGTACTTGCCGGTACCTCATTTAGAAATTCAGCATCGGCTTGAGGATTGGATTTTACGCTCTCCTTCCTCATATGTCCGTCCTTTGAAGCTTTCACATATCACAGTGTCATCATTGTATAGAGTGTTATTACCTCCACCTTAGATTTCCAACAGAGCAAATACTGTTTGGCATATGGATCGTCCAATGAAGTGGTGGAGAAAAAGGCTGCGTCTCCTTTGGCATTACAAAGTCCCTCTTCGACAACAGCTTTTCGTATGGCGAGTTCTCCTTGGCATTTTTCCATCTGGACAGTTACTCGCACACAGACATATTGCTTCAGCAGTTTGTCACAGATGCTCGCACTCTACTGAATCAGTGATCCACATCTTTTGGTCCTGTCCAAATACTTCTGATCTCATTGCTCTCATCAGACAGAGGCTTCGACAGCGATTTCCTACTGTTACTTTTGGCAGATTTTTCTGGTTGTTTGGATTTCATCCCCAGAGACAGGGTTTTGATTTATTTTTCGTATGGGTGCGATATTGGACCCTATGGACTTTATGGATGGATAGAAATCATAGAGTCTTTGGTGATCCACTATTTTCATCCTTCCTTTTTTTCAAACGATCTCTGCAACAATCATTCTACGATTGTTTTCAGACTCGTTTGATTGATCAGGATGTGTATACAGCCTATACTGAGATCTTTTCTTGTAGTAGCTACTTCGCTTTTGAAGCAGCTATGAATGTAATTATTCTATAGAAATAAAGATTTCTTCTCACAAAAAAAAAAGTGTGTGTGTGCGTGCGTGTGTGTGTTAGTTTATTAGAATCTTTGGAAGACCAATGGGTCTATGAGATTGCAAGAAACTTGATATAACTGAAAGCGTGGAGCTACTAAACGAGCATCAACACACATGCTAAATGCTAAATCCTACATAGTCATAAAAAACACATGAATACTTCATAACATCAACATCATCACCATTATCCCAACTCATCAAAATTTAGTGTCAAGTCTAGTCCAGTATAACAAAAACAGGGTGCCCTCCCCCCCCCCCCCCCCCCCAAAAGGGACGTCATGATGGATCTAGTGGTTGGTGAGGCTGTGGTGGCATAAAGTTAGATATGGAGCGTTGTTGACTATCTATGGACGCAGGCCGACGTGGTTTTTTGGTTGTGGCTATGCATCTGACAAGGCCCATAGTAACCCCTGTCGGTCATACCCCAGCCGTGAATATGGAAGGAATGTCTCGAAGCATAATTTATGTGTCTGCCCTTTGTCGGATATGTCGTGTCGTTGGCTTTGGATCACGACCTTATCAAGTGCCAGTGGAGTAGTCACTTGTACGGTTTGGCTGGGAAAACTCTCTAATCGTACTTTGAGAAGAGTCTGCATGTGTGTCTTGTCCTTGTCTCTATGATCTAAGTAAGCGCTCTCGATGCTTGACTGTTGCATGGATGAAGGCGTCCAGACAAACATTTGGGTGGCTCGCTGCCATCTTGTGATGGGAAAGCACCCGGTTCCACCCTCGACTACCTTAGTTGCCATCTGGCAGGATATCATCTACACTCTACGGTCCACTTGGGAGCGTGGGACTCCAGGCTCCAGGGCGACTATTGAGAGGCGTGCTCTTTTTTCCAAGGCTTGGCCTGCAGGTGTTTTCTACATCTTCACTCTGCGAGGGATTTGCTAGCTGTATAGTCCCCCCACTTGACCGTTAGCCCCACTTCCAGAGATCCCCTAGGCAGTGAGCTGGGTTTCTCTGGAACAGGCTGTTTTCTTTCTTTCAGCCTTTTTCGATTTTTTTCCATACTCAGCACCTTCGAGGTTGCTATCTTATATTCTTCCATTTAGTAGCCTTGATAGGCCAAACAAATTGGATCTTTCAAGCATTAATAGAAGGTTCCTTTCTTTGAAAAAAAGAACTACTCTCTATGCATAGCTGCTCGGTATGTGTTGAAGATCATAATCTTGGTCTTACACAGATTGACTTCAAATCATGTGACTCAAAAAGTTATTGTAATGCATCTAAATGTCGTTGGAGGCTCTTTGCAGAGGAGGATAACGGCACAACTTCATCTATGTAGCGAGAGATTCTAGCCCCTCCACCCGTGTCCTCATAAATGTCTCGAGATCGTCTATGTAGAGGCCATCCTTGATCCCAATAATACTTATGTTCTCTTCTATCCATCTAGCCCCTATCCGGACTCTTCCTAAAACCCTCTTAGAAAGTGCCATAACAGCCCAAATGATCTCCTTGTCGTAACCCATCTCTTGTAATCATCTAAGAAGGTGGGCCCTTGGTACTGTGCCAAAGGCTTTGCAGAAATCCACAAAGTAGCAATAGACCCTTTGTCTCCATGCCTTGGCCTCCTCGATGATACACTTAAGTGTGACATGTGATCCATGGTCTCATGGTCATGTCAGAAGCTGGCCTACCGCTCTTCTCTGAGTCCTTGCATCTTAGCGAGGCGGCTGTCCTTGGTATCAAGTACTGATGCATAAATCTTAGACATGACATGCCCGATCATGATGCTTCTACAGTTCTTCGGGCTCATGGAATCGCTTGCCTTGTGAATGGGTGCAATGGTGGTGAGAGTCCAGGTATGTGGAAAGCCAAGGCAGATTGCCTCATTGAAGATCTTTGCTAAGATTGGTGCTAAGATGTCAATCCCATATCAGTATGCAATGAACTCAGTTGCTATGAAAGCTGCTTTGTACTCAGCTTCACATTAGGAAGTAGTCCCAATAGATTGTTTCTTGCTCAACCAAGAAATGCAATTTTTGTCCAAAAAGAAACAATTACCACTTTTGGACTGCCTAGTGTCATAGTCTTCAGTCCAAACTGAGTCACTGTAAGCATGCATCTACAAGTCACCCCCCCTGGGAAACATCAAGCCATAAGACTTTGTGCCTTGCAAGTAACGAAAGATGCGTTTTAATGTGTTTTCTTTGGGCTGTGCATATACTTGCTCACCTAAGATACTGCATACTAAATATCGGACCATGTATTGCACAAATAAATGAGGCATCCAACATCCTGGTTGTAAAGTGTGGCATCTTGCATCATACATAGTAAGCTTCAGCCCTAGCTCCATGGGAGTCGCTGTAGGCTTACAATCTTGCATGTTGAATCCATCCAAGAGCTTTTGCACATACTTGGATTGAGGCATAACGATACCACGCTTGTCTTGTATGAACTGGATCCCCAAATAGAAATTTAACTTGCCAAAATCTGTCATGTCAAATTCAGCTTTCAATTCAGCCTTGAAATCTACAATCACTTCCTCATTTGACCCTGTGAGCAGGATGTCATCTACATAAAGAATGATGACTAAAATATCCCCTCCATCCTTCTTGATGTAGAGGGTGCTCTCAGTTGGACTAATATGCAACCCCTTGCTGGCCAGGAAGGCATCAATCTTGGCATGCCATGCACGTGGGGCTTGTTTCAGCTCATATAAAGCTTTATTCAGCTTGCAAACTTGATTTGCATTACCCAAAAGTTCAAAGCCAGGAGGTTGTTTGACATAAATCTCTTCCTGCAAGTCCCCATTAAGGAAAGCTGTTTTTATCTCCAACTGATGAACATTCCAAACAAAAGTTGCAGCCATTGCAATAACTGATCTGATAGTTGTCATCTGGGATGTAGGAGCAAAAGTCTCCTCATAATCTATGCGCTTTTTTTGAGCATATCCTTTGGCAACCAACCGTGCTTTGTACCGATCAATGGACCCATCTGGCTTCCTTTTCGCTTTGAAAACTCATTTGATACCGATGGCATGTTTTCTCGGTGGCAAATTCACAACATCCCAACTCTGATTTTTCTCAATGGACTGCAATTCATGGTACATGGCATTCATCTAGTGCACATTATTCTTTGCTTCTTCATAAATATCAAGTTCTTTCTCATCAAGAGAGTACCTGCATAAGCTAATTCAACGGAAAGAGCCCCCCCTTCGTGCCTTGCTACACTACCAATCTTGCCAGGCAAAGGTGCCTCAAGTCTACTCTCTCTGAGAGTTTGTAGCAACCAGTTTGGAACTATTTTTGTTGCATGTATCTCTTGAATCTCTTGCCTGACAACATCATCCACCTCCTGTGGAGTTAAAAATCAGTAGGTGGCTGAATCGGGGCATGTGGAACAGGAGGAGGTTGCTGTGAATGCTGATTTTCAGCATGAGTATTAACTGGGGAACCAAAGGCAGTGGGAAGGAACCCCTCAAAAACATCATCTGAAGAAGAAGAAATAGTGAATTCAACATATGTATGGGCTGAATTCTCTGAAAAGATTACATCTCTACTCACAAAAATCTTGCATGTGGTAGGATTATAAAGACGATAGCCTTTGCTTTCTGCACTATACCCAACAAAGATACACTTTAGTGCCTTATCTAACAGCTTATGTCGAAACTCCACAAGCACATGGGCATATGCAACACATCCAAAGACACGAAAATGATCCACTGAAGGCTTTCTCCTGTGCCAAGCCTCGTAGGGAGTGATTGTCTTCAAAGCCTTTGTGGGAGCCCGATTCAAAACATAATTGGCACATATGAGCATGCATCTATCCATTTCCATGAGAGTTCTATTTTTTCGCTCAGCTTTGCCATTTTGCTGAGGGGTAAGCCTCACTGTAAGCTGATGTGTGATGTCTTTTTCCTTCAAAAATGCCTCAAATTCATGAGACATATACTCCCCCCCTCTGTCAATGTGACGTGGCTGTACCGTGAGTCTTGTCTCATTTTCAACCTTGGCCACAAAGTGTTTGAAATGCATAAACATATATGATTTCTTCTTCAAGTCATAGACCCAACTGTAATTTATGTAGTCATCTATAAATCTGACACAATACAGATAACCACCCAAAGCAGGTGTCCTCATGGGACTACAGACATCACTATGTATGAGCTGTAATTTTCGGACAGCTCGTACTGCACCATCCTTTTTGAAGGAAATCTATGCATCTTACCGAGGATACACCTTTCACAGGGATGAGGAGGAGGTGACTCCAAAGGAGGCAATGCATCAACCATAGCATGCTTCTGAAGCGTCATCAAGCTGCCATAGCTCATGTGTCCATATTTGGCATGCCATAACTTTGCATTCTGCATGGCAGCAGTGGGAGTGATTACTGCAAGTGCAAGATCGGATCTTTTCTCATAAACATCAAGCTGAAAAAGACCCCGATACAAAGTGCCAGACAACATCAAAGCATAATCATTTTCTTGGTCTCGGACTGCACGCTTGTCATGTTCAAAGGTGAACTGAAACCCTCCTCGATTGAGCGAGGACACTGAAAGTAAATTCTTCTTGATACCAAGCACATAAAGAACATCAGAAATTCTGAAATCTGTCATCCATGGAGGTAAGTACAACCTCACCCACTCCGCAAACTGAATAAGAAGAATTATTTGCACAAGTCACCCTCTTTTCAGTGGGTGGTGCATGCAGAGATGCGAAAAGACTCTTCCTGGAAGTGATGCGGTTGGATGCACCACTATCAAAATACCATGTGCTCAGTGTCTCATTGACACTTAAAGTGCATGCATCCTTCGAAGGGTCATAGCTGCAAGTCAGGAAAGCATAAGAGTCATCCTCAAGAGTGGCTGTAGTATCTAGACCAATCACTTGAAAATCTGAAATTCAAGACAAAAAGGCATAATCCTCTTGCACGAGGAGCTGATGCATCTGAGACAGCCATACCCGAATCCTTTTTCTTTTCCAGGAGCCATCGCTGCAGCAGCTACTGCACCTACCACTTGCCCTGCACCTTGAGCTTGTCCTCTACTCCTTTCTCCACCTTGTTGAGGAGTGGCAAGTGCAACCACATTCTCTGGGCGTGGCTCATCCCCATTGACATAGTCCCAGGAGTGTTTGCCAACTAGGATATTGCGAACCATAAAACTCCATAGGGAGTAGTTGGTACCATCCAACTTATCCTCCTGTGTCAGGACACCAAAAACCTCATTGGGGTTGTTCTGAGCCATATCTGTCAGATAAAACAAAGAAATGTAGGAAATCTGACAAGTGAAATCCCTTCCTGGGATTAAAGATGCACAACCAAAGTTTGCAAAAAAATGTGCCCAAAATAACAGCTTGCTGTCACAGCCTATCAAAGGCTTAAAATGCACCAAAGTGCTCTGCAAATGCCCAAAATCTACAAAATCTGTCTGCGAAAATTGGCAAATGTCTGCAATGTGATTCAATCTGAGTTCAAAATTGCCTACAACAGTCCCAAACTGCTAGTACACTGCAAAATTGCATCCGAATGCCAAAAGTCCCAACTTCTTCAGGGAAATTGCATCCAAAAGAGGGCAAATTAACCGAAATCTGCAAATTTGCAGACAATTGGCAATGCAAAAACAAAAGCCCCAAATTTTGTGGAGAGATTGTGCTGAAATTGGAGCAAATCCACGAAAAGCCCCAAATTTGACAGAATGCCCAAATCTAAAATGCCCAGATCTGCTTGAATTCTCTTGCAAAGAAAACCGGTGTACCTCGAAACCCGCAAAAATGCAGACAAGAGCAGCTGTGGGCAGCTACAAGTACAACTGCACGGCGTGTGGAGAGATTGAGCTGAAATTGGGGCAAATCCACAAAAAGCTCCAAATTTGACAGAATTCCTAAATCTAAAATGCCCAGATTTGCTTAAAAGCTCCTGCAAAGAAAACCTGTGTACCACGAAACCCGCAAAAATGCAGACAAGAGCAGTTGTGGGCAGCTGCAAGTACAATTGTACGACGGGCAAGAACGGAATATATGGACAAAGTACCTATACGGACAAGGAGAACCTGTACATAGAGAGCAAAACTTGTACGGACAAGCAGCGCAAGACTTGTACGGACGACGAGGAGCGCAGGACCTATATGGGCTTGTACATACAAAATGCACAAGGACAGTGTACAAACGCCAAACAGTACGTCTGTGTACAGGTTCCCGTGTGGAGCTAGCGATGGGCAAAAGCAAGTGCAAGTTCGGGAGGAGAGAGGCGAGCTTGAGGATGGGCTCTAGGTCCGAAAAAGAGGCAGGCTTTGATACCAAATGTGTGAGAGGAGTAGACAAGCAGGAGAGCAAAACGTAGAGTGTGCAATAGATAAGATGAAAGGAAACAAGGTTTTGTCTAAATGACAAAACCACACTAACCCACTAACTGTGGTTAGGGGGAAAAACCTCTAGTGAGGGAAAAGTGCACCTAACTCACTTATGGATTACATTGGTACTGCCTAAAATATGTCAATAATCCTAACACTTCTCGATTGAAATCCAAAAAGTGGGGGAGGTGTGTCTGTGTGTAGCTTGGCGGGCGGATGAAGCTGTCCACTAATACCATCAGCCAAAAAGAGAGATTTATTAATGTCATTAAAATGGTCATTAAGACCTATGAGAGATACATCGTGCTCGTATCTCTAATAAAACGAAAACTATGGAACAAGCATTCTTCGTAGGAGACATCTTAGGGATGGAGGAGATAGGGCTTCTGTGGCCTATGGTGGTGATGAAACATGTCTAACATATGCATTAGTCACCAACTACCTCTTGCAAATTGCAAAGGGTGCGGAGTCTCAACTCACAATGGTGGCGTGTGGTCCAATTTTTGTTATGGGATTAATGGGATGAGGTCCGAAACTGGCCCATAGCTATCCATACTACATGTGAGAGATTATTCTATAGATATTCAGTCGCCTGATGAAGCTCTCCTTGGCTTGGTGGACGAAGTGCTCTCTATAGTACTCCATCTTTGTGGCTACTTTGAGAATACTGAAGCGTGCGGAATACAAGTCTTCCCTAATGACCTCTGAATCTTATGTTGTGTCAAAGGAAGAGTGTGCATCAACAGAGTACTAGTATGCAGGGGGATAATCAATGGACTTGCCCGGAGTGCGGAACCATTTGATAGCCCATGAAAACCAACATCTCTCATCCCCCTCTACTGCATGGATGATACCTGCCTTGGTCATGCCATAGTCTCTAGCAATGTCCTATTAAGAGAAAGAAAGCTAGAAAGATATATTAACGTTTGAAGAAGGCCTCATGGACAAAGGTAGACATTAAAAAAACATCTTCTAGGAGAGAGGGACTGCACAGGGCATCTCCTCTGAGTGCATGAAGCAACTCTCAAAATTATTATAGATCATACCTATGTTCTAGAACTATTGTAGTGTGACCTCCATAAAATCAGTTTAAGACTGAGAGCCTTTGGGCCTAGATTTGAAATCTCGAATTAATGCTTGTCCTTCACAGTTTACCACCAATTTTCCTGCTTTCCTTGCTTCTTTCACTGTATTGAGTTCGATAGATCTTTGTTCGAGTTGAGTCAGAGTGAGTTCTTCAGATATCCATAGCTTTGCGCCCTTCAGCTTATGTTTTTGTTGCAAAATCTTTAATAATTATGTGACTTATCATAGATTATGAGAATCAATGGAGCACTCACACTTGCTTTCTAAATTTTCAGCAATTCCTTTTGTGCTCCGAGATCTTTGCATTGTAGCTCCAGATTTTCCTGGGGGACGATTAAAAAATATTGTAGAGAGTAAGGGCTTCAAGTTCTTGATGTCAATCTTCATTCTCATGTGCTAGTAGTTGTAGTAGTAAAGTAATATGTGAGCTTTATCTTCTACGAATGCTATTGTGCATAGTTTGTTGATTTTTCTCTTCCTGGCTCCAACTCTATCAGCCACTCTTGACTCCTAGAAAATAAATAATGACATCTTTTCTGCATATCATCTATCTTTTGTACATGGAGATCCCATCTTGGAGGTAGTTTTGTTCTCCATGAACAACCATGGAGTTAAAATGCTTTCTACGAAAGGCCATTTTCTCTTTTGCTTCAGCCCAGCCTTCTCCCACTGGTATTTCATTACAGTATATCATCTATTTCCATTCCAATTTGTAACCGATCTTTTTCACTTAGTTGATTTGTTGAAGCAAAGGGCTGCTCCTTCTAGAGGGAGCATCCCTACTCCTTTCAGCAACATGGGTTATGGATCCTGTGCTTCGGCTCCCAATTCTCAGGGACGAACCTCTTTTAGACAGATTCAGTTGTTTTCCATACTTTTCTTTTGCATTGTGTATGAGAGAGAGAGATGATATGATATGATATGATTGTATTAAAGCCCATTGTGAGACCCTACAGGATGGCAATCACTATCAACTAGTAGTAATCCCTTACAAGCAGTGAAAGAAAATTGACTACAAACTGTCTAGCGAGTAATTGTTGGGCTAGCTTGTGTGCTAGACCCAGTACTTTGTTTCAATGTTCCAAAACCTCTTTCAAGTAACCTCCTAGCTTTTTGGCTGGCTGCACCAACAGATTTTACAAATTGTCGCTAATGCTCTCATACGTTTCTCTGATGTGAGCATAGGCTCTGAATCTTAGGAGTACATGAGAGAGAGAGAGAGAGATTCATCTTTTGGTTTGTTAATTGGCATGGTTGATGTTCTGATGCCAGGTTTCAGTAATTGATGAAGAACAACCATTTGGCAGCGAGCTAGTTTTTCTTCTTCCAACTACGGGTATGTACGGATAACATGTTCCCCATACATGCTTTCAAGTTTGTGTTATCAAGTAGAGCTTCTATATCAAAGCAATCTGTCTATAAAAAATATCTGCATATTAATCCCATTTGTTGCTTTAGCAGGTCAACAGGAAGAGATAAGGGTAGAGTATGATGCAAAGCATCAGGGTAAACGGGGTTTGTCTCCTCAAATAATCACAGCTGCAATCGTGACTCTGGTTCTAGTGGTCCTGCCTTTAATAATCTGTGCACGCTTGTTTGATCTTCCACGTCGAGTGCAGCACGAGAGCGTTGTCAATCCAGGGGATTCAGAACCTTCTTCTGAAAGGCTTGCAAATGGGAGTCCTGTCAACACTAGAACAAATATACAATCAAACGGTTTTGAAACACCCCAATCTGTATCTTTAAGTAGGAGTCCTCCACAACCCTATACAGACTATGTGAGTAAGACCATTGAAAATACTCCCTATTTTAGAAGAGGTGTCAGGCGTTTTGATCCTTCGCGAACATATTGAGAAAATCTCGCTGTGTAAATGTTTTAATTTTCTGCTACTTAAAAATTACTTTGTGCAAGCTTGGTTTGAAGTGCTCTTTCCATGTACAAGCCTGTCTTTGTACATTCTTGTCATGAAAAATAAAGCTTGTGTAAAGAGTATTTTTTTTATTCTGAAGAGAACTTCCGAGCTTGCCGAAAAGCTTTCAGAATCAAATCCTCTCCTTACGTATTCAGAAACTAATTTTGCAAGCAGTCAAAAAGTTGCTATATGTAGGTCCTAAGCGTGGAAGAATCCATGACAGTTTCTATGTTGCAAGTTACATGAGCTTAACGGTGGGGATAATTCTTGTTGGCATGGAAGAAAGCCAAGAGGTGGCATGTGGTACTGCTAATATCTCTATTGAAGAGAGTCGCTGGCGGTTGATGTTCAAATGGCAAGCCAAATGAATGAAGGCAAGGAAGAGGTCAACAAAGAAAAAGAAAAATATCTTATCGACAGCTAAGCTCTAGCTAAGCCATGTAGTATTACCAAGAAATATCAGGCTAGCTGAACACCCCGCTCTGCTGGTAGTTCTCCATAGGACTTAGCATTAGAGAGTGGTTGATTATACATGAAAATGCAATGTAATTTCTTTGCCTTTTTTAAGGCGATGATTGCTTATTGTTGATTCAACAAGTTGTCAGTCTTTTGCGTGTTTCCTCAAGGCAGTGATTTCTTATATGGTGGAATCATTGGGCAAGAATGCACATTGCAATCAAGTCTTTATCTCTATCCATCAAGAACCTGGAGGTTGGAAGTAGAAGTGGGAAAGAGCAATGACTATGGAATGGTCGCTGATCAAGATAACCATAGTGATGAACTAGCATTGCTGATTGAACAAAGGAGTGACCAAAAATTTTGGCGGGCTTAGCTCTTCCGTTCACGTAGTGAACAGAGCGATAAGAGCCCACTTATAAGGCAGATAGTAAATGGTTTCTCATCCCTATTTTCACGCGAAAAAAACACAGCTTGCTTAGTGATGAAAACGGAGTATACTTGAAGTGAACGTAAAATGTATTACGTCAAGATTCGTCACCAAAATGTAATCACTCATATTCCAAAGGATTAGAGTTTCATCATGCCAAGCTAGAGCCTAGTCTATAGCCAACATTTCATTAATTTTAATTGGAACACTCTCCAAAATAAGAAAAGAGTACAAGAAATTAACAATAATTCATGAACTTGACCCACACAAACATTTGCATGCACACCCATGCACACGCATGTGCAAGATGTGCAATATTGATTTGTAACTTTCGAAATCACATAAGAGCCTATAAACATTGAGCGTAGTACCTAAGTTTTGAGTTAAGCACTATTGAATCAACTTCTAATTCTCTTTTCTCTAGAGCATTTAAAGCACTTTCTTAGTGATTTTGGACATGAATATCATCAATATTTAGGACATGAGTACCAAGATACATTAAATGTGGGACAAAGTCCTTGAATCTCCTTTCCAAGTAGATATGGAATGTGTAGTAAGCTATAATGAGCTCTTGCAATAAGCAAACATTAGGATTGTGTAGGGATCTCAATGTTATAATTGCTACAAGGCAATTCTCAATGTTGTAATTGCTTCAAGGTATTCTTGAGGTTGCTCTTGCAAATGTTTGGTGTTCAAAATCAATGTGCTAGTCGTTGAGGAGTTGCACATGAAGAATGCTCGTGTAATGGAGGAAGAAGAATGTTTGCATAAATAAGGAGAGAGTCTTCAAAATAAATTGTT
Source organism: Dipteris shenzhenensis (assembly GCF_047967505.1). Lineage (NCBI taxonomy): Eukaryota > Viridiplantae > Streptophyta > Polypodiopsida > Gleicheniales > Dipteridaceae > Dipteris > Dipteris shenzhenensis. The sequence goes on along the minus strand of NC_141603.1, from coordinate 4,380,276 downwards.
AGTGGGAAGCAATAGGAAGTTGGAACTACTGACACGTCATGGGTGATCACTATTCTAAACAATTTTACAGAAGACTAAAAATTTAAAATTATCTAAATCCAACTTCTTTTTTTTCAAAGAATCTAAATCCAACTTGTAAGGTCGTATCTTATGATCCCATAAATAATCTAAGTGTGACTAAAGGAGATTGGTATGTGATGTGCTTGTTTGGTTTTCTTGTATGAAATTAGTCATGACTCCACAATCAAATGTGGCCCTTTTGGAATCAATGAGTTCCATACAAGAATGTTGTCCATATGATAATAATGCATTGGATTTTTTGTACTAAGGAAAATTTAAAACAATGAGGATACAAACTCTCGCTCTTGCTCAATTATTATCTCTCTAGAATCTTCAACTTGATGAAGAGCTTGTTGTAGCTAAGCACGTAACATGTAGTTGAAAGAAGAGCCAACCCTACAGAGATGAGATTGCAAGTGCATGGGGACTAGTAGGATTTAGCAATGAGCTCTATCCTTACTTAACCAAAGAGGCTTTATTCTATGATATGGGAACCATCTCTTATTTATTATGACCTGCCTTGAATAGAGGACCTAGTTGACCTAATGCCATTCATCTTAAGCCTTTTTTGTCCCTAAGCAATCCTTTGTCGTGACATTATAATATTGTTGTGCTTGCATAAAATGGATTGTTATCCAACCTTCTTAGGTGCACTAAAGTAGCCTTGATTGCAATGCATATATACCTACCTACACTCTCATTTTGAGTATTATTTGTTGTATCAGACTTGAGTGGGGGACAAATCTAATTTGATGTCAACTAGATGGGGGTGGTTTTCATCGCCTACTAGGTCTTAAATAAGGAACCTAGCTAACTTGATACTAATAGCAATGGGATGCTATCTTTTTTTAATCGAAAAAGAACTCTTTATTAATGCTTTAAAAAACCATCCATACAAATCAACAATTGGTATGGTGTCCTGCGAGGCTGCCCGTACTCGTCGGATGAGCGACGTGATCCCATGTTTAACATAGACACAAACACGAAAACAGAAAACAAAAAAACAAACATAAGCATTCTCATAGGCATAGGCATAGGCAAGAAGAAAGAAGAGGGAAAGGAAAGAAGAGGGAAAGGAGGAGAGTTAAACGGAGAAAATTTGGCTATCAATGAGTTTGTTTTCAGAGAACTTAGCTCGCTACTTAAGGAATCTTTGAAATAGGGGTCAATAACCAACCGAGAGAACTTTACATCCAACAATATCTCACTCTGTGAATGTATTAAAGACACTCGTAGGCCAAGCCTTGCAAAAATGTGCTTGCCTCTCAATAGTAGCCGTAGATCTTGACATCCCACATTGTGTAGATGATGTCGTTTGGCAAATGGCAACGAGGGTAGTCATCAAGGGGACTTGGTGGCCTCTCATCACCATGCTAAAGCAGTGGATTATCGCGATGTTCCAAGTCGTGATGTTGGACACCATCTCTCCGATAGACGTTATTGAGTATAGCGAGTTGGGTCCTTACCTCGATCCAAAGACCCTCTATCCTTGGATCTGTTTTAAGGTATGGTGATCGTGTCAATGGAGTCCCTTGCATAGTCAGGCTCCCATTGCCCCAAGTCAAGTGTTGCTATATTCACCACTATCTAGAGGACTCCCCACAAATTTCCTTGCACTATTAGGGCCAGGACCATTTCAAGGTCTCTATTCTTGCAATGGTGGCACCTCTTATCAACACGCATCTACTCCAGTTAGGCATTGATGGGAAGACCTTCATGGGCAACTATCCAGAAGAAGTGATCTTCTGGAGATAACCTTGTGGGACACCTATTGCTCAAGCCAATGTTGCACTCTCCAAGGGATCCAAGCGACTCCCTCTAGTCGTGGTGGTGATGGGGATATGTGTCAAGTATAAGAAAAAGGACACCTCTAAACATCTGTTTAAGTGCCCTACTCATGATTCTAAAAACCACTCACCCAAATCCCACTATACCTCATGCAAGGGTCGGCCCTCCCATAGTCGAAGGCATCCACTGTGACTCATCCTACTGTGAAGTGAGTGGTGTTAGTTCAATAGTCTAACTTGCCCAAGGAACCACTACTCTAATCCTCCATCTTTCAAGCAATTTCAGGGTCCCATCCCTCTCTGGGTCTCCACCAAACATTGGTTGTAGAAGCCCTCATGGCCCCACTTTATAATACTAGATTAGACTTAGGGGCACCCCTATCTTAGAGAACTTCTCATACCAACATGGGAGAGTTAAGGGCCTATGAAGTCAATTCCTCCAAGGCTCAAGGATGGTGGAGTTTATCTCTAGCATCCACGTTCTTACTCCCCTCAGGTGTGAGAGGGCTCTTGCTCATGCCTTTGTCTCAGTGGGAAGATGACTCTATGCTTTGAAAAAACTAGTCGGGCCACCATCCCACTGTGCTTAGCCCAGATGCATCCACTGCCCTAGCATAAGGCCCTCTTGATCTTGAACCTCTAGACATGAAAGAAGGGGTTGGTGTTGAATTTCCTATTGACATCAAGAGTTGATACAAATGAGTCATGATGGTTTCTATACCCTATGTAGACTCCTTATCAAGGGTGATTCCTTTCGTGAGGGGGTCCTTTGAGAAGATCCATTGATGAGACTCTTGGCATTGGCCGCCTATGTGGGGTGTCCCTCAGAAGCCCTCACTAAAGCAAGAGCATCCAAGGCTCCAAGCTTGGAGTGAGTCCTAATCCTAAAAGGGTGGTGCAGAAATTTAGTGTCACAGTGGAGACTTATCACTTTATTGGGCACTTGCTATAAAATCTTGGCAAAAGCAATCAGCTTGCGTTTGCATCCCATACTTCCAGATCTTATATGATATGCAGACAGGATTTGTTCATGGCAGAAGCACTTTTGATAATATATTATCTTTTTGGGAAGCTTCTAAGTGGACCATGCAGAGCCGACAAAAGATAGCCATTCTACTCCTGGATTTTGAAAAAGCCTATGACATGGTAGATTGGGATTTCTTGGAGGCCACCCTTCATCATTTTGGATTTTCAAATGCATGGATCAGAGGGGTTTGAGCCTTATACAGATCAGCCCACAGCCAGATACTTTTAGGAGGGGTCAGCAAGGGAGATAGATTTCAGATCACACTCTATTAGGCGATCCTGTCTCTAGTGTTCCTTGTGCCATCTTACCCTACCCACAAGAAGTTGCGCATCAAGCACATGCACTCTTTGTGAAACACTAGCATGAGGCTATATACCAAGCCATGACCAAGAGGAGATGGCCACAAGGGCTTGCTTCACTAGGGATAGTTTATCTAAGTTCCAATACAAGTTATTGTGCCGCACGCTTTGTAGCATGGGGCAAGCTGCTACTCCACTAATATGTCAATACCCATCTTGGATTCTAAGTCTCACTATTTGACCTTGCAAAATCCATTGGAATCCAAGAGTGGCCCCTACATGTACGATCTCCTGACCCTCAGTTGTTCTAAGGAAGCCAACTCACTTGGTCTAGTTGATCTTGGCCCTAGATGCTTAGCAATACACCTCAAGGCCACCCTAAACACCATCTAGGCTCTCTTTCATTCCCTCCATAGAAAGGGCCGTGTCATTTGCAAACTTTAACTCTAGAAGCTCATCCTTCTAACAAATCGTAAGCGCATCCTAGTGAGGCCAGTCCTTTGGGATCACAAAAGTAGCCTACAGACTTTGTCCAAAGATGAGGGTAGTATTCGAGTGCCATCAATGATGCTGGTGCCATGGCAGCTCTTTGATGTGAGCTATCTGTATCGGATGTCTCGCGCCTATAATTAGGGGTGTGTTCTCCATTATATCTATATCAAGTGAGCCATATAGAGGTAAGACCTTGCCTCTGACAATCCCCTTTGATTGGAATTACACCATGTGTGCTTTGGTCGCCCATTATGCCATGTGTGGTCTTTGTGTCTCTAGCTCCACACTCTCCGTCCTCTCTTCTTGCTGATCCACTCTACCCTCACATGAGCTTAGCTGCTCCTCCTCCACTCGACTATGTCCTAGGGTCGACTCAAATGCATAGAAATCTATGACGTGTCACTGTGCTCAATCTACCTCTATCTCCCGTGGCTTTGTCACCTCTTGCTATCTATCTTTCTCAATAGAGTCTCTCTGTGGCATTGCATCTCAATCAAATAGAGACCCACGTAGACTTGATCATGAGAGAGAGAGAGAGGGGGGGAGGGGCTCCCTTGTGGCCCCGTTAAGCATCTGATTGGCAATCCCCCATATATAGGGTCAAGCTTCCACATATCTAACACTCTAAAAATCCCATCCTCATCATGGCTCCCTCAGAAAAAGGCCACTCTGCTCTGTCATCAGCCTTCAGAATATTCTGGAGAAGGATTGTGATTAGTTGAGACTCCTCCCATGCCAAACTCACTGCCTCCTAAACGGTGAAGACATTGTCTAGGATGTTGTGCTCCTAAACAAAACTTATCCAAGTGAATCTATTCCTCATCGCATAGCTGGGTCCCTATAGACTATGGGCCAGTTGTTTGAAAGAAGTGTTGCTTGGTCATCCTATCCCCCTACTAGACCTGTGCGGATCTTTGTTGCATGAAGGTTAAGGCATGTGCTCTCAAACCTATCTATAAACCACTAGAAGGCCGAGTCTTGCTCCTTTAGTTTGTGTATGGAAGCCAAGTCATGTCTAAGTGCTCTCCCCTTCTCATGAATGGAATACCACCTCTACAATGCCTTTGGTTGCCGCTCCTCACTACTACTATAAATTTTTGATATTGCTACCCAATGGGCCCAACCATCTTGGGGGTAGGGCTGGCTACTACTAGATCTCTACTATGATCTATTGAACCTCCTCCTCTTGCAACAAGGCATTTGGGATCCGCATCCCATTTTAGGGGAGTCCACGATGGGGCTACTCTAAGCAAAGCACTATCGAGGCCCAGCTAGGATGTCTACAACTCCTCCTCTATGCATCATCCATTCTGCAACATAAAATCTATTAAAATGCTCAAGTAGGCCACCATGCCTCCTTTGGGTGAACGAGCAACAAAAACTGCCAAGGAGACCAAAGAAAATGGATATGTTTGACATGTGCAATTGTAGACATTGATGAACATATCTTGTTAAATTTCATTTGTTTATTTACTTATTTCTATTTGATTTGGTCATAATTTGCTTTTGTTGTGCCTTAGATGTTGCGGCTCCTTAACTTTAACTTTGTGAATCCTTGACAACATGTGGCATGTTTTGTGTTAGAGAACTATCATTGTTGTTGGGTGACTCCTTGTATGGGATTTCGTTGTCGAGACTCAGTAAAACTATTGAAGATTTTGCAAAATTTGGAGCCAATTGTTCACATATAAACAATCCATGTTTAAATTTGGTCAGGCTTTATTTGTTTTGCTAAATTGGGATGTATGACCATTCACCTTTGAACATATTGATTGCTTTATGTTTACCCGTCTAAAGTTGCTTAGTATCCTAGCCATTTGCACTACCATATGTAAACATGCTTTACAAGGCTCTTGAATCAATAGCACCATGGTTGGCAAAATCCTACTTGCGGGCTAGGATAGTTTTCTCCATCTTTATCATTGTTGCTAGGGCCTCCATGAATATTTTTTCCTTTTCCAAAGTACTCCGGTCATTTTTCATGAGTCTAGCATTCGTTTTGGTGATGTATAGTCCACCAAGGTGCATTGGGCAAGGGTTTCCATTGATAATTGTTGCCAATGAGGTGGCTACTATTGTGCTTCCTCCTATTGCTTTGCTCTGAATTTTGCCACTGTTGTGGCACAAAGCTACTCAATTGTGATATTCTCTACCCTACCTTCAGTGGGATTATTGATAGACCACAAGTTTGTCAAGTAACTCTATGATGGGTTTGAGTTGAGGGGAAGAAAGGCATGGTGGGCTAAGATCCCATTTCTTTGCCTTGAGTTGCTTGATTGCCTCCACCTCTTTCTTACAGGCCTCTTCTTCTTGATTTTGTTACTCTCTAAGCTTGATAACTTGGATACTTGTTCTTGTGATCCACATTCCTTGGCTGAAGGCTAAGGAATGTGGTTGCAACACCAAGGATGCCAACAGACCATAAAAAATCAAGAATATATGCTTTATAATAATGTCTAGCAATACCACCCAAGTAGAATTATAGTACTATACAATCATATCCTCAAAGCCATGCAATAGATGTTATAATTTGGCATGAATAATTTTTAAACAATCCATGTAGCCTACCCCAAAGAAATCCTTGAAGAGGAAATTGATACTTCCCATGCCATTTTTGACTCTAACCACTCCCCTGTCCCTAAAAATACCACACCAACTAATCCTAACCACCAACCCCCATCCTCTCTAGGCACCTATACCCTCCACACTCCTCAATCCTCTCACTCCCCTCACACACACACACACACCGCCTCTTGACCTCTTCCCACTTCTCTAACACGACACCACCATCCACTTCATAAGCACCCGAGGGAACTCACATCGAGACGTGGCATGTATTGCCTAAGTTGGCAAATGCATCAAAAGACATTCTAGTGGATAATAATCTCATCCAACAAATCCTCTTCCCACTTCTCTAACATTGCACCACCATCCAATTCATAAGCACCCAAGGGCACTCACATTGAGACGTGGGATGTATTGCCTAAGTTGGCAAATGCATCAAAAGACATTCTAGTGGATAATAATCTCATGCGACAAATCCTTGACCCCACCCTCTTTAGTGCAAAATCTCCTCTGACTCCTTCTACCATGGACACATCTATCAAAGAAGAAGATAATTTTTTGGTTATCGAAGAAGACCAACCTCCACTCGAGCCTGTTCCTTTAGCCTGCTGATTGGTATCAATTGCTCAAACCCTTCCAACCCTCCATCGATCTGGAGACTCTCCAACATTGGAAGCCACAGTTAGAAGGGTCTCACCTCCAGTTAGTTGATGTAATGGAAGTAAAATTGCTCACTACATTCACCACCTCAATTAATCTAGAGACTCTTTAACACTAGAAGGCACATTTAGAAGGGTCTCACCTCTGGTTAGTTGATGTAATGGAGGTAAAATCGCTCTGTACATTCATTAAAAAAAGCTATCAACTGATAGTGTGCGGAAAGAGCATCCTCGCAAGACTAGAGGCTGATACCAGGACCCAAACTCCTCCAAGGCCCCCCATACAAGATTCATATGTATGAATCTAGATAGCCTAGAGAATCCCCTTCTTGAAACAACCATAATGTTGGACAATCTATTGTGGTGCTAGCCGAGACCATAGAGTCCATCCCACATACATTCCAATGTGTTGTCAGCGGACTTGGACAGAGTTCAAGGACCCAGTGAGCAAATCCAATGTGTTGTTTAATTTTTCTCGCTTTGACTTCCCTCTAGTCACCATGACAGTCGGTATTGTCTATTAACTACAAAATTTTAATGACACTTACAGCTTAGTTCCCGACCTTGGAAGTAGCTATAGTCCAATTTTTTGGGCTTATTATCATTTTGCTCCAGAATATTCCCAACAAGGAACAAATAACAGAGGAGTATCAACTCTATCTTCAATTCAAAATTGTGTTTGATATGAATGAGGAGCCATCTCAGGAGCAAGACATACGCATGTACCTTCATGTTTGTAATCTACATGGCTACCATATCTGCTACACCTACAAGGACATGCACGACACTCACTCCTAGAGCTGCGGCTCGAATTTTTCAAAATCTCACCTCAGCAATTTGATCGATACTCACTCATCCAAGTAGCCAATAGCCATTTCCCCCCCAAAAATGGCCATTTGGCCCTTTGTGTGCACTAGCACAAATTCGTGCCAGACGGCCATCCGTCTTGCCCTAATTTGCACTGATGCACACAAAGGGCCAAATGGCCTTTTTTTTCCAATTGTTTTTACGGGAAATGGTTCCCCATGGCCCTAAATTTGTAGCCCTAAAGCAAATTTTACAAGGAAAGGCCATATGGGAAAAAATACACCCCTCCCCTCCCCCACCCCCCAAAAAATGGCCATTTGGCCTAAGTGTGCACCAGCACAATTTCGTGTGCTAGATGGCCATCTATCTCACCTAATTTGCACCGATGTGCACATAGGGCCAAATGGCTTTTTTTTTCAATTTGTTTTGGTGGAAATGGTTCCCCATGGCCCTAAATATGCATTCCTAAAGCAAATTTTACAAGGAAAGGCTATGTAGAAAAAATACTGTTGAGATATGGTGCCATGAGCACATAGATTAAAGGCTAAGGTATGGTATAGGAAATAATCAAAGTAGCCACCCTAGGATGTGGACTACATGATGTGGAGATGTGGATCGAGGATATCCACAAGGAGAGATGTGGATGAGAGGATCCCACATGGTTGACTATTCTAAGGGCACTCTCTATATAAGAGGCCTATCATGTATTGTTGAGTACAAGTGGAGAAATGCACATTCACTCAAGATTCTATTTATGAGTCCAAGCTAATCTATCTTGGAACCTAATTGACTTGAGGTACATGTCATGAGCACTCTTTTCATCATGTTTCCACATAGGTTCCATCCACCTTAGAGTGCTCCATAGATCCTGAGGCACACATGTTTTCTCATGGTATCAGAGCATAGGTTTAGCTCTCCTAGTTTAGCTCATTAGTAGTTCACTAGGATTGCTCCCTAGATTAGTTTCAAAATGTAAGATTAGTTTTAGATCTAGAGAGTTCTTTAGAGTGTTTCTTGAGTTGTGAGAGAGATCTAGATTCATTCTTCTTGTGAAAGAATTCGGTCCATTGGGTGTCTAAAAGAGAGAGAGAAAGAGAGAGAGAGAGCTTAAAGCTCTGAGTGGCATATTGCAAGCCACTAGGTTCCTCCTGTAGAGATTCCTTCCAGTAAGAGTTTCGGATACGATATGCTACAATATCTATGCTGCAAACGTTTGAAACAACTTTGGCAAGCTAGTACTAAGAGTTTCTTTACGGCATGACTCAGCCAAAGGCGGCCAAAGCTTCATCAACACCAGACTTGGCTGGGGCTGTTTTTTAAAAGAAAAGGCAGCCAACTCAGAGCCTTGTTCATAGACAGCAAGAAAGGCCATAAATTTTGCAGCCCTAGTGACCCGAAGCCACTTCACCGAGCTGTTTCCAACAAGCAAGATGCTCCATACGCTGTAGCAATGACTATGCAGCTCCATATGCTCTCCACAACTTGGATGCTTCTGCCTCTCTAGCAGCAACAAGCTCTCAGCCATGCAAGCTCCTATCTACAACTAGCACCTCTAAGGGCTCCCAGCATCGACGGCTCCTTCAACGACAAGGTCCAACTCAGTCTCAACAGGTGAGGATCAGCTAAGGTTTTCACCTTGTGGTTTAGGTACTCGTTGGAGTAGGCGGCATCAAAATCGTTGACTGTTTTGGTCATGCTCTTGGCGGACTTCACGATGTCAATGAGCTTGGTGCATTTGGCCATGTTGGCACTCTAAAGTAATCATCGATGGTGCATTGGGCAATGCAGCAGGTGACCATCGGCTGACCACAATGCCTCTCGTTGAACTACCTACGTCCTTCAAAGGCTTCACTGTCAGCTAGCGCCAACTCTCTAGGCTCAACGCTCTTCCATCGATCTCAATACCTCCATCTCCTCCTTTGCAATCATCGCTGCAAGTTCTCTGCAGCTCAGGCGTGAGGCAATCTGCTACCATTGATTTTGAATCTCGAGAACCCACGTAGGCAATAGCTCGAGCCACTGAATGGCTATGCGATGTGCCAGCCACGGGAGAAGACTGAGATGAGGGCGTGGGCGTATGGAGCAGAAGGGAGAGTGTCGATGGCGAGGGGAAACGAAGGGGCGAAGCTGCCTCCATACCTAGTGAATGGGCTCCTCCAAACGATCTTCTCTGCATCAATGACGTCTCGCCCACGATCTCTTCCACCTCAAAAATTGAAAGTTCTCCAAGGTACATGAGAAAACGACATGTGGCAAGATGATAACTAACCACAGTTAGTCAAAATACCCTTGGTTGAGTTTGTAGTCACTAAGGTTAGTTCAACCTTGGTCAATGGTCAAGCAACCCAAAAAAACCATGGTTAAGTTAACTCACCAGCAATAACTATGGTTAGGGTAAGATTAGTTAAGTGCCTTCCAAGCACACAACCTCTTGTTAAGCACAGTTTGAATTCAACATGTGAATCCATGTGCCACATCGTCAAGCTCCATTTCTCAATCAAAACTTCGACAAGCGCTCCAAAAAGGAAAAGTGATCACCTTTTCGAGTTCTACGCATCTGTCAAGTCAGAATCATTGTACGCAATTAGACACTACCAATATTGAAAAAAATCAATTGGTAAGACCTTTGCAACAAATGGAAAAGCAACGCATGAATGCACACATCGCTATCATAAGCATGCGAAAAGCACAAGTGTATGAGATGACCATAGCCCAAAACATGGCATCCACACATAAAGCATCAAGGCACATGGTAGAATAAAGCATCATGCTTCAAGCTACGTCAAGCAAAAAAGACAACGCCATCGACATCAAGCATTGAGAAGCAACATCCTTTCCACCTTTAGTCCATATGTTTTGTAAATCAAGCCTGACCACCTGAGAGTAGCCATGTAAGCACCTAGGGGAGGATTTGATCTTGTAAAAGCCACACTTGACCACCTTAAGTAGCAATGCATGCACTAAGGGGAGGTGATGGAATGTAACTCACATTTGACCACCTTGCAGTAGCCAATGGATCATGGCACCAAGGGGAGGTGTTGAGATATGGTGCCATGAGCATAAATTAAAAGCTAAGGTATGGTATAGGAAATAATCAAAGTAGCCACCCTAGGATGTGGACTACATGATGTGGAGATGTGGATCGAGGATATCCACAAGGAGAGATGTGGATGAGAGGATCCCACATGGTTGACTATTCTAAGGGCACTCTCTATATAAGAGGCCTATCATGTATTATTGAGTACAAGTGGAGAAATGCACATTCACTCAAGATTCTGTTTATGAGTCCAAGCTAATCTATCTTGGAACCTAATTGACTTGAGGTACATGTCATGAGCACTCTTTTCATCATGTTTCCACATAGGTTCCATCCACCTTAGAGTGCTCCATAGATCCTGAGGCACACATGTTTTCTCAAATACAACCCCCTCCCCCGCCTGACTCCCTTGATTTTCCAAAAGTAGTGCCATTGGAAGAAAACACCATGTTTGGAGGCCCCTATCTCCCAAATGGTGTTGGAATTCAAAAATAATGAATAGTACAACTTTTAACCATCATTTGATTCCCTACAACTTTGGTCATCATCACTTTGTCAAAATCCACCAATCTTGGGCCTCAAATCAGCATGTTTGAATTGGGCACTAAAATTCAAGCAGAAAAAACATTCCAAAGAGCCTTTTTCTTATCTTTGGGCCATTATTCACCCATCCAAGTTATTGAATCATGTAGATTACAAAGTATCAAAGGTGTAGCATGCAAGAAAGTCTACAACTCTCTCATATAGACTTTTCCCAAAATAAATCACCTTCCCATACATATTTGCCTTTCAAAAATGGTCATTGTCAATATTTTGATGACAAATATATCAAAATTATGAACACACAACATGGAAGAAAAACTATAGTGTAGTGAGCTAGGGCTTCACAATGGGTATTCACAAAATGTATACATATTATACTCTACAAGTCTAATGTACAAATTATTCCTAGTTTAACCATATGCCATGTGCATTCCTTTCACCTTTGCATGCATAGGTATTCACAAAATATATGTGCATATTATACTCCAAGATTGATCTACAAGCTAATTCATAGATTATGTATATCCCATGTGCGTCCCTTTCACTTTTGAATGCATTGGTATTCACAAAATATACACCAAGGTTGATCTATTACCAAAAGCAACCAAATTCATTTCTTATCTAATATGTCCTTTTCTAGTTACTTTTTTTACCATCTAGATTAGAACCAATAAGAAAAACGGTCACTCTTAAACATTTAAAGAGACATTTTGTCATTACAAATATGTGTTATCCTTATACAATAATCATGAATACTATATACAGAAGATAACCCTTAACAAAATAACATATGTGTGCCCCTAATTATCTCCTTGTGCCCCTAGGGCGCCAACTCCCTTTAGTAAGAAAACCCATCAAAATCTTCAGTATGAGATGAATTTTAAAGTATGCCATGAGTAGAAATTATTCGAATTAACATGGTTTTGTTATATACTAAAAGAGCTCCAAATATGTCTTTACACCTTGAAATTTGGGTAACACATGAAAAAGTAACATTAATTTGACAGGAGATGGGTTTTCATATTTTAGTGTATTTTTTGTTTTACCCCCCCCCCATCCAAAAGACCCCCCCCCCCCCCCCTTGGGCCTCACATATTATGAAAAATATGTACAAATCTTAAAATCTTGCATATTTTTCAATGTATATACCATATATTTTGTGGGTGGGGGGACATGAAATTTTCATATTTTTCCCTTGTATATTTGAAAATTTTAAAGAAAATCCATGCATATTCTATATGGACCTTGTCGCCCCATACCCATGATTTTGGACGAGGGTAGTAACTTATTACATATTGAGTTGGTGCCCCAGGCTTGTGCCTCCATTGCTAATAGCATGGGTATGCATGCACATGTTCTATGCTAATTATATAATGGATCTTCATGTGCCACTTCTTTTAGATGCTCAAATACTCTTGTGTTATGTAATTATGATGCATACAATGGATGGATATCATTGATCGAGACTTGATGGACATGCTAGCTTTAAACCTTCACAAACTTCCCCCTTCTTCTTTAAAAAGACATTTTACAACTTTTTTCTCACCGTTGTCCTAATTTCTTACTAAACTTTTGCATGCTTGATTGCCACACGATTTACATTTAAAAATGATGCATTGTATTTATTAGATCCAAAGATATGATCTTATTATATTTTAAGATAAATTTTGGGTACATTTGAAGAAGATCTTTAAAACAAGTTATATAATCAACAATATGATATAACAAAGTTTGTTAATGCATAATTATTTATAATATCGCTTCTTATATTTTGCATCATTCAAAGTATTGAATGAAATAGAAATCTAGATATGAGCAATATCCAAGAGTACAACACTTCCAAAGCATTCTAATAAAAAGTTACTTGGGGTAAATCTCCATCAAATCATGTATTAGCAATGTATATGGCGGCTTCCATTCTCCCAATTTCCAACTTCCATTGTATGTAAGGAAGATATACAACTAATCACATGGGATTATGTCTAATTTTTTTGAGATGTGACAATGTCCCTTACACAACCTAATACCTCATGCTTTCTCTCATCCATGCATGAATTGGTATTTTAGCACCATTTAGATTTAACTAAATCTAGATAATAATAATAAATAATACATTCTCAAATAACATATACACAAGAATCCATAGCCGATGTACATAGAGGCTTCTATCTCAAAACCTTACATTTTTTTCACTTGTCATCCACTAGAGAACATCCTCAAAAGTACATAGAGGCTTCTATCTCAAAACCTTACATTTTTTCATGTGTCATCCACCAGAGAACATCCTCCAATGGTCTCCTCACCAAATTTTCATTCATTGTAAATAAATCACGGGGATGACAATTTGAGATCATGAATAATTATTTGCAAATGTAATTTAAATTTCAACTCTCAATACTTTAATACATGAATATTACCATGGACATACATATGTCCTATTAACATCACATTCTAAAATCCAAGCCCCATCATTATTATCCAACACCTACATCTATACCTCATCTACAAGATCCCACAAACAATCTAATACATAATAACTACACTTACCCATGCACAACCTAGTACACTTCATCAATGATTCACATCGTAAGAAAAAATTAGCCTAGCTAACTAAATACAAAAATTATCCTAATAACTACTCTCACCCATGCACAACCTAGTACACTTCATCAATGGTTCACATAGAAAGACAAAGTTAGCCTAGCTAACTAAATCAAAAAATTCTCTCTCTCTCTCTCTCTCTCTCTCTCTCTCTCTCTCTCTCTCTCTCTCTCAATCCCAATATGGCATCTCTCTTAAAACACACAACCCACTGGATATTTGGCACAATAGAGATCTAGATTCAAATGATATGCCTAATTGAGTGTGTGCCATTACATCATTGGGGGATAATTTGTTACTCTAGTTCTGGAGAAAGATGTAAGTATGCCCAAGAAATGGTCTTTGAGACGTATCATTTGAGGTGTCCTCTCATGTCACATTGATGCCAAAGGTAGGTAAAGGGAAGGGATGGGCTGAATGGGAGCTTGTTAAGGAAGAAATTAAGGGCACTCAAGTGGTGGAGAAATTTTTACAGGGTAGGACAAGCAAGATGCAGGCACTCCATTATATATATGGAGTTGTTGGTTCATTGGCACATAGGTGGTTGGGGTTTGAGATTTCAGACAACAAATCCCAAGTGCTTCTTCATGCTAGATGGGAGAAATATGATGATTGGAAAGGGTGGAAGGAGATTGGGGTTAAACACTCCTTTTGTTGTGAGGTTCCCATGGACAAAATCAAACCAAAGATAGTCAAGCTTGCAAAGGCAGGTGTTGTATACCTTTTCTTCACAGGTTGGTTACTCTCCATCAAGAAACTTGAGAAATTTTTGGATTACAAAAGAAACCTAGTTGTTAGTGCCTACAAAGCTCGATTCTTGGGTAAATTTTTTTTTTTAATTGTGGTGTGTGTCAAAATCCCTTAGGAATGAGTTGGTGGTTTGTCTTTCAATTTGTTGGTATTGTCGTTCTTGTTTTCCTCAGAACTCTTCTTTTTTAAGTGATGAATTCTTTTATCATGAGTGTCCATATTGGGTCTCCTTCCAAAATTTACTACTTTAGTTTAGTGACTCATTGGAGTATATAGATTGCGCTTGAGTAAGCTTCTACTCATTGCATCCTTGATGAGAGCCCCACTTGGGATAAATGTGCCTTAAAAGTCTTGTTCACTCTCACAATGTCCATTCTAGTGATCTCCTAGATACATGTTTTGCGTGCAAGGAGAGGGGCACTTTGCAAAGAACTACCCATTAAAAGTCTAAAAAGAAGAGTCAAGTGAGAAGGGTGCCTTGTATGTTGCTAAAAGGTCTCAAGCAACCTTGAAACTTCTACAATGAGCCTATGATAAAGCTTTGGGTCTAAAGAGTGAGCATGTGCTTGCTCCTTCCTTGGTATAGGATAAGGTAGGATTGGCAATGGTATTGGCAAGGAAAGGATGGACAATAGTTCATCTAGAGAAAGGAAAAATGGGTGCTCAAAGTTCTTCAAAGGAAGTTGGTACTGATACTGTGGAGAAACCCTTGGACCCAGGCACCGATGGGAAAGGAGATTCTGCATTGTAGGGAGGAGCAAAATAAAACCCCAACCACCTGCAGAAGCTAGAGGACCTTATTAGCTCTCCCAACATTGCTCAAGCATCTCAACAAGCTCCAAACCAAATGTCATTCATGACAAAGACCTTCCAAAGGCTAACCATTAGAAGAGACTCCATGAAGAGAAATCCTAGAGGAAACCCCTTGCTAAATCTAGTGGTTCAAAGCACATCCTTTGGGTGGAGATAAGGAAAACTATTTCAACTTGTCTTGTGATGTATAAAGGAAGGGTCTAGATAGTTGAGAGATTTCCTCAGGGAAGATTCTCTTATGGAATCTCTGTGTTGTGATAAAGTCTAGAGAAAGGAAAAATGGGTGCTCAAAGTTCTTTAAAGGAAGTTGGTACTAATACTGGGGAGAGACCCTTGGACCCAGGCACCGATGGGGAGGGAGATTTTGCATTGTAGGGAGGAGCAAAAGAACCCCCCAACCACCTACGAAAGCTAGAGGACCTTATTGGCTCTCCCAACTTTGCTCAAGCATCTCGACAAGCTCCAAACCGAACGTGGTTCATGACAAAGAACTTCCAAAGGCTAACCATTAGAAGAGACTCCATGAAGAGAAATCCTAGAGGAAGCCCCTTGCTAACTTTGGTGGTTCAAATCACATCATTTGGGTAGAGATAAGGACTTTTCCTGTGATGTATAAAGATGGTTGAGAGACTACCTCAGTGAAGATTCTCTTGTGGAATCTCTGTGTTTTTGTGATAAGTTTTAAAAAAATGTTTTTGGTGTATAATTAAGGATGCCAAGGTGCAAATCACACTTCTCTAGGAACTTATGTGCCATGAGAATGATTATTTTTTGCATGAGTGTAGGAAGTCGGGCTTTTCTATGCTTCTTAATAGTCCTTCTAAGGGTAACGAGGGCATAGAAAGTTTAGTTGTTAATGTATCATCTTACTATTCATTTTGAGATTTGGTGGGTCATTTAGTTGGGGTGGAGATCTCAATATCAATATTTTATGTTTAAGTTTTTAAGTGTCTAAGCCCGCAATAGCCTGATGAATGATTAGGGAGTTTGTTGAAACCTTCTAAAGGAAAATATTATTGTGGATTACTAGTTGTTGGGAGGGGACTAGAAAATAACAGAGAAGGTTAGTGATAGGACTCATGCTAAGAGAAGTGCCTCATCTAGGAAACCAAGGATTGGGAGGAATTGTCTCCAATAGGATCTATTTGATTGCACAAAGTTGGACTGAGGGTGCCTTTAACATTTCTCTTGAAATAACAAGAAGAGAGGTGAGAGGTTTCAAGCAGGTAGGTTCTATAGTTTGAGGTAATCCTAGTGGATGCATGCCTTAATAGGGGAATTTCATGTTTGATCCTCCAACCATTTTGATCATGCACCGGCCTACCGGTGGTTTTCTCTTCCCATACCTTGTGGGAGATCTTGTGACATCCCTTTTAAGTTTGACAAAATGCCTAAGGTGTTTTGTGACATAATAGCTAAGGCATTCCCAAACGACATGTCAATCACATGCACAAATGTTGATTCATGCCAACACTAGGAGGGTTGCTGGCTATAAGAGGAATTTGGCTATACGGAGGGTTGTTGTTTCTACCTATAGATTGAATCCTTAGTATAGAAGCTTAAGACGAATCTCACACCATCTAATCATGCTCATAGATTCTCTATATAGGGCTTTCAGTATATCCCTAGAGAATCCCTATATCTTCAAAGATTGAGAGTTTGTGCCACCTTCTAATGGGTTGTTTGATGGTAAGAAAAAAATTAAGTTGGTTGATTAGGGCGGTTCAGAGGTTGGGACTGATGTCCTCCACCAATCAGAAGAGGGCCTAGGCACATAATGCAAGAAAAAATCACAAAAAGGAAAAAATTGACCTTGCATTCAATAGGGATATCTTTTTCATTTATTATGTCCGGCATATGTAATTTTTTAGTGCAAAACTTGATGTTTTTGACATTGTTGACATGTTTGAAGCATGGCAAAACCCCCAAAATGGCTTTTGAAATGCTGAGAACAAACACCCAGAGGCTCGAAAAAGGCCAAAAAAGGCCCATAAAGAGATTGTACAATAGAACGCGATTTGGCCAATTGGACACTTTCCATTTCGCCAAATTGCATTCTACTGTACAAGCTTTTTTGGGTCTGTTTTGGTCCTCCAAGTGTCTATTCTTAGTGTTTCAAATGTTTTGGCCATTTTGGCTTGCTTCAAATGCACCGGTGACATCAGAAACATCAAATTTTGCACCATATTTTCGAAGGTTAAGTGGCATGTCTACTTAGAACACCTACCTTGTCAGTTTTCTTTTTTATATAATTTATTTTTAAAGCCAAAATTTTTAGAAATATAGTGATTTCTCTCAGGGCCCCAAAATGAGCTCTAAATTTTCCTAATGTAGGTTTTTTACATCGGACCCTACTGCTACTACTGTAGGCATGGGATTGAGCTCATGACCCCAAGGCTCATATGTGCAAGTTATAATCATTTTAAAAAAGATAATATGATGGCTATATTAAAGGAAAAGGTCAAAAATATGAAAGGGCACTTTGTCCATGGCCTATGTTGATAATAACAAGAGTTACAACTGAAAGAAATAAGTAACTACTTCAATCAGACATTGACTAGCCAATCAATCTTTACCACATATCCCTACACCCATGTCAAAAATAAAGCTTATAAATCTTGTGACAATGTCTGATTTATTTTGTGGAGGAACCATAAACACTAACACATTCTTAACACCCCAAATGGCAAGAAACTTGGCTACCTTTACATATGGTCGTAGTGCAACCATTGTTGCAGTAAACCTTGATGGGTCTCCTGCAAGCAAAATGCTCTACTTGAAGCAAGAGAAGGGCTCTTTTTCTTATAGGATAAGAGGCCCCAAAATGAGCTCTAAATTATCCTACAAGTTGAAAAAGTTTAGGGTAACATGTAGAAAATAGGCATAGAAGGCTTTACAATCTTGATATGTGCAGGAACTATGCTAGTTTTGAATAGCCAAAATAATGATTTTACAATATGAAAGATGGCGTGTAAGGTGAAAGAAATTGCAAGTGTTAGATCATTGTGCCAAGTGAATCACTGACATGGTGAACTCTGACATTACCTATAAAGGTGTTAGATGTATGGGTGTGAAATTGGTAAGATCTAATGGGATTGATGTTGTTAGGAACTGATTGAGAATTTTTGGACAAGGGCTTACTTGGCTTTGTGGAGTTCATTCTCCTCTAAACATGTGCTAGCCTAAAAGCTAGGTTGTATACACATCAAAACTAGAAATAGTAGCAAAATATGTTCTTTCCTTGTACTTTTTATGTGCTAGTTTGAATCCAAGATGCCACCAAACTATCGTGGTCAATGAAGAGGATTCAATCAAGTTCCTTCGTTATAGCAACTTAAAAGTTATGGTAATCAAAAGATTTCCCAAATTTTCACAAAAAAGTTGTCAGGAGAGTTTTGAAAGGGGTGGAGAATTTTGAGGTTTTTGAGAAAGGTATTCTCTCTACACAAAACATCAAGAAGAATGTTGCTGACCACATAAAATTGAGTAAAACGACCATGAGCAAAAGAGGTTTTCATGAGTTAAACAAGATGTTATATCTCTAGAAGGCTGTGATCTTGAACCACTAGATTAAAAAGGGGAAATAAGAAGTTTTCTTGATGATTAAAATCATAATGAATGAGGAGATTTTATAAGCAGAAAAGGTTGGATTTGAGGCTCGTTTTTAGCCCACGTGCACATTATTTACTCACAAAGCTTTATATTTCTTGAATCTAACAAGATTGATATCTCTAGAAGGCAATGATCTCAAACTAATGAGATAAAAGAACCAAACTGAGAAGCTTTGCTTGAGGATGAAAAGCTAGATAATGAGGAGTCTTATAAGAAAAAAAGGTTGGATTTGAGGCTAATCTTTAGCCCACATTCACATTCTCTACTCAAGGAGCTTTGTATTTGCTCATAAATTTTTCATCCTCATAGATGAGCATTCCATCCACTACTTGGTCTTTCTCCAATGCTCTCTTCAAGTCCATTATGTGGTCAAATAGAATCTTGGGTGTGATATGCCTTCATCATAACCCAAGGTGGTGTGTATAAAAGAGTGTTTCTATGAACACTCAACCAGCAACCATCGTCACAGTTTAGATGGCTGATTGAAAACCATTAGCAGGATCAAGATACATAACAAAGCTAAAGAACAAGGAGAAAACAAGCATGTGTGGCATAGCGTGCATAGCGCCCAATGTAGTCATGGAGGTAGTGCCATGTGATGGTCTTTCAAGTTGAGTACAAATTAAATTCATGGTGGGATTATAAAAAGTCAACATCATCATTATATGCCTCATATATTGTACCCTTTGGCATGAAAAAGGAATTAGGCACTTTTGGACGTAAGCTTTTATTTGAACACATCATGGAGTTAAAGAGAACATTGGATTAAGATAAAAATAGTAGAATCAAGAATGAAAACATATTGACTTACATACAACTCTTGGAGTAGATAATGCACATGCATGTCATGAGGCTGGAGATGAGCCTTGAATTCGAACCTTTTGTACTCAAAAGAGCTCCTTGTGCATTGTGCTTTTCATCCTCAAGTAGAAATTCTCATTTTTCCTTTTTTGCCTCATCAATCTAATATTATATTTTAGATCTCTGATTCAACTCAGACAAGTTCCTCTTCTATTCAGTGTGGTTTTACTCCCTATTTTTTGCAACTAAGATTGTCTAGTTGAATTTTTTGTAACAATGGAAGGCTCACATTGTTCTCTCAAATCGTTGTCAGTTCTCTGTATATGCATTCAACAAAAAGTATCTTGAGAGGCAATGTGAATTCTATTGTAGCTTTTAGTGTCAGAACAACGTGCACGTTCAGCAACGCTCCATGAGAAAGTGCATTGTGTCAACTTTGAGACTTCTTGTAGGCACTATTCTATTGGTTCATGATAGATGGATTAGGCATGTTTGCATGTATGTCTCTATCACATCTGACTACTTGTTTAAACCATCTTAGCCTATTAAAAGGCTTCTTTTGTAATGATTCCACTATCCTTGTGGAAACCACCTTGAAGAAGGGATCAAAAAAATTGTTTGTTCGACTTCAAGGAGAGGGAATCTTTTATAAGGTTCCCACCACAAAATGTGGAGGAGTTTGGAGAACTTACTACATGGTGGCAAACTCTCTGTGGCACTATAGAGTTAGTTGGGGGAATCACCAATATAGCCACTTTACTAGTCCAAGCTACAATAGATGGGAGCATAACCATTCGTAAATAAAGAGGGTGTATATGATCATACTAGTGCCCACTAATGAGGCTATTGTACATTTAGCTAGGGTTGGTGAAACAAGGATGGTATAGATCATCTAGAAAATTAAGAGACTATTGATGTCAAAGGTCTAAAGGCACATGTTACTATTGATGTCAAAGGTCTAGAGGCTATTATTGAGAAAATGCAAAGGCAAAGGATGGATCGAAGGACTTGAAAAAGGTGCATATTAAACTCTCCAAGAAAATCCAATTCGTAAGAGAGCTACACTACCCACACCAACAATCAAAGGTGAGTCAACTTTGTGGTGACAAGGGCGGTTAATATATAAGGGCATGACACATACTTGGTGCACGTGCATATAGATATTACTCGATGTACCATGTTTTCAAAGGACAACGATTGGAGCAAAGATTGGATATCAATATCACATTGTGTGAGTTTTACTTGATGTGAGAACTTGAATTTAGAAGTGGAGGGTTGACCCCATGTATGATTCACAATTCCTTTATACTTTAATGAGATTTATTTGAGTTAAGATTGAGATTGAGGTATGCAACTTTGTACGTACACCACCGTCAGGTGATCCCATTCGTTTGTAGATTTTGTCTAGTAACAGATTTACATGATACTCTAGGACTTCTACTCTTACTTTCAACTCTATATTTTATTTGCTTACTCCATCTAATTTGCAAAGGTCCTCTGAATATTTTACAATGTAGTTACAAGAAGGTGCTCTGCCAATTAGTGCAGCACTTACCTCAGATTCAGGGCCGTAGAAGGTGCAAAGGAAAGGTAAGGCTTGAACTTTCAAGGGTTAATAAGCAGCCTTCAGGAATCAGCATATACTAGTTCTGCTGAGCTTGGCAGTACGACTCTAAGCCAATGATCAGATTTCAAAGAAGCCATAATAAGAAGTGCAGCATTGAAAAGTAAGGGGCATAGGTTGGATTGGGCAGTGAAATCACATCACATGTATATGTCAGTTGTATCAGTCCACCTATGACTGGCTAACTTCCAGCAACTATTTTGTATGAAAGTACCCATCATCTCCAAATAAGGCTGCATGCAAAAGCCCTGTAAATTGCAGACCAAAGCTGCATGCACAAACGTAGAGATAGAAATTGGAAGTGCAGGTCTGCATATTCCTCAAAAACTCTCTTTGAAAGACACATGGCATTCACTGGACATCTGCAGCAGTTAGTCCTCACTTGGGCATCCCCTATGGAGCAGCAGCTGGTGCTCAATCTGGCGCCCCTCTAGAGCAGTCAGCTGCTTGCCTGGGCAATCATCGTCCAGCTGAGGCTCAAATTGCAGATATGGGGATATGGGGTGGAAGAACACGCCAAAAACTTGATTGTTGCTGCAGGAACTTTGTTCCAGCTATTAATCACGAAATCTACTCGTTACATGACAAGCACATGAGCAAACTCCATGTTCAAGTGATGGGAGCAATGGATATCCCCAACAACAATCATTCAGTAGGTATCCTTGAAAATCACCTTGGTTGCAGAATGACAATTGAGGCACATCTGAGGATTGTTAGTAACAAGAAGGGGAGCTGCAGGGGATGTGCAATGGCCAGCTTTTGCAAGTAACTGCACAGTTCCTCTTCCCCCAATTCTCAAGCCACACAGTATCAATACAGTGTCCATCTCTGCCCAATCAATTTCTGTAGGTTAGACCAGATACCTTTCAATAATACAAACAGTTTCCAGCCTCCAATTCATAAACACTTCCCTCAACCTCTATCTGGCAGTCACCAGGCTGCTTCTGCAGACCCTTTCCCCTCATTCTGCATACCACATTGGCCATACCATCCTTGACGCCAGCTGTAGCATAAATACTTGACAGCATTACATATGGTGCCACATTTCCAGGTTCCAATTCAAAAAAATGCTTTGCAGAACGTTCTCCTTTTTTGAAATCAGCCTGGTATCTGCAGGCACCAAGCAGAGCCATGTATGTTGCAGCGGCAGGTTGAATGGGCATATTATTGGTCAGGTACTCTGCCTCATCCAACCGTCCTCCCCGTCCAAGAAGGTCAATGATGCAAATGTAATGATAAAAAACAGGTGAGACACCATATTCTTGAACCATCGAAAGGAAAAAGCTATGACCCTCATCAATCAAAGCACCATGGCTACATGCAGTCAGAACACTGAGAAAGGTGGTCTTGTCTGGAATCACCTTCTTGTGCTGCATAAGCTCAAAAATATGAAGAGCCTCTTTACCATGTCCGTGCTGAGCATACACAGCAACCATGACATTCCATGATATAATGTCCCGGTGAGACATTATATCAAAGATCCTTCGCGCATTATCTACACTTCCACACTTGCCATACATATTGGTGAGAGCAGTCCCCACAACGACATCTGACACAAATCCACTTTCCAGGATATGATGATGCACTTCCTTTCCTTTAACTAACGCTGCACATCTAGCGCAAACATCAAGAATAGAGATAAAGGTCACTTTGTTTGGCACTATTTCAGTACATTGCATTTTGGAAAATACTTCAAGAGCGTTCTGGCTCTGACCGTACTGGGAATATGCTGCAATCATGGCATTCCACGAAACCACGTCATGTTCAGGCATTGTGTCAAAGACACTGCAAGCATCGTCTAGGCTGCCACACTTGCCATACATGTTCAGAAGAGCGTTATCGACAAAAGTATTTGTCTCACATCCGCTCTCTAGGATGCGGTCATGTATCCATTTACCTTCAACCAGTGCTGCACAGCTGGCACATGCGTCAAGGGTGCATACGAACGTGACTTGGTCAGCCTTGATGCCCTTTTCCTGCATCAAACAAAAGAGCTGTAGGGCCTCTGGGCCCTGCCCATTTTGTGTGTACGCCGCAACCATAGCAGTCCATGAGATTACATCCCGCTTGGGCAATTTAACAAACGTGTTCCATGCATCTTCCAGGCTGCCACATTTAGCGTACATGTTGATAAGGGCAGTCCCCAAAAAAACATCTGGCTTCAATCCGCTGTCCTGAATGTAGGCGTGTATCCTCTTGCCTTCAGGTAGGGCTACAAGGCTAGCACAGACGGAAAGAATGTGGACAAACGTGATCTTGTTTGGCTTTATTCCTCCTTTCTGCATGTCATCAAACACCTTGAGGGCTTCCCGAGCCTGCCCCCGTTGGGAATACGACTTGATGATATAGTTCCACAGAGAAACATTCCTCTCGTTCATGCTGGAAATAAATGCAAGTGCATCATCCATGGCCCCGCATTTGCAATACATTTGAACAAGTAAAGTCCCTGACAATTCCTTGTCTCCTAGCCCCCTTTTAATAATGCATTCATGGGCGCGCATGCCTTGAAGCAAGGCCTTCTTGTTTCCACACCAACGCAAAATAGACACACAGTTAGCGGAATCTGTCTGAATGTCAGGAGGATCTAGCCAATGCAAGCTCTCCTTTGGTAATCCGTGTCTGTAGAGGCTTCCGGGAGAGCGAGAGCGAGAGCGAGCGAGAGGTCCCTTGCAGATGGCAATCATGTGAAACCTGCGCCCATCGGACTCAGGGGAGGCCTTGTAACTCAGGTTAAGAGATTAAACGAATTAATCCGATTTTTGAGTCACTTTAAACATTGACTTGGATAAAGCTTATAACCAGGGTCCAATGGAGCTTTCTTCTCAAAGACGGAGATCCCCCCCCCCCCAAAAAAAGTGCTCTAAAGGCTACTCCTTAGCTGTATGCACATCTTGAATCAATCAAGTGGCAATGTGGCACAAGATGGTTGAACTTTACTTTGGAGATGGTGCCCGGTGCCTCAACAAGTTTGAACCTTTATGTTGGCTTCACGAGTTTCAAAACTGTCACATCTCTCAACACTAGAGGAAATGCATTAAGGAAAACCCTTGAGAGAATTTTCTTGCATAAGGAAATGGCAAGCAACATTGTTGCACAAGAAAATAGCTTGCAGAGTTGAATGCCGCTCAACATTCCTCATGTAGTGCAATGCGACATAAGACCATTGTTGTGGGTAAAGGTGGCTAAGCAATAGGTAGCTCATTTTTTGATTGCCATGTCAAACAATGACTCAATCGAAGCTCATTTCAAGCATTGATAGGAATATTTGAGATGTTTTTTATGGAAAGCAACAAGGCATGTGTGCAAATGGGAGTTCTAGAGCATGAACATTCTAGATCAAATAGCTAACATCCAATTATGACCACCCCTAAACATTGACGAATAATGGAGGATGCCTCTCCTTTTGAGGAGTTGACAACTCAAATTTGTCAAGGGGACCAAAGACTTTGTGAGAACAACTAACAACTGAGATTCCAAGAGATTTTCAGACATATTAGTTTCGTGACATAGCAAGCCAATGCAATGCCATGAATGCATTTTCATGTTCTAAAGGGTAGCATATTGGATGAGTAAAAATGCGATTCAGTAGACCCATGCCTTTGATAGTAGGCTAAAGCCCATGAAAAGTGGCTCTGACCCAAATTTTGTGCATACAAGCACTAAGGTGAAGGAATTGATCTTATGCCAACGAACTTGTAGCCAACCAATTGAGGCCATACAAGGGGTCACTTGGGAGTCGACTAAAGGCACAAGTGCCATATATATTGTGTGGGATATACTAAGGTGAAGGAATTGACCTTATGCCAACTAACTTTTAGCCAACCAATTAAGGCCATACAAGGGGTCACTTGGAAGTGGACTAAAGGCACAAGTGCCATATATA
The DNA here is from genome assembly GCF_047967505.1 of Dipteris shenzhenensis. NCBI lineage: Eukaryota > Viridiplantae > Streptophyta > Polypodiopsida > Gleicheniales > Dipteridaceae > Dipteris > Dipteris shenzhenensis. The sequence goes on along the minus strand of NC_141603.1, from coordinate 4,354,916 downwards.
TTGTGTGGGATATACGAGTTTTATTGATCCAAATATTCTATTTTTTGGGGGCCTAATCACCCCTTACATGTCAACCACATGTTAACTAAATCCTTGTCATTTGGCTACAATGATCTAAACCCCTCATTACTGTAGAGGGGCTTTAGAAACATGTCAACACGGAGCAAGTCAGCGCCCCCTTCAAATTTTGTGACTATTAATCTATCTAATGGAATCACACAAGGGATCCTTAGATACTTGCATGATGACAACTGCTCAAGTAGCTGTTGAGGCATTTTTGGAGCAAGCAACTGTAGCGAGCTAGCAAAGCATGGTGGAATTAGAGGGCATCTTTGATAGCTAGGTGAGAGCAAGAGCTCCCACTCAATTGAACTCCTTCCCTCCTTAATATGAGATATTTTGTCAATGTTTTTACATTGGGACTGCATGGTCTTGAAATCAGATATCTACAAATGGGGCATACAAAGATCTCATGCAAGTAACTTAACAAAGAATGAGTATGAAAACTACGATGGCATTGCAAACTAGTGGAGTCATCAAAAGGCATTGGCAAATGGACCACTGGGATATACGAGTTTTATTGATCCAAATATTTTATTTTTTGGGGGCCTAATCACCCCTTACATGTCAACCACATGTTAACTAGATCACTGTCATTTGGCTACAATGATCTAAACCCCTCATTATTGTAGAGGGGCTTTAGAAACATGTCAATACAGAGCAAGTCAGCGCTCCCCTTCAAATTTTGTGACTATTAATCTATCTAATGGAATCACACAAGGGATCCTTAGATACTTGCATGATGACAACTGCTCAAGTAGCCATTGAGGCATTTTTGGAGCAAGCAACTGTAGCGAGCTAGCAAAGCATGGTGGAATTGGAGGGCATCTTTGATAGCCAGGTGAGAGCAAGAGCTCCCACTCAATTGAACTCCTTCCCTCCTTAATATGAGACATTTTGTCAATGTTTTTTCATTGGGACTCCATGGTCTTGAAATCAGATATCTACAAATGGGGCATACAAAGATCTCATGCAAGTAACTTAACAAAGAATGAATATGAAAACTACGATGGCATTGCAAACTAGTGGAGTCATCAAAAGGCATTAGCAAATGGACCACTGGCAACTGTGTAACCTCTCCAACAAAATTAGTTGAATGGCATAAGACTACACTGAGAGTTCAGTCATGAGGGGTGTAGACACATTGCTAGGGTCACCTCCTAAACTAAGTCTTTGATGAGTGCTACACATGCATTGAGTTACTCTTGTCATAGTCACACATTCAAGCCTAATAGGGTCTTTGACTCAAGTTCAATGATTATACTTCTTGCTTTAACATCAATGGCCTTACCCTGCAAGCATCAAGTCTCCTCAAACCTATCCATGTTCTCCTCATTGGGGTGTTCACTATTAAAAACTCGAAATAGCAAATGCGCTCAAAGGCTATTTAAGAATCCCCCAACCATGTATCTTTATAGCCTCTATGCACCCCTTTTGTAATTTTTTAGATGATTAAAGTATCGTTTCTATATGGACCTTTTCACTTTTTAAATCTAAAAACCCTTATGTATGTATAATCTATGTAACTTTGCAAGAACATATATGTCTCCTACTGAACACACGTGCTATCTCACATATTTCCTATTGAAATCCATGCATGGAGGGCATATCATTGTCCTAGGTATGAGAGGATAACACCAAGAGTTCACTAAGAAATATGTGAGATAGCACGTGCACTCAACAAGAGACATTATATGTTCTTACTTACTCATGGAGGGCATCATGATAACCTCCATGTTAGGAAAGCATGATGATAGCCTCCATGCAAGCCCTCATCTACTTGTTCTTCTACAAGGACAAGTCTACACACATGCACTTGATGGATTTGATGTACAAGAACTTGGAAAAGTATATGGGCACATCCTTTTATGGGATATCTTCTCATGCTCTGGATCCAAATCTATGGGACATTCTATTAGATGTACTCATCTCCATAGTTCATGATCTTCCAAAGTTCATGCTCCAATATTTATTGTGTGGGGGCAGCACTTGCTTCCTCTTGTCCCTTCGACATGTCTTGGACCTTTACTTGCTTCCTTTTCAATCATGCTTATGTTCCAAAGTCTATATCAACAACGTCTCTTGCTTCATAAGGAGCTTGTTGGCATCCTTACTATGAATACTTGAAAAGGAATAGTCTATGGTGTGAGCTCTCTATCTAAGGAAATATTTATCAAATTAATTGTATTATGCAAGCTACAGATCACAAACAAAAGGGTACACATATTCCGAGGTGTGAGTAATCACTTATAGCACTCATTTAGGAGTTGCAATTGCAAACGTCTACAATCATTGAACATGAATACATGCTTTATCAAGCCTACCTTCTCATCGTGTGTCTCTCCTAAATTGAATCTCTCTAGATTTTTGTTTTCCCTTCTAGACCTTTCATCCTCCCCCACTTGCAACATGGTTGTGCACTAGTCAAGTGGTTGAATGTAGGTCGCTTGGATGCAAGATACAAAGATCAAATATTGCGAAGATTAACATGAGTCTACTTAATATCAATGCAAACTGAATCCAAATGCTTGTGATAAATTTTTAATAAATGAGAAAAGAACCACAAGATGAATTTGCATTGATATTTGATATCCATAGCCCAAACATTTACAAAAGAAATAAAAGTCATGTACATTGGTCATTAAACCACTTCAAATAAAAGTCATGTGTATTGGTCATAAAACCACTTCAAATAAATGCACACTAAATCTTGATGTTTGCAACAATTTTACAAATGAAAGAAAAACCATAAGAATAGAAATTTGCATTGATATTTGATACCCATAGAGTAAATAAAATAAATAAGATTCAACAACTATAGGATGCCCTCATAGAGGAATATGTTGCTAAGATTAGTGCCTTTGAGTAGAATGTGCACCATATTGGTGGATGGTGGGTGGATGGAGAAGTGAGTCTACACTTGGAGAGTTGGATGCACATATACTTGTATTCCAAATACATTTTGCTAAACATTGCAAGAAATTCTACATGCCAAGTAGGCATTGTACATCGAGGATTACTACATAATTCTCCAAGACTTGCAAGGCGTTCAAGCAAGTAAATAAGTCTATGGAGACAGATGCTAATTTAATAAAATGTTCTTGTAGAAAGGAGGAGGACACCTGAGGAAGAAATGTTGAGTTATATTCTATAGCATTAAAGAGAATTTATACATGCTACTGCTCAAATATACATGTCTTCGGATGGATCATCAATGAGATGATGTAGTTATATGAAGACATGACGGATTATTTTGAGGCTACTTGTCCCATGCCTAGACGAAAATTTCTCTAAGCCATAAAAGAGCCATGCACAAGAACAAATATGTGCAAGAATGCTATGAGGAGAAGACCACCTATGGCTATGTGGGGATTTCAAGGATGTGATAGAATTTTCCCATGAGACCTATGAGATGGGGCTTGCACTTAGGCTAGCATTATAGGCTATAGCTTTTCTTGTACATGGTCTACATACCACATTTATTATAATGTGATTTTTACAAAAAATACTTCATTATCTACCATTTAGCAAGACATTTATATGATCAATATATTTGACTTTTATTTCTTTATTTATATTATCAATATATTCTAGTTTAATGAACCTCTATATATTTTAATGGCAATGAGATGTGACTTTGCCCTTAGGACTTGTTACAATTATATGTGAGCTAGCCCTCACATGTTGGTAGGATCTAAAAGGAGTGCATTAATTTTCTACAATGAGCATACATTATAATGGTCCAAAAGAGCTCTATTGGGGTCATTAAAATCACTATGAAGCTACATAGGTGCTTCTCTCCTTTGCTTCCCATATGTAAGTTATAATGTTGTATCTCTTGTCACAGACATGATGTGGAAAACGAGCGACTTATAAACCACACTTTCAAACCACTACCATATGTATCAAAGGTGAATTTATAATGAACTCACATTTGTTCTTTAGTGGAGTTTATAAAAAAGAAGCATTGTTGATGTTAGTGGGTTGGTTCTCAAGCAATTCTTGAATCCTCCTCCTCAATGGCTAATAAGATTTATCAATTACATGCCCTTCTTTTGCTAGCTGTTCAACCAACCCAAAACTAACTGCTAACCAATTCTACCAACCGATGACAACAATACTTATTGGATTTGTTTTTCAAGATCTTGTGCTTCTTGTCAACCCACACAAGAGGTTCATGGTATTAGCTCATTGACATTTAAAAAAAACTCTTAGGCAAAAGTCCATGTGAATTAGTTCTTGGAATTTCATATCAATCTATCAATTCAAAGCATTCACTATAGCACCTTGATGATGGACTCAGGGCCTTGAGAGCCCTTGGCATCCACAAGTACCCATCTCTTCATAGTACTAATCATCTCCAAATTTACTACTTTTGCATGCATCTCATCTTCACTCATCCATATTGCATAATAGCCATCATTATCAACCCTTCTCTTGTGTAAATGTGTATGTGTGTGTGCACTTCTATGTGTACATGTATATGTGTGTGTGTGTGTGTGTGTGTGTGTGTGTGTGTGTGTGTGTGTGTGTGTATGTGTGTGTGTGTGTGTGTGTGTGTGTGTGTGTGTGTGTGTGTGTGTGTGTGTGTGTGTGTGCATCTGTGTGTGTGTGTGCGTCTCTGTGTGTGTGTGTGTGTGTGTGTGTGTGTGTGTGTGTGTGTGTGTGTGTGTGTGTGTGTGTGTGTGTGTGTGTGTGTATGTGTATCTATACGTGCACGTGCACGTGTAGGTGTAGGTATAGGTGTAGGTGTATGTGTATGTGTATGTGTATGTGTATGTGTATGTGTATGTGTATGTGTATGTGTATGTGTATGTGTATGTGTATGTGTATGTGTATGTGTATGTGTATGTGTATGTGTACGTGTATTTGTATGTGTATGTGTATGTGTATGTGTATGTGTATGTGTATGTGTATGTGTATGTGTATGTGTATGTGTATGTGTATGTGTATGTGTATGTGTATGTGTATGTGTATGTGTATGTGTATGTGTATGTGTGTGTGTGTGTGTGTGTGTGTGTGTGTGTATGTGTATGTGTGTGTCTGTGTATGTGTATGCATATGGGTATGGGTGTGTGTGTGTGTGTGTGTGTGTGTGTGTGTGTGCGCGCGCGCGTGCACACGCGTGCATGTGTGTGAGCACATGCGTGTGTGCATGTGTGTGTGTGTGCATGTATGTATGTATGTATGTATGTATGTAGAGATAATATATGTATATGTACACACACTTCTTTTTTTGTGAAACCTCTATTTGATTAATGAAAATAATGATGTACATTCATAGCGACATTTATCTAAGGAAATATCAACAAGTTGTGGGGTTGATCTCCAAACATGGAAGGCTCACACTATGTCCAGAAATCTATTTGCAGCTGAATCTGCTGATACCAGCACGGGGCTGCGAAGAAGACATATGGGGGAAGCAACCCTCAGACAGGCGATGACCACTTACCTTACTGGCTCACCACCTTCATTGTTGTTTGCACAAGTTTGAATACAATCTCCCTCTTCTCTTCCAAGAGAGTGTTTTGGGTGTTCTCTTGTGTCCATTGTGGTGCCCTTGTGTTTGCCACTCCATCCCCCTTCACTCTCCTCTTTTCTCCTTTTCCTTTCCTTCTCCCCTCTCTTCTCCCCTCTCCCCTTCCCTCTTCATTGCATGGAAACACATTGCAACATTCCGGAGGCCACTTGAGTGACACTTGTGGGATGACTCATGCCTTGCATTGCTCTCATAAGGAGTAGCTTGGAGTGGAGGCTCCATCGGCATCTCTTCAACATCCCCATGACACATGAGTCACCGCCGAGACCCATACATATTTTCCAATTATCAAGTAATTTAAGCCTATATGCTAGATCATTGATTTTCTAAATGACCTCGAAATGTCCATAAAAACATGGGGACATTTTGATTATTGGTCATTTCTCATCGCTCTTCAATCTTCTTTTCTCAATCCGTAGAAGTACATAATCACCTTATTTTAAAAGCATGTGTCTCTGTTTCTTATGGGCTTGTTTTGTGTACTTCTCTTGAGAAATTGCAATGGCTACTCTAACCTCTTTGAGAATATTTTGATAGTTTTGGGTAAATGCATCTGTTGCCTCAAATCTATGGGTCAATCGTGTGATAGGGGATAGGTAAAAATTCCCCATAGATGATCCCAAAGGGTGTTCTTCCAGTTGCTGAATGAGGAGTATTGTTGTAATCAAACTATAAGAGGTGAAGATATTTGTCCCAAGCCTTTGGTTGACTTCCCACATCCAAAGTAGTAATATTGGTGACTTCAGTTTGTCCATTGGATTCTGGATGAAGCTGAGGAGAAGTCTAACTTAGTGCCTAGATTATGAAATAATACAGTCCAAAAACTATGTTGAGAGTTCACGCTCAACATAATGTGATCATGTGTGCATAGCACCATCATGTGATCATATGTGCATAGCATTAACCCAACAGAGTGCTATAAAGAAAAGGGTTAGGTTTCCTATCCCTAACCCTAAATGGGTTTGTATATATTCTATTTTTTCAACTAAATCTAGTGTATAGTTAGTCATTTGTGGTGTGCTCTCTAGATGTGGCCTCTCTCTCATCTCCACTCTTCTCCTCTTCCCCCTTCATATTTTGTCATGGTATCAAAGCATGGTTCTGCCTTCCACTGAGGTGCCATCTTTGTGAGAGTGCGAGAGAGTGTGAGAGATTGAGAGGTTCTCTTGGGTGTTCTCCGAGTGAGTTCACTTCCATCGAGAGAAATTATGTTAATTCTACTTTGCAAAAATTTAGTTCATTTCATTAGAGTTTTCCGTCCATGCATGTTCATTGTGGAGAGATTTCTACTAAGAGCAAGAGAGATTCAAAGTGTTTTTTGTTCAAGAGAGATGTGTGAGAGTCTAGTTCTAAGAGGAGAATTTTAGCTCTCAGCTGCTTCTCCAACAATATCTATGTTGCCAAACTTCCTCACATGCAAAAGAGCTCGCTGACTCGCTTTAGAATCAACTAAAGTGTCTTCCTCCATAGCCACAACAGAGTTTCTTGACACTCGAAACTAAGTGCTACAGATTCCCAACCTTCGGCTACACGCTAGAGTAGTCTCTATGAGCCATATACGTCCTATTCTATGGACTATTGGCTTTAGCTGCATCTCAATCAATCGAGTCATCCACCATCAATCACCTCCTATAGCAAGGCCTCTACTCCATGCTCTCGGTGGCTTAGCAAAGCCGTCTTCTCAGCATGAGCTACTCCATGAGTGACCCTCCGACAACAGCTTCTCATCAAAGGCTCTAAAGTGCAGACGTTGCACCTCACGATGCCTCTTGCTCCACATAGCCACGATGCTTTCGGCCATCATGACTAGCCCACCGATGGTCTTTCCTTGTTGTGCATCCAACGAGTCATCAAATGTCGTATCCCAGGTGACGAGCCACCGATGGACATCTCTACAGCAACACTTCTTCTACCCTGCTAGCCACAGCCTAGTAGACTAGATTTTTGTATCAAGAGTGCCCAATAAAAGCATCCCCAACTCTAGCCCGCTCTGCAACATTCCACGCCTTAAACAACTCACTCCTCCCCACAATCAACATGACCTCTAGCGAGGCGACCTCTCTAGCGAAGCCTTTCGAGATGACTCACAGTCGACTTAAGCTTCACAAGATCCACCGATGAGCAGTGCCATCAATCAAGTGCCCAAGCAGTTCACGACCTCCTCCACAAGCCTATAACGGATGGGCGACCTCCACAGCAAGGAAAACAACACTCAACCCACGGTAGATTCCATCAGCAACGAAAGCCAAGCTCTTTAGAGATTCTCCATGATCGGATCTCCAAGAGCATTAGCTATACGGCTCACGGGCCTACTCCAAGCAACGAACTCCTATGCACGCAACGAGCTCCACGAGACTCAATCGACAAAAATCCATAGGTAGACGAAATCTTTTTAGATTCCGTCAGAATGTCAAAAGATTTTAGTGGCCCTCATCTAGACATGTGGCAAGATAAGGCAATCTCTCCAAGTGCCTACCATGGAATGATTGCCACATAAGTTTATCCATAGGCCATGTCACCACCTACTACCACATCATCCTACCAGCTCAGTTACCACATCATCAGTGACATGTCATCTACCACGTCAACAAACATGACACCTGTGCCACATCACCATTGCCGAATCAGCTGCCACCTCAATGCCATGTGGTAGTCTGACCCCCCTTGCTGACATCATCAAACCCTGAGTTAGTTAGACAGACCTTGGGGTTAGTCAACCAGATCATGGTTAGGTCAATCTGACCTTGGGTGAGGTCAGCGAGTGCCACCTCAGCTATCGAGTCAACATTGACCCCTATAGGCACAGTTACCTCTTCACAGGTACTTCACGTGACCACTCCTGCCACCTCAGCACAGGGCTCCATAAGCACACCTCTAGCTAGGCACAGTGCCACATCATCACTGCATGTGACCCACGGTGATATCATCATTGAGTACCATTGCACTCATTTTGCCCCTCCACCTAGATCAAGTCGTATCTCTTGATCCAAGAAGAATTTGAGGGACCTCCAAAAAGGAAAGTCGCTCAATTTTTTGTGCTATATGCACTTGTTACATCACGTCCACATTTTGGTGCAAGTATCACTCACTTTTGAGCCTCACCAGACAAATCCACTTCCTACACACACATCTGCCTGTACATCGATGCATCTAACCCATCACTTAAAAGGAACAAAAGAAAAGAAATTATTTGTTCTTCTTTCATCGATCGATGGTTGGTATAGATTTAGATCAGAGTAGACTAGATCACCATAGAGGGGATGCTTTGAATCTCCCCAAGTTGCCAATCTAAGCCATGCTTGAAATTCTCGACTAGTACCTACTCAGAGTCAGTCCATACACTCACATATGGTTTCACATCATCACATTACTTGAAACTTGACATTCATCAGTTCAGTGAGCAAACTTCAGAGTGTTTAGAGGCATTGCCGATTGTTCAATGGACAAATAGCACATGATTTGAGTTCACACACACATGCCATCATTGTAAAGCCTATTTGGCTATTTCACAGCATTGTACACTTTATTTCAGCCTTGTAAAGCCTCTTGGATATTCCTAGCATCATTTGCCACAAGCCTTGTAATAGATTGGATTATATATATTAGAGTTTTATCTTCACCGTCGACAATTTAGCTTTCACTTGCCATAGTCAGTGTTTTGCAGTTGATTCATACAGTGATTTTCACGAGATTTTGAGTGCATTTCTTGCACCATGTCTACAACTAGCAACCTTAATCTAGAGGCATCTGCTAAGCTAGACAACTCTAATTACGGCACATGGAAATACTAAATGGAGACCATTCTTGTACTTCAGGACAAATGGGAGTATGTCAATGGATCTACACCTAGACCATTGGAGGATCCAACTAGCAGTAGCTCTACTCCACCTGTTGTCACAGCACCAGCATCGGGATCTACAATGGGATCTACAGCTACGCAAACAGTTTTTGCACCTATAGTAACAGATCTTGCCATTGCCAGAGCTCAGGCAGAATGGGATAAGAAAGACGTACACATATCATATGATCAAGCAGAATGTGCAATATGTCATGCTAGAACATCTCAACATAGTCAAGACATCGAAAGAAGCATGGGATATGTTTGCAGCTCTCTACGAGTCTAAGAACACTTCTAGGATTCTCACTGAGAAACCAAATCAACCAGAGTTTCTGCAACAGCAGCGAAACCGGTCATGCTTATGTACTCCGGATAAAAGAGTACAACAATCAACTCGCAACAGTAGGAGAGACCATGAACCCTGCAGAAATGGTTCAAGTCATCGTAAATGGACTAGGAGAGGGATACAAGAATGTAGTCCAAAGTATTGCCATCCAACAGCAAATTCCAACACTGGAAGAGCTCCAGTCAAGTCCTACTTGGTGAAGAACTCAAGACTCAAGCCATTCAAGCACACAAAGTTCATTCTAATGATCAGGCTTTCACAACTTCAGACAGAAGCAGAGGCAGAGGCAAAGGTAGATCATTTCAGTGAAGTGGTCATCATCAGCCAACAAAATCAACAAAATTAGAATCAGCATCATCATCATCCTCAACAACATCAGAATCAGCAAAGAGGAATCATTCCAATCAAGGAAGATTCCAAGGATGAGGGGATGCACAACGAGTCAAACATCCAGTGCAACTACTATCACAAGTTTGGACACTATGAAAGAGATTGCCGCAAGAAGCAGTATGACCAAGGCGGTCAATCCAGTAGCAATCGAGGGAATTTCCGTGGAAGAGGAAACCATCATGGTGGACATTCTAGTCACAATCATTTTGCAAATGAACATGGGATATGTTTCTTGCAAATGAGGAAATGCAGCAAACTGATACAATGTACCTAGACACAGTACCTAGACACTGATTTCAATCCAAAAGAGGATTTCAACTATCAAGTTGACCAAGCAAAATAGGATCCTTGGTATATCGACAACGATGCATCATCTCACATGACAAATCATCAAGGAATGGTTCATAGAGATGAAACCATTAGAAGATCAAAAGAATGTCATCTACACAGTAGTAGATAATACACCAAATCCAATTCAAGAGGTGTTATCCCTATGAACAATTTCATAGGCTCTATGTTTCGAAACTCAATAAGAACCTCTTATCAGAAGGTCAAATGACGAAACACAACTACCAAGTCATCTTCGACAAAGACGAATGCACTATCAGAGACAAATCCAGAAGATATCAGCTCTAGTAGTAGCAAAAGGTGCCAAGGAAGGATGCTTATATAGAATGCTAGCTATAATACCAGATAAGCATGTCATGTCAGCTCAACCACAATAGATGCTACTATCTACAAAATGGCACAAGAGATATGGTCATGTCAACTTCAAGTACTTGTTAGATCTCACGCATCAAAATATGGCAATTGGGATTCCGAAGCTACTGTTTCTTGGAAAAGTTTGCGAAGCATGCTACTTCTGCAAACAAAAGCGAACCAATTTTGACAGAAGTACCTCTCGTGCACAAGGTATTCTTGATTTGATACATCTAGATGTATGGGGTGTTGAGATATCGAGCTGCTCCACTCGCGATATGCCAGGGTGACCGTTGTGCATTTATGTCACCGACTTGTTAGCTGCAGATGCGGTTGGTACACCGCCCATGAATAATAGCTAGATGACAGCTATCCTTATGTACTCTAGTTCGTGGCTCAGTTAGTATGCCACCTTAGTTAGCTGAGTTTGGTTTGAGACCCACATATAGGGTTCTCCTATTTCTTTGTACTAGAGTTCTTTTGGCTTTCACAACTAAGAAGAGGAAAACTATTTTCAGCCTCCACCTTTGTGTGTATTCCCCCATTGTGTATGTGAGAAAGCCGCAAGTGAGACTCCTTCCTTCTCTCCCACTATCTTCACATGGTATCAGAGCCTGGTTCGTGGTAAGGAGCTCAAGAAAGCAAACCAAGTTCACGGTGTCCTGGTAAGAGGACCAGTGTTGCTTTCCTTTTTCGAGTTTGGGAGCAAATCTTTGAAGGTAGCATAGCCGAAAAGTGCAAGAGTGCATTGTCTCAAATTGAGACGCCCTTCACGATGTGGCGAGAGGACTTTATTTTTCTGATTTGAGGCCATTTCGGGGCCCATTTTGAAGGCGGAAGTTCTCCGCAAGCACTGAGAAAAAGGCCCTATTTTTGCTCTGCGACCACTGCTCTGCAGGTCGGTGAAAAGTTGCTACAGAAATTGCATCGTATGCCTGTGCGCAGAGATATTGGGAGTTACATAATCATCCTTATTGCCTGTTGATGCAAAATTGTCACTAGGAAGTGACTGTGTGGTCAAATACCACTTTCGTCAGTTTTGCAGATTTGCCCGTGTGAGGCAGAAGCTGTGTTTTTTGCAGTGACAGAATATTTTACAGTGTTCTGTAATGGCGTATGATTCTCTTTCACAGATTGTCACTACAAAGCTTGATAAGAACAACTTCTAGGCATGGAAGTTTAGAATGACAAATCTCCTTATGGGAAAAGACCATTGGGAGTTCATTACAGGGAATGAAGAAGAACTAGTTCTTCCTAATGTTCCCAATCAACAGGAAATGCAGGCATTTAAAGGATGGCATGAGAGAGCTAGAAAAGTTATGTACTAGTTGTCTACCAGTATTTTAGATTCTATGATTGTGCATATTCAGGATGCAAGTACACCAAAGGAGGCATGGGATACTTTGGAAAAAATGTACAGCACAAATATGCAAGCCAGGAAAATGCAACTCAAGCAGGAGTTGCACAATGTGCAAAGAGAAAATATGAGCATCAATGACTACCACATGAAGGTGAAGAAAATTGCAGATGCACTTGCTTCCATTGGGTTGCTAATGGAAGATGATGATCTAGTTTCTATGACCTTGAATGGTCTAGGAAAGGATTATGCACAATTTTGGACATCCATTGACGTTCGTGAAAAATTTCCTGATCTTGCTATGTCAAGTGGATTCATCTAGTCACATAGTTTCTCATGCCATCTCATGGTGGTCAAGGATAAGTCTATGGCTAGGATCTCATGCTAGCAAGGGTCCCAAGGGTCACGGTTTACAAAAATGGGATAGACCAAACACATATCACATGGCCTACATCATATGGTGACCAGAGGTGATTTACAAAAGACAAAACACATAACATTCTTTTTGGAATACTATTCCAGGCAGAGAACCGCAAAAATTGACCAAGTGATGATAAATAAAGTTCAAAAGACAAAGTGCTCAAAAGGCATAGTCTTTATCTTCTACCACAAAGTTTGATTCTTCATTTGTTGATGGAGTTCTCTCTTCAACCACATTTGCCATGTTTTTCTTCTTCTCATTGCAAAACTTCTCTGAATGATTGTTCTTGCCACAATAAGTGCAAGGATGGATCCTATAGCAATATTTTTCAAGATGATTGGTCTTTCCACAATGCTTGCATGCCTTGTACTTGCTCTTTGATGAAAACTTTGCTGCAAGTGCTTGTGTGTGCACTTTACCCATTCTTGAAGTGTTCTTTCTCTCTTCCTCTTGTAAAGCACTGATGATGCCCTCCAGTGTGGGTTGGGGAAGATTCTTCAAGGTAGTCACAACATAATCATAGTCTTGAGGCATACTCTTCAAGAGCATAGCCATAGCATCATCTTCAATAACTAGAGAGTTGATTGAGGCCAATTGTGTCATAAGACTCCTCAAAGTATTAACATGAGCTACAACATTGTCTGCATCCATCTTAAGTTCATAGAACTTAATTTTCAAATTCAACTTAGAAGTATGAGAGCTAGCACCAAATAACATATCCAACTTATGCCAGGCCTCAAAAGGGGATCCCAAATCTGAAATATGATGCACATAATCATCTCCCAATCCTAATGCAATTATTGCATAAGCTTTCTCTATCCTTTTAGAATCTATAGGTGTAGTTGAAGAAGAGTCACTTGCCTTCCCTTTTCCTTTGGTTGTGGTGGATTCACCTTCTTGAGATGATTGATTCCCTGACTTGACCAAGTCCCACAAATTCTCTTGATTAAAGTACAAATTTGATTTTCATTTGCCAAGTGTGAAAACCTTGGCCATTGAACTTGTCTATCTTAAAGGTAGCCATGAGAGGGTCTTACCTTTATCAAGCAGTGTCTACTCTCTTACAAAATGACTAATCTTGCTGAACAAAGAAATCTCCCTCACAATATAAATATAGATTGCTAGAGAGAAACTCAGAAAAGCCTAGTTGTTTAGCATAAGTATAACTAGTTGGCTTTTCCTTCACAAGTTTTGTTACCTTCCTCATATCTAGGTGCTTGTTTCGTCTTCTTTGCTTTCACATATGAAGCATTGGAAGATGAACAAGAGCTAGGCATTATCAACCAATAATTTTCTGTCAATAAGTCATCTCCAAGCTTGCATTAAGCATCCAACAACCAAAAAATGCCCAAAATTGTAGTGGAAAAACAAAGTAACTTGGAGGGCTTAATTCAAGCTCTATGAAGCATAAATAAGAGGGCTTTTAATGCACATTTGAAGACCTTATACCAGAGATTTGTCCACCTAGGATGTGTTGGGATGTATCAAGGTCATGCCTCCTTGTTAGCACACCTTTGGTCCTATGTGTCTGCTAGAGGCACAGTTAGGTGGGAGTAGATGCCATGTAGATGTTGGCTTGATTCTAGAGGAGTAGATGAGCTCTGTGGCCTTTGGTCAAAGGTCATCAATGATGTCAATGATCATGTAGAGATGCCCTACATATGGCTCTCATTGTTCTTCATTCCATGAGCACTTCTTTTCATTGTGTCCATCTTTTGTTGCTTCCATGCTATCTTCCAGCATGGTATCAGAGTGGTTCTATCCTCCTTGAGTTGCTTGAGTCAATGCCATTCTCCTCATGCTCTTCTCCCCCCTTCATACTCTTGTCATCCATAGCCTCGAGCTTACTAGCTCATCTTTGCTCCGTGGATGGCTGATTTGTTAACACGTGGACAGAATAATTTCCACCTTACAAAATCCCTATGCTAAGGTTTACATTGGCTGGTTGAACTTTAGTTTGATTGCATTTTTTAAGAGGATTACCAAAAGGCGAGCGACAAAATGCGAGCGAGCCAAAAAAAGCGAGCAATAAAAAACAATAAAAGATTTATAAATCCCCCATTTCAGTAGGAAAGAATAATAACTTATTCAAAAGTTCATATGTTTTCTCAATGCTAGAAGGTTAAATATGCATATAACTTTCTGAGCCACTAACACTAATTTCAATTTCCAATTCATTGTTTGTATCGAAGACAAACCCTACAATAACTGCAATCAAGTTCTCTCTTTCCACTAGAGTAATTGAAATCATCAATGCAACCTTCCACACAGGTGGGGTGTTTCCAAGGACTCCTTGCATGGATTAGTCTAGATTCCATGCATATGTAAATGCTTAGCTTTTTTAACTCTGTTCACTCTTGGAATGAAACCCATGTTTCTTTTTCACTAGAAAAATATCCTTCCCTAATGATTTATTCTTAGCTCCCACTAATCTAACCAATGCAACAAATTAACCACAAATTCATATTTTGGTGCATTAAATTTTACTAGATGGTGCACCAAGACATGATAATCATCTAAAGTATGCCTTGCCATTTGATTTGATATGTAACATGACCCTGTTTGGACTTGTGAAAATGCCCTCTTTTGGCCCAATAGAGGACATTTTCACATCCCTGTATTTTTGCAAGATGTCAACATATGATTTTTTTGGCCCAAAAGATGAGTTTTTAACATCCCTACATCTTTTTATTGTCAAATATAAAAGGCATAATGTTACATATCAAATCAAATGACAAGGCATGATTTAGATCAATATCATGCCTTTTTGCACCATCTAAAAAAATTGTGTGCATCAGAATATGAATTTTGTGAGATTTTGTCCAATGTTTTACACCAAGTTTAAAGCAAGGTTTCCCATAATGGGGAGCGAGAAGACACTGTCTATTTTGGAAAAAAAAAAACCAAAATTTAACATCCTCTACCTTTTAATTGCACTTTGGGGATCACTCTTCATAAACGCATAAAGCATGTGCAAGCAAGCATGTATTAAAAATTACCCCTATTCTTACATTTTGTCATGTAAATGGTTGAACCCATGTATGTGTTTACATTTTAAAATATCTACATATATAAATTACATTAAGTTGCTATTTATAAATCCCCTCATGCACACAAACATGTAAGTCCCCCCACTAAAAAATACCCCTCAATGCACAAAAGTGGTATGTTACATGTTTATGAGTGACCCCCCAAGATAATTGCCAAACCCAAATGGGGTCATGTTACAATAGTCCTTAACTTTAGACTACTCAATTTCAAGAAATGTGACACATAACCACTCTTTTGAATACTTTATACTTCAAGCAATTATTTTATATAAAACTTAGATTCTTTCTTTGCTTGCTTGATTTTCCAATCACTTCAACTAATTGTTGCTCGCTTTTTCTCGCTCGCTCTATTGACTGCCTCATTTTTCAACAATCTTTTTCATGGTTGGCCACTTATCAGGCCACTTATCAGGGAGCTTGTTATTTTTGCCTTATTCCTGGCAGTATATTGTTTTCTTGCTCCACTTATACTCCCCTTGTTTTTTGTGTGTCTTTATCATTGTAAATCACCTCTGGTCACCTTATGATGTAGGCCATGTGACTGTGTATTCCCTCATGGTACCTCTTGCAGATAGGTGTGTCTGTACATGCAGGAGAGATAACCATTGGGGGGGGTTGTGTTTTATGCCCTCTTGGTACCCCTTGCAGACATGTGTGTATGTACATGCAAGGGTGATAACCTTGGGGGAGTTGTGTTTTATTACCTCTATAATAGTACCCCTTTCAGGCCTATTTGCACATGCTAGGGAAATAACTATTTGGGGGGGTCTTTCTGTATCCCTTTTTTTGTACCTCACCCTTGGGAGCCCTTGCTAGCAGTTGACATAGTCTGATGCATTCCCTTGAGGGGGGGTTTGTTGGGATCTATCAAGGTCATGCCTCCTTGTTAGCACACCTTTGGTCCTATGTGTGTGCTAGAGGCACAGTTAGGTGGGAGTAGATGCCATCTAGACATTGGCTAGATTTTAGGGGAGTAGATGAGCTCGGTGGCCTTTGGTTAGAGGTCATCGATGATGCCAGTGATCATGTAGAGATACCCTACATATGGCTCTCATTGTTCTTCATTCCATGAGCACTTCTTTTCATTGTGTCCATCTTCTGTTGCTTCCAAGCTATCTTCCAACAGGAGGATTGCCAAAAAAATGTGCAACATTGCTCATGACAGTAGCATCTTCTCCGACTGGCCTTTTGATAAATGCTAGCAAAACCACCAGACCAAATATGCTCATATTTGGACACAACACTCCTCTAGTAGTCACCCAGCATCACCTCAGAGTATTTGTTGAGATATGGCTCCAGCAGGCAGAATTACATGACAGACCAGTGCACTGTATTCGTGTCGGCACGTGCAACAGAGATGAAATGTCGAGAAATGCTTTGAGCCAGAGGTGTGTCCCAAGGGGAGGAAACTACAGTTTAGAGGGCTCTAGAAATGGTCCAATACAGATGGAGAACAAGCTCTTGCAAAAAATTTGGAGAAGAGGGGAAGAGGGAGCTTCAAAATGAAGGTGGTGGAGAAGATGATGAGGTGGCACTTTTAAGGTGGATTCTCTAGAACCTAGGGGCTCTGATACCAAATAAAGAGATGGGTAGGATAGAAGAGATTCATGATGTCTCATTAAAATGCAGCCAAAAGATTCTTGAGATACATTAGAGGTACAAGACATCTTGGAATAGAATACATAGGAAGTCATCCAAGGTTGCATGGATACCATGACAGTGACTATGGTGGAGATCATGAGACCAGGAGATCCACACAAGGATATGCATTTTTCCTTGGTCAAGGTGCTATATCATGGTTGTCAAACAAACAACCAACTATTTCTTTGTCTTCAACTGAAGCAGAATATAGGGCTCTCACTACATGTGCATGTGAGGCTATATGGCTCAAAAGACTATTGTCAGAAACAAATTACTTTGTGAATAAAAGCCAACAACAATATACTGTGATAATCAATGGCTCAAACATTGGCCAAGAAAACTGGATTCCAAGATAAAGCACATTGATGTCAGAGAGCACTTCATTAGAGAAAGAGTGTTACTTAGTGACATCACACTACAACATTGTGATAGCAAAGAAAATGTTGCAAACATCTTTACCAAACCAATTGGCCAAGAGCTTTTCGAGAAGCACTAACAAGCTCTTGGTGGTTTGATGTAGAGGAAGGACATTCCCATTAAAGGGGTGTGATGGAATGTAATGTTCAGTCCTTCTTCGATTCCCCAGAGTCATCATCTTGAGGGAAGGCCTACTTCATGATGTTGCCCTTGAGGGAAGTGTTTAAAAACCATCTCAACAACATGTGTTTGTGCATAGCACAAACACATAGAGTGCTATAAAGGAAAGAGTTCGATGCCCTAACCCTAACCCTAAAAGGGTTTGTATATATTATACAATTTCACACTAAATTTAGTGTATACTTAGTCATTTGTGGTGTGCTTTCTAGTTGTGCCCTCTCTCCCCATCTCCACTCTTCTCCTCTCCCCTCTTCATATTTTGTCATTTGGGTCGAGCTAACGCTCCCTTTTTCAATGTTTTTAGCATTACTTACAAGAAGTTAAGATCACAAATCAAACCCTTGAGAATATACTAAAAATGGTTTATAGAGAGAGGCAATGGCTCTTTACTTAGCATGAACAAGGCAAAGGGGGCAAAATGATTGGTGTTCTTTCCCACTTCAAAGAGGGTGTAAACAAGGTAATCATCGATGAGGATAGAGATGCTTAGCTCTGGAATACCTTATGAAATGTATTCACTTCAATGTTGTGTTTGTGTATGTCCCAACTTTTATGTATGCCTTATGAAAGGCATTCACTTCACTGTTGTGATTGTGTATGTTCCAACTTTTACTCAGCCTATAAATATCTACTTGAGACTCACTGCAAAGGGATAAAGCTGTTAAATCCTTTGACCTCCCCTACCTAGAAAGACCCTTCAGTCTAGAAGAGCTGAAAGAAGCTGTAAATGTTATGGCAGATGGGAAGACTCCGAGGGAAGATGGTCTTCATATTGAATTCTACAAAGCTTTTTGGGAACTAAGTGGGCCTTACCGTTTACTCCTTTGGCAAAAAAGTGTCAGGGAAGGTTGTCTTCCTCTTCATATAAATGGAGGAATCATAAAACTAATCCCTAAGAAAGGCTCTAAGGATGAGTTAAAAAATTGGAGACCCCTCACAATGTTAAACTGTAGCTACAAGATATTTGCCAAAGCATTAGCTTTAAAGATTCAAAGCAAAATGAAGGATTTGGGTTCTACTAGAACAAAAAGGTTTCATCAAGGGAGATCACCTTTTGGAAGCTATCATCAACATCTGGGAAGTGTGTGAGTATGCTAAAGAGACCAAACAGGATATTTGTTTTCTTAAAGTGGACTTTGATAAAGCTTATGATAGGTTGTGGAATGGGACTTTATCATCCAATCTTTGCAGGATGTGGGCCCCTCATTTGTTTCTAGTGTTAAGTGCTGTTGTTTAAAAATGCTACTGCTAGAGGCAATGTTAATGGCAATATGAGTGACCCTTTTTTCCTCAAGAGATTAATCAAACAAGGCTACCCTCTAGCTCCTCTTTTATTTGCAATTGCTGCAGACTCTCTAAGTTGGCTCCTTAGAAGTCAAATACAGGAGGGAGCTATGAAAGGGATTGAACTCAGTAGTGGTAAACAATTGCTATGCCAGTAGTTTGCCGATCACACTACTCAGACTCCTAGAAACACTGATCAAGATGTCATTTGTGTAATGGATTGCCTTAAGGTTTTCTGTCAAGCATCACGTTCATGTATTAACCACTCCAAAATAAGTTATGCTACACTCAGTGGGGAAGATCAGGGGGTCCTCCAACAGCTAGGATGCATGAAGCTACAAAAAGGTACAGTCTTCATACTCTTGGGGATACCAATGGGGTTTGATGTCACAATGAAGCAGAGGTGGGACTGGGTGCTAGAAAAACTAGATAAATGGAGAAGCTTCCAAGCAAATCTAGCAGGTAGGAAAATGGTTCTTAATCGTTGTCTTTATCCTATTATCATTTTCTATCTATCTTGTTGGTCTCCATCCAAGACTGATTTATCAAACTATGTAGATCTTTCTTATGGGGGGGTCCAATAAAATCTCTAAGGTTAGATGGGAGTATTGTATCAAACCCAAAGAGGAGGGGGGGTTAGGGGTGATTGACATCTCCTCTGCTGCCAAAAAACTGTCTGCCACTTGGATCATCAAAGCTACTCTTCATCTTGAGGAGGATTGGGCACAGCAGCTCTTGAGAAACATGAACTACATTAGACCTTGCAGGGCACCCAATTGGAAAAGGGGGGTTAGGGGTGATCGACATCTCCTCTGCTGCCAAAAAATTATCTGCGACTTGGATCATCAAAGCTGCTCTTCATCCTATGGAGGATTGGGCATAGCTGCTCTTGAGAAACATGAACTACATCAGACCTTGTAGGCCACCCAATTGGAAAACATATCCCTTTTTTTTTGCTCTTTTTAGCCCTGAACCTTGTAAATCCAATGGGATTCCCTTGTGGAAGTCCATTTGGGGAGCTTTTGAAGAGATAAAAGCCTATATCCTATTCACTGGTAAAGGTAACTTCATGTTAATTGATTCTATCTTGGTCTCCTCCATTTTTAGATTTGCCACTTTGTCAGATGATCAATTCACAGTTGCAGCTAAGTTGTTCAAGAAAGGGCTTCAAACTTGGGGTCTCCACCTATGGAGTAGAGAACATATTAGATGGAAATCATGGCTTAAAATTAGAAGAGAGTTCTCTCTATCCAACCAACAACAAGGACTGATTATGGCAAGATTAGAACTCTGGCAAGGACAGGTGACTTGGAAGGGAGGTTCAGTATTGTGCATACACAAGGAGTTTAGCATGGTGGGATGCTCCTCCTTATTACCCATCCCCACTCCTACTGCTGATATGGAGTATCTATTCAAAACCCTTAACAGGAGATGGAAGTTGAATGATGAAAGGACCAAATGGTACTACAGGTTCCACAGAATTTGGACTAAGAGTGTGCCTGAGAAAATGCCTTGTCTTGCATGGCTAATACTTCATAAATTTGTTTGGTCTAATTCAAGAGGACTCAGCATTGGCAAATGGGATGGCAAGTGTATGAGATGCATAAACCATGTTGAAGATGTCTTCCACCTGCTTGTTGCCTGTCCTCATGCCATGAAAGTATGGAAATTTATCCAGATGGAATGTGGTGAACCCGTTAATTAGAAAGCTATTCTATTAGGAGATGATAAGGCATGAGCCTTGGTTTATCATCAGGGCCCATGCACTCTGGTTCATTTGGATATCTAGGAATAATGTCCAATTTAATCATCATAAAGATATTTCTACTGATGCTATGTTTGCTGCATGGTGGAATAGGAAAAAAGGAGAATTGACTTCATCATTAGTGCATACAATCTTGAACATTAAAGGTTAAGTGCAAATATTGCCAGACACAAGCTTTCCTATTTTATTTCAAATGATCATGCAAAGATTCCTCCTTTTCTTCAAAGAAGATCTGCCATAACTGGTGAACTCCTTCCCTCTTTCCCAAGTTCAACACCTCATGCCTCTACAAGCAAAGTTCCCTCTACTTTTGCTGCTATTGCTGGTTCTACTTTTGTTGCTACTGGTTCCATACAGGTTACCTCTAACTTTGGGAGCCTCTCCATCAACTCCCCTTCTAAAGAGCCTCAAGCTGCCTCTCCAAGAGCCAAAACTCAAATCCATGGCTCTGGCCCTTCTACACAGAACACTCCTATCCCTGCTGATTTTACCCAGCTATCATCCATGTCTATTGACCCTCTACAAGGCCTCTCTGCTAGTCATAGTCATTCTTCTGACACTACTGTTGCCCAAGGACACTCTTCAGACACCTTTGTTGCTGCTGCCTCAAATGCTCAGGAAGATACCTTCAGCTTCTCAAGGAAGGATGTTTGCAGTAGGAGTTTATGCTTTTGTTGATCCTCAGGATGTAAGGGCTATGCTAGCCACAATAGTCACTTTTGGTTCTATCTTTTTTGGATGTATGACATGATGTAAATCAATAAATACACACTACTTTTTTGTGCCCAAAAAAAAAAAAGTTATACTAAATGCTATTGTTCTTTGGGATTTCAATATGGTTGAATGCATAAAAGATACATGGCTAGGAAAATGTAGACTTATTAGAGGCAATGAGTTGCATCATGCGTGGGAAAGTTTAAAATACACACTACAACTTGTTGATGCTTGCAGTTAGGGCACATTCACTTGGTCAAATAGAAAGGTAGGTGATTTAAGAAGAGAAGCAAGGTTGGATAGGGCATACCTATAACAAGGCCTACTAAGCTCAGGGGGGTCACTCATCATGTGACCCTATCATGTGAGTTCAATAGAAGGTTATTTTTAATTCCTAAATTTTATAAAAACTAATTTACATAAGGGAGTATTTAAAGTAATTTTGGGAAAAAAATATAGATTTGTATAGGAAAAGGGTACATTTTATTAAGAAAAAAGTACAAATAAGGGATTTTACAAATAGGCCTTGAACACACATTATATAGAGGGTTTACACATACTAACCCCCCTCGAGCTACTATTGAATTGATATCTTAGACTCTCTCTCTCTCTCTCTCTCTCTCTCTCTCTCTCTCTCTCTCTCTCTCTCTCTCTCTCTCTCTCTCTCTCACTCACTCTCTCTCTCTCTCTCTCTCTCTCTCTCTCTCTCTCACTTAGACCATAAGCCTCTTTTCCTAATTTGTGGCTTTGAAAGGGGTAGCAAACCACCCTCATTGTTTAAAGCTGATCTGGGGCTATTAAAGCTTAGGACTATTCAAAGTTATCTTGTAGAGGTTTGAAAGGTGACTCTTGATGCTATTGGATCTCCCTCAGATTCTTGAAAAACAATAGTTGAGGCTACTTGATCTCTCTTAAAACAAGCTAGAAGAGATAGAGCCAAAATTAGAGCCAACAAAATGGACAAAATTTTAAGCACTTTTAAAGGGTTGGAGGAGTGTGCAAGACAAGGCAACATCAAAGCTCAAGGAAACCTCATCCTATCTCAGAGAGAACTTAGGAGACATAAACAAATCAAAGTTACTGAGTTCAAAATCTACTTTAGAGAATGGTGGGTAGGAAAGATAGATTGACCCAAATCTGGTTGCTTCAAGGCAATGCCCATTAGGCATCTATGAAGTAATGGGTGTTTGCATCTGATACGCTCTAGGGGAGTAGACATAGTCTTTGGAAGTCCCATTGCTAAGGCAGAGTTAAACTACTTGTAATTTCTTTTTAACTTAATAATATAAACCTACAATTTTCACCCAAAAAGTAAAAAAGATAGATACAAGATCATAAAGGATTTATTAAGTGGAGACAAAATATGGAGTCAATTCCCAATTTGTGGAAAAGGTTTGAATATGCTAATAACGCTTCCTAAAGGCATATTTTGATAAAGCATATGATAGGTTGGATTGGGATTTCCTTATCCAACCCCTTCAAGACATGGGCTAGGGTCCCAAATTCATCTCTTTTATGAAGGTACTTCTCACCAATGCATCAACCAAAGTCTGTGTACATGGAGAAATGATGCAGCCCTTCCTTTTCAAAAGGTCAATTAGAAAGGTTGTCTCATTTTCCCCTCTCCTTTTTGCTAATGCAACTAATTCCCATGGATAAATACTTTAAGACAAAGTTCATAAGGGTAGGCTTCAAGGAATTGAAGTTCCGTCAAGAAAAATCTTAATCAGCGAACAATCTAGTAGATGGTATAAGTCTGACACCAAGCAACATTGATCTAGGCATGTAAGGGGTTATTGATTGCTTAGACCTCTTTCTTTGGGCCTCATGGTCAATTATTAATCAATCAAAATCTGAATATGCTACACTTAAAGGAAAGAATCAAATGATTTTAGACAACCTTGGTGCAAAAATATTCCCAAACAATCATCCTTCGAACTCCTAGGCATTCCAATGGGATTTGGGGTCATAATGAAAAAGAGGTGGGACTAGTTCATGGAAAGTTTTAACAAACTTGATGAATGGAGAGGGTTCCAAGTTAGCTTGGCAAGCAAAAGAACATAGTGCTTAACCATTGCATCTACCTAATATCAATCTTTAACCTTTCTTGTTGGTATCCTTCTAAGCCAACTTGGAAGGCAAGAAGATGGTTCTTAACCATTGCATCCACCCAACATCAATATTTCATCTTTCTTGCTAGTAAGTTTGTGGAGCAAAGAAGAAAACCTCAAAGGCTAGATGGAGATTTTGCACAATGCACAAAATGGAAGATGGGCTTGGGATTGTAGATATACATCAAGCTGATTCTAAGCTAGTTGCCTCTTTGATTGTTAAAGCCATTCTTAATCCAAGTCTTGACTGGGCTCAAGTGTTATTGAGAAATTTCTCTCATGTTCAATCTATAAGGGCCCCCAAGTGGAGGAACTACCCGTCTTATCAAAGCATTTTCAAACCTAAACCCTACAGTACCAAGTGTGGTGATCCTTGGAGATCATTATGGAAGGCTTTGAGGAAATCAAGTGCTAGGTTGTCTCTTAGTTGTCTTCTCAATTAAGGGGGATTTCATGATGGTTGAATTTATGTGGGCCTCAACTATACACAGAGATGCTATTCGTAGGGACAGAGAATTTGTGACAACCAGAACGTTAAGGAGAGAATTCAAAGTTGAGTTTAGATCTGGCATAGGGATCAAGTTAGTGAAAACGTAGCTTGAGATAAGAAGAGAGTTCAAACTGGCCAATCAAGATGCACAGATCATCAAGAGAAGACTACACCTTTGGTTTGGTGCTAAAAGAAGAGGGGAACCTCATTGGTTTACATGAAAAAATTTAGTTGGGTGGTATCCCCACAGTTTCTCTCCATACCCACACTTATAAATGACACAGAGGAAATCTTGAGAGCGATAAACTTTAGGTGGAGACTATCTAACAGCAAGCAATGTTGGCTCATTAGACTTGGAAGAATATGGAATAGGGCAATTCCTAAGACAATGTCTTCTCTTCTTTGGTTTATTCTTCATAAAGCAATGTGGATTAACTCTAGAGGAGAGAGTATAGGTAAGGGTGATGGAAAATCCAAAAGACATCCTAGTCATAGAGAGGATATTTTTCATTTGGTAGTTGCTTGTCCAAATGCAAGAAGGGTGTGGAAGGTAATTTAGATGCATGTGCGAGGATATTTTTCATTTTTTAGCTGCTTGTCCAAATGCAAGAAGAGGGTGGAAGTCAATTTGGATGCATGTGCAAGAACCAATCAACTGGAATTCATATTGGGTGAATGTGCAAGGTCAAATAGCCTCTATGAATAAGCATTAAAGCTCATGCCTTGCATTTTATATTATCTACCAAGAATTGTCTTCAATTTAATCATGTTATTGTTGATGCTAGTGTTCTCTTCTTGGATTGGTTTAGCAAGAAAAGAGTAGAGATGCTTTGGACTACAATGAAGCGCATGTCCAACTGCTCAAAGAAATGGAGGAACATGAAGAATTGAGAGAGTTGTCTTGAACTACAATGAGGCACATGACCAACTTCTCTAAGAAACGGAGGAACATATAGTATTTTACTAAGCCAAAAGCACCCATGCTGAGCAAGAGAATGGCCAACTTACTTCCCAGGACAATCTTTGATCTATTACACTTTCTTGAGCAAGTAAAGAGCATAGTTTATTTGAGATACCTAGATGTATAAGCCTTCTTTACCTTTAATTTTGACTATTGTGAGCTTATGGTCTTCTATCCTTTTGATACTTCATAGGAAATGAAATGTTAAAGTTTGATATAATATATACATGAACTTTTTGCTACCCAAAAGAAAAAAAACAAAACAAAAGCAAAGACTATATAATATATTTGTGCTACATCAATTACTCAATTTTTAATTATTGTTGTGTAGCTTAATTTCAACTACTTATTGATACTCTAACAATACTAGCATTGAATGTAAAATGTGCATACATTAGGTGTCACTTATCCAATGTGCATGTTCTCTAATGCCTACATGAAAAGCTCATTGCAAAATGATGGGATTACTTTGATTCCATGTGCAAAGATTATGCTTCCAAGATAATTACACAGGAAAATTTTTATATTGTCCTTGTTTTCATCTCTAAGAAGTAAAGCATGATTCAATTAATTAATTAGTTTGGGTGCATGAAATCTCAACACCAAGAAATTCAAATTTGAATCTATCTCAACATCAAAAATTCAAATTTGAATCTCATATTTGTATAAGAAAAGTTTGAAATCTACGGGCATTAAATTTTACTAGATGGTGCACAAAGACATGATAATCATCTAAAGTATGCGTTGCCATTTGATTTGACATGTAACATGACCCCATTTGGACTTGTAAATCAAAAGATAAAAGGATGTGAAAATCTCGCCTTTCGGGCCAAAACAGGGAGCCGTTTTGGCCCAACAGAGGACATTTTCAGATCCCTGTATTTTTGCAAGATGTCAACATTTGATTGTTTTGGGCCAAAAGATGAGTTTTTAACAATCTTGCATCTTTTGATTGTCAAATACAAATGGCATAATGTTACATATCAAATCAAATGACAAGGCATGATTTAGATGAATATCATGCCTTTTTGCACTATCTTAAAAATCTGTGTGCATTAGAATAAAAATTTTGTGAAATTCTGTCCGATTTCTTGCACCAAGTTTAAAGCAAGGAGCAAGAAGACACTGTCTATTTTGGCCCAAGAAACAAATTTTAACATCCTCCACCTTTTAATTGCACTCTTTGGATCACTCTTCATAAACCCATAAAGCATGTGCAAGCAAGCATGTGTTAAAAATTACCCTCATTCTTGCATTTTTACATTTTCTCATGTAAATGGTTAAACCCCTGTATGTGCTTACGTTTTCAATCTTAAAATTGTGACACTTCTTGATAAATCTACATTTGCTATTTTATAAATCCCCTCATGGACATAAACAGCATGTACTAAAAAATACCCCTCAATGCACTAAAGAGGTATGTTACATGTTTATGAGTGACACCGAGGTGATTGCCAAACCCAAATGGGGTCATGTTACAATAGTCCTTAACTTTAGACTACTCAATTTCAAGAAATGTGACACATAACCACCCTTTTGAATACTTTATACTCCAAGCAATTATTTTATAAAACACTTAGATTCTTTCTTTGCTTGCTTGATTTTCCAACCACTCAACTAATTGTTGCTTGCTCTTTTGGGTTTGCTTGCTTTTTCTCACTCGCTCTATTGATTACCTCAAAAGCATCCACATAAATCTTTGTTAAATGTGAAGAAAATATCATGTTTGTAAGAATTCACTCAAATTTCCATCATCAAAATTTAGATCATAACAAAAGCTTCAAATCCTCACTATAGCCAAATATAGGGGCGGTTGCCAATACCTAATACTTAATGAAACTTGCTTGTAAATATTCCAAATCATTTTGAGACCTATTGAAAACGAATTCTCATAGCAAACTATAGATAGCAAGAGTGGAAATCTTTCAATCTCTACCAAGGTTGAAATATGGATGATTGTTGACACTAGGGTGTGGCTCTCACGCTCATGTTGCATAATCATGAAGGTAGCATTTTTTAATTTGCATGCACAAGACACCTGGAACTTGAAAATCAATCATCTTTCCATCTTTGTTTAAACAATCTCCCCTAATTGTTAGTCCAAGTTAGAGGCATCTTCATCATGGATTCTCTAACCACATTGAAAGTGTAGTTAACAAAGGAGAACCTCCTCAAGTCTTCAATTTTTTTACTAGACCATTTTTTAATTTGCATGCACAAGACACCTGGAACTTGAAAATCAATCATCTTTCCATCTTTGTTTAAACAATCTCCCCTAATTGTTAGTCCAAGTTAGAGGCATCTTCATCATGGATTCTCTAACCACATTGAAAGTGTAGTTAACAAAGGAGAACCTCCTCAAGTCTTCAATTTTTTTACTAGACCATTAAAAATGGGGAGGGAACATGAGATGAGAAAAGAAATGGAAATATTGGGAAGGATAAGCGAGATTGCAAAGAAGAGGCAATCAATCTCAAACATAAACAGGGCTAGTTACATCTCTCCCAAAAATTTAAAAACTTTAGAAATAAAGGAGGTGAACACAGGGAAATCGTAGTAGAAATGGGAAAGATGAGATATGAGGTGGATATCCATCCTAATTGAAGAGGGAGAGGTGAAACCGCTAGTAGACATACAACTCTATGTTTATGTTTATTCCCCTACCTACAAGTAAGGATCTTTTATAGAGTCTTCTTTTTTGTCAAAAAAAATTATAATGATTGTGATAATGAGCTAATGGTAATGAGCTAATGGATGCTCATTTCTGATATGTACCTTGAGAAGGTTTGCATGGAGTGCCC
Source organism: Dipteris shenzhenensis (assembly GCF_047967505.1). Taxonomy (NCBI): domain Eukaryota; kingdom Viridiplantae; phylum Streptophyta; class Polypodiopsida; order Gleicheniales; family Dipteridaceae; genus Dipteris; species Dipteris shenzhenensis. Next base: position 4,326,852 of record NC_141603.1, on the reverse strand, counting down.
TATTGTTGCATAAATCATAATCTAGTTGAACATTTAACATTCACAACATATAGAGACCATAATAATGGTGTGACATTCCATATCCCTAATATCCCTAAATGACCTAAAACTTGATTCTTTTTTCAAAAGTTATGCTAAGCCCTTTTCTACATCCATAATCCTCATATTTCTAAGCTCATGCTCCTTAAGTTTAACATGGGAGGTATGTCTCATTTCTTACCTCATCCCTAAGATTTCAAATTTCAAAACCCTACACCTCTTAAATCATCTCCAACCTTACAAACTATATGCTCTATTAAAAATTTATCTTCTACACACATCTATTGTAAGATCTTTCTTTACACATTTTCATCACCTCTTAGAGAATAGTCTAAAGAGACCCTAGTTACATGTGTTCGGTTTAACAAAAGGTTGATAGGTAGAAATTATATTATGCAAGGAACAATGACATGCCCTATCATTGCATGCTTTGAATGTTACCACTAACAGATTGTTCCATAAATTTTTACTTTTGGTTTCTTTCTATCATGCGATGGTAATTTTTCTATCACAAAAGGTCACTATAAATCCCCATAATATCAAGATTGCCAAGAAACCATCAACGACAATTCTCTCGTATTCTTATTTTCGTTGGAAGGGGATAGGTGAGAGGCAGAGGGGTGGTGGCACAGCTTAAAGCATTCACTTGGGTAATGCAAAACACCTAACATCAAACATGCACATCGTGTTTGTGTTTTTTCATGGATGTAATCTATGTTTGTACATATATTATGTACATATAGCACATGCATGCCACGTATGCACAAAAATCAGCACACTTAAGTTGCATAACTTCAACCTTCTTCAAAGCTGAAAGAAATGGTGATGTGCATGGTGGCATATAAAAAGAATTTAGTATTTTTATGAATGCCACATGGTCGAGATTGTGTGTACAGCATGGACTGAACCCAAGAACATCCATGTTAACCACCACTAAAAGAAAACGCAAATCACATGTTTAAAACTGAGTCCAAATAAGGATATCCTTAACATTGACTTTGATCGTGTATAGGGCTTGATAAGATTTCTCATCCCTAACCATTAGGATATGCAATAGTGCCACCCATAATACCCCATAACTTCTTGACATTAACTTTTCCCATGTGAACGTAGGGGCTAAAATAATTGTCATCAAACTTACTATCTTGAAAATATATAACATCATAAAGTTGCTACGCCTTGGATATTCTTTAATGTATTACAACTATGTCATGATGTTACTATACCTTGGATATTCTTTGATGTTGCACTTGAACCACCTAGTTGGTCAACTTGAGTAATGCACTTGCAGCATAAGATTTGCTCTCCAATTTGATTTAGATCGATCCGACGTTGTGATTTCAAAAAATGATGCCTTTTGAGTTCCAATGAGACTTTTATCAAGTCATTCTCCTCTCCAAACTTTCAAGATTTGAGCAAAAATCATGATAATAAATAAGCAACTCTAGGAATCTCTATTTTAATAAACCCTTTGATGGTAGCATTTGATCTAATTAAGGTGTATCCGCTGTAGACAAACTATTTGACCATTACAAAAACCCAAGTGGCATATATATCAACTGAGAGATTGCCTCAGTCCATGCTGTCCCTCTTTGAGCAGAAAAGGTGAAAGTCCAATTTGCAACTTAACACCCGTAAATTTAAGAATAACAAGAGAGAAGGGAAGGCCTTCTGTTGAGTATCTGTATCAGTATCTCCTTCGGCCAAAATGCTCAAATAAATACCACAGACAATGTTAAGGGGAAGGATTTCATTTGCTATACATGTTCATCCAATTTGTAGATTCAATCTTCATCACAAATCAAGTACCAATTTGCCAATGCCGTAGATAGTGACTGAGTCATCTTAGTACCACGAAGAGATTGTACACTGATCTTTAAATTTGTAAATCCCATTTAAGCCAATAAGGCCATGCACTTGTTACCTCTTCTGCCTGCTTGCACCTGGTTCGGCTTTGTGGCTCTATCTGTAGAGCAAACATTTTTAGTGCCCTAAACAGGCCTTTATTACCTTCACCAAAATGTTGCTACTGAAGTATGACCTTGCCTTCCAGGTTGCCATATGCAGAGTGAGTGGAAGATATGAGAATACCCTTTTGATAAATTCACTGATAAGGAAAATCAATCTATGACAAAATCTCTCTGAATTTTCCAAATCTTCAAGCCATATCCTAGCCTGATTAGAATAAGCTCCAGGAGCATATGAACAATACTTAAGAGTCTCAATTTGGATCCAGGAATTTCTGTCCAGTTCACAGCCACTTCTTTGATGGGAATCCCAAATCGCTTGCAAAGATAGACCAGCTCAACATCAAAGCACCACCTGTGCAGATGAGGATACATTAAGAAAACCACCAAGTAACTGCAATACACTGCCACATAGAATAAAGCAGCTGCACTATGTTCGATCCAAACTGAGCATTGATTCAAAACCTACAACGTCACACTTTTGCCAAAACCCTTAGCATGGATATTATGAGACAGAAACTTCCCATTAAGATTTACCCAAGTGCTTGGCATAGCCAATTTTTCTATGCATAAAAGGACATGCAGCAGTAAGCCTTAAAAGTACATTGAAAATGACTGCTTCGACCCAACAAGAACCTATTGCTTGTTACATGTGGTATCGCGTATCCTTCAGATTACGCTGTCCTCGCCAACCTACGGACTAATTACGTAACGCTAACAATCTTTTTTTTTCCCGTCGACCGTCTAGCCACCACGCTGTTCTGCGTCCAGTCCACATATCGCATCGAAA